>NW_027507875.1:1200000-1800000 GCF_037356315.1 Lithobates pipiens
TATTTTTGTGGCGGTAGCTGCCTGGTGTGTAATACATCTGCTGCAGTGATGGATGGCCCCCTGGTGGTCTAACCCATGTGCCCACATTATCGAGTTGTAAAGTACAACAGTGGAAGACCCCCCTGGTGGTGAATAATAGGACGAACTGAAGATTCACTTATAGGAGATGAGAGTTCTGAGAGCCCAGACTTTGATTCAATCCATTGTTCTTCCTTGCTTATGGTAATAAGTTTCAGTGCCCTCTGTGTGGTTTATGCTACTGAGAGACTCACATATATGGATTTATGAAATGGTGCATAATTTCCTCAATATTTTGGACTACTATTAGTGTTTACAATCCATTTTATTTATTAGCACTTGTCACTTTATGATTGCTCTATCTTATATATTATTTTATATACACCAGTTTGTTTGTGCATAATCATTATGGACTTGAATTTGTAAGCCTAGATTAAGGCTTACCTGTAGGTGCAAGAAATATCTCCCAAACCCAAAAAGTAAACATTGGGCGCAGGCGCACTGAGCATGCCGCTTCTAACGGCGATCATGCCGTTAGTGGCGGCACCAGCATGCTTGCGCGGGAGAGACATCATTGCGGCTCCGGCCAGTCACATTCCGGGATAGATGGCGGCGTCAGAGGAGGCGAACGAGGGTCACTTCGGGACTTCGAACTCAGGTAAGTTATTCATAATGAGCCAGTATGCTATGCATACTAGCTCATTATGCCTTTGTGGTGCAGGGTGTATTTTTTTTCCCCAAGGCTTTTCTTCCTGATTAATGAAGAGCAAAGTAGTGGTCGTGTGCATAGAATGTGCTAGACTACATGATGGGTGTAACTGTCCGCTTGTTACTTTAAATCTTTGTTCAGCTCTGAATGACAGGTGGAACCTTTATTGCCTTACTTTTGTTCCCCTGGAGAATGTTTTAATCACCATACACATCCTGCTTCCTCTAGTTTTGCAAGGCGCTTTCTCATTCGTTCAGCCCAGACAATGCAGCAGTACCTTGTGGGAAGGAGATAGTCTATGGAAGTTTTCTAAAGTTTAAAGTTGCACCCCTAGCCAAGCGGAGCAAGTTGTCACGGTGTATATGGGGCAAATCGTACAAATAGTGCTTATGGTGTTTAACCTCCCTGGCGGTGATCCCGAGTCTGGCTCGGGTTGGGATTTTACTATCATAAGCGGTAACCCCGAGCCAGACTCGGGATCGCATCGCTGGATACAGGGAGAGTTACTTACCTTGTCCCCTGGATCCAGCGATGTCCTCCGTGCTGTGTGATCGAGCTGTCCTCTGCTCGATTCACACTGTGCCCGAGTGCCGCCGCGCTCCGTTCCCTGCGACGTTACGGCGCACGGGAGCGGAGATCGGCGCCAAATTCAAAAAAGTAAAAACATACAAAACACATACAGTACTGTAATCTGTAAGATTTCAGTACTGTATAAAAAAATTACACACCCCCTTTGTCCCTAGTGGTCTGTGCAGTGCCCTGCATGCACTTTTATATTATAAATACAGTTTTTTCTGCCTGGAATTTGGAGATTGTCCATAGCAACCAAAAAGTGTCCCTTTATGTCAAAAGTGATTTTAGACCAACTAGAAAACAGCGATAATAAATTATAATCACTTGCAGAATTGAGGGATAGCGATTTGTGGGGAAATTCGTCATCAAACACTAAATCTAATGACAGCGACAATTCTGCAAATGAGCAAATTTCAGTGTTTTTGGATTTGATTACATTATTGAATAATTTTTATTATTATTTATTATATTATAAAATTTATCATACCCGGGATGTCTGCTAGACTCTGGTTTGAACAGATTTAAGAGAGTTATTCCTAAGAATTACAGGACTACAATAAAAAAAACACCAAATTTCCATGCAAAATAATTGTACTGCTTTCAGCACCTAAAACCAGAACTAATCATACCGCCAGGGAGGTTAAAGAGTCAAAAGATTAACCTCTGTGGTGTTCACCCTTAATACACATCTTAGAGACAAAAGAATAAACACACTGCACCCATTAGAAGCTCTCCTCTCGTTATTTATTCAAAGCCAATGGGGCCGCTACAGTAAGGTGGAGACTCAACGCCACATATCTGTCATCACCGGCTACTTTGCTGTTTTCATCAAACTGTGAGTAAGGGCTTCCCAACGCTTCACAAGGACACGTGTACACGCCATCTTTGCAACAGAGAATAGGCCGAAAAATAAACGCGCCACATGGACATTTTAAATATTGCGGGCTGCTTTATACGCAGTCTGGAAATCGCCTTCAATTAGTATACGAACCAAATAATTTATATTTTGCTAAAGCAATGATCATTATGATATTCGTGATATGAGCAGTGTTGGTCATTTTACTTTAAAAAAGTAATTAGTTAAGTTACAAATTACTTCTCCCAAAAAGTAATTGTGTTAGTAACTCGGTTACTACATTGGAAAAGTAATTAGTTACTCAGCAAAGTAACTGTGTCTTTTTATAATATTCTATAGACGGGACTAGCGAAGGAAGTGAATGCCGCCTCCATCGGCGAGATTGACACCCCGTGAGCCCCGTCGCCTGGTATGGATTTAAAGGGGAACCCCTACGCCGAAAAAACAACGTGGGGGTCCCCCCAAAGTCCATAGCAGACCCTTATCTGAGCACGCAGCCTGGCTGGTCAGGAAAAGGGGTGGGGATGAGCAGGCAGCCCCCCTCCTGAACCATACCAGGCCCTGCGGCCCTCCACCTGGCCGTTGGTTGTCGGGGTCTGCAGGCGGGGGGGCTTATCAGAATCCGAGAGCCCCCTTTGTCACATGGTGACCCGCCCTTATGATGTCACAGTCCCAGCATCCCCTGGGACAAACAAGAAGACCCCTGAAGTCGGAAAAAAAACCCTGGACGGCGCAGACGAAGGAGAAAGCCGGGCTCCTCCGCTAGTAAAAGAGCTAGCTGTAAAAGAGCAGAAGATAGCGGAGGAGCTGTCTAATAAAGTACTTTAAAAACCTGTGTTGTGTTTTTTTTATTAACACTTTTTTCTCCAGGTGAATGGGTAGGGGTACATCGTACCCCATACTCCTTCACATAGGATAGAGGGCCGGAATCTGGGAACCCCCTTTATTAAAGGGGGCTCCCGGATTCTGATAAGCCCCCCGCCCGCAGACCCTGACAACCAACGGCTTTGGTTGTCAGGAAGAGGCCCTTGTTCTCATCAACATGGGGACAAGGTGCTTTGGGGTGGGGGGCCGCAGGGCCCCTCTTCCCCAAAGCACCTCCCCATGTTGAGGGGACGCGGCCTGGTACAGTTCAGGAGGGGGGGTTCTCGCTCGTCCCCACCCCCTTTCCTGACCGGCCGGGCTGCGCGCTCGGATAAGGGTCTGCTATGGACTTTGGCCATTTTTTCGGAGTAGGGGTTCCCCTTTTAATCCATACTAGGCAACGGGGCTTGCGAGGTGTCAATCTCGCTGATGGAGGCGATGATATTCACTTCCTTCGCTAGTCCCATCTACCTGGAGTCACGTTCAAAATGAAGCTGGTCTGAAGCCTCCCTACATTCTCTCTCTTTGGATAGGCGGGGCGGGATGGGGAAGGTGGACAGGATGTAATTTCAGTAACACCGCCCAAGTAATGGGAACGGCGTTACCTTGAGGGGAAGAGTAATCAGTTAGATTACTCGTTACCCTCTAAAGTAACTGCGTTAAGTAACTGCTTTTATTTTAACTGAGTTACTTACATCACTGGATATGAGTGCCTAGTATTTAGAGGCCTAGTGTCAAATTGTAAACAACGCTATCTCCTAAATTCCTAATCCATAAACTGTTTGTTAATTACGTAAAGGGTAAATTGTCTGGTAAAAAATATCAGCAGTTATATTCATTTAACATTTTTGTCATATGGTATGCATTGATTGGTAATCTTTGTAAGTTACAAGAGTAAATGCCTATTTTCTTTCGTAGCCTATTGGTAGCAAGTTTGAGCCAACTCTCATTCAGATTAGGCTTCAGGCACACACACACATACTTGAAAAGGCAAACGCACACTAAAACAAAATGTTGTCACCCACTAAAGAAATAGACAAACCCACCGAGTCACAACAAGTGCGGTCCAGCTCCAGACAGCGAAGATTAACAGAAAAGGGCCAAGAAATGCACAAAGAAACAGTTAAGAAAAATGAAATAGCATTCAACAAGGTGTACGACTCTTGGAAAGAGTTAGCAAAAGAAATTAGGATGAAATTAAAGAACTTCTGCCTAGCCGAACACCTTGATACAAGAATGAAGAAGGAGATTAAAGCCAAAGAAGCGTTAGTACACCAACAGTATGAATCCATTTGCCGTAATCATTCCATACGTTGTTAAAAGAATGGATGCATGCACCACGTTAACAGTTGAAATCTGCAACCTCACCAGCAAATGGTTAGAGAATGTGGAGGAAACCTTTAACAATCAACTTTAGAAGGAAAGAGAGAGGATGGTACTTAATAAATAAGAGCAGGAGTCAGTCTTTGGAAACACGGAAACAGAAACTGTCTTCTCAGCATCATTACCAGACTCTAGTTCAAGCTTAAGAGCCACTTCCAGATCTTCTGGCAAATGCGCAGACGCAGAAGCCGACCTTGCAGCCAAGATAGAACAGGCAAAGGCGATGCAACAAAAGCATGAGCAACAAGTTAAGCTGAGCAAAATGGAGGCATAAATTAAAACTTAAAGCGGACCTCCACCCTAAAATGGAAACCCCCCCCCTCCGGTGCCTCCTTTCGAGGGGAGGGGGTACAGATACCTGCATAATCCAGGTATCTGCACCCACTTCCGGGAATAGCTAGCCGCAGATGCCCCACCCCCCGTTGTGTTCTGGGAAACACACAGTTCCCAGGACCCAGCGGAGACCAGTCTCATTGCGCTGTGCGACTTGCGCATGCGCAGTAGGGAACCGGGCAGTGAAGCCGCAATGCTTCACTTGCCGATTCCCTGACAGAGGATGGTGGCGGGGGCAGCCGAGAGACGGGCGATTGCTGGTCATCTGCTGCCAACATCACTGGACCCTGGGACAGGTAAGTGTCCATTTATTAAAAGTCAGCAGCTGCAGTATTTGTAGCTGCTGACTTTTAATATTTTTTGTTTATGGTGCAGCTCCTCTTTAAAGCGGGAGTCTGCCGGAAGTCCGCCGTTTTTTTTTTTTTAAAAGCCAGCAGCTACAAATACTGCAGCTGCTGACTTTTAAAATAGTGACACTTACCCGCCCAGCGTGCCCGCGATGTCGGCACCCAAAGCCGATCTCTTGATCGTCTCTCGGGTGCTGCCGCCGCCATCTTGGGTATGGGGATCAGGAAGTGGAGCCTTTCGGCTTCATTTCCCGGTTCCCTACTGCGCATGCGCGAGTCGCGCTGCGCAATAAGGATGGTCCCCGCTGTCTCTGGGATCCATGTGTTTCCCAGCAGGCAGCGGGGGACTTTCGGAAAGGGGCGTAGATTCTGCAGAAAGGGGCGTACCTTCTGCAGAATCTACGCCGGAAGTGGGTGCAGATACCTGTACTGTACAAGTACCTGCACCCCCCTCCCCCCTGAAAGGTGCCAATTGTGGCGCTGGAGGGGGGGAGGATTCCAATGAGCGGAAGATCCACTTTAGGGTGGACTTCCGCTTTAAGTTACATGAGGAAAAGACAAGACTGCAACAGCTACAAGCAGAAAATTAAGTCAAGGTAGCTGCAGCAAGAGTCAAAGCTTACAACGCCTATGATATTTTTGATTATTGTGAACAGGAGACAGACTACCAGGTACAAAACCTTTACAAAAAAAATGAACCAGAAACCTCATTGAATCTGAAATCTGTGCCATTTCAACCTTCAAATACACCACTTGAGGTGTCAAGACCACAAGAAGAAGGTAGTCTAATTCCAGGACTTGCAAGTCTGCTCATCTCCAACCATCTCCCTATACCTGAAACAACTGTATTTACACATGATCCTTTAAAGTTCATAGATTGGAAGATATCCTTTATGGCTCTGATTGATCAAAAACCAATCCCTGTGTGCGAAAAAATGCTGCACTTGAAGAGGTATCTCGGTGGTTAAGCTCACAAGGCAGTGGAAGGTTTCTTCAATCGCAATTCAGAAGATGCTTAGCTGGGTGCCTGGGGAATCCTCTACAGGACAGGTATGGAGGTCCATTCATAGTGCAAAGAGCTTTCAGAGAAAGGCTGACTAAATGGCCAAATATATCAGCAAATGACCCTGTAGCATTAACGGAGTTTGCAGATTTCCTTCAAGGCTATGTGGAGGCCATTCCCCATGTTAAAGGCCTAGCTATTCTAAATTATTTGTGAAGAAAACCACAGGCTTCTCAAGAAACTGCCTGAATGGGTCATGCTTAGATGGAGTTGCATTGTTGTGGAAAAATTAGACAAGTCTCAAGAATACCCAACCTTTGCCTGTTTCACAGAGTTCCTGCAGAAGGAAGCCAAGATAGCATGCAACCCCATTGCTTCCCCCTTCCTCCTCAGTACCAAGACCACAGATGAGAGAATTCCCAAAAGAGCCAAGGTGTTCAACACAAGCACTCAAATGAAACCTTCCACCTCCAGTGTTGCAGAGATCTCAGCTTCAAGACCAAAACCACCCTGCCTAGTCTGCAAAGACAAAATGCACAGTGTTGCTAAATTTCTGACTTTTGCAGCAAGGACCATTGATGAAAGGAAGGCCTTCATTTATGAAAACCACCTCTGCTTTGGTTGCTTAAGAAAGGGCCATACTTCAAAAGACTGCAAAGGAAGACACATATCATATGTAGCATATGTAGTCGTCGTCATCCAACCTGTTTGCACATACAGAGAAACACAGGGGCTTTCTCATTCATTCAGCCCAGGCAATGCAGCGGTACCTTGTGGAAAGGAGATAGTCTATGGAAGTTTTCTAAAGTTTAAAGTTGCACCCCATGGCAAGCGGAGCAAGTTTTCACGGTGCAAATGGTACAAATAGTGCTTATGGTGTTTAAGGAGTCAAAAGATTAACCTCTGTGGTATTCAACCTTAATGCAGATCTTTAAGGCAAAAGAATAAACGCGCTGCATCCGTCAGAAGCTCTCCTCATGTTATTTACTCAAAGCCAATGGGGCCGCTACAATGAGAACAGGAAAGATAGAAGAGCTAAAAGCAAACTGGGATGGAGAGGGTGTTAGAGGACTGTGTGGAATGCCCAGAGCTGAGACAGGAGGCTGCAGGACATGTGTAGTGCAGATTTATGGAGGGGACAGCAGATATGATAAGAAGGGAAAAAAAACAGAGCAGAGTGAGGAGGATCGATGCTGACTTACTGTATGATCATGCATGCAAGGTAGAGAGAGATATAGAGAGATATATAGAGCTCAGATAAACCAGACCAAGTGAGGGAAGAAGTGTCCCAGGAAGGAGAGCAAGTTGGGGGTGGGCGTATAGCTTGCTGGAGTATAGTGTGATACATAGGCACAGATGGTTGAACGGAGAAGTCGGGGAATCAGTAGATCCTGCGGTGGATAAAAGCAGTCACTCCTGTCAGTGAGACAGGAGCAGCAACAGAAGCTCCCAGTGCGCCCCTTCACCACAGACTAAGACCCCGACCAGGTCAAGTGCCCTTGCCACCCACCCCTTGTACCAGCTCTGCTTTAAGCAACCCTGAAGCAGCAGAACACTACACCGGGTGCAACTCCTGTCAGCTAAGAACAGGAAACTGAGGCTACAATTCTCACAGGCTCATCAAAATTGGACAAGAGAAGATTGGAAAACCTGGTCTGGTCAGTCTCAGTTTCAGCTGCAACATTCAGATGGTAGGGTTTGGCGGAAACTAACATGAAGAATATTTTTTTTGAAAAATTATGTTTATTCAACATTTTTGTCAGACATAAAATACAACATATACAAAACTTGTGAACCAACCCCATCCCCCCAAAAAACTACCCCCGCCCCTTCCAAATCCCTCCCCCTCCCCTACCTCATACCTTGTGCAACATTCCATTCAATATAGGAGCATAATCAATTTGACAACCTTGGTAACAATAGCAATTGTTTTCCTAGAATTTCATGCATTACACCATCTGTCAGGGAAATGGCCGTAGGAGAACGGGCTATAGTGTCAGTTGTCAGGGAGCCATCAGCAGGAGAAGGGCTCTAGGACCCAGAATCTCTGGCAGGAGAAGGACTTTAGGACCCAGTATCTCTACCAGCAGGTTATGAGCCCAGGCTTGGGGTCCCTCAGAAAATAAAGAAATGACAAATCCTACTTTCACAAACTCAGAAGCAAAAGTTCTAGGTTGGAGGGCCAGGTACAGTAGGCAGGCATTCTTGAAGGCCCTGAACTTTTTCCGGTCATCGGAGAATCGTTCGGGTGTAGGTATCCATGGTTCAGGAGGAGGCAAGGAAACTGGAACCGTATTAGAGGAGGAAGAACTAGAGTCCACCAAGGCTGGAGCAACAGGCAAATGCGGCAGCCGATCCTTCAACTGGAAGTAGCCGTCCTGGAGCTTCTGTACAGCTTGTGTAAGGGTAGTGACTTGTTGACACATTTTGAGCGGGGAAGCACCTCCGTCGGCCTCGGTCATGGCTGGTTTGTACTGTCACATACCTGGTTGGAGGCCGAAATGCCGAGAGGGCTCCCCTTGCGGCTGAGTGCAGTACACCCCTGAAGTTGGGTACATAGGATGTAGTGCCCAGAGAAGCACAGGTTGCCAGATGGATTCTGGAGATAAGAGCTGGTGGGCACCTGAAGGACACCAGGTAATGCAGGAAGCACAGCAGAGTTAAAGTCTATAAGAATCCTCGGTAATACTTGGCAAGGTGTGCGTAAGGAGCAGTAGTGGAAACCAGGCCAGGGGTCAAACACAGTAGATCCAGCAGGAGGATGATGCAGGTTGCAGAAACGGGGACGAATCAAAGGTCTGGTATCAGGAAGCAGGCAGGAACAGGTAACTGTAGCGAAGTCCGTGATACTAGCCGGGATCAGGTATAGGAGAAGACAGCAAGTCGGTAAAGCAAGCCAGGGGGTCAAAACCAGAAGAGCAGATCAGACAGGTCAGGAACAAGCTGGGTCACAACAGGAATCCAAATAGTACTTTCACAGAGGTTCAGGAACACAGGAAGACTGACAAACCAGCAACTGCAGACACCAGCAGACTTCCTTATATAGGCCCATGTGACCTGCTGGTAGAGATACTGGGTCCTAAAGTCCTTCTCCTGCCAGAGATTCTGGGTCCTAGAGCCCTTCTCCTGCTGATGGCTCCCTGACAACTGACACTATAGCCCGTTCTCCTACGGCCATTTCCCTGACACCATCTTTTCAGAGAAACAGTCCTCTACTCTAACAGTCACACTTGGAAATTTAGTTTAATTGTGCTTTCAAATGTGTCTAAACCTCTGCAGTTCCTATATTAAAGTATCATTGGCATCAATCTAGTACTGCTACACCATTTCAAACTTTTTGGGCAGCCCCTAGTAAGGTATGTAGCTTTGTAAAGAGGTAGTGCCTTGTTTACAATGTCTTTCCAGTAGAACACCGTTGGTGGTTCAGGCTTTTTCCAACATAATAAGATGGCCTTGTGTGCATAAAACAATGAAAGAGATATCATGGTTCTTTGGGCTGTATATCCTCCACCAGGTAAACACACTGAAATTGTAGGTGGTATGGGTATAGTCAATAAGGCCTGAATAGTACGTGTAACCCCCGTCCAGAACTCCCAGACTTGATGGCAATGCCAAAATACATGCTCAAAATCTGCTGGGCTGGTGGTACATTGCCACTACCCAGCTACGCCAGTGCCATATATGCTGGCTATTCTTGCTGGGGTATAATATACCCTATGCAGCAGTTTAAATTAGATAAGCCTATCTCAATCCGACACTAGAGTCCCAAACGCGTGATCACACAAATCATCCTAATCATCTCCCCTGAAATCGGGACTTAAAGCACTCCCTGTGTCCCTGCATTTGCTAAGCATTTTTGGCCTTTCTACAAACGAATCTTTATAGACTTCTGATAAAGGTTTTTTAAGATTTTCATTACATAACAAAGACTCCAAAGGGGATGACCCTAGTTCCAGGGTTTCTGATCCAAACTGTGTCATAAACGCACGTCTTAGTTGTATGTAACGGAAGAAGTACCAGTTAAGCAACCCATGTTTGTCCTTTAGTTGATTGAAAGTGAGTAATTTCTTACCCTCAACTATATGTTTCAGTTGTTTTATACCCACCCGAGCCCATATGATGGGATCTGGTTAGTATCTAAATGTGGTAGTTTGGGGTTGAACTACAAGGGGGTGTCTGGTGACCATATACTGATCTGAGATTTCATAAGCACCTGTGCTCTGTCCCATGTGTGCACCGTGACGCGCATTATGCCAGTCAGAGATGGCGATGCAGAGGTTCCCCTGTATATCAGAAAGAATAGGCTCTTATACAACCCCATATAAGCTGCTTCCAACACATTTGATGCATCCCCATTATCACATAACAGCCAGCGTCTAGCCACTACCATTTCCCCCGCTATAAAGTATTTAAAGAGGTCCGGGAGGGATAGCCCTCCCTGTCCTAAAGGCTCCTGCTGTGTTCGAAGACTGATGCTAGGGTGTGTTGTGGACCATAGTAAAGAACCAAACAGGCTGTTCACACGTTTGAAGAATGAGGACGGGACCCAAATCAGGGAATTTCTTAAGAAGTGCAGGAAGACCGGCAAGACCTTCATCTTAAGAAGGTTAACCCTTCTAATAAGTGAAAGTGGTAGATGCTTCCAAGCATCTAGCTGTATTTTTACCTTGGCCAATAGTGGGAGGAGATTTAATGACATGTAATCTCCTACCTTGGGAGTTATCTGAATACCAAGGTATTTAAACCATGATACTCATGCAATGGGAACCTGTTTTGTCGCCAGAGCCTGAGCATACATGTCTATGGCCATTGCTTTTGATTTCTCCCGAAAACTGGGAATACTCTCCCAAGATCTCAAAGACTGCCTTTAAAGATGGTCCTGGGTAGGGATGAGCTTCGTGTTCGAGTCGAACATATGTTCGACTCGAACATCGGCTGTTCGCCCATTCGCCGAATTCCGAACGTTATGGGCCGTTCGCGCCAAATTTGTGTGGCACTCACGGCCCACAATGCACTGCGATGGCGCAGTGCATTGCTGGCTCATGATTGGCCAAGCATGCACTGTGACTCCGCATGCTTGGCCAATCACAGCGCCAGCAGCGAGGAGAGCCATGATTGGCCACAGGCAGGATGCCTGTGGCCAATCATAGCTCAGGCTGTGTAGTACACGCCCCACACTATATAAAGCCGCCAGCGCGGCGGCCTTGTGTAGTGCGTTGGCGTCTGTAGCAGTTAGTGGGTGTTCTGTGTACCTTCAACACAGTATACACCGATCGTTATCGGACGATTTTTCATTCTTGCTCTTCTGTAGTGGTTGTTGTCTGCGTGCCCTGACCGCAGTATACACCGCTATATTCACCTATATAGCTAGCGATATATCTATCTTTTATAATAGAGCTTGCAGTCAGTGTTAGGAGCTTGTGCGTGCTGTCTGCGTGCTCTGAACCCAGTATACACCGCTATATCCACCTATATAGCAAACTAGCTTGCTCGTTTTAAATAGAGCTTGCAGTCAGCGATAGGAGCTTGTGCGTGCTGTCTGCGTGCTCTGAACCCAGTATACACCGCTATATCCACCTATATAGCAAACTATTTTGCTTGTTTTAAATAGAGCTTGCAGACAGCGGTAGGAGCTTGTGCGTGCTGTCTGCGTGCTCTGAACCCAGTATCCACCTACATAGCTCTTCTCTATTTGAGCCATCTGCCATCTGCAGGAGTTAGTGGAAGTTGTGTGTGCCTCCAGCACAATATACACTACCCAATTGCTGGTTTTCCCAACTCCCTTCAGGCCATTACCATGTCTGGAAGGCCAGCTAGGAGAGGCAAACAGGCGCGAGCCGATAAAAGAGGGCAAGTAGGCTCTGTGTCTAGAGACAACAGTGTTGGTCGTGGACGCGGTGCATCGTCATCATCAGCACGTGGCCATGGGACACGCTTGTCCTTCTTTTCGGAAGCTGGACATGTTGAGCCGCAACATGCCAACGACTTGGTAGAGTGGATGACCAAGCCCTCTTCATCCTCCTCATCCTCTCTCACCCAGGCTCAGGGTACTAGCAAAGCAGCTGCCAACGCATCGTCTTCCCTCCTCTCAATGTCATCATCAGTGACTCCTTCCCTAGACCCACCACGTCCTCCTGAGGAGTCTCCTGAACTCTTTGAGCACAGTGTTGGGTACATGCTCCAGGAGGATGCCCAGTGTTTTGTAGGCTCTGATGATGATACTCAGCTAGAGGAAGGCAGTAGCGTGAATGCAGAGAGAGGGGATGCTCAAGAAGGACAGCAATCTGGCAGTCATGTTCCACCAGCTGCAGCATACTGCCAGGTTTGCTCCAACGATGAAGAGGGAGGGGATGATGAGGGCACTGACTCCACGTGGGTGCCTGGTAGGAGAGAGGAGGAGGAGGAGGAGGCACATGTCCAATGAGGCAGGATGCCCTCTGGGGGCCAGCTTAGGGGCAGCACACCGACTGAATCATACCGCAGAGCTCCGCCTGTGCAGGGCGCTGCCTCTGCACGTTATTCTAAAAGTTCTTTGGTGTGGGCCTTTGAGACGAGTGCATCAGATCGCACCGCTGCTATTTGCAACATATGTCTCAAGCGTATCTCGCCTGGCCAAAACATCAGCTGCTTGGGCACCACATGCTTGACCAGACATATGTTGACCTGCCATGCAGCTCGTTGGCAAGCGTACCTCAAAGATCCACACCAAAGAACAAAGCGGACCTCTCCTTGCTCCTCATCAGCTGGGATCTCCAACCCCACTAGACCTTCAGTCCTCTCTGAAACCTGCTCTGAGAGGAATGAAGGTGTAGAATTAGGTGTGTCACAGCCAAGTGCTTCCGGGCACTCTGCTAGCAGTACACCCCCGTCCGATTATAGCAGGCAAATGTCCCTGCCCCAGCTGCTGGACCAGCAAAAGAAGTTCACTCCCAGCCATCCACATGCCCAGCGGTTGAATGCTAGCTTGGCTAAATTGCTAGCACTTCAACTGCTGCCTTTTCAGTTGGTAGACTCGGTCCCCTTCCGTGAGTTTGTACAATGTGCGGTTCCTCAGTGGCAGGTCCCCAAACGCCACTTTTTCTCACGGAAGGCGATTCCGGCTCTCTACCGGCATGTGGATGGCAATGTCCTTGCCTCGCTGGACAGGGCGGTCAGCGGTAAGGTGCATATCACCGCTGACTCATGGTCCAGCAGGCATGGACAGGGACGTTACCTGTCTTTCACGGCCCATTGGGTCACTCTTCTGGCAGCTGGGAAGGATGCAGGACAAGGTGCAGTAGTGTTGGAGGTTGTTCCGCCACCACGCCTCCAAAATGCTACTATTGATAGCACCTCTCTCCTCCACCCCCTCCTCTTCTTCTTCCCCATGGCCTCTTCCAGTGCTCTGTCCTCAGAACCAGCGGTGCTCCGTAGGCGTTCCAGGGGCTACGCAAGTACGCAGGCAAAACGATGCCATGCCGTGCTTGCTCTGGTTTGTTTGGGGGACAGGAGCCACACTGGGGCGGATGTTTTGTCAGCTCTGCAGGGGCAGGCCGAGAGGTGGTTGACGCCAAGCCAGGAATTGTGGTTTGCGACAATGGCACCAACCTCCTCTCCGCCCTCCGATAGGGACAACTGACCCATGTGCCCTGTGTAGCTCACGTCCTTAACCTGGTGGTGCAGTGGTTCTTGGGCAGGTACCCGGGCTTACAGGATGTCCTGAAGCAGGCCAGGAAAGTCTGTGTGCATTACCGCCGATCATTTAATGCCTGTGCTCGGCTGGCTGAGCTCCAAAAGGAGTTGAACCTGCCCAAGAACCGCCTTATATGTGACATGCCCACCAGGTGGAACTCAACGTTGGCCATGCTGCAGCGGCTGCACATGCAGCAGAGGGCCATCAATGAGTACCTGTGCGACTACGGCACCAGGACAGGGTCAGGGGAGCTCGGTTTTTTCTCACCACGCCAGTGGGGCATGATCAGGGATGCATGCACTGTCCTGTCACAGTTTGAGGAGGCCACAAGGATGGTGAGCATTGACAGTGCATGCATCAGTGACACTGTACCTCTTGTCCACCTCTTGGAGCATACGCTGCGTGGAATAATGGACAGGGCACTTGAGGCAGAACAGAGGCAGGAAGAGGAGGACTTCCTTGCCTCTCAAGGCCCCCCTTTATCCAGACAGTGTTCCTGCTGTGCCACCCATCACACAGGAAGAGGATGAGGAGGAGGAGGAGGAGGAGGAGGAGGATGATTGTGTCAGCATGGAGGTGAAGGCTGGCACTCAGTATCAGCAGCAGCAGACTTGTAGGGACGATTTACAGTCCCAAGAAACCCGTGGACTTGTACGTGGCTGGGAGGAGGTAGCTGCGGATTATGTTGTCCTTAGTGACCCAGAGGACTTCGGACCGAATGCCTCAGCTAACCTATGCTGCATGGCCTCCTTGATCCTGCAAAGCCTGCGGAAGGATCCTCGTATTCTTCGGATCAAGGAGAGGGACCATTACTGGCTGGCCGCTCTCCTTGATCCACGGTACAAGGGTAAGGTTGCCGATCTTATCTTGCCATCGCAGAGGGAGCAGAGGATGAGACATCTCCGGGAGGCCTTGCAGAAAGGTCTGTGCAACGCATTCCCAGAGACTGGGAGGTTACAAACTCCTGGTTCTGGACAACGTGTTGCTGAGGCATCGGTCAGAAGGAGCGGTGGAGAAGGTGGCCCTCTGACTGATGCTTTCAGACAATTTTTTAGTCCGCAGCCCCAAGGTATGATCGGTTCCAGCAACCATCGCCAGCGTCTGATTTACATGGTGCAGGAATACCTAGGGGCAAGGTCAGACTTGGACACCTTTCCCACCGAAAATCCTCTGGCTTACTGGGTCTCGAGGATGGATCACTGGCCAGAGCTTGCACAGTATGCAATTGAGCTACTGGCCTGTCCTGCATCCAGCGTTCTTTCGGAACGCACCTTCAGTGCTGCTGGTGGTTTTGTTACCGATCACAGGGTGCGCCTGTCCACCGAATCAGTTGATCGACTGACCTTCATCAAGATGAATCAGTCTTGGATCAGCCACAGCTACCAAGCACCTGAAGCTGATGCAACCGAATAATTTTTTTTGAAATATCACATCCCTTCAAGACTGCCTATGCTGATGCTGAGTGACTGTCCTGTTATGTTGATTGTCTATCCTCTTCCTCCTCCGCTGATATGTTGGAAGAACATTTCTGGTTCTGGCTGATGCCATCAGCCCAATTTTTCTGCCCCTGTTTAACAGGGGCGTTTAATTACAATTTTTGATGCAATGCTTTGCAGCAGGGCTAATTCCTGCACTACAACTAGAGCATATGGGAGAGGTTGCAGTGTGGTGGCACCAGCACCAGTGCCTAAGGCCCAATTTTTCTGCCCCTGTTTAACAGGGACATGTAATTACAATTCTTGATATAATATTTCACAGGAGGGCCCGTTCCTGTGCCCACCCAGAGTAACTGTGAGGACTTATAGTGTTGTGGCACCAGCACCACAACCACCAAAAGTCACTTTTTCTACCACTGTTCAACAATGGCATGTAATTACAATTCTTGATATAATCGTTCACAGCAGGGTGCTCCAGCGCCCACCAAGAGTCCCTTTGAGGGCTTACAATGTTGTGGCAAAACCAACACCTTGTTCCACCATTTCTGCAGAGCATATATAGGGCAGGCCCCTACTTTCAAACATCCAACTTACAAACATCTCCTACTTGCAAATGGAAGGAGACAACAGCAAGTGAGATGAAAAAAGATGGACAACAAAACAAATTATACAGGGGTGATAACCCTTTCCTATGTTTTCCAAAAAGCTTAAAAATAGTTTTTTTGACTGGAGCTACACTTTAAAAATGTACCAGTTGAAAATTACAAACAGATTCAACTTAACACAACAAACCTACACAGTCCCTGTCTTGTTTGCACCGCCTGTATACTGCTGTTCTGAGTATATAGGGCCTGGGGGCCACACGCATTTCCTTTTTTTAATATGGGTACGGGGTTCCCCTTAATATGCGTACAAGACCCAAAGGGGCTGGTAATGGGCAGGGAGGGCTACCTGTGCCATTTTTCTGAAAGATTTTCAACCATATTGCAGGAACCAGATATAACATTAAAACCGCAAGCAGTTTTAAATGATGTTATTTCCGTTAAATGTCATTTTGTGCAGGGACTGTTCTAAACACGGGAAACACGTGGCACTTCACATGCATACTACAGACACCCCCCAGGCACGATATTCAAAGGAATATTTCACTTTAATCGTCATTAAAATCAGTGCTCCCGCCAAAACGGCCATTTTTAAAAACATTTTAGGCATTGACCCATGTCCCCTGGGGCAGGAGCCAGGTCCCCAAACCCTTTTTAGGACAGCATCTTGCATATTAGCCGTTAAAATTAGCACTTTTAATTTCGAACGTTCGAGTCCCATAGAATTCAATGGGGTTCTAACGTTCGTACGAATTTGAGGTCCGTTTGAAAGTTCTGGTGCGAACCAAACGGGGGGGTGTTCGGCTCATCCCTAGTCCTGGGTCCTGTAAGAAGAGAAGCATGTCGTCTGCATACAAAGCGGTACACTCGCAAATGCTTCCCACCTCTAACGCCTTCACATGAGGTGATTTTCTGAGTGCTATGGCTAGTGGCTCTATCGCTAGGGCGAATAATGATGGTGATAGAGGGCATCCCTGGCGCGTTCCTGTACTCACCGCAAACTGAGGTGGGACTGACTTACCCAACTTAATGGCCACCATTTGCTTACTGTAGAGCAAAGATATCCATGTCCTAAACACGTCTCCAAACCCCATATGTCTCAACACCACCGACATGCAATTCCAGTCTACAGAATCAAAGTCCTTAGCCATGTTGAGGGATACCACCACCTTAGCCCCTTGATAAATATAATCAATCTGTAGGTGTGTGAACAGTCTGCGAAGGTTTGTGTCTGTAGACTTCTGAGGGATAAAGCTTGTTTGATCTATGGCCACTAGAGTAGTGATACCTTTTGACAGTCTTGTGGCTAGTATCTTTGTCAATTTCTTTAGGTCCTGGTTCAAGAGTGCTATGGGTCTATAGGAGGAGCAGGCTAACGGGTCCATCCCATTTTGAGCAGGAGAATAACCTGAGCCTCCAATAGTGAGTCTGGAAGAATCTTATTTTCAAAAAAACAAAAAAAGGAAAAGAGACTTAAGCCATGGGATCAGGGCCTGCAGATGTGTTCTATACCACTCTATACATAACCCATCAGGGCCTGGAGATTTGTGCGGAGGGAATGATCTGATGGCCATTTCAATCACCTTCTCTGTTATCTCAGCCTCCAACAGCACAGGGATATCTAGAGAAGACAGCAAAGTCTCCAGTTCTTGTGCATTGTAACCTGGCATAGGAGCATATAATGCCTTGTAACATTCTACAAACGTATCCAAAATATCAGTTGGATTCGTAAGAAGAACGCCTTGGCTGTTTCTAATACATGGTATGTTTGTCCGTATTCTCCATTCTGCAGCTATGATGGCCATTAAAGCGGAGGTCCACCCTAAAGTGGACCTTCCGCTGATTGGAATCCTCCCCCCCTCCGGCGCCACAATTGGCACCTTTCAGGGGGGAGGGGGGGTGCAGGTACCTGTACAGTACAGGTATCTGCACCCACTTCCTGGATAGAGCTCTGCGGAAAGGGGCGTAGATTACGCCCCTTTCCGAAAGTCCCCCGCTGCCTGCTGGGAAACGCACAGATCCCAGAGGCAGCGGGTCCATCCTCATTGCGCAGCGCGGCTCGCCCATGCGCAGTAGGGAACCGGGAAATTAAGCCAAAAGGCTCCACTTCCTGATTCCCATACCCAAGATGGCGGCGGCAGCACCCGAGAGACGATCGAGAGATCGGCTTCAGGTGCCGACATCGCGGGCGCGCTGGACAGGTAAGTGTCACTATTTTAAAAGTCAGCAGCTGTAGTATTTGTAGCTGCTGGCTTTTAAAAAAAAAAAAAAAAAAACGTGGAGTCCCGGCGGACTCCCGCTTTAACTTCCCATTTTTATCACCCTGTTCAAAGATGGACTCCTTGCCCAGGATATATGTGATAGCTCTAGGTAGGTAACATCTAACATTGGTTATTTTCATGAGTTAGTTCATGTGCCCTCTCTACATCTTGTAGTTCTTGGGTTTTACTATTGAAAATTTTACGTGCCTGTTTAATGGCCAATATGTACTGTCTCCGCATACATGCCTTGAAGGCATCCCACACAACAGGTAAATTAGCTGACTCAAGATTATCCTCCCAGTAACCAGTGACATGCGGTGCCACCTGAGAGGACACTGACTCTACCTCCAGCCAACCCGGATTCAACCTTTTTTTGCACATATAATTCAGCAACAACAATTAGAAACCGACCTCCAGGGTCAGATATGACCTGATGAATGGTACAGAGCACCATCTTGCTGATTAAAATAGCAATTCCTCTGGCGTATGTGGAGTATTTGGCATGCAACACACGCTGGATCCAAGATCTGCACAAGGACAGTACCATGCTCCCATCCAAATGCATCTCCTGCAAGAACACCACCTGTAGTTTGATCGGTTTCAAGTATTGGAACAACAAGGCCCTGCAGAACTTATCATTTAAGCCTCGGACATTCCATGACACCACATTAACAATTGACCCCTGCCATAATCATATATTATCAGACTATATAGATTACTATATACCATAAGCATCAGTAAGTGTGACCAAGATATACCCATATTTTGTACATGCATCAAAGTACACCTGTTACCAGAGGCCCAACATGAAATATTGCACATTTGTTGAAAAAAGTTCCCAAGTCCTTTGCAACCCCCTGCTGCGGTGTTAAAAAAAACAAAGAAAAAAAATATACACCCAGCTTGTTCCCAAAACTTGTCTCCGAACATTAGGAGAACGTGACCAGGAAAAGAGGTCAAAACAAAACAGAAAAAAAAAGTGAAAAAAGAGGTTCCTGAGTCCGTCAGTCTGGAAGACATTATCGTCCGTGCCTTTGTCGCTCCGTGCCTTCAGAGTGGATACATTGCATTCCCCCAATTGAGAGGAGTGGGATCGTTCTGTCCATCAGGGAACATCCAAGCTCAACAGAAGTTATCTGTGGGGACCGTTAATGTGCAGGGTGTGCTGGGAGTAAGCAAATAACTAATTAGTTTCATGTGTAAGGGTATCATCTCCAAGCCTCCCCCATCCTGATAAGGGGGCAGAGGGGCACCCCTTCCCCCAGAAAGGCACAGGATGAGGAAAAAACAGTCCCGCACTTGCAGTTAAGAAGGAAAAAACAGACTCCAACCGTTGACATAGCAGCATCTTGACTCATTGACCGGCGATCCAATCGTTGGTCTCAATAGGTGTGTGAAAGAATCAAACCGTGCCCATGTGAGGGACTCGTAGCCGGCTTGGGTATAACATGTTATGTTTTATATCCTTTTCTCTCAGCCTGCGTCTCACCCCATTGAAGAATCTGTGACGTTTCTGGAGCTCGGCTGAAAAATCCAGGAAAAGCATCACCTTGGTGTTCTCATAAGGCAGTTCTGGATGTTTCCGGGCCTCTTGCAAAATAATATCTCTGTCCCAAAAATTCTAGAACTGCACCAACAATGGCCGTGGGTAGGCACCTTCAGGTCGACAGCCCGTAGGGACTCTATGAGCCCTTTTCACCATGCATCTGGCAGGCCTAGCAGGCTGTTAGATAATGATTCAGCAAATACAGCTGGCCGGGAGCCCTCAGCCCACGCAGATATTATTACGACTTTGCCTATTTATGGCATTGAATAAAACAAAAAAATCATAAGCCGTGCTAAACAAATGCTAGCAACTAAAAAGGCAATGTGTAATATTAGAATAAATATTATACAGGGTATAGCAACCCTATATGTATACGTGATGCAAAGCACATATGTGTAAATATATCAAAACCAGAACCTAGCTAGTATGATTTAACATATACAGTAAGGTTTTTTAACATAAACCTCTAAACAACTTAAACACCCAGTGTGCATAAATAAGTCCGTGTATAAGAGCCGCCAAAATGGTTGACGTAAAACTGTACATAGGAATCTTCTATAGATAAACCACAATATTCCTAGAGGTTCACTGTTAAATCCAAACTTGAAAACGTTGTGTTCAATCCACCACCAACATATGGTAAGGTTTACTGCTTACCAGATAGATATGACCCCCCACTACAGAGGGTCACACGAAGCTTTATGGAATTAAACGCCACTTCCAGCCAAGGGGGGGGGGGGGGTGTTTCCTCGATATCCTCCTGATTCCACTGCTCCAACAGATCTCAAAAAGGGGACTCACTCCCAGATGCTTCACTTTGAAGTCCAAAGGAAGAACTCAAAGGCAGGGGGGCCAAAGATCATAAAGGGAAAAAGAGGGGCTCGAGATAGTGTAAAACCCTTTATTTGTAAAGATAAAAAAAGTAAAAATGCACTTACAAGTATATAAAAGAAAATAAGCCTTAAGTCCGTGGCGCCGGCCGGACGCACACAGACAGACCCGTTCTCCTGGAGCCCGTCACAAACACGAGGTGATAAGTAGCGTACCGTTCAGCCCTACGCGTTTCGCAACAAAATTGCGTCATCCAGGGGCACGAGCGGCACGCTGTGTCACCTCCATTTATATGTCTCCAACCATCCAAACCTCACTCTGGGCACCTGGCTTTTTCCCGCCAAACCAAGCCTCATCCTGATGTCAGTACCTGATTCGTCAGGCACTGACCCCAACGACCAATCTGGGAACTAATCCCACCCCGATGAACGCCCCCATAATCAACCAATCATATTAGTCTTAATAATCAGCCAAATCATGTCAGGACAGGTGATCCAATGTGTGTAAAAATACTGGTCAATGGTATCTATTATATCTTTGGGCTATATATCAATCCACATAGGTACATACCTCTATTATGGCAAAGGTAATGGAGAGGAAGGGAAGAAAGTAAATATGGGACGCCATGGTGTGTATATCTACCGCCCCACTTCCGGTTCATGACCCTCCCGAGTAACCAAGCCTCGCTGTCAATCTCCTATGACTTCCGGTCCAACAGAACCTGATACGCCATTTAGTGGTAGTGAAGTACACATGTGTATTTATGTGTACTTCACTACCACTAAATGGCGTATCAGGTTCTGTTGGACCGGAAGTCATAGGAGATTGACAGCGAGGCTTGGTTACTCGGGAGGGTCATGAACCGGAAGTGGGGCGGTAGATATACACACCATGGCGTCCCATATTTACTTTCTTCCCTTCCTCTCCATTACCTTTGCCATAATAGAGGTATGTACCTATGTGGATTGATATATAGGCCAAAGATATAATAGATACCATTGACCAGTATTTTTACACACATTGGATCACCTGTCCTGACATGATTTGGCTGATTATTAAGACTAATATGATTGGTTGATTATGGGGGCGTTCATCGGGGTGGGATTAGTTCCCAGATTGGTCGTTGGGGTCAGTGCCTGACGAATCAGGTACTGACATCAGGATGAGGCTTGGTTTGGCGGGAAAAAGCCAGGTGCCCAAAGTGAGGTTTGGATGGTTGGAGACATATAAATGGAGGTGACACAGCGTGCCGCTCGTGCCCCTGGATGACGCAATTTTGTTGCGAAACGCGTAGGGCTGAACGGTACGCTACTTATCACCTCGTGTTTGTGACGGGCTCCAGGAGAACGGGTCTGTGTGTGCGTCCGGCCGGCGCCACAGACTTAAGGCTTATTTTCTTTTATATACTTGTAAGTGCATTTTTACTTTTTTTATCTTTACAAATAAAGGGTTTTACACTATCTCGAGCCCCTCTTTTTCCTTTTATGATCTTTGGCGCCCCTGCCTTTGAGTTCTTCCTTTGGACTTCAAAGTGAAGCATCTGGGAGTGAGTCCCCTTTTTGAGATCTGTTGGAGCAGTGGAATCAGGAGGATATCGAGGAAACCCCCCCCCCCCCCCCCTTGGCTGGAAGTGGCGTTTAATTCCATAAAGCTTCATGTGACCCTCTGTAGTGGGGGGTCATATCTATCTGGTAAGCAGTAAACCTTACCATATGTTGGTGGTGGATTGAACACAACGTTTTCAAGTTTGGATTTAACAGTGAACCTCTAGGAATATTGTGGTTTATCTATAGAAGATTCCTATGTACAGTTTTACGTCAACCATTTTGGCGGCTCTTATACACGGACTTATTTATGCACACTGGGTGTTTAAGTTGTTTAGAGGTTTATGTTAAAAAACCTTACTGTATATGTATATGTTAAATCATACTAGCTAGGTTCTGGTTTTGATATATTTACACATATGTGCTTTGCATCACGTATACATATAGGGTAGCTATACCCTGTATAATATTTATTCTAATATTATTACACATTGCCTTTTTAGTTGCTAGCATTTGTTTAGCGCGGCTTATGATTTTTTTGTTTTATTCATCCTGTATTTATGTGACACATTTGAGCCGCAGCTGAATACCTTCATCTCATAATATATTTCACATATTTTTTCACATCTTGTATATTCACATTTCTATATATTTTACCTTAGCGCAGTTTTTTTTTTCCCTTTTTTCTATTTATGGCATTGTCCACTTTATGGACTAGAGACCTCACCACCGAATGTAACTCCGCTATCTGTGCAGCCTGAGACCCGTACTGATCTTCCACCTCTTCAATCCGGCCCTCTGCCTTCAACAGCCGCCCCCTGGTCTTGTCCAAATCATGGCGGATCAATGTGCATTCAGATGCCATGTGTTCTACCCGCACCATCAGCATAGTTTTAAAACCTTCTATGGCCTCTAGGATAGGTTTCGTAATAGTGTCCAGTGCTGCCGTTAATAATGTAGGGGACAGAGGAATGTCCTGTTCTAGAGCAGGAGACTCCATGGCTACAGGTGATTTCACTGGGCTTGGCTGTGTCTCTCGTCCATGCTGTGCTCCGGAGGTATTGGGCAAAATGGCTCCTGGGGAGTCCGCGGCCTGCCCCTTTCCCGAGCGCTGCTGTTTTGGATTTTTCAGAGACTTACACCGGCCTTTTGCGGACATAATCGCTGCCTTCGGAGGATCCAGAGCTCTGTGGGAGGCAGAGGGGTGTCTTTTCGGCAGTGACA
This sequence comes from Lithobates pipiens, assembly GCF_037356315.1. Taxonomy (NCBI): domain Eukaryota; kingdom Metazoa; phylum Chordata; class Amphibia; order Anura; family Ranidae; genus Lithobates; species Lithobates pipiens. The sequence continues at coordinate 1,223,203 of NW_027507875.1, forward strand.
GAGCGAGGAATTTAGGTATTTTAAGCGGATGTGCACGGAGCTCTGGAGGCACACGTCTTCTCCGGCTCACATTCCGGCCACGCACCTCCAACATGAAGAATTGACCCATCCTTCCTTGTATCAATGTTTCAGGCTGATGGTTGTGGTGTATTGATGTGGGGGATATTTTCTTGGCAAACTTTGGGCCCCTGAGCATCATTTAAACTCTGCGGACTATCTGAGTATTGCTGCTGACCATGGCTATCCCTTTATGACTAGAATGTACCCATCTTCTGATGGCTACTTCCAGCGGGATAATGCACTAACAAAGCTCAAATCACCTCATGGTTTCTTGAACATGACAATGAGTTCACTGTGCGCCAATAGCCTCCACAGTCAACAGATATCAATACAACAGAGCACTTTTGGGATGTGGTGAAACGGAAGATTCGCATCATGGATATGCAGCCAACAAATCTGCAGCAACTGCATGATACTATCATGTCAATATGGACCAAAATCACTTAGAAATGTTTCCAACACCCTGTTGAATCTACGCCACAGAGAATTAAGGCAGCTCTGAAGGCAAAAGGGATCCAACCCAGTACTAGCAAGGTGTATCTAATAAAGTGGCTGGCGAGTTTATGCTGCTGCACACTGCTATCAGTGTCACTGTGAGAGTCAATTTCACATGTGTCTGCCTGCTCATTCTTGCCCTACAGAGTTCTGTCCCTGAGTTACTTACTTACTATATAGAAAATAAAATAAGAAATATCTTTTTTTTCTCAATATCTACCTTAAATCATATTGCTAATTGCATATTGTACTTGTTTGTAGCCTAAATATGGAAGTTTGCACTTAAAACTGTAATTTTGTAACTTTTGGAGTTGTCAGTAAAAACTTGGCTGTGCTAGTAGTACACTTTGTCGTGTCAGTAAATTTCAATGTGGTAGGTTGGCAACACTGCCCCATTTACATTGGCCATTTAGTCCTGATGCATGAGGGTAGGGATGAGCTTGGTGTTCGAGTTGAACGCACGTTCGACTCGAACACCGGCTGTTCGCCCGTTCTCTCTCGTCCACTCTGTGGGCCGTTCGTGCCAAATTCCCGTGACGCTCACGGCCCACAATGCACTGTGCCATCGCAGTGCATTGCTGGCTCATGATTGGCCAAGCATGCACTGTGACCCCGCATGCTTGCCCAATCACAGCGCCGGCAGCGAGGAGAGCCATGATTGGCCACAGGCAGGATGCCTGTGGCTAATTATAGCTCAGGCTGTGTAGTACACGCCCCACACTATATAAGGCCGCCAGCACGGCAGCCTTGTGTAGTGTTCCGGCGTCTGCAGGAGTTAGTGGATGTTGTCTGTGTGCCTTCACCACACAATACATCTGTATTTACCCTTCATTGCTGTTCTGAGTGTTCTCTAATTGAGCCATCTGCAGGAGTTATTGGGTGTTGTCTGTGTGCCTGCACAGCAGAATACACCTGTATCTACCCTTCGTTGCTGTTCTCTAATTGAGCCATCTGCCATCCGCAGGAGTTAGTGGGTGACTGGGTGTTGTCTGTGTGCCTGCACCGCAGAATACACCTGTATCTACCCTTTATTGCTGTTCTCTAATTGAGCCATCTGTCATCTGCAGGAATTAGTGGGTGTCGTGTGCCTCCAGCACAGCACAGTATACACCTATGTCTACCCTTTATTGCTGGTGTTCTATAATAAAGGCATCTGCAGGAGTTAGTGGGTGTTGTGTGCCTCCAGCACAGCACAGTATACACCTATGTCTACCCTTTATTGCTGGTGTTCTATAATAAAGGCATCTGCAGGAGATAGTGGGTGTTGTGTGCCTACAGCACAGCACAGTATACACCTATGTCTACCCTTTATTGCTGGTGTTCTATAATAAAGGCATCTGCAGGAGTTAGTGGGTGTTGTGTGCCTCCAGCACAGCACAGTATACACCTGTATCTGCACTTTATTTCTGCTGTTCTATAATAAAGGCATCTGCAGGAGTGCGTGGGTGTTTTGTGCCTCCAGCACAATATACACTACCCAATTGCTGGTTTTCCCATCTCCCTGCAGGCCATTATGTTTGGAAGGCCAACAAGGAGAGGCAGACAGGCACGAGCCAATAAAAGAGGGCAAGCAGGCTTTGTGTCTAGAGACAACAGTGCTTGTCATGGACGCAGTACATCATTATCAGCACATGGCCATGGGACACGCTTGTCCTTATTTTTGGCAGCTGGACATGTTGAGCCGCATCATGCCGAAGACTTGGTAGAGTGGATGACCAAGCCCTCTTCATCCTCCTCATCCTCTCTCACCCAGGTTTAGGGTACTAGCAAAGCAGCTGCCAACGCATCCTCTTCCCTCGTCTCAATGTCATCATCAGTGACTCCTTCCCTAGACCCACCACGTCCTCCTGAGGAGTCACCCGAACTGTTTGAGCACAGTGTTGGGTACATGCTCCAGGAGGATGCCCAGTGTTTTCTAGGCTCTGATGATGATACTCAGCTAGAGGAAGGCAGTAGCATGAGCGCAGAGAGAGGGATGTTCAAGAAGGACAGCAATCTAGCAGTCATGTTCCACCAGCTGCAGCATACTGCCAGGTTTGCTCCAGTGATGAAGAGGTAGGGGATGATGAGGGCACTGACTCCACGTGGGTGCCTGGTAGGAGAGAGAAGAAGGAGGTACATCTCCAATGAGGCAGGATGCCCTCCGGGGGCCAGCTTAGGGGCAGCACACCGACTTAAATCACACGGCAGAGCTCCGCCTGTGCAGGGCGCTGCCTCTGCGTCTTATTCTAAAAGTTCTTTGGTATGGGCATTTTTGGGGCAAGTGCATCAGATCGCACTGCTGCTATTTGCAACATGTCTCGAGCGTATCTCGCGTGGCCAAAACTTCAGCCGCTTGGGCACCACATGCTTGACCAGACATATGTTGACGTGCCATGCAGCTCGTTGGCAAGCTTACCTCAAAGACCGACACCAAAGAACAAAGCGGACCTCTCCTTGCTCCTCATCAGCTGGGATCTCCAACCCCACTAGACCTTCAGTCCTCTCTGAAACCTGCGCTGAGAGGAATGAAGGTGTAAAATTAGGTGTGCCACAGCCAAGTGCTTGCGGGCACTCTGCTAGCAGTACACCCACGTCTGATTGTAGCAGGCAAATTTCTCTGCCCCAGCTTCTGGACCGTAGAAAGAAGTTCACTCCCAGCCATCCACATGCCCAGCGGTTGAATGCTAGCTTGGCTAAATTGCTAGCACTTCAACTGCTGCCTTTTCAGTTGGTAGACCCGGCCCCCTTCCGTGAGTTTGTGCAATGTGCGGTTCCTCAGTGGCAGGTCCAACAATGCAATTTTTTCTCACGGAAGGCGATTCCTTGCCTCGCTGGACAGGGCAGTCAGCGGTAAGGTGCATGGTCATGCCTTTTTTCTCAATGATTTTCATCCATATTGCCGGAACCAGATATTACATTAAAACCGCAAGCAGTTTTAAATGACTTTTTTTCTGTTAAATGTCATTTTGTGCAGGGACTGTTCTAAACATGGGAAACAGGTACCACTTCACAGGCATACTATAGACACCCCCAGGCACGATATTTAAAGGAATATTTCACTTTTTTTTCACTTTAATCGTTGTTAAAATCAGTGCTCCCGAAAAAACTGCCATTTTTAAAAACATTTTAGGCATTGACCCATGTCCCCTGGGGCAGGAGCCAGGTCCCCAAACCCTTTTAAGGACAATATCTTGCATATTAGCCATTAAAATTAGCACTTTTTATTTTGAACGTTCGAATCCCATAGACTTCAATGGGGTTCCAAGGTATGCACGAATTTTCGGTCCGTTCGAAAGTTCTGGTGCGAACCGAACCGGGGGGTGTTTGGCTCATCCCTACATGAGGGCTTAGTAGCACCATCCAGCCCTGTCCATCTGCAGCAGCTGTATAATTCTCATAGGCATTTACAGGCTGCAAGCGCCAGGGTGTATGATGATGCGCCTGTTCCTTCTGCTTGCACCAAAAAAACCTCATGCGTTTGGGATAAATACCAAGTGTGCATGAGCCCTTATTTTCCAGGGATTCTACTTTCAGGAAACTAAATGTTGTTTGGGGAATTTTGGGGAATTTTATCTAAACTTCAGACATAAAATGATTTCTTTAAATGTGTGCAAGAAAAAGGCCACTAGATAGAGCTAATTGCCATAGGAAAGTAATACCTTTTTACAATGATCGTCGGCTACATTTAGTGGCCATAATGTGGTATTTTCCCGATGCATTCTATTTTGTGTGAATGAAAATCATTTGATCTGGATGGAGACTAGCCTAATAACATTTGTGTTTGCCCCGTTTGCATAGAGTAAGTGTACATGCAGTTTCTTAAAGCGGAGGTCCACCCTAAAGTGGACCTTCCGCTCATCGGAACCCTCCCCCCCTCCGGCGCCACAATTGGCACCTTTCAGGGGGGAGGGGGTGCAGATACCTGTACAGTACAGGTATCTGCACCCACTTCCGGGATAGCTCTCTGCAGAAAGGGGCGTATATTACGCCCCTTTCCGCAATTGCCCGCCCCTTTCCGCAAGTGCCCCGCTGCCTGCTGGGAAAACACACAGATCCCAGAGGCAGCGGGGACCGTCCTTATTGCACAGCACGGCTCGCGCATGCGCAGTAGGGAACCGGGAAGTGAAGCCGAAAGGCTCCATTTCCTGATTCCCATACCCAAGATGGCGGCGGCAGCACCCGAGAGACGATCTACAGATCGGCTTCGGGTGCCGACATCGCGGGCGCGCTGGACAGGTAAGTGTCACTATTTTAAAAGTCAGCAGCTGCAGTATTTGCTTTAAGACAGCTTGTGGATTTTCTTTATAAGATACACCCTTGGCATATTTTTTCAGCATGCTCATGTCTTTTTTCTTATTTTTACAGGTTTCTTCATTTGGAGTCTCCACATTCTCGCTTTGTGCTCTGGGTATTGATCGTTTCCAGTCAATAACATCTTCCCAATTTTCCTCAAAGCCAGAAGAGCAGTGTCAGTCTATATTAGGAAAGATATCTGTTATCTGGATTGGCTCATTGACACTTGCTCTTCCTGAAATTTTTCTGTGGCAACTCCATCAGGAGCGTTCTCCAACATCTGGCCTGATAGTTGACTCTTGTATCATGGACCCGTCCTCTGAACTCTCTCCAGTTTTGTACTCACTGGTTCTTACTTATAAGCATGCTCGTATGTGGTGGTTTCTGGGCTGCTACTTCTGCCTGCCACTTCTTTTCACAATGACTTCATTACTAGTAACTTTGAGAATTGTCGGAAACACAAAGAACATAAAAAATTTTCAGAGCCAATGCCAGCTGAGTTGGATAGTTGCAGGTTTAGCTATAGTGTATAGCATATGTATTTTGCCAGAAAATGTTACAAACATCTTGTTTAGCTACACTAGCTTTGATGTCCCTCATAATCTACTGATGCTTATCACTCAATTTTTCCTATTTTTAAAGTGTGCAGTTACACCTGTTTTACTCTTGTGCATTTCTAAACCATTAGGACAGGCGTTCCTGAATTGTTGTTGCTGTTGTTGTGATAGTGAGCCTAAAGCAGGATCTGTATATAATGCTGAGGAGATTACTGGCAAACTGGAAATATTAACTATCCCTAAGTGTACAAATGATTCAGAATTACAGTTTGGAACGCCATGTTAATAGATGACCGAAGGTATAAGAATTAGTATCAGAGTTCACTCATTACTGACTTAAAATTACCCAAAATATATAAAAAGGCTACTCACTAATTTTCTAGTTGTGAATTATACACATATGTATCTATCTATCTATCTATCTATCTATATATATTTATTACACATACAACAGGTGGAAAAGTATAAAGATTTACTATTGTATGGTGGATCTTTAGAGAAAATAAGAAAGACGAAGACGGTTTATATAGTGCACCTTGTATATTGTACAAAGGTGAAGCAACTTCTGTGTTAATAGGTTACTACATTCATGCTAGTATCGTGTTGTATGCTGGGTAGTTAAGAGGGAGTTCAGTTAAAGCTGAATGTAGAATATACAAATATAAATATGTAAAATATGTGCTGATGTAAAGGAAAATACACTCAGCTCATGCCAAATTCGTTGATATTAAACCTTGACATCTTATGAACATGCCTTCCAAATAAAAATAAGTTAAATAGTCTGATGGATTGTAATAAAATGACTGCTAGATCAGGCAGCACTGATCATTGTATTCTGATGAAAGGATTCCCTCATCCACCTTAAATGTGTGGATGGGGTAATCGGATCATTTTTTTGGTTGAACGAAAATAAATGAAATCATATATGGCCAGCTTTCGGCACAAAGTTCTTATGGGTTGAAGGTGATTTTTATATTAAAAACAATATTTGTGGAAAGGGTTATTGTAAACCGCAGACATTGAAAAGAAAAAAGAAAAACATGCAAAGCAATGGCAAAAATTGCTAGTATGCATCACATACTAGCACATTATGAAATACGTGCCTTGGAATGAAACCCTCAAGCACTGTAATGCCACTGCTGAGAGGGCTGACATGTTCCTCTGTCTTTTTTCCGAGTTTGCGCTATGTGATTGGTGAGAACCGCAATGATGTCACTCCCGCACATGCGCACGGGAGCCATTGGTTCCTGCACGAAGCTCTGAGGTTCCATCAGGTATGAAGGGTTAATATCTACTAAAGAGTGTACGTTTAGGAGATATTCACTTTCCACTATAAAAGGCTTACCTGTAGGTAAAAATGACCAAGCAGGGTTTACTACTACTTTAAAGCGGGAGTCCGCCGGGACTCCGCGTTTTTTTTTTTTTTAAAGTCAGCAGCTACAAATACTGCAGCTGCTGACTTTTAAAATAGTGACACTTACCTGTCCAGCGCGCCCGCGATGTCGGCACCCGAAGCCGATCTCTAGATCGACACTCGAGTGCTGCCGCCGCCATCTTGGGTATGGGAATCAGGAAATGGAGCCTTTCGGCTTCATTTCCCGGTTCCCTACTGCGCATTCGCGAGCCACACTGCGCAATGAGGACGGTCCCCGCTGCCTCTGGGATCTGTGTGTTTCCCAGCAGGCAGCGGGGCACTTGCGGAAGGGGGCGGGCACTTGCGGAAAGGGGCGTAATGTACGCCCCTTTCCGCAGAGAGCTAGCCCGGAAGTGGGTGCAGTTACCTGGATTATCCAGGTAACTGCACCCCCCTCCCCCCTGAAAGGTGCCAATTGTGGCGCCGGAGGGGGGGGAGGAATCCGATGAGCGGAAGGTCCATTTTAGGGTGGACCTCCGCTTTAAGGATAAGCAAAACGTAACTGATAGTTTGAAAATATTTTTTTAAACTAACAATGCTGTTACTGTATATATATTTTACCAACACTATAGACCACATAGTGTTTTTGCTAGAAAACATGCTTGAAGTGACTGTATCCATATTAGTGCACTTGCAACAAAAAACAATTGGGTACTGTCCATGACTACTTTTCTTTATTTGCATTAACATCCACATTTCCATGACAAACTTTCAGGGTGTACCCCTCTTCAAGGTCCAAGCAGTATTAAAGCTGGCCATAGATGGATCGAAATTCAAATTTCAATCCATCTATGGGCAAACTGGTTGTACTGAAGTCGATCTATTAATTGACTTTGGTACAATCAGCCTGTCAGTTTTTTTTTGTTCAATCACTGCCACTAGTTGAAGCTGACCACAGTGATCAGTGTATATTGACAGTGGGGAAATCTCCCATAATACAATAGCGCGTATAGCAAGCCTAACACCAAAACACCTACCATCTAACACCAAAAAAACATAAATAAAAAAATCTGAGCAAAAAAAAGCACACAGACATCTGCAGCAATGGAAACTTGTATAATTAGTGAGATAAGATAGGGGAAGGACTATGGACAAGGAGGGAGCAAGAGTTAGGCAGGCCATACAGGCAGGGAGCACATTTCTTTCCTGCAACCACGAGTTCCTACAATGCGGGGAAGCCAGAGGAAGCTTTCCCAACCGGAATAAGATTATTGCTGATTATTGGTAGTGGCTATAGCAGCCACTAATGATAATCATATGTAAAATCCAGTAGACTGGTTGTACCCAAATCAACTTGGGTACATTCAGCCTACCCATACATTTGAATCTTAGCATGTTCCTGCTGAACTGGCCAAGATTCAAACTGTTTATGGCTGACCTTTCAGAGGTGAGATTGGTTGTATAACTCAATGTATAAACCCTTCCACGCTGATGAATATAATAAATTGTGAAAAAAGAATTTTGCAAAACAGTGAACCAAATAACCTATTCTTCTACCAATAACCAGCTGCCAGAGGTGCGCGCCTATCTCACTACAAGATTAGTAAAACACATTTTTATTGATTCCAAAGATCCTCCAAACAGGTGCAGTCCACTTTAAGACTTTACCTATACTGCTGTCCTCTCCCCATTCAGTGGTTAGATTTCATAGCCAGCATAAAAATAATAATAATTAAAAAAAAGAAAAACAGGCTTCTATAGCATAGTATCTAAAACATCCAATTTTTTGGGACACAAGTAAAAAAGGTACTCAAAAAAGCTGTTAAAGCCTAAGCTTAAAATGAAGCATATAGATGTGTTACCAAAGATATACAGAGAAGAAACTGGATGCCAGCCACTCCAATCCTTCCCAGTTCACAAAACAACTAAAATGACAGGACACAGTTTCTACTCATTCCCAGTGTCAGGCACATCACTGTTGGATAGTAATTTAGAAAACTGAGGACCACAATTAGTCTATTATCCATTGTGTCAAATAGAATTATAATTTTTTGTTCAAAACGATTCCTTTCCTGAGTAGTTTTGAAGTTCTCTTTAAGAACTAAAACATTCATGTCTTCTATAGTGTGGTCTGGTTGTAAAAAATGCACGCATGTGCAAAAAACATCTTCCTTATGTTTTAGAATACAATAATTTAAGCAATAGCATTGATTTATGAAAGGCAGAACAAATCTGATCTCTTTTTATGCGGAAACAAGCAAAAACTTAGACAAAGGAGTGGCTGTGAATAGAGTATACTTGGAATTTGTAAAAATGTTTTACGCAGTTCCCCCAAGGCTAATGTGCAAGGTAAAGTCTTAAAAATGTCAGTTTGTAAACTGATAGAAAACTGGCTAACAAACTGTATTCATAAAGTAGTGATTAACGATGCATACTCTGAATAGTCTAAGGTTATTATTTAACCACATGCCAACCACCGTACGCCGATTTACATTGGCAGAATAGCACGGGCAGGCAAAAGGGCGTACCCATACGTTCCTTTTAAATTCCCGCCTAGAGGGTGCGCCACGGGAGCGTGCTTGATGTTCACTCGTTTGCGATGAGTAGAGGCAGAACAGGGAGATGTAAACAAGGCATCTACTGCTCCCCGTCATTGGAAGCAGTGATCTCTGTCATTTTGTAGCTAGCCTATCCCCCCCCCCTTGATCGCCCCCTAGTGTTTAACCCCTTCACTGCCAGTGACCTTTATTCAGTAATCAGTAGCTATTTTAGCTCTCATTACTGTATAAATGTCAATAGTCCCAAAATAGTGTCAAAAGTGTCTGATCTGTCTGCTGCAATGTCGCAGTCATAATAAAAATTGCAGATCACCGTCATTACTAGTAAAAAAAAAATTATAATAAAAATGGCATAAATCTATCCCCTATTATGTCCACTATAACTTTTGCACAAACAAATACACTTATTGCGATTTTTTTTTACCAAAAATATGTAGAAGAATACATATCAGCCTAAACTGTGAAAGAAATAATTTTTTTTATATATATATTTTTCATAGTAAAAAATATTGCTTTTTTTTCTAAATTGTAGCGCAAAAAATAAAAGCCACAGCAGAGGTGATCAAATACCACGAAAAGAAAGCTCTATTTGTGGGAAAAAAAGGACGTCAATTTTATTTGGTTACAATGTTGCACGACCACACAATTGTCAGCTAAAGCGACGCAGTGCCGAACCGCAAAAAATGCTCTGGTCAGAAAGGGGGTAAATCCTTCCGGGGCTGAAGTGGTTAATAGGGCAACTACTAGTGATGGACGAACTTCCAACGGGATGTTTCGCGAACGCGGACCGCGAACGTTCGCGACGGGCCCCATTGACTTCAATGGGAGGCGAACTTTGCAAACCTACAGGTCAAATTTGCAGCCACAAAATAATTACTAGCTGTGCAAACATAGTCCCACCACACGGCCAATGACATAACACATGTATGAGGTGAATCTGGGATCGACAACTACAAGCATTCTTTTTTGATATGTGAAATTGTGACAATTCAGGACTGTGGAGCGCATGAAGGCAATGGAGGAGAGGGAAGGTCAGGGTAGGCAAAGAAGAGGGTGCAGGAGATGATCACCAGCAGCGTGACATACAGCAATGACACCTGCACTGTGATAGAGTGATCTGACACCAGCACCGTGATAGAGAGCACTGACATCAGCAGTGTAACATAAAGCACTGACACCAGCACCGTGATATACAGCACTGACACCAGCACCGTGATAGAGAGCACTGACATTAGCAGCGTGACGTACAGCAATGACACCTGCACCGTGATAGAGAGCACTGACATCAGCAGTGTGACATAAAGCACTGACACCAGCACCGTGATAGAGAGTGCTGACATCAGCAGCGTGACATACAGCAATGACACCTGCACCGTGATAGAGTGCTCTGACACCAGCACCGTGATAGAGAGCATTGACATCAGCAGCGTGACATACATAAAGCACTGACACCTGCACCGTAAGCAGCCCCAGGAGTAAGTCAGCATAGCACAGGGATGGTGAGAGCCCCTCATAATGAGCATAACACAGGGATGGTGGGAGCCCCTTATAATATGCACAGCAGAGTGATCTGACACCAGCACCGTGATAGAGAGCACTGACATCAGCAGCCTGACATAAAGCACTGACACCAGCACCATGATATACAGCACTGACATCAGCAGCGTGACATACAGCAATGACACCTGCACCGTGATAGAGAGCACTGACATCAGCAGCCTGACATAAAGCACTGACACCAGCACCGTGATATACAGCACTGACATCAGCAGCGTGACATACAGCAATGACACCTGCACCGTGATAGAGAGCACTGACACCTGCACCGTAAGCAGCCCCAGGAGGAAGTCAGCAAAGCACAGGGATGGTGGGAGCCCCTCATAATGAGCATAGCACAGGGATGGTGGGAGCCCCTCATAATAAGCAGCCCCAGGAGGATGTCAGCATAGCACAGGGATGGTGGGAGCCCCTCATAATAAGCAGCCCCAGGAGGAAGTCAGCATAGCACAGGGATGGTGGGAGCCCCTCATAATGTGCATAGCACAGGGATGGTGGGAGCCCCTCATAATGAGCATAGCACAGGGATGGTGAGAGCCCCTCATAATGAGCATAGCACAGGGATGGTGGGAGCCCCTCATAATAAGCAGCCCCAGGAGGATGTCAGCATAGCACAGGGATGGTGGGAGCCCCTCATAATAAGCAGCCCCAGGAAGAAGTCAGCACAGTACAGGGATGGTGGGAGCCCCTCATAATGAGCATAGCAAAGGGATGGCGGGAGCCCCTCATAATATGCACAGCAGAGGTACAGCCCCAGGAGGAAGTCAGCACAGCACAGGGATGGTGAACTTTACAAACCTACAGGTCATATTTGCAGCCACAAAATAATTACTAGCTGTGCACACATAGTCCCACCACATGTCCAATGACATAACATATGTATGAGGTGAATCTGGGATCGACAACTACAAGCATTATTTTTTTATATGTAAAATTCTGACAATTCAGGACTCTTGAGACAATGGAGGAGAGGGAAGGTCGGGGTAGGCAAAGAAGAGGGTGCAGGAGATGATCACCAGCACCGTGATATACAGCACTGACACCTGTACCGTGATAGAGTGATCTGACACCAGCACCGTGACCTAACACATGTATGAGGTGAATCTGGCATCGACAACTACAAGCATTCTTTTTTTATATGTGAAATTCTGAAAATTCAGGAATCTTGAGATAATGGAGGCGAGGGAAGGTCAGGGTAGGCAAAGAAGAGGGTGCAGGAGATGATCACCAGCACCAGCACCATGATATACAGCACTGACATCAGCAGCGTGACATACAGCAATGACACCTGCACCGTGATAGAGTGATCTGACACCAGCACCGTGATAGAGAGCACTGACATCAGCAGTGTGACATAAAGCACTGACACCAGCACCGTGATATACAGCACTGACACCAGCACCGTGATAGAGAGCACTGACACCAGCACCGTGATAGAGAGCACTGACACCTGCACCGTGATAGAGAGCACTGACACCTGCACCGTAAGCAGCCCCAGGAGGAAGTCAGCAAAGCACAGGGATGGTGGGAGCCCCTCATAATGAGCATAGCACAGGAATGGTGGGAGCCCCTCATAATATGCACAGCAGAGGTACAGCCCAGGAGGAAGTCAGCACAGCACAGGGATGGTGGGAGCCCCTCATAATAAGCAGCCCCAGGAGGATGTCAGCATAGCACAGGGATGGTGGGAGCCCCTCATAATAAGCAGCCCCAGGAGGATGTCAGCATAGCACAGGGATGGTGGGAGCCCCTCATAATAAGCAGCCCCAGGAGGAAGTCAGCATAGCACAGGGATGGTGGGAGCCCCTCAATGTGCATAACACAGGGATTGTGGGAGCCCCTCATAATGAGCATAGCACAGGGATGGTGAGAGCCCCTCATAATGAGCATAGCACAGGGATGGTGGGAGCCCCTCATAATAAGCAGCCCCAGGAGGATGTCAGCATAGCACAGGGATGGTGGGAGCCCCTCATAATAAGCAGCCCCAGGAAGAAGTCAGCACAGTACAGGGATGGTGGGAGCCCCTCATAATGAGCATAGCAAAGGGATGGCGGGAGCCCCTCATAATGAGCATAGCAAAGGGATGGTGGGAGCCCCTCATAATATGCACAGCAGAGGTACAGCCCCAGGAGGAAGTCAGCACAGGGATGGTGAACTTTACAAACCTACAAGTCATATTGGCAGCCACAAAATAATTACTAGCTGTGCACACATAGTCCCACCACATGTCCAATGACATAACATATGTATGAGGTGAATCTGGGATCGACAACTACAAGCATTATTTTTTTATATGTAAAATTCTGACAATTCAGGACTCTTGAGACAATGGAGGAGAGGGAAGGTCGGGGTAGGCAAAGAAGAGGGTGCAGGAGATGATCACCAGCACCAGCACCGTGATATACAGCACTGACACCTGCACCGTGATAGAGTGATCTGACACCAGCACCGTGACCTAACACATGTATGAGGTGAATCTGGCATCGACAACTACAAGCATTCTTTTTTTATATGTGAAATTCTGACAATTCAGGACTCTTGAGACAATGGATGCGAGGGAAAGTCAGGGTAGGCAAAGAAGAGGGTGCAGGAGATGATCACCAGCACCAGCACCGTGATATAGAGCACTGACACCTGCACCGTGACCTAACACATGTATGAGGTGAATCTGGGATCGTATGGAAGAAGGGGAAATAGATTTGGCGCTATACCCTTAAGTTAAAAAATAAGTTGTGAAAAAAATGTGACAAAAGTGTGAAAAAATGGTAATAAATTATCAGCACGCTGGTAAATAATAAGCCCAAAAAAGGTTAGATCATTCTAAGTGCCCTATATCTGCAAATTATCAGCACGCTGGTAAATAATAGGCCCAAAAAAGGTTAGATCATTCTAAGTGCCCTTTATCAGGTGCTTAATGTGCTAGTGTCATTAGAAAAAATTCCATAGAAAATTTCATAGAAAATCACATAAACATATTTGTAAATGCAATAATAAAAGTGCAAACCTAACCACGTAATAGATTAATAGAAATTAGTAAACGTTCAATTGCAAGGAAATGATGACAAAATAAAAATACAAGTGAAACCAATAAAAGTCCCAAGTAAAAATTAAATTTGAACTTAAAAAATCAAAATTATTTAAAAATTCCAGTCAGTGAAAGCCCCACGCTTATAAAAAAGCCAATGTGCTAAGTGCCAAAGGATGAGTAACAGGTGAATAAAGGTTAAATAAAGGTGAAAATCTTCCGTGATTATCTTCAGAAAAAATATATGCCACTGCTACTCCCAGTGCACAGTGCACAGTGAATAATAATGTGATTGCTCTCACCAGAGCTCTTACCCCAACAAGGGGGAATCAGCCTCCACAGTATGAGCCACTGTGCTGCTCTCTGGCAATGATTTGCTGTTATCCTGGGAGACGCCTGCTCTTCCGCTGGTTTACTCTTCAACAGCACTGCTGCTACAGGTACTGGTCCTTCACACCACCAGCTCTTCCAGGCCCACAGTCCACCAGCTCTTCCAGGTTCACAGTCCACCAGCTCTTCCAGGCCTCTTCTACAGGTACTGGTCCCTCACACCAGCAGCTCTTCCAGGCCCACAGTCTTGGATGCACACAGCTTCTGTCTTCACACAGAGACACTCACTAGGAGCCACTGCTCCAACTCCACCTTCCACTCTCACCAGCCCCTCGTTACATGGGCTGTGTGCAGCTGGGCACACACCCTGCTTGCTATCCTCCAAGACCCGGACACAGGGTTGGAGATCCCGTGACTCTCAGGGATCTCCAAACTACAGAATCCCATCGGGAACTAGCAAAACCTGGAGAAACTCTCCATTGGATTGTGTATATGTCTTTTTGGTCTGTTTATTTATTTATACATTTTTTCCTATTGGTTGAACTAGATGAACTATCCTGTGGTTGACTTTTTCAACCCAACTATATAACTTAAAGTGATTGTAAAAAAAAAAAAAAAAACATTCAGTTTAAAATAGAAATAAAAAAGGCAAAACATGTCTATATACGGTTTATATTATATTGTGCCATTGGGGTATTTAACTCAATTGGTAGATGCATGTTTTAGTCCACATCAGGCAGGCATTTTATGGTTAAGGGCCTGGTAGCCCACGTTTATTAGAAGAAAACAAAATATTAGTCCATCCAGTAGTCCCACGCAGGGGTCCAAGCTTAAATTAAATACAGCAAAATCCAAACAAAAATGCTAGCCCACCTGGCTACTCTTCAGCAGTAGTGCTGCTATAGGTACTTGCCCCGTCCAACAAACTGCTTGGACGCACACAGCGTCAAACCCTTCGACACACAGCACACGGCTCCTTGGACGCACACAGCTTCAAGTCCTTCACACAGCTTTGGACATGCACAGCTTCAAGCAGCAAGCTGCTCACACACCACCATCCTACACAAATCCCCTCGTTATATGGGCTGTGTGCAGCTGGGCACACATCCTGCTCGCTAGCCTCAAGACCCGGACACAGGGTTGGAGATCCCGTCCCACCCATAACTCTCAGGGATCTCCAAACTACAGAATCCCATCTGGAGCTAGCAAAACCTGGAGAAAACTGACAGAGCAGTTTTCTCCATTTAAACTCTACACTCTGTAGTCCTGCAGTCCACAGATATGCAAACTCTGTGTCTCCTTTACCTCTAATTTCATAGGGACAGAGCCTCGCTCTGTCACATATCCCCCCCCCCTTTGTTTCGATCCGGAGGGAGGAACACCAGCACCCATCATGATGGTTGGGACACCTCTGTGCTGGCTGTCAGCCACGTAGGCCCAACCCTTTTTCCGGGTGCGCTTCCAGGAACATTCCCCCCTGGATCTTAACAGGTTCCTATATTGTCCTATACTCAGCCTTCCTCTTCTTTTGGGGTCCCTGGGCTTATTCACTTTTCTTGGGGGAACTCTGCCTTCCTTGAGCCCTCCTTTCAACTTACAAATACCCATTTTACCCTTCACCATGGGTATTTCAGGTTCAAAACAGTTTTTCTTGGTACCCACTGCAACCAAATCATTGTTTACAGAACGAACTCGTAACAGATCACAGCTTTCCGTATCATCAGTGCTTTCCAATTCAGTGTTTGTTAGAAGAAGACCTGAGGAGGGACTACGTCCGACGGGACCATAGCACAGCTCCACCTCACCTGTTGTCAAACACTCCATGGGTACCTGTTCTAACAAACTACCCTGACCCAAGCATAAACCATTTTTTCCAGGTGTACACATTACATTGTTACGGCAACCAACATTAACACTTTCTCCCATAGTGTCTCCGGGTACCTTAACTTGTACCCCTGGGCCAGTGACAGAAAGCATCTCTGCTACTGCTGAGTCCATTCTGGGCCCTTCCTTCTCATGAGGCCTAGCGGGTAAGGCAGTATCTGCACCCTCTACTGACCACTGCTCCGCCGCACCTCGGACCACACCAGCAGAGATTTTTCTAGTCACCGCCCCAGACGGAGAGACCTCTGATATCTCGAGCAGTTCTCTCGCGTGCCTTCTATACCAATCAATAACTAGAAGTACGCTCACAGAGAATCTGGAGATCCTGTGCCAAATGGTTAACCATTAGTCCCACCAATTCCACTGTTGGTCATGGTTTCCCAGCACTGCCTGTACCACCTGGCTCCACCCATTGGTGCTACGCAGCACCACCTGGTCCAACTGCGGTGGAGATACCCAAGTATACAGCGAGTTCATTTTTACCAACTCTAGCATTTCCAGTAAGGTTTCGGTCATCTCTAAACATCCCATGTCTAAACACCAGAACTTTCTAGGGTCCTTTACCCTGTCCAAGACATGGAGGGGCTCAGCGACTGCAGGTTGAGAGGGTGAGACATTTGAAGAGACCTCATCCTCCTTGGAGGTACTCATCATCACGGCCTGTTGCTCCCTTGGAGAGCTGTCAGACACATGTCTCACACTTATCCCTTCTGCACCAGGGAGCCTCTGCAGGTCATTACAAGTCACACTATCACTTTGATACTCAATATCATTTAGCTGTGGAGCTGTGGACAACACATCTGCGATGCCAGTGCCCTGAACTGTTTCTTCAGAGGGGAGGGCAGCAACCTTTGCAGGGACCGGGACGCCCTCAACCACCAGCGGCTCTGCGATCCCCCTGTCTGGCATAGCAGTTGTGTCCACACCCTTGTTATTTAAGCTAGCCTTACCCAGCATGGCTAGCAATTGTTTGGCCCAGCTGTCCCAGTCCATTGTGGTTCCACCATGGGTGTTCCACAGCGTTGCATCACCTGCTGTAGAAAGCCGCACAGAAACCTGGGATTCATTAGCTTTAACTGCACATTCCTCACTTCTATATACATCATTTTGTAACACCACACTTTTATCAACGTTACATTGGGGTGATGCTTCACCTAAAGCTTGGTGCAGCACACCATTTTGAACACCTTTTTCTGGTGGCATTACAGACACATTCAGCTTTGTACACTCAACTTTTGCAGGCTGAATTAACCCATTGCCCACTGGGCTACACGTAGGGTTGTGGGGCTGCGCCCACACTCTCTCACTGTGTGGCTCAGTCGTAACATTACAGGAAACACAGTTTTCAGCATTATAATCACCAATCACATCACATTGGCCAACACTATTGTCAGCATGACCATCAATATTCTCATTATGTGTTGACATAGCTACTGCTTTTGTGGGTTGTCTATGAGCCACCATAACCTCTGAGCAACTCTTCACAGCACCCGCTCTCTGTAAAGGGGCACTTTTGCCTATTTGGGCAGCTCCATAGCTGACCTGGGAAACTCTCTGCTCCAACACTGCAAGCTCCTTGGAAGTTTCCCTGGGCAACCCTGCAGCAGCTGTCACTAGGGAACATGGTACCAGCACTGTTTTGGTCACCCCTAGCTCAATTTTCCCAGCCATCTGCTGGATCATAGCAGGCATATGCAGAGTCCCCATGTCCTTTTCAGTCTTTAGCCCTGCGTCTAGTTGGGCTTTACGCTGCGCCTCCCCACTGCTCTGGGTAGCACAATGCAGAAAGTCTATGTCCATTTGTACTGCGGATCTCCCCACTGGACATACTCCCACTTCACTGGGTTCAGCATCATAAACTGAAACAGTCTTACCAGTTCCTGCAGCTGATGTCATAGCCTTCACTTGAGTGCGTTGTCTCACTGGTGTGGTGTCTCCATAGGCTGACTCCCCCATGTGGCCATGGAGCAAAACTGCAGCCTTTCTGGACCCACTGACGCCCCCTGTAGGTAACACAAGATCCTTGTTGATAGGGGTAACTGCAGACTTGCGCTCCAAAGCTGGTTGGCTATAACTCATACAGGATTCAGGCTGATGTACTCTCCTTTCGGGACTGACCCCTTTGCCTAAGCGGCCATGACAGAAAACTTTACGTTTCTCTGGATTTCCAAATCCTAGGTCTTCCGGCGACACTTCTCCCATCCTGGAGCATTGCTGGCGGCCCATGATACGATGGAACTCTCCTCTAAGAAGGATTTCCTCTTTAAACTTGCTGTAGTCATCCTGGTCCCCATCCATCAAATGGTAAACCGACCGGAACTCTATCCGCAATAAGGTTTGCAGCAGTTTTGGCCACCGGTCCCTAGGCCATTTTCTCTTTACAGCAACTTTTTCAAATCTTACAAGGAAGTCTCCCACCTCCTCTGTAGGCAGCATGGGTTGCACATAGTCAGAGGCCAAGATCTCAGCCCCTTGCAGTGCACCCCACTCTTTGCGATTCCGCTTGAACCATTCATTCACTGTCTCACAAATCACTGGCCCCTTTTGACTGGCCCTACAAGATGGAGACATCTTCTCAGGCCATGCTGAGCTCACGTCCTCTTTAACTTGATTAAACATGAACTTCTTGCTTTTTGACTGCCTCATCCTTGCAATCACATGCACACAGCAGCTTGTAACAGTTCTCAGCAGAGAAAGAAAAAAAAAAATCTGCTGTTTGATTCTTCCTTCACAGGTACACAACCCGCATGCAACACAGTCCATCAAATAAACATATACGCAATGCTGTTCGCCTGGCTGCCACACACAGCTAGCAGTAGTTCCTGATGCGACTCACCATGGAGCAAGGACCCGGATTCCACCGTCTACATGCCCGCATTCGAGCACCACTTGTGCCATTGGGGTATTTAACTCAATTGGTAGATGCATGTTTTAGTCCACATCAGGCAGGCATTTTATGGTTAAGGGCCTGGTAGCCCACGTTTATTAGAAGAAAACAAAATATTAGTCCATCCAGTAGTCCCACGCAGGGGTCCAAGCTTAAATTAAATACAGCAAAATCCAAACAAAAATGCTAGCCCACCTGGCTACTCTTCAGCAGTAGTGCTGCTATAGGTACTTGCCCCGTCCAACAAACTGCTTGGACGCACACAGCGTCAAACCCTTCGACACACAGCACACGGCTCCTTGGACGCACACAGCTTCAAGTCCTTCACACAGCTTTGGACATGCACAGCTTCAAGCAGCAAGCTGCTCACACACCACCATCCTACACAAATCCCCTCGTTATATGGGCTGTGTGCAGCTGGGCACACACCCTGCTCGCTAGCCTCAAGACCCGGACACAGGGTTGGAGATCCCGTCCCACCCATAACTCTCAGGGATCTCCAAACTACAGAATCCCATCTGGAGCTAGCAAAACCTGGAGAAAACTGACAGAGCAGTTTTCTCCATTTAAACTCTACACTCTGTAGTCCTGCAGTCCGCAGATATGCAAACTCTGTGTCTCCTTTACCTCTAATTTCATAGGGACAGAGCCTCGCTCTGTCACAATATATATATATATATATATATATATATATATATATATATATACACACACACACACATATACACATTATAAATAGCTTTTTTACCTTTTTTATAAGTGATCACATTCACTCTGTTCTCAGCTGCATAAGAGCTGGGGAGAGGAGAAATAGCAGCACACTGAGCTTGCCAGTGAATGGTTGTTCAATGGGGATGTGTCACAAGTCTGATCATTGGAGGAGAGTACACTGAGTTCCCAACATAGCTAGAGAACTGAGCACAGTGTGATCTCCTGCTTAGTGTGGTCAGTTTTTAATAGTAAAGTAGAGGGATGGTCAGGAGCACCAAGGATTTCACATAAAGAAAGCAATACAAAAATAACATGATACTTTCTCATACAAGTACATGGTACAGCAGGCACATATCAGGAAAATGAAGTGTTGGGGTAACAAACGATTTACATGCCTGAGACTCTCGCAGCAGAGAAGAAACAGCATTGGAGCAGATACATCTCAGTGGTTGTCTATGCCTACAACAGCATTGAAAATTATTTACCCTGGTTCCTTATATGCTCAAGTTAAAAAAGAGGCCTGACTGCCAGATTCTGGCCTTCAGTATTTCTGGTGACCAGATGTTGACTGTGTTTCGCAAAGATGATTTGACTGGCTCTCAAGGAACTTTAAAATCATAGTCATTCTATGCATTAAGATAAAAAGCCTGTGTTTTAGCAGCCCCCCTCAGACCCCCTAATACTTACCTAAGCCCTATCTCTATCTAGCAATGTTCATGAGTGCCTCGGCCATCCGGAACTCTCTCTCCTGACTGGTTGAGATAGCAGTGGTGCCATTGGCTCCCGCTGCTGTCAATCAAAGTCAGTTAACCAATCAGGAGAGAGAGAGGGTAGGGCCGAACCGCGGCTCCGTGTCTGAATGGATACATGGAGTTGCGGCTTGGCTCGGGTGTCCCCATAGCAAGCTGCTTGCTGTGGGGGCACTCATCAGGAGGGAGGGGCCAAGAACACTGAAGAGTGACCCGAGAAGAGGAGGATCTAGGCTGCTCTATGCAAAACCACTGCACAGGGCTGGTAAATATAACGTTTGTTTTTTTTTTGTTTTTTAAACAAGACTTTACAATCACTTTAAGTTGCTTCTGATGCCAGACGTCAGCAAAATAGGAAGGACTACAACTTAAGAATTCAGGTTCATGATCTGCAACCTGATGATTGGGTACTGTTGAGGAACTTGGGTTTCCCCGAAAAGCACAAGTTTGCCAATGTAATTCTCAGCCCTACATTCTCTGCACTCAATTACCTGGTCTTCCTGTATATCAGATTCACCCAGAAGGAAGGACAGGGCCCATGAAGAATTGGCAGCAAAATTATCTCTTACCTCTAAGCAAAGCGTTTGATTGACCTTCTGTTAGACAAGCTTGTGTGATTAAGGGAGATATGATCACCATGCATAAATACATAAGTGGTCCATATAGTGAACTTGGTGTTGATTGTGAATACAGTAAAACCTTGGATTGCGAGCATAATTCGTTCCAGAAACATGCTTGTAATCCAAAACATTTGTATATCAAAGCAAATTTCCCTATAAGAAATAATGGAAACTCAAATGATTTGTTCCACAACCATTTATTCATAGGTCTTTCAATTTATAGTCCATACAAAATGATTATAGCAATGTGACCAGGTTGTGTAACCATAAAATGTCCATCCACAAATGGAAGCCTCCACAAGAGGATTAGAAGCAAAATCCAGCAGGTGCTACAGAGTATAAAAAAAGAGAACAGAGGCGCCTCTAAGTGTACCAATATGTTGCTAAATGTTGTACCTTCATTAAATGTAACCATATTGCTGCACTTAGAGTTACTTCTCTTCTCTTTTATATTCAGTTGTGACATGATGCTACTTGTATATCAAGACATCACTTGTATATCAAGTCAAAATTAAAAAAAAAACGTTGCTTGTCTTGCAAAATGCATTACAATGGACAAGGGAGCACTCTTTATGTCTGAGGCAAAAGAGATTCAACCTTCACATACAGAAAGACTTCTTCACAGTAAGACATGTGCATTTGTGGAATAGAAGACTTCCTCTAGAACTAGCCAGCTTGATCATTTAAAAAAAAAAATCTAGATGACTTCCTAAATGCACAAAATATGGATACTAACATTTATAGGTAATAACACCAGGTGTGGTTGATCCTGGGAATATCCAAATTCCTCATGGGGTATAAGAAAGGATTTTTTTCCCTTTGCTAAAACAAATTAGATTATGATTTATTGTTTTTTTTTCTCTCTATATTAACTGTGGGTATGGGATTGTGTATATGGGGGGTTTCTATTCGTTTTGGGAGGGGGGAGTTGTATTGGATCATGCTTTTCTTTCCTCTGGGTCAACTGTGGGTTGTGCAAATGTGGGAATATGTATATTTGAAGTTTTTATTTTTTTTATTTTTTGTTTCTTCTTTTATTAGTTGAACTAGATGGACATTTTTTTTTTTCAAACTGTGTAACTATGTAACACTTTCTGATGGACACAATAGAAGGTTAATTTTCAACTGCACAAATGTAAAAAAGATTATCTTATTTATACATTACAGGACACAGGGTGTGTAGCCATATACCATGGGTTATACAGTATCTCACAAAAGTGAGTACACCCCTAAGTGAAAATGTCCAAATTGGGCCCAATTAGCCATTTTTCCTCCCCATTGCCATGTAACTTGTTAGTTTTACTAGGTCTCAGGTGTGAATGGGGGCAGGTGTGTTAAATTTGGTGTTATCACTCTCACATACTAGTCACTGGAAGTTCAACATGGCACCTCATGGCAAAGAACTCTCTGAGTATCTGAAAAAACAAAACAATTGTTGCTCTACATAAAGATGACCTAGGCTATAAGCAGATTGTCAAGACCCTGAAACTGAGCTGCAGCACGGTGGCCAAGACCACACAGCGGTTTAACAGGACAGGTTCCACTCAGAACAGGTCTCACCATGTTCGACCAAAGAAGTTGAGTGCACATGCTCAGCGTCATATCCAGATATTGTCTTTGGGAAATAGACATATGAGTGCTTCCAGCATTGCTGCAGAGGTTAAAGGGGTGGAGGGCTTTCTGCCTTTCAGTGCTCAGACCATGTGCCACACACTGCATCAAACTGGTCTGCATGGCTGTCATCCCAGAAGGAAGCCTTGTCTAAAGATTAAGCACAAGAAAGCCCGCAAACGGATTGCTGAAGACAAGCAGACTAAGGCCAGGGATTACTGGAACCACATCCTGTGGTCTGATGAGACCAAGATAAGATTATTTAGTTCAGATGGTGTCAAGCGTGTGTGGCGGCAACCAGGTGAGGAGTACAAAGAGAGGTGTGTCTTGCCTACAGTCAAGCATGATAGTGTCTCTGTCTGGGGCTGCATGAGTGCTGCCTGCACTGTGCAGCTACAGTTCATTGAGGGAACCGTGAATGCCAACATGTACTGTGACATACTTAAGCAGAGCATGATCCCTCGGAGACTGGGCCACAAGGCAGTATTCCAACATGATAGCGACCCCAAACACACTTTCAAGATGATCACTGCCTTGCTAAAGAAGTCGAGGGTAAAGGTGATGGACTGGCCAAGCATGTCTCCAGACCTAAACCCTACCCTACCCTCAAACGGAAGGTGGAGGAGCGCAAGGTCTCTAATATGCCGTGATGTCATCATGGAGGAGCGGAACAGGACTCCAGTGGCAACCTGTGGAGCACTTGTGAACTCTATGCCCAAGAAGGTTAAGGCAGTGCTGGAACATAATGGTGGCCACACAAAATATTGAGGCTTTGGGCGCAATTCGGACATTTTCACTTCGGGGTGTACTCACTTTTGTTGCCAGCAGTTTAAACATTAATGACTGTGTGTTGAGTTATTTTGAGGGGACAGCAAATTTACACTGTTATGCAAGCTGTACAGTCACTACTTTACATTGCAGCAAAGTTTAATTTCTTCAGTGTTGTCACATGAAAAGATATAATAAAATAGTTACAAAACTGTGAGGGGTGTGCTCACTTTTATGAGATACTGTATGTCATTCTCTACTTTAGGTGGTTGGACATTGGAAAAGCTTTGGTGGGAGTGCACCCTACTATAACCCCACCAACTCTTTGTGGCTCCAGTTTTTTTTGCTAGTGTCATTATGTGATGGACCTCTTCATCTCTGGAGACATTTTCTAAAAAACAAAGAGAAGCACACCACTCCAAGCAAACTCAGGTGCAAGATGGATAACAGGTGCAGACCTCGGCTCACCACCATGGAAGACAAATAAAACGAGGAATTGGTCGCAAACTGGAACTCCAAATTATCTCAATGTCATCTTTATTGTCAAAAGGGTCAGACAGACACAGGCAATGGTAGACGTTTCACAAGCGATAGCTTGCTTATGAACAGATGACATCAAGATAATTTGGAGTTCCAGTCTGCCGTTTGGTTTGAGATTTTCTAAATGTCTCCAATTTGTTTTTATTTTTCTTCACTACTTTGACTAACATTTCTGTCAAGATTCACTATTTATCTTGGGAGTTGTACCTTTACCTGGGCTGGACTGTAATGCTTGCAATGGATCCTGCATTCAGCATGCACCTTTGCACATGGTGCAATGAATGTTGCTAGTTGTAGGGTGCTATACCAAACCAGGGCTGTGGACCATCCCTTTGAAGGTATGCTCACCTTCGGGAACCTGCAGTGTGGAGTAAGACAGGGTTTCCCTGTAATTGTGATCATGTCCTGTTAGGGGTGTTATTTCACATACTGTGTTATCCCCCTCTTTAAATGTCTCTACTGCATTGGTGAAAGGTACATTTTCCCTTTTTTGAATTTGCCAGATTTTTACACACACAAGATTGCAGCTTTGAGTTGTGATGTAGTGGTAGGTTCCGAGTGCCATTTTGGGGAGCAAAAGAAGCATGTGCACTCCCTGCTACATGCTTCTCCAGAGACACAGGGTTTTAGCAGCTCCCCTTCCACACATGCAAATACCCTCTCATTTCACATGCATTTCCCCAGTTGTCTTCTAGGACAGTCTGTGAGATAAAGAGCTCCTCCCACCAGACCTGGAAACACATTGCCAAAAACCTTCAGGTCTGGTATGGATATTAAAGGGAACCCCACGTCAAAAAAAATAATTGACGTGGGGTCCCCCTAAAAATCCATACCAGACCCTTTATCCCAGCACGCAACCTGGCAGGCCACAGGAAAAGAGGGGGGGTAAGAGAGCGCCCCCCTCCTGAACCGTACCAGGCCACATGCCCTCAACATTGAGAGGATGCTTTTGGGGTCTGTGACCCCTCCAAGCACCATGTCCCCATGTTGATGGGGACAAGGGCCTCATCCCCACAACCCTGGCTGGTGGTTGTGGGGGTCTGTGGGCGGGGGGCTTATCAGAATCTGGAAGCCCCCTTTAACAAGGGGACCCCCAGATCCCGGCCCTCCTGTTTGAGATGGTAAGGGGGTACAAAAGTACCCCTACCATTTCACAAAGAAAGTGTAAAAAATATTTAAATAAAACAAACACACTTTTGAAAAAGTCCTTTATTAAAAATAAAAAAAAATAAAAAAAGATTCCAGTGGTGGTAATCCACTCTTGCTATCCAGCGATGGATGATCATCTCTCCAGCGATGGCTGATCTGATCCACAGCAGCGAATCCATCCATCTTCTGTCTCCACGGAGGAGACACTGTGGGT
The DNA here is from genome assembly GCF_037356315.1 of Lithobates pipiens. Lineage (NCBI taxonomy): Eukaryota > Metazoa > Chordata > Amphibia > Anura > Ranidae > Lithobates > Lithobates pipiens. The sequence continues at coordinate 1,248,547 of NW_027507875.1, forward strand.
TCCCGGTGGCCTGACGTTTCTTATAAGCAGAGGGCGGGCCGTCACCTGACCCCACCCCCTCTGACGCGATGGAGAAGCCGGGCTTCCCCAATGACGTATGGGTGACCCCGCCCCCTCTGATGTAATGCAGGTTTCCGTTACATCAGAGGGGGGCGGGGTCACACGCACGTTTATTTTTAATAAAGGACTTTTTCAAAAGTGTGTTTGTCTTATTTAACTATTTTTTACACTTTCTTTGTGAAATGGCAGGGGTACTTTTGTACCCCCTTACCATTTCAAACAGGTGGGGCCAAGATCTGGGGGTCCCCTTGTTAAAGGGGGCATCCAGATTCTGATAAGCCCCCCGCCCTCAGACCCCCACAACCACCGGCCAGGGTTGTGGGGATGAGGCCCTTGTCCTCATCAACATGGGGACATGGTGCTTTGAGGGGTCACAGACCCCCAAAGCATCCTCCCAATTTTGAGGGCATGTAGCCTGGTACGGTTCAGGAGGGGGGGCACTCTCTCACCCCCCCCCCCCTTTTCCTGCGGCCTGCCAGGTTGCGTGCTCAGATAAAGGGTCTGGTATGGATTTTTAGGGAGACCCCCACGTCAATTTTATTTTTTTTTTTGACGCGGGGTTCCCTTTAATATCCATACCAGACCTGAAGGGTCTGGTAATTGAATTTGGGGGAACCCCACGCTTTTTTATTTTATTTATTTATTTATTTTATCAATGACTTTCAATGAGTGTTCTCTGTATTACGGGAGCCGACAATTCATTATAGCCGCGAGTGATTTTAAAGGACTTTTTTTCCTGCAGAAATTACACTTTGTGCAGGGACAGTTCTAAGCACGGGAAACATGCACCCCTTCGCAGGCATACTATAGACACCCCCCAGGTACGAAATTTAAAGGAATATTACACTTTTATTGTTTCACTTTAATCATAATTAAAATCACTGCTCCCCAAAAAAATGCAGTTTTTAAAACGTTTTTTTGCATTGATACATGTCCCCTGGGGCAGGACCCAGGTCCCCAAACACTTTTTAGGACAGTAACTTGCATATTAGCCTTTAAAATTAGCACTTTAGATTTTGAACGTTGGAGTCCCATAGACTTTAATAGGGTTCTAAAGTTCACACGAAATATGCTATATACTAGCTCCGTCTAATCTTCTTTATACATTCGACAGACACCATAAGCCTTCAAAGGCATGACCAGGGTAGTCTAAGGGCCCACCACTATTACCTGTTGCCCATATACTCCCACCTCAACCCCCCATGTTATTACATAAGTAAGAGACCACACCTTGCTTGGAGTAAAATGGCCACAACAGCCTTTATTACAAACCTCAAAAATACTCCAACCAAAATATATAAATATATATAAATATATATCTCCATAAATATATATATATAACCAAGAAAATGTGCAATATCAAATGTACTTGTAAACATAAACATATAACCAATAACACACAAACATGCCCGGTCTGGTGATCTCTGACGGTGACCCATAACTTTTCCAACCAACAAGTCACTGCGGTACCCACTTCCCACTTCTCCAGGCCTCGAGCTGTGAACGCTCGGAGACAACCTCCGCAGTGACAACCATACCGGTATTCCCTCCAACGTTCAGGAATACACCGGAGGGACCCATCTTAGCAATGGGCCCCCCACCCCATATCAGATGACTTCTGATTTTTACCGCCAACCGTCAAAGACCACCAGACACACACCGCCAGCATCCAATTCCGACTCCACCGCTGTCATGACATGCGATCCACAGAACCTGCAAGACAAGAAAAAACAAACAAACACAAGAACCAAGAACCCATCTGAAAAAGTAGGGAGGGAGGGTGGGACAACTGCCTCCTCTCTGTTTCCCCTCCGACGAACTGGCTCAAAGCTCCGCCCCCCTCCACTTTTAAGCCGCTCCGCCCCCCTACAGCAACGGACACTCCCAGCTCCTCCTCCCAGCTTCTGCCTGAAAATTAACCCCCTGCTGCCCTATCCATCCCTGTCATGCCCGGTCCTCCGTTATCTTCCTTGCAGTCATTGCACTCCGGGCCTCACTTGACCAGGGTAGTCTAAGGGCCCACCACTATTACCTGTTGCCCATATACTCCCACCTCAACCCCCCATGTTATTACATAAGTAAGAGACCACACCTTGCTTGGAGTAAAATGGCCACAACAGCCTTTATTACAAACCTCAAAAATACTCCAACCAAAATATATAAATATATATAAATATATATCTCCATAAATATATATATATAACCAAGAAAATGTGCAATATCAAATGTACTTGTAAACATAAACATATAACCAATAACACACAAACATGCCCGGTCTGGTGATCTCTGACGGTGACCCATAACTTTTCCAACCAACAAGTCACTGCGGTACCCACTTCCCACTTCTCCAGGCCTCGAGCTGTGAACGCTCGGAGACAACCTCCGCAGTGACAACCATACCGGTATTCCCTCCAACGTTCAGGAATACACCGGAGGGACCCATCTTAGCAATGGGCCCCCCACCCCATATCAGATGACTTCTGATTTTTACCGCCAACCGTCAAAGACCACCAGACACACACCGCCACAGCCCACAAGGGTGACTACCTTACCCTTGCGGGCCACCCCACACCCGCAACGCCCTTCGGATGCCCTCCTGCAGACCCAAGGACCACAAATCAATCCCTACATCCGACAGATGCACCCCATCCCGCCTAAGGTACATGCCCACATTGCACTCCAATTCCCGGTGGCGAACCACAATCCCGCCTTGCCTGGCCACAAAACGCCCAATAACCTTATTGACCCGAATGCGGGTCCTCTGGATGCTCGACACCGAACGAGCCCACCGCCACGCCGTCCGCGCCACGATGTCCGACCACACCAGCACCGTACCCGGAAAGCGGGAACGCAGCCGCAGAAAATCAGACTTGATCTCCGCCAGCAAGTCACGAATCTTCACGACCCCCAGGTCATTCCCCCCCGCGTGGATCACCAACACCGCCGGGGGACCCCCCCGAGACACATGTCTCTCAATCTCCGACACCAAGCTACCCCAGCGCAGCCCAGGGACGCCCAACCACCGCAAACACGCCTCCCCCCTGGAAATCCCCAGCTGCCTGCCCTCCGGACGCTGATCTCCTCTCCTGGCCCCCCAACACACGTAGGAGTGGCCCACGATCCAGACGAGGCGAGCCGTACCTCCATCTGAAAGAAAAAACAACAACGTAAAAGCACCCCAACCCCCAGCAAACCATCCCACCAGCAAAAACCCCCAGAGAAAGGAACAAAACAGCAAGCTTAACACAAAGTCACACACAGTAACATACCAACATGAAAAGAGAACAATACTCGCAACCCCCGCACGGGCAGTGCAGTAAACCCACTAAACGAAATCCCGTGCCCGTCCTATGCCGGAGTTCAAACCCCTGTTAGTTCATTTTTTTTTTTTTTTTTTTTAAAGAGCACAAACTACGATTAAAGTAAAACCAAGTGCGGCCTGACGTAAGAACGAAAACGCCGCGACTCCCATCTCCCAATCCTGCGAACCGCAGCCTCATCCAAACCGCACCGGGCCGCCTCCGTGGCCGCCCCGATCCGGAATGAATGGGATGCAAACTCCTTCCCAACCAGGCCTACCGCCTGTAAACACTTACGAAAAACCGACACAAACTGGTATCTCGACAAGAAGGACCCTTCAGAGTGACACAGGAATGGTCCCTCCCCCCCAACACGGATTTCGCGAAAGTCCCGCACTGCCGCCACCGGGCACACCCCCGATCCTGGTAGAGCAAACAGCGACACCAGCACCCCTCTGCCCAGCTGATCCGTCTTGGACCTGCGCAGCCAGAGGCCAACCCTGTCCGCCCCCAAGCGCACCTCCCCGTCAAACAACCCCCCGGCCACGTGCTTAGACGGGCTGACCAACTCCCCAACGCGAAAAGCCCCATAAAACGCTAAAGAAAAAGCAGCCCGAAACAATCGCACCTCATACTCCGAAGAACACACCACCCCCAACTGAGCACAGATGGCCTGCAAAATAGCAAACGTCACTGGCCTCCTCGTATCCTGAACCCTGCATCGCCTGCGATATCCCTTCAACGCCTGACGCACCCAAAAATCCTTCGTCCAGTCCTCAACCCGCATCAGCTTAAACAAAAAGGCCAAACCCGCCAACTTCCGACCGATCGCAGAGACCGACGCCCCACCCTCCATGTTCCTAGCCAGAAAGTAGATTACTAACAACCGCCAATCAGCGCCCTGAGCGACCACCCCCGCCTCCCGAACCAGACCATACCATTCCGACCAAACCTTTGAATAGGCCACCCAGGTGGGCCCACTTACTGACCGCCGAATCCATCCGGCCGCGACTCCAATGGCAGCTTCCAGATCCACTCCGGGCACGGCGCCCCGTCCGCCTCCGCACCCGGCGCCAGCTCCCGGAACCGGTCCCACTGAAAACGAGACAGGGAGTCAGCCAACTCGTTTTCAACGCCCGGGATATGCACAGCGTAAACGAAGACATTAAGCTGCAAACAACGCAGGACCAGCTGTCGCATCAAACGAATCACAGGAGGGGAAGAAGCCGACACCCGGTTCACCACCTGCACCACCCCCATGTTGTCGCAATTGATGCGCAACTTCAAATTCCGACATTCCTCCCCCCACAGCTCCAACGCCAACACAATCGGAAACAGTTCCAACAGGACCAGGTTGCCCAAGAACCCCGCCGTCCGCCAAGCCTCCGGCCAAGGCTCCGCACTCCACCGTCCCCGGAAAAACGCCCCGTAACCCGATGAACCCGCCGCGTCCGTAACCAAGTCCAAATCAAAGTTACTGACCGGGCCCGCCATCCACATGGCCCGGCCATTGTAAGAAGCCAAAAATTCATGCCAGACCCGCAGATCCTCACGATGCTCCCCCCCCAGCCGTATAAAGTGAGTAGGGACGCTGACCCCCGCCGTCGCCGCCGACAGCCGCCGGCAAAATATCCGCCCCATAGGAATGATTCTGCAGGCGAAATTCAGTTTACCCAAAAGCGACTGCAAGGTCCGCAACTGGACCTTACGCCGACCCTGAATCTCCCGAATCTCCCGCTGCAAATCCAACAGCTTGGCCTCTGGCAGCCGACACTCCATCGCCTGTGAATCAATCACGATCCCCAGGAAACTCAGTTCAGACGTCGGACCCTCCGTCTTATCAGCCGCCAGGGGAACCCCAAACCTACCCGCGATGTGCTGCAACGTGGACAACAAGATCGCACACACAGCGGAGGCAGGGGGGCCCACGCAGAGAAAATCATCCAAATAATGAATGACCGACTCCAGACCCGCCGCATCCCGCACCACCCATTCCAAAAAGGAGCTAAACGTTTCAAAGTACGCACAGGAGATCGAACACCCCATCGGCAGGCACATGTCGACAAAGTACTCGTCGCGCCAGCAGCATCCCAACAGCCGAACGCTATCAGGATGAACCGGAAGCAGCCGAAAAGCCGACTCCACATCGGCCTTGGCCATCAGTGCCCCCCGCCCATACCGCCGCACCCACCGGACAGCGGCGTCAAATGACGTGTAAGAAACCGTGCACACCTCAGGGTCGATGAAATCATTCACCGAGCCCCCCTTTGGAAAGGACAGGTGATGAATGAGCCGAAACTTCCCCGGCTCCTTCTTGGGGACCACCCCCAACGGGGAAACCACCAAGTCGGGCCATGGCTTGTCCGCAAGCGGCCCCCACATGCGCCCCAACGCCACCTCCTTCCGCAGCTTCTCGTCCACCACCCCCTGACGTTCCAACGCCGACTTCAAATTCCTGGCAACCCGCGGTACCCCCGGCAACGAGCACGGAATCGGAAAGCCATCCCGAAACCCCGCCTCCAACAACCGAGCCGCCGCCCTATCCGGATACCTACTTAGAAAAGGGGGCATCCTTGCCAGCATCACCGGCGTCCTCCCTCTTCTGAGCGGCATCCCCTGCCCGCTTCCCTTTCCGGAAACAACGGGACAACGCGTGGGCCCCACCGCAACCGGAACACTCGTGCTTGAACTTGCACGTGCCCCCGAACTTGCAGGCACCCTCGTTATATTGCCAGCAAACCCCCCACTTTTTTCCGGCCGACAGTCCCGAGGTAGGCGCACTCCCGGCCCCCCCCTGAAAAAACTGCGGCGCGGCCCTCGCCGAAGACATCAGCCTCATCCACAGGCTGATGTCCTTATGATCCCAACGCAGTTCCGGCCGCACCGCCTTGCGCTGCCGAAACTGCTCGTCGTACCGGAGCCACGCCACCCCCCCATACGCCCGATGGGCTTCACCGATCGCATCCATGTAACAGAAAAGCGCCGAACAATGCTCGGGGCTTTTCTCACCGATGACACTCGCCAGGATGGCAAACGCCTGAAGCCAGTTGGAGAACGTGCGCGGAATCAGCCGATACCGCCGCTTCTCTTCGTCCTCCTTCTTGGAATCGTCGGGCTTGACCCTATCCAAGTTGAACTTCTCCAACGGGAGAAGCGAGAAAATCTCCACAAACTCCCCCTTCCAAATTTTTTCCCGGACGTCCTGTTTCAAATGAGCCCCCAGCGGGCCCTCAAAACACACGTAAACCTCGCACCGCGCCGCGTCAGCCAACCGCACAATGTCCTCACGCACAACCGCCTCCTTCTTCCCTCCGTCCGCCGCCGCCACTGGCGCCGACGCGGGCGCCTCAGGGGCCACCGCGGGAGCTGCCACGGCGGCCCCCAGGGCCGTCTCCGGCACCTCCGCCGGGGGACCCCCCCACGGGGCAACAGGCGGTGGGGCCTGTCCCCGGTCAAAGCGCCCAACCAACGCCCGCAGCCCATCCATCAGATCCCGCAAAGCCCCGGCAGGGTCCCCCCCACCCGTCACCCCCCCACCCGAGGCGCCCGCCCCCCCCAGCTCCCCCCCCACTGGCGGCACTGGCCACCCCACGCCCGCATGCACTCCCCCCAACAGGCCCTGCAATGCATGCGACAGTGCCAACGCATCAGGGGACTCACCTGGCGGCCCCGGGGCGTTCCTCACCGCCGGACCGGCGACAGCACCGCTAGGATCCAGAATTGCGTCCTCGTCCGAGACCTCCCCTTCCGAGCGATCCTCTGGTCCCCACGTAGGCGGTGGTGTAAGCCCCCCGGGGGAAGAGACCCCGGAGGCCGACGTTGTAGCCCGCAGGGGAGAAGCCACACGCACAGCCGATCCATCCGCAGCAGCCTGGCGATGTGGACCAGCCCTGCCAGCCCCACGTGCAGCAGACCCCCGGGCGCTCCCTGATCCACGCCGGGTAGAACAGCCCGCAGGCGATCCTCGCACCTGCCCGGGCCCTGTGATACCTTCCCTGTCCCGAGCAGCCGCAGCCAAAGTGGAGCCACCCCGAGCCGCCCTCCCCCCATCAGCAGAGCGTTCATCAGCAACCCGAAGTCCACCCCCCCCTGCAGGCCTGATGGCTGCCCTCCCCCCCTCCGCAGAGCGTCCAGAAGAAACCAGCAGTCCACCCCCCCCCCCGCAGGCAGAATGGCCGCCCCCCCCCCCCTCAGCAGAGCGTCCAGCAGTGACCATGACCTCTCCCCCCCCCGCCGGCAAGATGGCCGCCCGCCGTCCACGAGGCCCGCCCGCCCCTCCCCCCCCCCCAGGTACTCGGCGGGAAGGCCGCTCGGCACCCCCTGAAGTCCCCTGGGATCTCTTCGCCGGCGGGAGGGAACGATCCTCCCCGGGGCTGCGAACCAAACGAGGCGGCCGAGGGACAGGCCCGGGAGAAAAACGCGCCGGAGGCCTAGACCTCCGCGCGCGCGGCAGCATCTCACCACTCCGATCGTCCGATCCGTCCGTTCCGACCGCTCCCGCCAGTCCACCGATCCGCGCCCGCAGCCAGTCCGGTCCACGTTCTTCCGCCTGACGCCGCAGTTCCGCGAGCAGCCGTTCCACCTCAGACATCTTCAGAGGAGCAGCGAGACAACTGCCTCCTCTCTGTTTCCCCTCCGACGAACTGGCTCAAAGCTCCGCCCCCCTCCACTTTTAAGCCGCTCCGCCCCCCTACAGCAACGGACACTCCCAGCTCCTCCTCCCAGCTTCTGCCTGAAAATTAACCCCCTGCTGCCCTATCCATCCCTGTCATGCCCGGTCCTCCGTTATCTTCCTTGCAGTCATTGCACTCCGGGCCTCACTGATTCGACTGTAATTCATGTGGATTTTCGGATGAATGCAATTTTTGAACGAAAAACAAAATAAATAAAAACGAATTTCGGGAGTAACTAAATAAATGTATTTTTCGGACGAAAACGAAAATCCGAAACTAAATATTTTACTCTGCACATGTCTACTGGATCATACAAATTTGGGTGTAAAACATGTTAATACTGCAAGATACATAAGAAAACTAAAGAGATGGTATCTATGGTTACTGAAGTAGGTACCCTATTCATTGGTATATTAATTGTTTTAATTCATTGTATTACCCACATGTGTGGTATGTGTTATTTCCTGTCAAGAGTGCTCCATATAATGTCAGTTGCACCATACAATGTCAGTTGCACATGCCATGAGGGAGGGAACATTTCTGTGAAAACATGAACCCCAAAGCCAAACAGCCATCTAATGTGTCTAAACATTTTTAGCAGGTTCATGTGGATAATATGACATCTTTTAATTTTTGTTCCCAGAGCGTAAAGTGTGGTGGATATTTAGGTTATGGTTAGGGATTTCTCTAGTACTAAATCACCACTGGGTTGTCAGTCTTTTTTCCAAAATAAGGTTAACCCTATCTGATTCCTTGATCTAACTCATTATTTAATGATATACAATAAATTTATAGTAGCATTTTTTGATGTAGAGACATATGTTGTAGATGTAGAGACATAGTACGATTATGTAGTGATATTATGTGCCTGTTTATATCCTTGTATTTTTGTACTTCATTTGTTGTTTTTAGTCTGTTTATTACAATAGGATATGTGTGATAATGCAGCACACTCCTACCTCTTATTATACAAGTGGAGGGTATATATAGGTAGGAGTGTGCTGCATTATCACACATATCCTATTGTATAATGTGTGTGTGTGTGTGTGTGTGTGTGTGTGTGTGTGTGTGTGTGTGTGTGTGTGTGTGTGTGTGTGTGGCTTTGACAGATAGTTATGAGTAACTATATTCTTTAGTGTCACTGTCTTCACTGGATGTATGCTTTATGTAAATAAACTGCATTAAGGATCCATATCTGTATACCGACTTTGTTTTCACTAGGGATGCACCGATACCAATACTGGTATTGGCGCTGATACTAGCCATTTTTAGCGAGTATCGGTACTCGCGAAAATGTGCTGATTCCGGAAACCGATACTGGAAGTGCCGATTGATCGGGATTGTGTACAGGCTTCTGGGAGAGGAGCCACAGGGAGAAGATGGCAGCCGCTACATGGCTAGCTCTGGGGGTCCTCCTAGCTGTGCTGCTGCTGGAGGCCGCATCCTCCGATACGTCCTGCACAGCTGGACTGCAGCAGAAGAAGACTGGGCCGGCTTCTCGCAGCACCCCTGCCAGAGGGCATCACCAGCCTGTAAGTGTCTCATTGCAATCTCTGCTGTGCTGCAGGGCGAGCGATGTGTACACACAGGTGTAGTGATATATTTTATGTAGTAGATAGTGGTTAGATGATTAGTAGTTATTATAAGTACTCTTCAGCAGCAACCCAATTCTTCCAGAGAGATGCACTTTATTGACTTCCAATACAGAACAAAGTCTTGTAAAAGATGACAAAATCCAACAGAGTAAATCTTACCAATCTAGTAAATATTTTTAGGCATGGGAGCTGCATTCAGGATAGTTGGGGATGAGGGCTGTGCATGGGATCCCTGGGGATGGGGGCTGCACAGAATATAACCAGATCAGGTACCATGCCTGCAATCTCTGGCTCTCTCCTTGTACCATGCCTGCAATCTCTGGCTGTCTCCTGTACCATGCCTGCAATCTCTGGCTGTCTCCTGTACCATGCCTGCAGTCTCTGTCTGTCTCCTATACGATGCCTTCAGTCCCTGACTGTCTCCTGTAACATGTCTGCAGTCCCTGACTGTCTCCTGTACCATGCCTGCAATCTCTGTCTCTCTTCCAGTACCATACCTGCAATCTCTGTCTCTCTTCCAGTACCATGCCTGCAATCTCTGGCTCTCTCCCTGTACCATGCCTGCAATCTCTGGTTGTCTCCTGTACCATGCCTGCAGTCTCTGACTGTCTCCTGTACCATGCCTGCAGTCTCTGGCTGTCTCCTATACCATGCCTTTAGTCCCTGACTGTCTCCTGTACCATGCCTGCAGTCTCTGGCTGTCTCCTGTACCATGTCTGCAGTCTCTGGCTGTCTCTTGTACCATGCCTGCAGTCTCTGGCTGTCTCTTGTACCATGCCTGCAGTCTCTGGCTGTCTCCTGTACCATGTCTGCAGTCCCTGACTGTCTCCTGTACCATGCCTGCAGTCCCTGACTGTCTCCTGTACCATGCCTGCAGTCCCTGACTGTCTCCTGTACCATGCTTGCAGTCTCTGGCTGTCTCCTACACCATGCCTTTAGTCTTTGACTGTCTCCTGTACCATGTCTGCAGTCCCTGACTGTCTCCTGTACCATGTCTGCGGTCCCTGACTGTCTCCTGTACCATGTCTGCGGTCCCTGACTGTCTCTTGTACCATGTCTGCAGTCCCTGACTGTCTCCTGTACCATGCCTTCAGTCCCTGACTGTCTCCTGTACCCCTGTATCATGTCTGCAGTCTCTGGCTGTCTCCTGTACCATGCCTTTAGTCCCTGACTGTCTCCTGTACCATGCCTGCAGTCTCTGGCTGTCTCCTATACCATGCCTTTAGTCACTGACTGTCTCCTGTACCATGTCTGCAGTCCCTGACTGTCTCCTGTACCATGCCTGCAGTCTCTGACTGTCTCCTGTACCATGCCTTTAGCCCCTGACTGTCTCCTGTACCATGCCTGCAGTCTCTGACTTTCTCCTATACCATGCCTTTAGTCCCTGACTGTCTCCTGTACCATGCTGCAGTCTCTGACTGCCTCCTGTACCATGCCTGCAGTCCCTGACTGTCTCCTGTACCATGCCTGCAGTCTCTGACTGTCTCCTGTACCATGCCTGCAGTCACTTCTGCCTTTTGTCTCCTCCTTCCCTCTATCAGCTGTCACCTCTGCCCCCATGTCTCCCAATAACCCTCCTATCCCCACCCCCCCCCCCCCCCCCCCCCCAGCGATTACAGCCTTTTCCATCTAAACTCTCCCACCCCACAATCCCTATTTCAACCCACCCTCAAATACCTTGACCTTTCTTACCCCTCCCCTCCCACCCTGCCATAACCCGGCTCCCAAACAACAACCCCCCACCACCTCCCAAACCACCCCTCTTCGTAGGCGATAGGTATCGGTAATTGGTATAGGCGAGTACATGATGTCAAGTATCGGTACTCGTACTCGACGTCAAAAAAGTGGCATTGGTGCATCACTAGTTTTCACATTTGTCATAAGGCTGCTTGAAGAACCTTACAACTGAAGCCAGCATTAGATGAGGCCTAAACATCCACCAGTAAAACTTTAAAGTGTGAAAAGAAGACCAGATGACAACCTTGCAAATCAGAAAAAAAATCATTAAAGCGGTAGTAAACCCGCAAATTTATTTATTTATTTTTTAAACCTGCAAAGCAAAAGGCATAATGAGCTAGTATGCACCGCATACTAGCTCATTATGAAATACTTACCTTAGAACGAGGCCCCGACATCTGGCCCGATCCACGCCGAGGGAGCTGACATGCTCCCTCTGCGTTTCTTCCGGGTATCGCGGCTCCGGCGCTGTGAGTGGATGGAGCCGCGATGTCGTCACTCCCGCGCATGCGCGCGGGAGATTTCAGTCCGGTCGGTCGGCCGCTGCCGGATTTTCACGGCGAGAACCCCCTTGTGCGCATGCGCTGCTGCAGTCAGCGGCGCATACAGAGGGGAATATCTCCTAAACCGTACAGGTTTAGGAGATATTTTTTTTACCTACAGGTAAGCCTTATTATAGGCTTTCCTGTAGGTAAAAGTTAAAAAATTAAGCATACAACCACTTTAAAACAGATGCTTGATGTGGAACCATGTCCTTAAAGCGGGAGTCCACCGGGAGTCCGCCGTTTTTTTTTTTAAAAGCCAGCAGCTACAAATACTGCAGCTGCTGACTTTTAAAATAGTGACACTTACCCGCCCAGCACGCCCACGATGTCGGCACCCGAAGCCGATCTCTCGACCATCTCTCGGGTGCTGCCGCCACCATCTTGGGTATGGGAATCAGGAAGTGGAGCCTTTCGGCTTAATTTCCCGGTTCCCTACTGCGCATGCGCGAGTCGCGCTGCACAATAAGGATGGTCCCGCTGTCTCTGGGATCCGGGACTTTCGAAAAGGGGCGTAGATTCTGCGGAAAGGGGCGTACCTTATGCAGAATCTACGCCGGAAGTGGGTGCAGATACCTGTACTGTACAGGTACCTGCCCCCCCTCCCCCCTGAAAGGTGCCAATTGTGGTGCCGGAGGAGGGGGAATATTCCAATGAGCGGAAGGTCCACTTTAGGGTGGACCTCCGCTTTAAGTCAGTAGGCTTGAAAAATGAGCTGCGTGAATCCACCTGGAAATAGTGGAATGAGGAGCAGGCTGTCACTTTTGCGGCCCTTCATGAATGAAAAAAAGAAAGTCAGACCGTCTAAAGGAACGTGTAGCTGAGATATGGAAGTTTGAAAAGGTGGGAAATGTGGGGGCAGTTGCTGATGCTGACCCAAACAGGCCACCTAAAATTATTAATGGACTATCACGGTACTGATTCAATAACCCAGGACAAGGGCCTCATCCCCACAACCCTGGCCGGTGGTTCTGGGGGTCTGAGGGCAGGGGGCTTATCAGAATCTGGAAGCCCCCTTTAACAAGGGGACCCCCAGATCCAGCGCTCTCTCATCCCCCCTCTTTTCCTGCAGCCTGCCAGGTTGCGTGCTCGGATAAAGGGTCTGGTATGGATTTTTAGGGGGACCCCCACGTCAATTTTTTTTTTATTTGACACGTAATATCCATACCAGACCTGAAGGGCCTGGTAATTGAATTTAGGGGAACCCCATGCTTTTTTTATTTTTATTATTTATTTATTTTTTATCAATGAATTAATTGTCGGCTCCGTAATACAGAGAACACACATTGAGTGTTCTCTGTATTACGGGAGCCAACAATTCAAAGTGATTTTAAAAGACCTTTTTTCCTTGCAAAATTACACTTTGTGCAGAGACAGTTCTAAGCACGGGAAACATGCGCCCCTTCGCAGGCATACTATAGACACCCCCCAGGTACGAAATTTTAAGGAATATTACACTTTTATTGTTTCACTTTAATCATTATTAAAATCACTGCTGCTGAAAAAACTGCCATTTTTTGTTTACAAACGTTTTTTATTAGAGAGTATAGAGACATGTACAAGAGAAAGGTCAATGAGTACACATGTTTTCATAGAGAATAGCATACAGAGACACATCAGTAAAACCATTAACGCACAGAAAAGTTTAAATTTGATATGCTAAACTCAACCTGGTGATATCAAAAAGAAATTCTGGGGAGCAGAAGTACATCATTGAGAAAAAAAAAAAAAAAAGAGAGAGAAGAGTAGGAAGAGAAAAGAAAAACCAAAAGATAACAAAAATTCTACCACAAGTGAGTGCTATCAGACGTGTTCACATACCCTGCCATTAGGCACTGTGCCCAGCCGAACTGTCAGGCCTAGGGGCTGTCCATTGAAGAGACGACCAAACGGCCCATTTACTATCAAAAATATGCATGGAGTCCTGCAAAGTGTGGTGTAAGCGCTCCATGAGTTTGATCGACTCCATGCGTTGCAGAACTTGTTCCCAGGGGACTACCGGGGATCTCCAGTGTAATGCTACTGTCCAATGAACAGCATTGACAAGTGTATGAGCTAATTTCTGTGCCGGGGGAGTTAGTCCCGGGATGTCGGCAAACAAAAGGCCTATCCGGCATGTGATATCAATATCAGCCACCCGCTGCCAAATGGGCTGTAGTACTCCACAGCTCCAAAAGATATGGGAGAAGGAACCAGCCTCCGGACATCCACGAAAGCAACTCCCCGGGACCAGCGGGCTAAACTTGTGTAATCTAGAGGGGGTGTAATACCATCTTGTGTGTAGTTTTAAAGCAGTTTCCCTGACTGCCAACGATTTCGTGCATTTACGCATATTCGTAATCATATCCTCCCACTCCTCAGGGGTAAAAACTGCCATTTTTAAAACTTTTTTTTGCATTGATCCATGTCCCCTGGGGCAGGACCCAGGTCCCCAAACACTTTTTAGGACAGTAACTTGCATATTAGCCTTTAAAATTAGCACTTTAGATTTCTCCCATAGACTTGTACAGGGTGTTCCGGCTTTTTGAATTTGCCATGAACAGCCCAAATTGTTCACTGTTCGCTGAACAGGCGAACAGGCAATGTTCGAGTCGAACATGAGTTCGACTCGAACTCGAAGCTCATCCCTACAAGCCACCCAGTAGGAACCATCCTTTGTATGACCATACTTTTTGGGCATGTGTAGGTAGATTTTTGAACACTGCAGATTCCCTGTCTGTGTATGGTTTACACACACATGGGCTTTTTTCTGGGTTTGTTCTATACAGGTTAGGATTACCATATTAGAAACTCTCCTTGCAAAGGTGATGACATTGACATAGGCAAGCTTGTCAGTGAAAGTAGACAGAGGAATATGTCTGATAGGATCAAACGTTGGTTTCTGAAGAACTGTTAGAACCAGGTTGAGAGGTATTACTGGGGAACTGTCCCGGTCAGAGTTCAAGCTCATGGTCAAGATTCAAGTTCAGAGACCTGTAGCTACAGCAGTAGAGACCAGCAGGATAGGTATACAAGTATGTCACCCTGGCAGATGACGCAAGCTCACCTGAGGTGCGGGGTCTAAGCGCTAACTGGTATTGACCAGAGCTCCCGATACTGGAGATGGGTTTTGCTGCATGCTAGTAACAAGTTTCAGTCCTCAGGATCACCCCACCAGGAGGTAAGCAAGCTGGAGTCCAGTAGAAGATATATCAGGTAGGGATCGAGCAGAAGTGTAGTCAGTAAACATGCCAAAGGTTGGTAACAAGTGATTGCAGGTTTGGATCAAGCAGAAGCATAGGCAAAGAACAAGCCAAAAGCCGGTAATGAACAGTAGCCAAGATACAGACAGCAGAGGGATGACAAGAGCAAGATATTGGCTGGAGAAGAGCACAATACTCTGACAAACAGGAAATGCAAAGGCATGGCTTTAATAGGAAGTTCATGGGAGGAGCAAATGGCTCAAGATTCAAGAGAAACAGGACACAAGGCACGGTTGTCTAAGGAATCAGGCAAAGAGCTTTCCATCATCTCAGTTGGCTCACCAAGAAGAGATATTGCCAGACACAGCAGAGGTTGCAGGTCCAGATCAAGGTCCTGACAGCAGTAGCGGCTGGTGCTCAAAATTTTTGTGGGGGCGCAAACAAACTGAAAAAAAACATCAATTGCAGCCACTGTGCCATCAAACGCATCCACTGTGCCATCATATGCATCCATTGTGCCCAAACGCATCCACTGTGTCATCAAACGCATCCACTGTGCCATTCCTTGCCACTGTGAATAATCACACTTCCTGTTCCTGTGAAGTCACGACCAGCTGCTTCTTGTTTCCTGCCTCCTGGTTCCCAGCATTTTCTGGATCCCTGTAAGATCACACCAGTGCCCGAGGCTGCAAAGGGAAGACATTTATGAGACTCCAGGACTGGCGATTTTCACTGCATACTGAACTCATCTAATTTAACCTGTGAGTTACTACTTGTTTTTATTAAATATATGATTTATACTGCACTCAGTCTGGCGCCCCTCTGTTCCCATTTCTACACAGAGCTCATCGCTTCACTCTAAGGGAGCTGCCTCCAGGTGCTAATCATACAAGATCTCGGATCATTTATGGACATTATGTTTTAAACAAATGTTTTAATATCATGTGTGCTTATTCACACACATTTTATGTATACCTATATTCCAGTTGTTATATAATTTTATGTTATCACCATATCTAGCGCCGCTGTTCACCCTTGCATCCACTGTGCCATCATATGCATCCATTGTGCCATCAAACGCATCTACTGTGCCATCAAACGCATCAACTGTGCCATCAAATGCATACATTATGCCCAAACGCAGCCACTATGCCCAAACGCAGCCACTGTGCCATCAAACGCATCCACTGTGCCATCAAACGCATCCACTGTGCCACCAAACACAACCACTGTGCCATCAAACGCATCCACCGTGCCATCAAACGCATCCACCGTGCCATCAAACGCATCCACCGTGCCATCAAACGCATCCACCGTGCCCAAACGCATCCACTGTGTCATCAAACGCATCCACTGTGCCATAAAATGCAGCCACTGTGCCATCATATGCATCCATTGTGCCCAAATGCAGCCACTGTGCCATCAAACGCATCTACTGTGCCATCAAACGCATCTACTGTGCCATCAAACGCATCTACTGTGCCATCAAACGCATCAACTGTGCCCAAACGCAGCCACTGTGCCATCAAATGCATCCATTATGCCCAAACGCAGCCACTATGCCACCAAACACAACCACTGTGCCATCAAACGCATCCACCGTGCCATCAAATGCATCCATTGTGCCCAAACGCATCCACTGTGTCATCAAACGCATCCACTGTGCCATAAAATGCAGCCACTGTGCCATCATATGCATCCATTGTGCCCAAACGCATCTACTGTGCCATCAAACGCATCTACTGTGCCATCAAACGCATCAACTGTGCCCAAACGCAGCCACTGTGCCATCAAATGCATCCATTATGCCCAAACGCAGCCACTATGCCCAAACGCAGCCACTGTGCCCAAACGCAGCCACTGTGCCATCAAACGCATCCACTGTGCCACCAAACGCATCCACCGTGCCATCAAATACATCCACCGTGCCCAAACGCAGCCACTGTGCCAAAACGCATCCACTGTGCCATCAAACGCAACCACTGTGCCATAAAATGCATCCACTGTGCCATCAAACGCATCCACTGTGCCATCAAACGCATCCACCGTGCCACCAAACGCAACCACCGTGCCATAATGCAGCCACTGTGCTCAAACACATCCACTGTGCCCAAACACAGCCACTGTGCCATCAAACGCATCCACCGTGCCCAAACGCACCCAACATGCACAAACGCAGCCACTGTGCCATCAAACGCAGCCACTGTGCCCAAACGCATCCACCGTGCCCAAAAGTGCCCACTGTGCCATCAAACGCACCCACTGTGTCATCAAACGCATCCACTGTGTCATCAAACGCATTCACTGTGCCATCAAACGCATCCACCATGCCCAACCACATCCACCGTGTCCAAACGCAGATTATGTGCCCAAACGCAGCCACTGTGTCATCAAATGCTGCCAGGTGCCCACTGGTGACCAGGTCAGGGACTGTGTACTGTGACATGCTGTGTATACAGTGGGGGAGGGGTATCTTAGCATGCAGTCAGCGTCCTCCCATGTCTACATGTCACACACACATAGGCAGACATGTACAACCGCCACCCCCTCAAGACTTGTTTACAGTCCCCTCACAGCCAGGTATGAGTCTTCCAGCACAGACACACATTTCCAAGCAGGAAGGTTAGGGGAGGGGGAGTGGAGAAAGTAAGACAGTAACACAGACACAGTGCACTTGTTCCCGATCCCTTACTCTCACAGTCTTATTTGAGGCTGCCCTTACACACACACTTACTGTGATTCATGACATCCGTTCCATACACTCACTGTGATTGTGACTGGTCTTAGGGAAGTAAAGTTGGAGATCAAAAATGCTGCTGTCACTCCATAGGCACTGATAATAAAAAAACAAATGTGTTACAGATAATCCCCCCGAAGCACAGCAGCACTTACCTTGCTGACTGTGTCCTCCCTCCTCTCCTGCGGTGTGAGCGAAAACAGGAAGTGACATCTGAGTCAGATGTCAATCAAACCACCTGGCCATAGTACTAGATACTATGAGCGCCGGGCGGAAGCTAGTGGCGCTTCGGAAAGCGCTCCAAGGCGGGATAAAAGCCCGCAAATGAAGCGCCACGTCTGCAATCTTGTGATTGCATTGACGTGGCACTTCCATAGTGCACTGTGTCCGCCGCTCTTACACAGTGCACTATGTTAAAGGACTTTTTTTTTCTTAAAGGGGAAGTTTTAAAAAACATTTTTTTTGACTACACAGGAGGGGAGGGGGGGCGGCGGCACCCGGGCGCCCCCTATGGATGGGCCGCCACTGCCTTACAGTATTCCCCCTCCTCCCGGGATGTCCCCTGGATGTCTTATGCCCCGTACACACGAGCGGACTTTTCAACATCCAAAGTCCGACGGACTGAGTCCGTCAGACTATTCGATCGTGTGTGGGCTGCAACGGACTTTAGCTTCGCAAAAGTCTGACGGACTTTAGAAATGAAGCATGCTTCAAATTTTCCCGACGGAACTCCGCCGGACCCGGTCCCCTTCGAAAAATCCGCTCGTGTGTATGCTACTCCGACGGACTAAAACCGACGCTAGGGCAGCTATTGGCTACTGGCTATGAACTTCCTTATTCGAATCCAGTCGTACGTCATCACGTTCGACTCCGTCGGAATTTGGTGTGATGGTGTGTGTCCAAGTCCGTTCGGTCGAAAAGTCCGCCAGAACTCCGTCGGAAGTCCGTCGGAACTCCGTCGGAACTCCGGCGGAACTCCTTTGGAAGTCTGCCGGACATAAGTCCTCTCGTGTGTACGGGGCATTAGAATTTTAGAATTAGAATTTTTATCTGGCCCATATTCTTCTCATTGAAGCAGATCTTGTAATTTGTTCCTAAAGTTCCTGGAATCAATCATTTTCTCCACATATTCTTCTACACCCTGTACCTAGAGAGGTATAGAAGGTGGAGGAATTCTTCCAAAAAATGGATTTTCATGAAAATGGTTTGAGTAGCAACTTGTGAAAAACAGGGTGAATCTTCATACTGTCAGGAAGTTTTAAGCAAAGGGTGACCAGATTGATCTGAGCAGAGATCTGAAAAGGTCCCACACACTTTTGACCTAACCTAGCAGATGGAACATAAACCTTCGAATTTTTGGTAGATAAATGGGATTGTATGATTTTTCTCTTTGATTGGTTGAACTAGATGGACTTGTGTCTTTTTTCAACCTGACTAACTACATATATGTAACCAAACTTTGTCACCCACATGAAAAGTAGGGAGTGATCATTAATGTCTGTCAGTGTCCTTATTGTAATATTCCTGAGCCTCATTCAAAGTATCAATCAATCTGTAATGTAGTTAATCTGTTTGTAACAATAGGAATTGGAGTCGAGATAGCGAGATCAGGAATAAAAACTGGATGATATCTGGTATTTATGAAAAAGGGGCTTTGAGAAGTGGAGCTATGTTTAGAATTTGATACATTTACCACAGCGTTGTCACTTTAAGAGCATGAATTTTTCCCTTGGTCTGCTTTCTGTTCACCAAATACCAAAATCTTAGGTAATTGATTATACTGTTAATCTCTGTCCACAGCACTGTCCTTCTCATGCTACTATTATCACAGTAGTAATACCATACAAGTCTTCATCATATATACATTTGTGCAATTAATAAGAAATTAATATAAGTCCCAAAAAATATATTCATACAAAAATTCTTCTCGCAAAGTGACTTGTGTCTAAACTGCTGCAAGACAACTTCTTAAGGTGCTCCAAATATAAAAAAAAGTGCTTCAGTGCAACTGGTCTGGCTTCTCAGTGCAGCATGCAATTGTCTGTGCCCAGTGTCACTGAGCAGATACTTTTGACTTTGGCACAAAGACTAGACACAAAGTCAAAATTATATAGTAAGTGACAGTGGGCACAGAGTATTGCATGCAGCACTGAGAAGCCAGACCAGTTGCACTGAAACACTTTTTTATATTTGGAGCACCTTTAGCCCCTGTACACATGGTCGGACATTCCGGCAACCAAATCCGTCGGATTAATTCCGACGGATTTAGTCCGGAAGAGGTCCGGAAGTGATGTTGCATACACACGGTCGGACTAAGTTGTCGGAATTTCCGGTTGCCAAGAACGCGGTGACGTAAGCCGCATACTACGGGACTACTACAGCACCACGTCCGGCACCCTTTGGGCTCCTTCTGCTGATCTTGTGTTTATTTCGTGTTAGTAGAAGTTTGGTGAGAGACGAATCGCACTTTTCAGATTTGTGCTTCAGTTCGGTACTGCTCTTCAGTTTGTGCTTGTCTTTGTGTATCTGATTATCAGTGCGTGTAGTCAGTAAGCATTTGTTTCTCATTGTGGACTATATCTTGGTATAGTACGCTTTGATTTGCATTGCTTATTGTCTGCTTGCTTCTGCTTTTCAGGTCGTTCTTTCAGGCATTGCTGTTTATCGGTGCTTTCTGTTGTCCGTTCTGACTAGGGATGGCCGAATTGTTCGCCCGGCGGTCAGTTCGCGGCAAATTTCGGCTGTTCGCGGTCCGTCCGACTATTGCCGCTGTTCGCCCGGCGGACTTACGTGTTTACTGTGTAAAAGAACTTTGACCTATGATGACACATCCATCATGGGGTACAGGACAGCCAATTGAGACATTACAGCACATGGACACTTGGACATTCCCCCTAACTTATAAATAGACCCGATCCGGCGGCCATTTTACATTCTTTCTACTGTCACTATAGGGAGAGGTTGCTGTGTGGAGCAGGGAGAGACTGCAGTGACCCAAATCGCTAGCTATTAGGTCCACAAAAGTTCTATTAAGGACTGGTATGGTATAGGTGTAGTTCAGGATATAGGTTTGAGGCACTGCTATTCAACTCATTGTTGCAGCAGATTGTCTTTTGTCAGTGCTGAGAGAGGGACACATAGGACGCTGTGTGTTGCAGAGAAGGACAGTCAGTTTAATTATTAGCTGTTACTAGTAGGTCCACAAAAGTCCTTTTCAGGACTGGTATGGTGTAGTAGTACAGGATATAGTTTTGAGTGCTATTCAAGTTATTGTTGCAGCAGCCTGTGTTTTGTCAGTTTAAATAGAGACAGACAGGAAGCTGTGTGTGGCAGTGAGGGACAGTCAGTTTAATCAGTAGCGGTTACTATTAGGTCCACAAAGGTCCTTTTCAGGACTGGTATGGTAATAGGCTTGTACGCGTATAATATTCTTTCTTCCAAATATAGAAAGAATATTATACTTGACTGCTGCCCTTCTGCTGCATTTGTCCTTTATGAGTATAGGGACTGAGGTACAGTCTGCTAATCACAACCTACTAGTTCCACAAAGGTCCTTCTAAGGACTGGTAAGGTATAGTGTACTACAGTATATAGGGTTGAGTGAGGTACAGTCTGCTAATCACAACCTACTAGTTCCACAAAGGTCCTTCTAAGGACTGGTAAGGTATAGCGTACTAGAGTATATAGGGTTGAGTGAGGTACAGTCTGCTAATCCTTAAGGACTGGTATAGGTCCACAATATATAGGGTTAAGGTGCACTACTGCTGACTGCTGCCCTATTCTGCAGCAGTCCTTTATCAGTATAGGGACTGAGGTACAGTCTGCTAATCACAACCTACTAGTTCCACAAAGGTCATTCTAAGGACTGGTAAGGTATAGCGTACTAGAGTATATAGGGTTGAGTGAGGTACAGTCTGCTAATCCTTAAGGACTGGTATAGGTCCACAATATATAGGGTTGAGGTGCACTACTGTTGACTGCTGCCCTATTCTGCAGCAGTCCTTTATCAGTATAGGGACTGAGGTACAGTCTGCTAATCACAACCTACTAGTTCTACAAATGTCCTTATAAGGACTGGTAAGGTATAGCGTACTACAGTATATAGGGTTGAGTGAGGTACAGTCTGCTAATCACAACCTACTAGTTCCACAAAGGTCCTTATAAGGACTGGTAAGGTATAGTGTACTACAGTATATAGGGTTGAGTGAGGTACAGTCTGCTAATCACAACCTACTAGTTCCACAAAGGTCCTTCTAAGGACTGGTAAAGTATAGCGTACTACAGTATATAGGTTTGAGTGAGGTACAGTCTGCTAATCCTTAAGGACTGGTATAGGTCCACAATATATAGGGTTGAGGTGCACTACTGCTGACTGCTGCCCTTCTGCTGCAGTAGTCCTTTATCAGTATAGGGACTGAGGTACAGTCTGCTAATCACAACCTACTAGTTCCACAAAGGTCCTTCTAATGCCCCGTACACACGAGAGGACTTATGTCCGGCAGACTTCCAAAGGAGTTCCGCCGGAGTTCCGACGGAGTTCTGGCGGACTTTTCGACCGAACGGACTTGGACACACACCATCACACCAAACTCCGACGGAGTCGAACGTGATGACGTACGACTGGATTCGAATAAGGAAGTTCATAGCCAGTAGCCAATAGCTGCCCTAGCGTCGGTTTTAGTCCGTCGGAGTAGCATACACACGAGCGGATTTTTCGAAAGGGGACCGGGTCCGGCGGAGTTCCGTCGGGAAAATTTGAAGCATGCTTCATTTCTAAAGTCCGTCAGACTTTTGCGAAGCTAAAGTCCGTTGCAGCCCACACACGATCGAATAGTCTGACGGACTCAGTCCGTCGGACTTTGGATGTTGAAAAGTCCGCTCGTGTGTACGGGGCATTAGGACTGGTAAGGTATAGTGTACTACAGTATATAGGGTTGAGTGAGGTACAGTCTGCTAATCACAACCTACTAGTTCCACAAAGGTCCTTAAGGACTGGTATAGGTGTACTATTTGGTGTGTAGTATATAGTTGTGTAATACACGTATAAAATACTTGCACATATAGAAAGCATAGTATAGTGCGTTTCCACTGTCCAGCATTGTGACTGCTGAGCGGTTCTGCAGCGATACTACAAAGAGTGACAAACGCAATCCAAAAAAAAAGTATTGTAACTGGTGTGATAGACCAGTGGCCCCCAAAAACAATAGATTGAAGCGGGGTGTTATACACCTTCTTCCACATACATACTGCACTTCTGTAGAGAGTTTTGTCACAGGGTCATTTAAAAAATGACAGGCAGAGGAAGAGGCAGGCCCTTTCCGCAGGGGTGGTAGGGGTAGGGCAGGAGCAACAGGCTTGAGCCAAAGTAGGAAATTTCAGAAGGTGCGTGCGATTACGTCAAAGGAAGCACCAGAATTGGTTGAGTGGCTCACTCAGCCTTACTCTTCTGCACCCTCTGCTGTGCATATTATGAGGGGCTCCCACCATCCCTGTGCTATGCTCATTATGAGGGTCTCTCACCATCCCTGTGCTATGCTGACTTCCTCCTGGGGCTGCTTACGGTGCAGGTGTCAGTGCTGTATATCACGGTGCTGGTGCTGGTGAACATCTCCTGCACCCTCTTCTTTGCCTACCCTGACCTTCCCTCGCCTCCATTGTCTCAAGAGTCCTGAATTTTCAGAATTTCACATATAAAAAAAGAATGCTTGTAGTTGTCGATCCCAGATTCACCTCATACATGTGTTATGTCATTGGCCATGTGGTGGGACTATGTGTGCACAGCTAGTAATTATTTTGTGGCTGCAAATATGACCTGTAGGTTTGTAAACTTCACCATCCCTGTGCTGTGATGACTTCCTCCTGGGGCTGCTTATTATGAGGGGCTCCCACCATCCCTGTGCTATGCTCATTATGAGGGGCTCCCACCATCCCTGTGCTGTCCTGACTTCCTCCTGGGGCTGCTTATTATGAGGGGCTCCCACCATCCCTGTGCTGTGCTGACTTCCTCCTGGGGCTGCTTACGGTGCAGGTGTCAGTGCTGTATATCACGGTGCTGGTGTCAGTGCTTTATGTCACGCTGCTGATGTCAGTGCTCTCTATCACGGTGCTGGTGTCAGATCACTCTATCACAGTGCAGGTGTCAGTGCTGTATATCATGGTGCTGGTGCTGGTGATCATCTCCTGCACCCTCTTCTTTGCCTACCCTGACCTTCCCTCGCCTCCATTGTCTAAAGAGTCCTGAATTTTCAGAATTTCACATATAAAAAAAGAATGCTTGTAGTTGTCGATCCCAGATTCTCCTCATACATGTGTTATGTCATTGGTCATGTGGTGAGACTATGCGTGCGCAGCTAGTAATTATTTTGTGGCTGCAAATATGACCTGTAGGTTTGTAAAGTTCACCATCCCTGTGCCGTGATGACTTCCTCCTGGGGCTGCTTATTATGAGGGGCTCCCACCATCCATGTGCTATGCTCATTATGAGGGGCTCCCACCATCCCTGTGCTGTCCTGACTTCCTCCTGGGGCTGCTTATTATGAGGGGCTCCCACCATCCCTGTGCTGTGCTGACTTCCTCCTGGGGCTGTACCTCTGCTGTGCATATTATGAGGGGCTCCCACCATCCCTGTGCTATGCTCATTATGAGGGGCTCCCACCATCCCTGTGCTGTCCTGACTTCCTCCTGGGGCTGCTTATTATGAGGGGCTCCCACCATCCCTGTGCTGTGCTGACTTCCTCCTGGGGCTGTACCTCTGCTGTGCATATTATGAGGGGCTCCCACCATCCCTGTGCTATGCTCATTATGAGGGGCTCCCACCATCCCTGTGCTGTGCTGACTTCCTCCTGGGGCTGCTTATTATGAGGTGCTCCCACCATCCCTGTGCTATGCTGACTTACTCCTGGGGCTGTACCTCTGCTGTGCATATTATAAGGGGCTCCCACCATCCCTGTGTTATGCTCATTATGAGGGGCTCTCACCATCCCTGTGCTATGCTGACTTACTCCTGGGGCTGCTTATGGTGCAGGTGTCAGTGCTTTATGTATGTCACGCTGCTGATGTCAATGCTCTCTATCACGGTGCTGGTGTCAGAGCACTCTATCACGGTGCAGGTGTCATTGCTGTATGTCACGCTGCTGATGTCAGTGCTCTCTATCACGGTGCTGGTGTCAGATCACTCTATCACGGTGCAGGTGTCATTGCTGTAAGTCACGCTACTGATGTCAGTGCTCTCTATCACAGTGCTGGTGTCAGATCACTCTATCACGGTGCAGGTGTCATTGCTGTATGTCACGCTGCTGATGTCAGTGCTGTATATCACGGTGCTGGTGTCAGATCACTCTATCACGGTGCAGGTGTCATTGCTGTATGTCACGCTGCTGATGTCAGTGCTCTCTTTCACAGTGCTGGTGTCAGATCACTCTATCACGGTGCAGGTGTCATTTCTGTATGTCACGCTGCTGATGTCAGTGCTCTCTATCACAGTGCTGGTGTCAGATCACTCTATCACGGTGCAGGTGTCATTGCTGTATGTCACGCTGCTGATGTCAGTGCTCTCTATCACGGTGCTGGTGTCAGATCACTCTATCACGGTGCAGGTGTCATTGCTGTATGTCACGCTGCTGATGTCAGTGCTCTCTTTCACAGTGCTGGTGTCAGATCACTCTATCACGGTGCAGGTGTCATTTCTGTATGTCACGCTGCTGATGTCAGTGCTCTCTATCACAGTGCTGGTGTCAGATCACTCTATCACGGTGCGGGTGTCATTGCTGTATGTCACGCTGCTGATGTCAGTGCTCTCTATCACAGTGCTGGTGTCAGATCACTCTATCACGGTGCTGGTGTCAGTGCTTTATGTCACGCTGCTGATGTCAGTGCTCTCTATCACGGTGCTGGTGTCAGATCACTCTATCACAGTGCAGGTGTCAGTGCTGTATATCATGGTGCTGGTGCTGGTGATCATCTCCTGCACCCTCTTCTTTGCCTACCCTGACCTTCCCTCGCCTCCATTGTCTAAAGAGTCCTGAATTTTCAGAATTTCACATATAAAAAAAGAATGCTTGTAGTTGTCGATCCCAGATTCTCCTCATACATGTGTTATGTCATTGGTCTTGTGGTGAGACTATGCGTGCGCAGCTAGTAATTATTTTGTGGCTGCAAATATGACCTGTAGGTTTGTAAAGTTCACCATCCCTGTGCCGTGGTGACTTCCTCCTGGGGCTGCTTATTATGAGTTGCTCCCACCATCCCTGTGCTATGCTCATTATGAGGGGCTCCCACCATCCCTGTGCTGTCCTGACTTCCTCCTGGGGCTGCTTATTATGAGGGGCTCCCACCATCCCTGTGCTGTGCTGACTTCCTCCTGGGGCTGTACCTCTGCTGTGCATATTATGAGGGGCTCCCACCATCCCTGTGCTATGCTCATTATGAGGGGCTCCCACCATCCCTGTGCTGTGCTGACTTCCTCCTGGGGCTGCTTATTATGAGGTGCTCCCACAATCCCTGTGCTATGCTGACTTACTCCTGGGGCTGTACCTCTGCTGTGCATATTATAAGGGGCTCCCACCATCCCTGTGTTATGCTCATTATGAGGGGCTCTCACCATCCCTGTGCTATGCTGACTTACTCCTGGGGCTGCTTATGGTGCAGGTGTCAGTGCTTTATGTATGTCACGCTGCTGATGTCAATGCTCTCTATCACGGTGCTGGTGTCAGAGCACTCTATCACGGTGCAGGTGTCATTGCTGTATGTCACGCTGCTGATGTCAGTGCTCTCTATCACGGTGCTGGTGTCAGATCACTCTATCACGGTGCAGGTGTCATTGCTGTAAGTCACGCTACTGATGTCAGTGCTCTCTATCACAGTGCTGGTGTCAGATCACTCTATCACGGTGCAGGTGTCATTGCTGTATGTCACGCTGCTGATGTCAGTGCTGTATATCACGGTGCTGGTGTCAGATCACTCTATCACGGTGCAGGTGTCATTGCTGTATGTCACGCTGCTGATGTCAGTGCTCTCTTTCACAGTGCTGGTGTCAGATCACTCTATCACGGTGCAGGTGTCATTTCTGTATGTCACGCTGCTGATGTCAGTGCTCTCTATCACAGTGCTGGTGTCAGATCACTCTATCACGGTGCAGGTGTCATTGCTGTATGTCACGCTGCTGATGTCAGTGCTCTCTATCACGGTGCTGGTGTCAGATCACTCTATCACGGTGCAGGTGTCATTGCTGTACGTCACGCTGCTGATGTCAGTGCTCTCTATCACGGTGCTGGTGTCAGATCACTCTATCACGGTGCAGGTGTCATTGCTGTATGTCACTCTGCTGATGTCAGTGCTCTCTATCACGGTGCAGGTGTCATTGCTGTATGTCACGCTGCTGGTGATCATCTCCTGCACCCTCTTCTTTGCCTACCCTGACCTTCCCTCTCCTCCATTGCCTTCATGCGCTCCACAGTCCTGAATTGTCACAATTTCACATATAAAAAAAGAATGCTTGTAGTTGTCGATCCCAGATTCACCTCATACATGTGTTATGTCATTGGCCATGTGGTGGGACTATGTGTGCACAGCTACTAATTATTTTGTGGCTGCATATTTAACCTGTAGGTTTGTAAAGTTCGCCTCCCATTGAAGTCAATGGGGCCGCCGCAAACGTTATGGTTCGCGAACTATCGGCCGCGTTCGCGTTCCGCGTTCGCAAAACGTCCCGTCGGAAGTGCGTCCATCACTAGTTCTGACCAGCCGACC
This sequence comes from Lithobates pipiens, assembly GCF_037356315.1. Classification (NCBI taxonomy): domain Eukaryota; kingdom Metazoa; phylum Chordata; class Amphibia; order Anura; family Ranidae; genus Lithobates; species Lithobates pipiens. Next base: position 1,276,119 of record NW_027507875.1, read on the forward strand.
GTTTTAAACCATGTTTCGTGTACGTACTCATCGTAGAGTTTGTGCTGTGCAGGGGCTTGGTGTTGGGCTGTTAGCTTTCACACAAGCCCGGTCCATGAACAGGGAGAGGAGGCGTTTGAGGACCAAGAATTGGTTGCGCCAGCGTGACCAGTTCTCGCACATGCCTTTGCTCCATGAGATCCGGGAGAATAATCCTGATGATTTCAGGAATTAACTCCGGATGACGGACCCCGTTTTTCACTGTCTGCTGGCTTTGCTGTCCCCTTATATCACTAGGCAGGATACCTGCATGCTGCAAGACATATCCGGAGCAGAGGCTCATCGCCACGTTGCGCTACTTGGTGACAGGGAGAAGCCTTCAGGACCTAAAGTTCTCCAGAGGCATCTCCCCCCAGGCTCTGGGGATAATTATGACCTGTTCTGCCATCATTCAGGTTCTGCAGAAGGACTATATGAAGGTAAGTTTTCTCCTTTAACATCACATTCTATGTATTTAATGATTGCTAATGTCTTGGATTTCTTTCCTCATTCCCTAATTACCATGATTGCAATATGCTCTAATTGATATGCTATGCCCCTTTGTCCTCATGCATGCTGGAAGCTTTTCAAGTTCCTTTTTTTGTCCTTCGTGCATATTTGCCTTCACTAACTTCCCCACCATGCTCTTCTGGGCCCATAAAACTATAGTCACTTACCAATGTCTTTTGTCAGCTCCATAGTATTGCTTTCCCCTAAACACCCCCTAAAATGTCTACAAATGTTATGTGTGTGCTTCAATTCATGCAGAGTGACATTTTTTTGGGGGGGTTGGGCCAAACTCATTAGGAACCCCTCCCCCAAACTGCTAGGTCAGCTGATAGCAATCCACTATCTGCTGACTTTACCAAACCCAATACACACTCTACCTACCTTTTTTCTGGTCACATTTATGGACAAATTCACCAAAGCATGTAGTGCAAGGGCCTGACTCAATACTTTTAAATGCTATATATTTTTTTCTCCTATTATTATCTTGATAGGTAATAGCAGAATTGCAATACAATTGTGGAAGCTCTGGAGGCAAACTCATTTCAATATAGGATACCGACGATAAAAATGGTTTTAAAAGTCTGGAAGGCAGTAAAGGCAATAAAAGGCCTGGGAGGCCTGATTAAACATACCCCACTATGGAACAATTTAAATTTGCCAGAAATGGAATTGATTGGTAGATATAGACCATGGGAGATAAAGGGGATTGATAAACTGGCTCAATTATATGAAGGAAGTATATTGAAAACATTTAATGCATTGAGGGCGGAGTTTGACATACCAAAGCATTCATTCTATAAATATTTGCAGATCCGACATGCGCTGGATAAACAATTTAATAAACAAAGCCCAGTGTGGAATAACTCCCCTTTTTATGACAGATTGAACGCGCAAGAAAAGGCAGGGGGAACCATAGCAGAAATATACCCATACATAACTGAAGGGAATATAGAAAACCCAGAGAAACTTAAATGTAGAGGGAAATGGGAGGAGGAATTTGGGGTATTTTCGGATGAACAATGGAGGAAGTTATTAGAGGCAGGACATTCTATCACAATCTCGCCTGCACAGAAGGTTTCTCACTTGATGTTGTTGCATAGATCATACTATACCCCCAAGAGACTGTTTGGCTTCGGGAAAAGAGAGGATGATAAGTGTCCAAGATGTCAAGATACTGGGGACCTAGCGCACATGTTCTGGAGATGTCCCAGACTATTCCGATACTGGTCAGAAATTATCCACACTCTGAATGAAACGTTTGGAGTGGGAGTAGGGAGAGATCCCAGACTATGTGTGCTGGGACTGGCTGAGGGAATAGGGGGCTCATCCTGTACAACTAAAGCAATACTGAGGTGTATGTTTCAGGCAAGAAAGCTTATAGCACAGAGGTGGCAGGCAGAGAGCCCCCCCTCTGCAAGAGACTGGACAAGGTTAATAACAGAAACAATATGGAAGGAGAGGACAGTATATATAAAAAGAGGAAACCTGAAGGAATTTGAAAAAATATGGAAGCCTTGGATGGACAGGATAGGATATTCAATGTAGGGGGAGGGAGGTGGAGAGAGAGAGGGACGGAGGGAGGGAACATTCCGTTTTTTTATTTTTTTTATTTTTTTTATTTTTTTTTATTTTAGTTTTTGTCTGAAGGGAAATAATGCTGTGAAGTCAGATAATCGTTAAAATTATGAGGGATTGACTGTACCCTTGGCGATCTAATGGTTTCTTTTTTTATATATGTTTAAAATTTTGATATAATATGATATAAAGATTGTATTTATGAAGAAAATGAATAAAGAATACTTAAAGTAAAAAAAAAAAAGAATAGCAAAATGTGCTTCCATTTTTTTAAATTTTTGGTATTATGACACTTCCTAGTTTAACCACTTGCTGACCGCCGCACGACGATGTACGTCCATTTTTTGAAGAGGGATATCTCGGTAACGGCAGCAGCTGCTGCCACAACCGAGATATCCATCTCTTCAGGCGGCGGTCGGCTGTACGATAACGGTGGTCTCCGCGGCGGATTCGCTGCGAGATCACCGCTATCGGCGGCGGGAGAGGTGCCACCCCCCCTCCCGCCGCCCTCCCGCACCTTCCGCCGCTTACCGGAGCTGTCGGTAGCGGCGGAGGCGATCGGGTCCTTCAGTCAGCTGGGCATAGAGACAAGTGAGGCTAAGATGGCCCCCACTCGTCTCTATACCATAGGAGGGCGGAAGCGACGTCAAAACGTCACTTCTGCCCATACCTCTTAAAGCTATATTTTTTTTTTAAATGTCAGATTTTTTTTTTTTTTGTTGCATTTTAGCCCAAATATGAGATCTGAGGACCTTTTGACCCCAGATCTCATATTTAAGAGGACCTGTCATGCTTTTTTCTATTACAAGGGATGTTTACATTCCTTGTAATAGGAATAAAAGTGATCCATTTTATTTTATTTTTTTTAAAAGTGTAAAAATAAATAAAATAAATTAAAATAAATAAGAAAAAAAAATTTTTTTTAAAAACACCCCGTTACGACGAGCTTGCGCACAGAAGCGAGCGCATACGTGAGTAGCGCCCGCATATGAAAACGGTGGTCAAACCACATATGTGAGGTATCGCCGCGATCGGTAGAGCGAGAGCAATACTTCTAGCCCTAGACCTCCTCTGTAACGCAAAAAATGCAACCTGTAGAATTTTTTAAATGTCGCTTATGGAGATTTTTGAGGCTAAAAGTTTGACGCCATTCCACGAGCGGGCGCAATTTTGAAGCGTGACATGTTGGGTATCAATTTACTCGGCATACCATTATCTTTCACAGTATAAAAAAAAATTGGGCTAATTTTACTGTCGTCTTATTTTTTTATTCAAAAAAGTGAATTTTTTCCAAAAAAAGTGCGCTTCTAAGACCGCTGCGCAAATACGGTGTGAAAAAAAGTATTTCAATGACTGCCATTTTATTCTCTAGGGTGTTAGAAAAAAAACAATATAAAATGTTTGGGGGTTCTAAGTAATTTTCTAGCAAAAAAAACTGTTTTAAACATGGAAACACCAAGTCCGAAAAAGAGGCCTGGTCCTTAAGTGGTTAAGTAAGGAGGGGCTGCCCAAAGTATCACACATTATTTATGCATTCAGCTCTCAATCAAGTGGAGAGGGTTACCTGTCCAAAATACCCCCCCCCCTCATTTTTTGCAAGGGCCCATCAGATGGAGGGAATGGGGGGGTGATGACTCTGATAAGGGGACCTTATAATTTAGGCTTTAAATACTAATTTCCCAAAATGTTATACTGATCTTGGCCAAAAATGTTGGTGTCTAATCTGCTTGAAATGTTGATGTGTAAAATTACAAATTTTTTGTCTTGTTTCACTCCACAGTTTCCTTCAACGCCACAGGAATTGGCAGACTGTGGCCTCCCACTTTGCCAGCCGTTGGGACTTTCCCAATTGTGGAGGTGCAATTGATGGGAAACACGTCCGCATCGTACCACCCCCCAACTTGCGGTCATACTATTATAATTACAAGGGATTTAATAGTATCGTGATGTTGGCGGTGGTGTCAGCGACCTATGACTTCCTGTATGTGGACTTGGGGCAAAATGGCCAGATGTCGGACGGTGGAGTGTTCTCACGGACGGAATTCTACTGGCGTCTCCAGAGTAGCAGGCTGAGCTTGCCACCCCCAGAGCCACCCCCACCTCCAGAGGAGAATCAGGAAGGATTCCTGTTTGTATTTGTCGCGGATGAGGCGTTTGCCCTGGCCAACCATTTGATGCAGCCTTTCCTGATGAGGACCCTCATCAGAGGATCTTTAATTTCCGGCTGGCCAGAGCCAGAAGAGTCGTGGAGAACACTTTTGGAATACTGGCCAGCCGGTTCCGCCTTTTTTTAAGGCCAATTCACATGGCTGAATATAAACTCAATCACATAGTGCTTGCCTGCTGTGTTCTGCACAATTTCTTGAAAAGACATTCAGCAAACTATGTGGTCTCAGTTGGCCCAGATGCAGACTTGCCAGAAAATGAGAATCTCACGGCCCTTGAAGTTGCTCGTCCTGGCTTGCCCCCCCCCCCCCCCAAAGCGCCTGTGAGGTCCGAACCCAATACATGGAGTACTTTGTGGGTAGGGGGGCCATTGATATGCCAGACAATGTCTGAGAGGCATTTTGGTAATACATTTTTCTTTGAAACTACAATAATCTTTGTTTTCATTTACTGCTTGGCTTGGTTTTAGGTGTCTCCTAGGTTTTTATTTTTTGGGCCGTTTTCTACAACAGTGCAAACCCAAGTTCTGAGCGAGATGAGAGGACAGTCTCTTCTTCAGATAATCTTATTATGTTGTGGGTCTGCTACACACACACCTTGTTTTTGTTACTAATGTATGTAGTGCATTACTGACAAAAATCTTGCTAATTTTCAGCACCATGGCAGAAATATGTGGGGTCAGGAAAATGGCGTGATTGGGAAAATTTACACATCACTGTGGGTGTTATTTACTAAAGGCACATCCACTATGCACTACAAGTGTACTGCAAAAGTGCACCTGAAACTGCACTTGGAGTGCAAAGTGGATTTGCCTTTAGTAAATAACACCCATTGTCAACGATAACAACAATTTTACTCCAAATACTGCTTTTGCACATTGAAAAAGGAAGCCACACATTGTTGATAATTTAACTTTTTATTCAAAGCACATTCACATGTGCGTTTAGAAAAGGGTTTTACAACAAACCAACACATTGGGTGTATTAAAAACATTCTTTTAGGTAACTTTTTTGTAACTTGGCGTTTTTGTGTAAACAGGCATGTATCAAAGTGTAGCATACAGAACACAGGAACTTACAAAGTTCAACTTTGAAAAGTGAAGACAATATCAGACATGAGTATGTACAAACTGGGCTGATATTGACTTCAACAGATGGGGTGTCACCCCTGGAAAAGCCAAAATTGGAAGATGCACACAGTGTGTCAACATGTGCTATCTCCCATCATGGGGGATCAATGTACATGTTTTGGGGGTGCAACCCCTTCATCTCAGCCACTTTCCACAAAACACGTACATTGATCCCCCATGATGGGAGATAGGGGATGTTGACACACTGTGTGCATCTTCCAATTTTGACTTTTTGTAAAATACAAAAGTTGTTTTTTCAAAACACAAAAATAAAACCCTAGCTAATTTGGGGTGTTTCAGACTCTCCCCAAAACATCAATGATGTTCTTAATTTTATTTTGAACATCATTGATGTTTTTCTGTATATTTTCTAAATCGGGATTGCACCCCATTATCTCCCCAATCAGGATCTGGGCACTTTCACTGGTAAAATGTGATTCTTCTTCCACATCACCTAAAAAACGAAACGAAAAAAAAACACCATGTATTATAAATATGACGACATACATTGATTAGCTTACCGGAAGCTGTGGTCTCCGACACTCAACTGTTGTGGTGACAATTTGTCCAACTTCAACGATCTCTCCTTCCTCCTCCTCCGCTGCTTCTGGTGTTGGAATTTCGCCTTCCTTGGGAGGTGTGGGGTCCCTGGTGTCCTCAGACTTCCTGAGTCTTCTCTCCCCTATGAGAATATAAAAAAGGAATACTAAGCACACAGAGGGCAGAATTAGGAATATGAAACATTGCTTTGAAGTGTCGTACAATTGTGTTTTTTGGCCGTATTCAAAGGTGAGAACATTTTTTTGGATACTTTGTAAAGCTGGAATACCTGCAGTGTGAAGAAATGTAGGGAAGTGTAAGTTGGAAAAACATTGTGTTGGGAGTGGGCTAACGAACGATGTTTCTTACGAACGATTGAACCCATGAACTTGAAAGTGGCCATTTTAAACTGTACAACATTAAATCAAAGCACATGGAGCAGTATGCAAGCAAGTCGACAACTACTTACTTTTTTGAAGAACACGCTTGATCCTTCTGTACTGATCGTGCTCCCTCAGTTTCAGGTCTGACCAGCGTTTTCTCAGTTGATCCTTGGATCGTCGTACCCCAAAATTCTTCTGAAGACTCTGCACAACTTTAGTCATGATTAGGGATGAGCCGAACACCCCCCGGTTCGGTTCGCACCAGAACTTTCGAACGGACCCCAAATTCGTACGAACGTTAGAACCCCATTGAAGTCTATGGGACTCGAACGTTCGAAATTAAAAGTGCTAATTTTAACGGCTAATATGCAAGATACTGTCCTAAAAAGGGTTTGGGGACCTGGCTCCTGCCTCAGGGGACATGGGTCAATGTCTAAAATGTTTTTAAAAATGGCCGTTTTGGCGGGAGCACAGATTTTAATGACGATTAAAGTGAAAAAAAAGTGAAATATTCCTTTAAATATGGTGCCTGGGGGGTCTGTATTATGCCTGTGAAGTGCCACGTGTTACCCGTGTTTAGAACAGTCCCTGCACAAAATGACATTAAACGGAAATAACACCCTTTAAAACAGTTTGCGGTTTTAATGTTATATCTGGTTCCTACAATATGGTTGAAAATCATTGAGAAAAATGGCATGGGTAGCCCTCCCTGCCCATTACCAGCCTATTTGGGTCTTGTACGCATATTAACCAGTTGCCGACCGCCGCACGCCGATGTACGTCGGTACAATGGCACGGGCAGGCATAAGGACATACATGTACGTCCCTTGCCTCCCGCGGGTCGGGGGCCCGATCGGGCCCCCGCCCGGTGCCTGCGGCGGTCGGTATTCGTTCGGGAGCGATCCCGGACGAGGGGACGGCCATTCATTCATGGCCACCCCCTCGCGATCGCTCCCGACGAATAGAAATCCCCGGTGACATCACTTCCTCTCCTGTAATGTAAACACAGGAGAGGAAGTGATGTATTCTCTCCTCCGTGTCGGTATTTTTCGTTCCGACACGGAGGAGAGCGGATCAGTAAGTTGCACCAACACTCTACACACACAGTAGAACATGCGCATTCGTGGCGTTCCCGCATCGCTCCAGTGTGAACCCAGCCTAATAAGCGATCGTTTTTCTGATCGCTGTATTAGTGTCACAGGTGACGCTAGTTAGGCAGGTAGGTATTTAGGTTCGCTGCAGCTTTTTATAGCGCCAGGGACCCCCATATACTACCGCATAAAGCCCCCTAATTGCCCCCTAGTTAACCCTTTCACCAGTGATCACCATATAACTGTTACAGGTGACGCTGGTTGGTTAGTTATTTTTTTATAGTTTCAGGGCACCCGCCATTTATTACCTAGTCTCACTAGTGTACCCCTAAATTTAGGGGTGTCTACTTTCCAAAATGGGGTCATTTGGGGGGGGTTTGTGCCATCTTGGCATTTTATGGCCTTCAAAACTGTAACGCCCTTAGAAAGCCTGAAGGCGGTGCTTGGTTTTCGGGGCCCCGTACGCGGCTAGGCTCCCAAAAAGTCCCACATATGTGGTATCCCCATACTCAGGAGAAGCAGCAGAATTTATTTTGGGGTGTCATTTCACATATGCCCATGGCATGCGTGAGCAATATATCATTTAGTGACAACTTTGTGAAAAAAAAAAAAAAAAAAAAAGTTTGTAATTTTCCCGCAACTTGTGGCAAAATATAAAATATTCCATGGACTCAACATGCCTCTCAGCAAATAGCTTGGGGTGTCTACTTTCTAAAATGGGGTCATTTGTGGGGGTTTTGTGCCATCTTGGCATTTTATGGCCTTCAAAACTGTAATAGGTAGTGAGAAGTGAACTCAAAAATTTACGCCCTTAGAAAGCCTGAAGGCAGTGCTTGGTTTTCGGGGCCCCGTACGCGGCTAGGCTCCCAAAAAGTCCCACATATGTGGTATCCCCGTACTCAGGAGAAGCAGCAGAATTTATTTTGGGGTGTCATTTCACATATGCCCATGGCATGCATGAGCAATATATCATTTAGTGACAACTTTGTTAAAAAAAAAAAAAAAAAGTTTGTAATTTTCCCGCAACTTGTGGCAAAATATAAAATATTCCATGAACTCAACATGCCTCTCAGCAAATAGCTTGGGGTGTCTACTTTCTAAAATGGGGTCATTTGTGGGGGTTTTGTGCCATCTTGGCATTTTATGGCCTTCAAAACTGTAATAGGTAGTGAGAAGTGAACTCAAAAATTTACGCCCTTAGAAAGCCTGAAGGCGGTGCTTGGTTTTCGGGGCCCCGTACGCGGCTAGGCTCCCAAAAAGTCCCACATATGTGGTATCCCCATACTCAGGAGAAGCAGCAGAATTTATTTTGGGGTGTCATTTCACATACGCCCATAGCATGTGTGAGCAATATATCATTTAGTGACAACTTTGTGTAAAAAAAAAAAAAAAATTTTTTTTTTGTCATTATTCAATCGCTTGAGGCAAAAAAATAAAATATTCAATGGGCTCAACATGCCTCTTATCAATTTCCTTAGGGGGTCTACTTTCCAAAATGGGGTCATTTGGGGGGGTTTTGTACTGCCCTGCCATTTTAGCACCTCAAGAAATGAGATAGGCAGTCGTAAACTAAAAGCTGCGTAAATTCCAGAAAACGTACCTTAGTTTGTAGATGTGACAACTTTTGCGCAAACCAATAAATATACAATTATTGACTTTTTTTTTACCAAAGACATGTGGCTGAATACATTTTGGCCTAAATGTATGACTAAAATTGAGTTTATTGGATTTTTCTAATAACAAAAAGTAGAAAATATCATTTTTTTTCAAAATTTGCGGTCTTTTTACGTTTATATCGCAAAAAATAAAAATCGCAGAGGCAATCAAATACCATCAAAAGAAAGCTCTATTTGTGGGAAGAAAAGGACGCAAATTTTGTTTGGGTACAACATTGCATGACCGCGCAATTACCAGTTAAAGCAGCGCAGTGCCAAAGTGTAAAAAGACCTCTGGTCATTTACCAGCAAAATGGTCCGGTCTGAAAGTGGTTAAGGGGAACCCTGTACCCATATTAAAAAAAGGAAATGCGTGTGGCCCCCAGGCCCTATATACTCAGAACAGCAGTATACAGGCGGTGCAAACAAGACAGGGACTGTGTAGGTTTGTTGTGTTAAGTTGAATCTGTTTGTAATTTTCAACTGGTACATTTTTAAAGTGTAGCTACAGTCAAAAAAACTTTTAAGCTTTTTGGAAAACATAGGGAAGGGTTATCACCCCTGTATAATTTGTTTTGTTGTCCATCTTTTTTCATCTCACTTTCTGTTGTCTCCTTCCGTTTGCAAGTAGGAGATGTTTGTAAGTTGGATGTTTGAAAGTAGGGGCCTGCCCTATATGCTCTGCAGAAATGGCGGAACAAGGTGTTGGTTTTGCCACAACATTGTAAGCCCTCAAAGTGACTCTTGGTGGGCGCTGGAGCGCCCTGCTGTGAACGATTATATCAAGAATTGTAATTACATGCCATTGTTGAACAGTGGTAGAAAAATTGACCTTTGGTGGTTGTGGTGCTGGTGCCACAACACTATAAGTCCTCACCGTTACTCTGGGTGGGCACAGGAAGGGGCCCTCCTGTGAAATATTATATCAAGAATTGTAATTACATGTCCCTGTTAAACAGGGGCAGAAAAATTGGGCCTTAGGCACTGGTGCTGGTGCCACCACACTGCAACCTCTCCCATATACTCTAGTTTTATTGAAGGAATTAGCCCTGCTGCAAAGCATTGCATCAAAAATTGTAATTAAACGCCCCTGTTAAACAGGGGCAGAAAAATTGGGCCTTAGGCACTGGTGCTGGTGCCACCACACTGCAACCTCTGCCATATACTTTAGTTTTATTGCAGGAATTAGCCCTGCTGCAAAGCATTGCATCAAAAATTGTAATTAAACGCCCCTGTTAAACAGGGGCAGAAAAATTGGGCCTTAGGCACTGGTGCTGGTGCCACCACACTGCAACCTCTTCCATATACTCTAGTTTTATTGCAGGAATTAGCCCTGCTGCAAAGCATTGCATCAAAAATTGTACTTAAACGCCCCTGTTAAACAGGGGCAGAAAAATTGGGCCTTAGGCATCACCCAGAACCAGAAATGTTCTTCCAACATATCAGCGGATTAATGGTCCCTCTCCTTGATCCGAAGAATACGAGGATCCTTCCGCAGGCTTTGCAGGATCAGGGAGGCCATGCAGCGTAGGTTAGCTGAGGCATTCGGTCCGGAGTCCTCTGGGTCACTAAGGACAACATGATCCGCAACTACCTCCTCCCAGCCACGTACAAGTCCACGGGTTTCTTGGGACTGTAAATCATCCCTACAAGACTGCTGCTGCTGCTGCTGCTGATGCTGAGTGCCAGCCTCCACCTCCATGCTGACACAATCATCCTCCTCCTCCTCTTCCTCCTCCTCATCCTCTTCCTGTGTGATGGGTGGCACAGCAGGAACACTGTCTGGATAAAGGGGGCCTTGAGAGGCAAGGAAGTCCTCCTCTTCCTGCCTCTGTTCTGCCTCAAGTGCCCTGTCCATTATTCCACGCAGCGTATGCTCCAAGAGGTGGACAAGAGGTACAGTGTCACTGATGCATGCACTGTCACTGCTCACCATCCTTGTGGCCTCCTCAAATGGTGACAGGACAGTGCATGCATCCCTGATCATGCCCCACTGGCGTGGTGAGAAAAAACCAAGCTCCCCTGACCCTGTCCTGGTGCCGTAGTGGCACAGGTACTCATTGATGGCCCTCTGCTGCGTGTGCAGCCGCTGCAGCATGGCCAACGTTGAGTTCCACCTGGTGGGCATGTCACATATAAGGCGGTTCTTGGGCAGGTTCAACTCCTTTTGGAGCTCAGCCAGCCGAGCACAGGCATTAAATGATCGGCGGAAATGCACACAGACTTTCCTGGGCTGCTTCAGGACATCCTGTAAGCCGGGGTACCTGCCCAAGAACCCGCTGCACCACCAGGTTAAGGACGTGAGCTACACAGGGCACATGGGTCAGTTGTCCCTATCGGAGGGCGGAGAGGAGGTTGGTGCCATTGTCACAAACCACCATTCCTGGCTTAAGCTGGCGTGGCATCAACCACCTCTCGGCCTGCCCCTGCAGAGCTGACAAAACATCCGCCCCAGTGTGACTCCTGTCCCCCAAACAAACCAGCGCAAGCACGGCATGGCATCGTTTTGCCTGCGTACTTGCGTAGCCCCTGGAACGCCTACGGAGCACCGCTGGTTCTGAGGACAGAGCACTGGAAGAGGCCATGGAGGAAGAAGAAGAGGAGGGGGTGGAGGAGAGAGGTGTCACAACCAATAGTAGCATTTTGGAGGCGTGGTGGCGGAACAACCTCCAACACTACTGCACCTTGTCCTGCATCCTTCCCAGCTGCCAGAAGAGTGACCCAATGGGCCGTGAAAGACAGGTAACGTCCCTGTCCATGCCTGCTGGACCATGAGTCAGCGGTAATATGCACCTTACCGCTGACCGCCCTGTCCAGCGAGGCAAGGACATTGCCTTCCGCATGCCGGTAGAGAGCCGGAATCGCCTTCCGTGAGAAAAAGTGGCGTTTGGGGACCTGCCACTGAGGAACCGCACATTGTACAAACTCACGGAAGGGGGCCGAGTCTACCAACTGAAAAGGCAGCAGTTGAAGTGCTAGCAATTTAGCCAAGGTAGCATTCAACCGCTGGGCATGTGGATGGCTGGGAGTGAACTTCTTTCGCCGGTCCAGCAGCTGGGGCAGGGACATTTGCCTGCTATAATCGGACATGGGTGTACCGCTAGCAGAGTTCCCGGAAGCACTTGGCTGTGACACACCTAATTCTACACCTTCATTCCTTTCAGAGCAGGTTTCAGAGAGGACTAAAGGTCTAGTGGGGTTGGAGATGCCAGCTGATGAGAAGCAAGGAGAGGTCCGCTTTGTTCTTTGGTGTGGGTCTTTGAGGTACGCTTGCCAACGAGCTGCATGGCAGGTCAACATATGTCTGGTCAAGCATGTGGTGCCCAAGCGGCTGATGTTTTGGCCACGCGAGATACGCTTGAGACATATGTTGCAAATAGCAGCGGTGCGATCTGATGCACTTGTCTCAAAAAAGGCCCACACCAAAGAACTTTTAGAATAACGCGCAGAGGCAGCGCCCTGCACAGGCGGAGCTCTGCGGTGTGATTCAGTCGGTGTGCTGCCCCTAAGCTGGCCCCCGGAGGCCATCCTGCCTCATTGGACATGTGCCTCCTCCTCCTCCTCTCTCCTTCCAGGCACCCACGTGGAGTCAGTGCCCTCATCATCCCCTCCCTCTTCATCGCTGTAGCAAACCTGGCAGTATGCTGCAGCTTGTGGAACATGACTGCCAGATTGCTGTCCTTCTTGAGCATCCCCTCTCTCTGCGCTCACGCTACTGCCTTCCTCTAGCTGAGTGTAATCATCAGAGCCCACAAAACACTGGGCATCCTCCTGGAGCATGTACCCAACACTGTGCTCAAAGAGTTCAGGAGACTCCTCAGGAGGACGTGGTGGGTCTAGGGAAGGAGTCACTGATGATGACATTGAGAGGAGGGAAGACGATGCGTGGGCAGCTGCTTTGCTAGTACCCTGACACTGGGTGAGAGAGGATGAGGAGGATGAAGAGGGCTTGGTTATCCACTCTACCAAGTCGTTGGCATGTTGCGGTTCAACATGTCCAGCTGCCGAAAAGAAGGACAAGCGTGTCCCATGGCCACGTGCTGATGACAATGCACCGCGTCCACGACCAGCACTGTTGTCTCTAGACACAGAGCCTGCTTGCCCTCTTTTATCGGCTCGCACCTGTCTGCCTCTCCTTGCTGGCCTTCCAGACATGGTAATGGCCTGAAAGGAGTTGGGTAAAACAGCAGTGTAATGGAGTCACACAACACCCACTAAGCCCTGCAGATGGCTCTATTAGAGAACAGCAATAAACGGTAGATACAGGTGTATATTGTGCTGGAGTCACACAACACCCACTAACTCCTGCAGATGCCTTTATTATAGAACACCAGAGATAAAGGGGTATACTGTAATTGAGTCACACAACACAGACTAAGCCATGCAGATGGCTCTATTAGAGAACAGCAATAAAGGGTAGATACAGGTGTATATTGTGCTGGAGGCACAAAAAACCCACTAACTCCTGCAGATGCCTTTTTTATAGAACACCAGAGATAAAGGGGTATATACAGATGTATACTGTGCTGTGCTGGAGGCACACACAACTTCCAATAACTCCTGCAGATGGCAAGTGGGCTCAAATAGAGAAGAGCTATGTAGGTGGATATAGCGGTGTGTACTGGGTACAGAGCACACAGACAGCACACACAAGCTCCTAACACTACTGACTGCAAGCTCTATTATAAAAGATAGATCACTAGCTATATAGGTGAGGTGAATATAGCGGTGTATACTGCGGTCAGGGCACACAGACAACAACCACTACACAACAGCAAGATCGAAAATCGGCCGAAAACGATCGGTGTGTACTGTGTTGAAGGTACACAGAACACCCACTAACTGCTTCAGACGCCAACACACTACACTAGGCCGCCCGCACTGGCGGCCTTATATAGTGTGGGGCGTGTACTACACAGCCTGAGCTATGATTGGCCACAGGCATCCTGCCTGTGGCCAATCATGGCTCTCCTCGCTGCTGGCGCTGTGATTGGCCAAGCATGCGGGGTCACAGTGCATGCTTGGCCAATCATGAGCCAGCAATGCACTGCGATGACGCAGTGCATTGTGGGCCATGAGCGCCACACGAATTTGGCGCGAACGGCCCATAACGTTCGGAATTCGCCGAACGGGCGAACAGCCGATGTTCGAGTTGAACGTATGTTCGACTCGAACACGAAGCTCATCCCTAGTCATGATCATGACCTTTATGATATTTGGGTTTGGGTAAGGTCCATACTTCCCATCATATTCTGTCCTCTTCAATATGTCCACCATCTCCAACATCTCAGCAAAATACATATTTGAGGCCTTTAAAGCTTCTCCCCCAGGATCGGGACGTTTCAGGCTCCGGGCTTTCCTCGTCCTCCTCGTTAGTGGAACTCTGATTGCGCACCTGCGTTGTCTCCGCCATGTGCTCTCCCCACTGTGCCAAAAGAGAAGGGGCAGGGAATAGTCTAGAAAGAACGTCAGGGGCAGGCGGAGTTTCACGCATGCGCACTGTATATAAAACGCAACACGCGTGTGTCGTACGTACGATCTGTGAACAGAGGGAGAAGCTGACGCGACAATCGTGCAAATTAAGGTACAATTTTTAACTTGGTACATCACTAGCCTATACTGCTTCTAGATTGAGGCCTGCTTTAGTGGAGTTTAGCCTGACATTAGGGTTTGTCTTGTGTTGTGTCTTGCAGAGATTATGGACGGTTTCAATGACCACAGTTTCCTCCCTATGTTTATCGATAAATACAAGGAGCTGCCCTGCCTGTGGCAATCTACGCACCCACATTACAGTAACAAACTAAAGAGGCAGGCAACGATGGAGAAACTGGTTGAGTTTGTGAAGCCGGTGGTCCCAGGGCAAACATCCACTATTTAAAAGTGAAAATTGGTGGCCTCAGGAGTACATATCTGAGGGAGAGGAAGAAGGTGCTGGAGTCCATGCAATCTGGAGCTGCAGCAGATGAAGTTTATGTCCCCAGGCTGTGGTATTATGACAGGATGCAGTTTCTGTCAGACCAGGCTGATGTCAGGGAATCACTCTCTACCCTTCCTTCCACGCATCCTTCTATGCTACATTCCACACCCGCTGAGTCTTCCGGCGCCCCAACTTGGGCCTTCCAATCAGGAAGAACTGAGGGAGCCCAGCTTGAGCCAGGTATAGTATTGTTCTACATATTTTGGGAGTAAAAATGAATGATGTAAAATTGTTTTTTACTCTCTAATTGCTGATTTTAGAAAGTGTTTCACATAGCAATAGACAGTAGTGGCCAAAACCTTTGGACCAAGAATGAAAAATGCTGGGCTCAGAATGATAGTCTTTTCTATTAGTTAACAATTTGCAACAGTGTTGATGTGAAAATTGTGTGTGTTTGATGAACCAAAAACTAAAACGATGTCCCTTTTTCTTACACAGGAAGACATCAGCCAGGAGGAGGGTGTAGAATGCAGCAGCCAGGAGGTGGCTGTGGAAAGTGGCAGCCAGGAGGAGGCAGGGGTAAGCGTCAGCCAAGCGCTGGGGGGGGCAGAGGAGCCTGACGGAATCCCAGGTCCCTCTCCTCCGCCTTCCACGCAAAAGGGCCAGAAAGGGGGGGAATGTGGAGGAGTCGGCTCTGAGGCTCATCGGGGAGGCTTCAGCGGCACTCCAAGCCACCCCCACCTATCAAGAGGCCTTTGCCGCCTTGGCTGCATGTAAACTCCAGCAAATGGAGGAGGGGCAAAAGATCTTGTGTGAGGAGCTAATTCTCCACACCCTCAACAAGGGTCTGTTGGGCCAAATCACACAAGCAAAACACTTGTGTGATTTGGCCCATGCCCCTCCTCCTCCTTCTGGCACACCTCCAGCACCACAGCCACGGCCTGGAAGGAAGCATGGAAGGAAGACCAGAGTGTGATAACCTGGATTCAGTCTGGTCTGACAGAAGATGCAGCCTCTTGTAGTACCACAGCCTGGGAACATAGATGTAATCTGCTGCTGTTCCGGGTTACTTGGACTTCAGGACCAGACTTCTCTCCCTCAGACATGTACTCCTGATGTGTGATGTGTGCCCTGGGGGCCAAAGGCTTCGCTAATCTCCCCAGTTTCTCCAGCGCTGCCTCCCTCTTTATTTGTTACTGACACCTAAATAAAGTTTTTTTTTTGTTTTAAGAAATACTTGCATATGTGTTTTACTTCAAAAAGGACAGTTTATTTGTGAGCAGGCAGGTACATTTAAAAAAAAACAAAGTGAAATGAACAACAAGGGGCACCAACACCAAACAACCTCCTGTAGATTAAAAAAGAAAAACAAAATACAAAAAAGATAATAATGGTGTTGTGGTAAGTTGACACACAAAACACACCCAAAAAAATGCAAAGATGAGCAAACTGTCAAAAAAGGAGATGTTGATTAAAAAACCAACCACAAAATGGAAAAAAAAAAAAACAACAAAAAAAGATTGTGTAGATGTGACGATTTAAAATATTGTATTGCTGAAATGAGTAAAAAGAATAAAGAAATACGTTCGGGAGAAGTGTGTGTGAATATGAGCATCAAAACAAGTTCATTCTTGCAGCATTGTAAAGAACAAGAGAATGCGCTGCATGAATGAATTTTTAACATTGCAGCATGACGAATGTGCAGTAGTTTTACCTGACCGAGCGCTTCTGTGTCAGATCGGAGCATGTTGTCGGAAAATTTTATAGACAAGTTGGAAAACTTGGTCCGTCGGAGTATCCAACAGTCTGATGGGGACCACACACAGTCAGATTATCCGACAACATGGTCCTATCGGACATTGTCCATCGGAATGTCCGACGGTGTGTACAAGGGCTAAGAAGTTTGTTTTCAGCACTTTAAACCCTTTGTGAGGAGCATTTTTTATGAATATATTTTTGGGGACTTATTATATTAATTTATTATTATTTACACAAATGTATGAAGACATGTATGGTATTACTGCTGTGATAATACTTTAGAATTGTTATAGGCAAACTGTGCCATAGGAAGATTTTACACCCAGTTAACCTGAAGACTAAGGTCGAAAAGGCAGGTTCGTTGTTATACCTAAAGCTGAGCAAAACCTTTTCCAAAATTTTAAGGTACACTATACTCCTCTGTCAGATCATCAGGAATTTCATGTAGTTTAAAACATCTCAAAAACCCTCAATTCCACAGTTTGTTCAGCGGCGGATAATCCGTTAACAGGTATAAAATGAGCCATCTTAGTGAGATGGTTGACTACTACCAAGATAATGGTCATCTCTTTTGAGGGAGGAAGATCATCCACAAAGCCCATAGAAATGGACCCCTGTGGTCTTTATGGAACAGGGTGTGGTTGGAGCAACCCCAAAGGAAAAGATTGGGGTATATTCACAGGTCAGACACAAGGTCACATAATTCTTGACATCCTTCTTGTAACCAGGCCACCAAAAAGAATGTAATAAAAGTTTGTCCAGCTTAGAAACCCCAAAATGCCCAGAAAGTTTACAGTCATGCAGCAACCTGAAATTTGCCAGCAACTCTTTATTCCCATTGTCATAATTCCTTTCAGCTGAAGACATTAAATTAGAGAAATAGGTACAAGGATGAAGCTTGATGTGGAGATTCCACTATACGCCATGTGTAATCCATGTCCCCTAAGCTAATAAGCGCCCTTTCAGCCTTTTGGTATAATGCATCTTACTAAACCTGTTTCCCGTATAAGTAAACAGACATGACCACTATGCTTATGTCCTTAGCTCCACAGCTTGACCAACTGTCCTTGGAGCACTTTGTTCTGTTTATTTAGAGTACTTGACAATGGAGCTTGACGATTTCACAATCGACCAATCAAGCACAGGCATTCCTTCAAACAGGAGGAGTTATACAAATCTCAAGCAATGAACAATGACTAGGGAGTGTATGGGCGTGTCTGGGTGGAGGAACGTGTACGATTTCCTGCTCCCTGTACCTGGAAGCCATGTTCTCCAGTAAGACAAAGAAAGCCGCATGGGTGTCTGAAATCATGAACGCTATCCCCAACCATAACAATTCAAATACTCCAGTTTTAACCGCTGGCATGTATCCTCATTTTGCATTGTTCAGAGAACAACCCATACCCAGGTTATACTACCATTCCTGTGGATAGGAGATTATCTGCAGGAACATGCCACAGTCCCGCCATGTTCTGATCAGACACACAGAGGCAAACTAGCGTACATCCCCTCATAACTGATAATGTCTTTGCAGAGTGAACACATCCCCCCCACATGATCATCTGTGCATCGCACAGGGGCCCTTCGCTGGCAGACATATTCTCACTCTGCAAACACCTCTCTGCAACCTCAGGAAGCTTTTAAATACCAAAATGGGTCTCAACTGGCATCAGTCTGCCGCAGTGCATTCTTTAGAAGGGGCTGCGGAAGAACTAACACTGGGAGACACTATGACAATACATATTAAATACATGTTCATAACATTTCCACAACAGTCCCTCCTCTTTTGTCATATGTTCCCATGTGTCCCTCGATGAATCTTGATCATCTTCTTACACCTGGGAATTTACAGTCCATGTGAGTTCATAACGGCTTGACTTGTAGACTCTGTTCTTCAGGAGGAATGACTTAGAGGAGGACATGAAAGCCGGTCGGTCTGGGATCCTCTGTGTCTTGTACATGGGTTGGGCTTTGGGGCGTCTCATCTCAGCGAGGAATATGTGGTCATTTGCTCGGGCTCTGATCAGTCGTCCAATCAGGCAACAGTAGTACCTTTGCGGTATATAGAAGAAATAGAAACAAAAACATCATGAGTATATACCTCTACTTTCTTCAACCATGATCCGCTGAAAAAAATAATAATATTCCCAGACCCTCACTAGCTATACCTCTGGCTTTTCCTTGCAGGGATCTAACCTTATCCATCTGTGCTTGAACGTTGTCACTATTACCCTCGATCCATGTACCACAATCTTTACCTATGAATTCACAGAAACCCCCCTTGGATGCCAACAGATAATCATGGACCATCATTTAATCGAAAGGTCTTGATCTACCTTTGTTCCTGTGGGATCTTCCTTGCAGCTTCAATGGTTTAATTGAACATCCCATCCACAATGGATGAGAAATTGTTCAATTGTTTCATAAGCTCAAGCCCCCACTGTGTACAAGCCAGAAACCATGCCCAGACCTGGTTGGGGTTGGTGAACAATTCCTTTCTAGCTGTCCCTGCAATTCTTACCTTCTCTCGTGCCATCAGATCCTCACGATCGACTGCGACATAAGATGCTGGGATGAGTTTTACCAGGACGCATGAAACTCTTGCATTAGGGGGAATTAGCTGATAAGCTGTAGACCCGCAAATGTACCAAAACTAAAGTTTACGCACACTTGTAAGCTTCCTAGTTGTACCGTTACCCAAACTGGCAAGACCCAGAGCTATTGTTAAAACTATAATTAGTTTTACCCTCTAGAAATGTTAGAGTTTTTTTTTTACTAGTTTGTCAAAACTCCTCATACCAATATGAACATCATATATAGCATGTACCGCTGTCATCGCTGGAGTAACAAAGCTCGGTGGAGATTCAGAGTAGACCCAGCAATTGGTCCTGTTCACTTTCTTAGCTAGCTGGAGATTGCACCAAGCTAAAAATATAAATAAACAAAGATACTCCTCATCCTTTGGTGTAGTTGAGCAGCTTCTTGCAGTGGCTGGCATGGATCCAGTTGCCTTGCCCTTCAAGCTTCTTTATAAAGACCCAGTCACCTGGTTGGAAAGAATGTAAACCAGTTATTGTGTCAGGGTCCAGAAGGGACTCATGAACCCTGTCGTGAACCTTTTGAAGTTCATGTTACAGTGACTGCACCTACCCCATCAGCTGAGAATGTAGGTGACAGCTGCTAAGAAAAGTACAACTCTGTTTTTGGTTGACCTCCAAACAAACCTCATATGGCGATAACCCAGACATGTGGGAACTCAATGACTGTGGTCACTGCATAACCTGTGGGTGGCTTACCATCGGGGGTGTAATACCTGGAACTATTGACAAAAAGGTTCTTAGCATCTGGGATGGGAGCCTCCTTCATTGGACTGCTGCTTGCTGATTCAAATTCAATCGAAGAAATACAGTCGTGGACCATGTCATCCTACCAGGTCACAAACCTGGTTAGCGTTAGAAAAGTTTGTATTATTAGTTTGAAAACTGTAATTCTCACCATTATCCCCCCATTTTCTTCCTCATTACAAATCGGAAGAAGAGACACAGGGTTTAGAATGGTGCAGAAAAAATCAATGGGGGTTATTTACAAAAGGTAAATCCACTTTGCATTGCAAGTGCACTTGGAAGTGCAGTCGCTCTAAATCTAAGGAGTAGATCTGAAATGAGTGGAAGCTCTGTTGATTTTATCGTCCAATCACGTGCAAGCTAAAATGCTGTTTTTTTAGTTTCCTTGCATATCCCCCTTGGATTTACATTTGCCTAACTTCCAAGTGCACTTTCATACCTCTGCCATACCTGTACTAAAGAAAACCTGACTAACCCCCAGGACATAGCTAATGCATTCAGTGACTATTACAGTGACCTCTACAACATCAGACGAGACCCCTCCCCATTCCAATACACAGACAATGACATAAACGCACTTCTGCAACAGATCACACTCCCTACGCTGACGGAAGCACAACTTTCAGTGCTGAACGAACCATTCACAGATGAAGTGATCCTACTATTATAAGCAGTTTTCAGAGCAACTAACTCCCCATCTAATGCAGCATTTTAACAGCGCTGCCTCATCCTCACGGTTTGCGGAGGAATCACTGAGCGCTATTATTATGATCACACTCCTGAAGGCATGGAAAGAACTGACCTCCCTTCAAAACTTTCACCCCATATCCCTACTGAACCTTGATTTAAAAATGTAGGCCAAGACCATTGCCAGATGCCTGATGGAGTTCTGGCCAGACCTCATACACAGGGACCAGTCAGGGTTCACCAAGGGGAGACAAGCACCAGATGCCACTAGACGTATGATTGATCTAATTCACCATGCTGAATCCAGCAGAACACCTTCTCTGCTGCTTTCATTGGACAAAGAGAAGGTGTTCGATAGGGTACACTGGTCCTACCTCCATAAAGTTCTCTTTAAATTTGGTTTTAAGGACCACATTTACAGAGCCATCATGGCACTCTACTCCAATCCATCAGCACAAGTATACTCAGCAGATATGCTGTCACCATAATGAATGGTACACGCCAAGGGTGCCTCTGTCACCAATTATATTCAATCTCCTCATGGAACCTCTGTCAGAACACGTACGTTCCAACACCACAATTATGGGATTAATGATAAGTAAACCTCACACAAGATCAGTCTCTTTGAGGACAACATGATCCTGATTCTTACTAACCCAACTTCTTCCCTAGCAGCAGTTCAAAAAACACTTAACAGGTTCGGACGGGTCTTGTACTATATACAACCAAATCCCACATCCTAGCCCTTAAATTAAACACCACAACAAAGAATCTACTGCAAATGCAATACCCTTTTGCATGGTCAGACCATAACATCTCTTATCTTGGGGTTCTTCTTAAATGCTCGGTTAAACACCTCTTTGCAGCTAATTTCAAAACACTCCTTCACAAATTGTGAATAGAAACCCAGTCCATAACAAAGCTAGAACTATCCTGGCCAGGCAGACTTGCAGCATTCAAAATGTTCCACCTCCTACAAATTATTTACTTATTCAGGACACTTCCCAGTCCCATACGCAAGTAGTTTTTCAAATCACATCAAACAGTACTCAATAACTGTATATGGAAAAATACCAAACCTAGAAGCGCACACTCAATACGCATCAAACGAGACTTCCGGTTCCGGCGCCACATGAGAAGGCTGTGAATGGTTGCAGCTCCCGCCGAACCCCCCCACACCGCAGCATAAAAATCAGCTAAAGCTCCGGGACATACACCCAGACATCACTGCCACTGAGGGGGTTCACATGGACCGCTTCATGGAGCGGTCATACGCACGAGTCGTCTCATCGCCGCCGTTCTCAGAGGACACAGCCTCAGGCGCAGCCAATATGGCGACCGCACCACACGCGGAGGCAACACTCATCCAGCCACCGATGATTACGCCGACTCTGGAAAATCCACACCTGGCGGGCATAGCCCAGGAGGTCGTGGCTCTCCTGGGGCCTACGCTGACAGCTACGGTCGGCGCTGCGGTGCATAAGGGGCTGGAACAGCTGCGTGTTGAAATACAGGCACAGTCCCAACGACTTACACATATGGAGGACAGGATCTCCCTACTAGAGGATGACACCACTGCTCAGTCAGCGACACTAGTGCGCCTTTTGGCCGAGAACAGAGAACTGTGGGAGAAAGTCGACGACCTCGAGAATCGCTCGAGGAGAAATAATCTGTGAATCATAGGACTCCCGGAACAACTGGGCCTCCGCATACCATGCGTTATCGAACGAGCGCACCGCATCGGCCAGTATGAGGACAACCGCGCCAAGCCCAGGCATGTAATTGTGAAATACTTGAACTATGCAGACAAGGCTGCGATTCTGCAAGCATATCGTCGCACTCGTAACCAGATCGTAGAAGGGGCGAACCTACTCTTGTTTGCAGACTACTCGGTCGAGGTAATGAAGTGGAGGAAAGCATTCGCCTTGGTTTGTTCTCACCTGCACCAACGTCAACTAAAGTTTTCCTTGGCCTACCCGGCTGTCCTACAGTTGGAAACCCCCACTGGAGAGCGACATACCTTTACGTCGCCAGAGGAAGTGGAACGACATCTGGCCCGTGCTGAATTGGCAATGGATCAAATGGATTCCTCGGCAGGCTCCCCGTCCCGCCTCGGCTCGTCGTCGGAAGGTCGAAGGCCGAACTCCAGCCCTACCAAACCGCCTTACAAGCGCACTCGACTCACTCAACTTACGAATCGAGTGGGCAACCGGGGACGTTGAGGACTACATCCTGCTTCACCATCCAGGTGGAATGCTACGACTTCCCCGGACCACAGTGCAAAATCTGATAAGTATAACCTATGCTCCCTTATTTAACTACTGTTCTTCCTGTTCCCTACCGTGATACGGCATTCTCCTGAATATACACTCCGGATCATTTGGGAAGCACCTCGGGTTGAACAAAACCGGGTCCGTGCCCCTTAGACTACCTTACCCCAACTGATTTGACTATGGCACATCCTTCAGGAGTCAGGCCTCCAGTTCTTGGAGGCAAAATGTTTTTCTTTTTCTTTTTAGATCCACTGTTTAATCGACACTCAGTGTATACATTTCTGGTGTGTAGAGCTCTATTTTCCACGGTCGGCCGAGAATCTGTCCTAATGCGAAAACTTTTCGCATGCCAGTCATTACACCACCCCCTGTATCACTAGCCCCCTGCGGCTATTAGCCGTTCCTAAAAGACGTTGGGGACACAGGGTTTGGCGGGAGGCTATGTCACTGAATATAGCTGAATGTGGAAAAAAGAGAAGTGCCTGATAGACTATGTTTGTAGCCTGTTGCTTGATGTTCATTTTTGTTTGTTCGCACAATACCCTGGAATGTACATGTCAATGGTTTTCGTATGTTTTTGTAAATGCCTCATGCCTTCAGATTCAGGAGACACACGGTCCTCGGGTGTCCCTTCGACTGATATGCAGCGGTTCTGGGGGAGATTCCCCCCCGCTGCCTAACATTACACATTGATTTACTACAACAATGTCTTCGACAGTCGGAGGGAATCACCTGAGGATCGTGTCGTGGAATGTTAAGGGGGTCCGCTCTCCATGTAAAAGGATGATGGTACTTAGGCACCTTAAGCGGACGTGGCTCTGTTGCAGGAGACACATCTGTCCGCAGATGACCTGCCATGACTACGCAAGATGTGGGTGGGAGAGGTTTTCGGTTCATCTTCAGAGGGCCGTAAGGCTGGGGTTGCCATTCTACTGCATAAGAATCTTAGTTTCGATGTCAAAAAAGTCCAAGCAGACCTTACCGGACGAATGATAACTATCTCCCTTACTATAGCCCATAAGGACATAGCAATTACCAATGTCTATGCTCCAAACTCACCAGATTCCATGTTCTACCGAGACCTAACGACATGGGTTACGCTACTACCAGAAACTCACCATCTATTAGGAGGAGACTTTAATGCAGTAATGTCGTCTACACTCGATCGTACGGGCAGGACTTTGGGCAGTAGTGACGGGAGGGACGGATCTATCGTCCCCCCCACCCCACTAGCAAGAACGATAGAGCAGCTGCAGTTTGCGGACTTATGGAGACTGACTCACCCGACGGAGAGGGACTATACTTTTTACCCCCCCCCCCCCCATAATTCATTTTCCCTTATCAACTATTTCTTTGTCTCACCAGCTCTTTTACAAATGGCTCGAGACCCAGAAATCCATGACCCTAGAATCTCAGACCCCAGCCCTGTGACTATTAACTTGACGGAAACCTCAGCCGGATCCATACCGGGTATCTGGCGGTTCCCTTCGTACTTATCCAGAAATGCCGATTTCCGTTCCATGCTGGAAATGGCATGGGCGGAATATGCAG
The DNA here is from genome assembly GCF_037356315.1 of Lithobates pipiens. Taxonomy (NCBI): domain Eukaryota; kingdom Metazoa; phylum Chordata; class Amphibia; order Anura; family Ranidae; genus Lithobates; species Lithobates pipiens. The sequence goes on from NW_027507875.1 coordinate 1,300,716, forward strand.
ATACGAATGCGGAACATCTTTCAAACCCTAACCTCTTCTGGGAAGCCGGGAAAGCTTTCTTACGAGGCAAAATCATTTCCTACACCACTCAATTTAAAAAACATGCCAGACGACAATACGTACAAGCCAGTGAGACCCTGAGGCTAGCATAAGAAAGACTAACAAATACTCGCACATCGGCCAACATACGTGACTGGACTGCTGCCAAGAGGGAATTTGACCTCTGGGCGGAACAACAGGAGTTAGCCAAAACGTCCTTCTCCACTTTATACTTCCACAAATTCGTCAATAAGGCGGGCAAACTGCTAGCAAGGCTGTGCACCGGGACTAAGAAGCCTACTCGTATGGCTCTGAAAAATTATGCGGGGGTAGTACGTACCTCCCCCAAGGACATTAGTGACATTCTAACGAACTATTATACCCAACTATACTCCTCGGATCCAGTGGATCAGAGTGCAGCGGCGACCCTTTTAGATAAATGACCCTTGCCCAAGCTGACGGCTGAAGCCCTAGACACCCTTAACGAGTCTATTTCTGTCAAAGATATTCGGGAAACGATTAAATCATTAGCTTCCTCTAAAGCGCCGGGCCCAGACGGTCTTACAGCCGAATTCTATAAGTTGACCAAAGACTTCATCCCAGCAACGCTGAGTAAGGTTTCTAAAGCTGTTTGGGATGGAGGACCATACCCCCCTATGGGCACACAAGCGTACATACGACTTATAGGAAAAAAAGACAGGGATCCCACCCTCCCAGGGTCGTATCAACCAATATCACTGATAAACGTAGATGTCAAAATCCTATCTAAAATCATTGCGACCCGCCTGGCATCGCTACTTCCTTCCCTACTACACCCGGCCCAATCGGGATTCGTTAAGGGATGCTCGGCCACACTAAATATACGTAAAGTCCTGACGGTACTGGAATACGCTAAACTGCACCCTGACCAAGACGTAGCCATACTCTCGTTAGATGCCGAAAAGGCTTTCGATAACATTCGTTTATCTTGGCTCTTTCAAGTAATGGAAAAGCTAGCGTTCTCTGGGCCAATCATGAATTTTCTACACAGTATGTACGAATCCCCGACAGCTAGACTAGTTACATCCGACTTTATTTCGGAAATGATTCCCCTAACAAAAGGTACTCGTCAAGGGTGCCTCCTCTCCCCCTTATTGTTCAACTTGGCAATCGAACCTCTGTCTAGAGTACTTAACTCGACTGAAGGAATCAGCGGGGTAACCATTGGAGACCAAACGCTTCGCTCTGCTCTTTTCGCGGATGATATTTTATTATTCTCCACTGATCCGGCTGGAGACTTCAGACGACTTGAAGACATCTTTCGGACATTTCGCTCATGCTCTGGGTTACGTGTTAACTTTGAAAAGAGCGAAATACTGTCACTTAGACCAAGTATGGCCATGACCTGGTCTCACCAATCCCCTTTAGCGATAGCTCCCCACAGTATCACCTATTTGGGGATTCGTTTTGGCCGAACACCCTCGTCCCTCTACTCGCTCAATTTCCCACCTGTTATATCGAAAATTGTAAAGGAGCTGGAAGCTTGGGCGGCTCTCCCCCTCTCGCTCTTTGGGAGATGCAATCTTTTTAAAATGGTGTCGTTTGCACGTTTGCTCTACCCTATGCAAACTATTCCCCTTCTGATTAAACAATTCCCCTCTGATATCAAAATAATCCATACAGCATTGACCAAATTCTTATGGGCCGGGAAAAATCCACGGATTGCCTTGAATAAATTATGTCTCCCGAAGGAGGAGGGGGGAGCGAGCCTGCCCAATATACGTTTTTATAACTTAGCATGTCTACTTAGGCAGGGTCTTGATTGGATATCAGGGAAGTCCAGATACTCGAACCACCTCTTGGAAGCAGCGGCAGCGGAACCATCAGCTATCCTTCATTCAAACCCAAACAAGCTGCCTATACATCTTAAATCTAATCTACTTATACGAGATACGATAGTAGCTTGGAGGGAGACCAGGAGACTGCTAGGGCTGCCTTCCAGTATCTCTCATTATCTACCTATTCAAGCTAATCCTATGTTCCTCCCATCTACAATGCACGGAGTTTTCGCCGGTTGGGCAACGAAAGGCCTCACCAAAGTACAAGACATCTTTTTACGCGGTTCTACTAACCCTAAGTCTGTCCAGGAGCTGGCTAGGGAGTTCTCTCTACCGGCCACCCATTTTTTCTACTACCACCAATTGCTCAGCTACCTGAAGAACTGCTATGGTCCTACTACGGACCCCTTCCAAAAATCTTTTATAGACTCGATACTACACGAAGGAGACTACTCTATCTCTGCCATCTATAACTCTCTGATCTTATACCAAGCAGACAAATACCACCTCCAACCGTTTCAAAAGTGGGCGAATATCTGTGAGGACCTCGACCTTCCCGTTAAGATATTGGAGGGCCATAAACGCATCCGCCAAATCACTGTATCTGAAACATGGCGGGAGACACAATTCAAGATCATACATAGAGCCTACCATCCCTTCTGTATTAATCGGGCTGACCCAGATACAGAACGGTGCGTTTGGTGCTCGGTGCCTCATTGTCACGACCACTCGGGCACTCCGATCGTGTTCAAGAGACTCACCCGTAGAGATCCGTCGTGGAGAACTCGTCGTTTCCCGTTGACGCGCGCTAAAGCCAACGAGCGCATTCGCGTCAACACGAACGCACGCGCACACGCACGTAGGTCACGAACGGAGGCACGTCTACGTGTGAGGGCGCGCTGACCCGTCGTACGTCTGATTGGCGCCCTAAGGCCTTCTTAAGTCACGAGCTCCCTTCCATCCGTGCTGTCCAGTCTACAGCGTGTCCGTGATCCGTGCTATTCGTAAACCTGAACCTGTTATCTGATTCCCGACTTCCGGCTTGTTCTCTGACTCTGATTGACTGCTGCCTGCCCACGATTCCTGCTTGTTTGACTACGTTTTTGCCTTATCCTTCTGTACCACGCTGATCGTATCCTGCTGACCCGGCCTGTATCTGACTACCGCAGTTCCTGCTACCTACCTGAGTTCCTGCTCTACGGGACGTCTATCCACCAGCCAGTCCCCGCACAAGTGCTTACCTCCTACCATCAAGCTTCGTTCACTGTTCCAGCCTGTTCTCTGTGCCAGCTGACCAACTGGACCTATACCACCTGCCAGGCACTTGTGCCCCCTGAACTGTTGAAATACCTGTTCCCATCTCCAGGGGTTCAATAGCCAGGGGATACGAGGGGCCGCTCCCTGCATTCCGGGCTCCATCACCAGGTACGTGACAGTACTGGACAGCCATGTCCGAGCCCGCGCAGGGAGCCTCCCCCATGGACGAGCTCTGCCATCATCTGGCCGGCCTTACGCAAGCAGTTAAGAGTTTGCAGGAGGGCTACGGAAGACTGGAGGAACAAGTCCAGGCACTATCTGCTTCAGCACCGGCCGCTCCAGGGGCCCATGCTTCGCCCTCGGTAGTTATGTTACCACCGGAACCCAGGGTGCCAACTCCGGAACGATTTACGGGAGTCCGAAGCAAGTTTAGGGCCTTCCGCAATTCCTGCGAGCTGTATTTTGCTTTGCAACCCCGGACCTTTTCTCTTGAAGCAACGAAGGTGGGATTCATCATTTCCTTGCTGACAGATGAACCTCAGACCTGGGCACACCGTCTGTTAGAGCGTAAAGACCCTTCTCTTGACTCCATGGATACCTTCTTTCAGGCTATGTCTAAGCTCTATGAGGATCCCCAACTAGCTGCTACCGCAGAAGCAGCCCTACGTGCCCTGCAGCAGGGTCGTAGACCAGTGGAGGACTATGTCTCGGAATTCCGGCGTTGGAGTGCAGACACGGAATGGAACAACGCGGCCCTGCGTTTTCAGTTCCGCTTGGGCCTTTCCGAGGCCTTGAAAGATGAGTTGGCCCGTGTAGGCATCCCCGGGACATTAGAAGCTCTAATAGACACCTCCATCCAGATCGACAGACGCCTGAGAGAACGCCGCCAGGAACGCTCTTCTTCGGCTACCCGTCCAATCTGGATGCTACCACGGGTGCCTAGTCACCCTACTCCCCCTGCTCCATCTGCATCCACGTTGGACACCCCAGAGCCCATGCAATTGGGCCTCCTGCGCCCGTCTCTGACACCAGAAGAGCGCCAACGTCGCCGGACCAATAACCTGTGCCTGTATTGCGGAGAACCAGGACATTTTGTTCATGCCTGCCCAGCCAAGATACGTAAGTGTCTTCCTGTTCCTCCTGTTCCCTCACCTATGCTGCCTGATAACACTTCTCATCTAGCTGTTCCTGTCCTTTTGCAGCTCCCAGGAAGGACTATCCAAACCCACGCGGTTATTGATTCCGGTGCTTGCAGTGGCTTCCTCGACTCATCCTTCGCCCGAAGACATAGGATCCCCCTCAGACCAAGGGAAAAGGGACTCTCCGTATACTTGGCTGACGGATCTACCTTAGGCTCAGGACCGGTGACTTTGGAAACTAGTCCTCTACCTGCTGTCATTGCCGGGACTCATCAAGAACTTCTGTGCCTGGATGTTATTCAGTCCCCGCTATTTCCAATCATCCTCGGCATGCCCTGGTTGAAGGCACACAATCCGCGGATTGATTGGACCACCGGGACCATCGAGTTCCCCTCGGACTACTGTCATCAGCATTGCTGCCAGAACCCTGACGGGGACTCCTCAATCCTCCTCTGTTCCGAATCTGATGATGATGATATTCGACTAGCGGTACCCAAGCAATACCACGCCTTCTTAGACGTTTTCAGTAAAAAGGGTGCAGAGACCCTGCCTCCTCATAGGCCATATGATTGTCCTATAGAACTACTCCCGGGGGCAGAAATCCCCTTCGGAAGAATCTTCCCTCTTTCTGAGACTGAGCTGAGTGCCCTAAAATCTTACCTAGATGACAGTTTGGAGAAGGGGTTTATTCGGCCGTCCACCTCTCCGGCAGGCGCTGGCATCTTCTTTGTCGAAAAAAAAGACCACTCGCTACGCCCTTGTGTGGACTACCGGGCCCTGAATAAGATTACCATCAAAAACCGCTATCCCCTGCCATTGGTACCTGAACTCTTCCAAAGACTGGGATCTGCTAGGTTTTTCTCGAAGTTAGATCTTCGGGGTGCCTATAATCTTGTACGCATCCGGAAGGGTGACGAGTGGAAGACTGCCTTCCGTACCCGCTTTGGGCATTACGAATATTTGGTGATGCCTTTTGGATTATGCAATGCCCCGGCCACCTTCCAACATTTCGTTAATGATATTTTTAGGGACTATCTAGATTTGTTTGTTATAATTTACTTGGATGATATTTTGATTTTCTCCTCCACTCTAGCCATTCATCGGGAACACGTGAAGAAGGTACTGACCCGTCTCCGTCTCCACGGTCTGTATGCCAAACCAGAAAAATGTACCTTTGAACAGCAGAGCATTCAGTTCCTTGGCTTGGTCATCTCGGTAAGAGGAGTAGAGATGGACTCACAGAAGATCTCAGCCATCCAAGATTGGCCTGCTCCTTCAGATAAAAAGGGAGTCCAGCGTTTCATAGGCTTTGCTAATTTTTACCGCAAATTCATTAAAGATTTTTCTGCTATCATCGCTCCCATCACTGGACTGACTAAACAGAACCAAAGGTTCCAGTGGACCCCTGAAGCACAAAAAGCCTTCCAGTCACTGAAGGACCTATTCGTCTCTGCACCGGTCTTGAAACATCCCGATCCTGCTCTGCCATATATCCTTGAGGTGGACGCCTCGGAAATAGCTGTAGGAGCAATACTGTCCCAAAGGCAGGGACCCAAGTCCTTACTCCACCCAGTCGCCTTTTTCTCCCGCAAATTATCAGAGGCCGAAAGACATTATGATGTTGGAGACCGTGAGCTCTTAGCTATCAAGTCCGCCCTTGAAGAGTGGCGTTATTTACTAGAAGGGGCTACTCATCCAATTTTGATCTACACAGATCATAAAAACCTGGAGTATCTGAAGTCAGCCAAGAGACTCAAACCTCGTCAGGCCAGGTGGGCACTCTTCTTTTCCCGATTCGTATTCCACATAACGTACCGTCCTGGATCCAAAAATACTAAGCCGGACGCTCTGTCCCGTATGTTCAGTCAGCCGGAGAACTTACCATCTTCTGACACCATTCTCCCGGCGGGGAACTTCCTTCTTCTTCAAGGAGACGTGATCTCTCAGCTCAAGCAGGCGTCCCTAGGCACCATTCCTCCAGCTGGCACTCCGTTATCTTCCAGTGATGGCCTTCTTTGGCATGAAAGCAAGATTTTCGTCCCCCAGGCAGCCCGAACTCTGGTTCTGGCCTCCTGTCATGACCACCCCTTGGCTGGCCACTTCGGATCATTCAAGACACTGGAACTACTTAGACGCACCTTCTGGTGGCCACGGATGAAGGACGACTGTAAAAAGTACGTACAAGCCTGCACCACTTGCATCCGAAGCAAGGGCGACAAATTAAAGACCTGGGGCCTTCTGAAACCACTACCCGTCCCCGACAGACCATGGAGAATGATCTCCATGGACTTCATTGTGGAACTCCCTCCTTCAGAGAACCATTCCACGATTTTCGTTGTGGTCGACCGACTCACCAAGATGGCGCACTTCTTGCCCATGAAGGGCACCCCTTCAGCCGCGGAGACAGCCAACATTTTTATAAGAGAAATTGTGAGGCTTCACGGCATTCCTGCCAACATCACTTCCGACAGGGGGGTGCAGTTTACCTCAAGATTTTGGAAGGCGCTATGCGAAGCTTTGAAGATTGACCTTCGCCTATCCTCAGCCTACCACCCGCAGACCAACGGTCAGACCGAACGAACAAACCAAACATTGGAACAATATCTTCGCTGCTTTTCGTCCTTCTCCCAAGACGACTGGGCTTCTCTACTACCAATGGCGGAGTTCGCATATAATAATACTGTTCATTCGGCCACCCAGCAATCCCCGTTCTACGCAAACTTTGGGTTTCACCCGTTGTTCCTGTCTGGTGACCTTCCCGAGTGCTCCGTACCAGCGGTCCAGAGAAACCTGAATTTCTTCGAGGAGAACAACAAGCTTCTGCAGGAAACCCTGGCCAAGTCACAGGAACATAATAAGGTTGTATTTGATCGCAAAAGAAGAGGGGAGCTGGACCTTAAGGTTGGAGACCGGGTCTGGCTGTCTACCCGGAACCTTAAACTCTCTTGCCCTTCTAAAAAGCTGGGCCCCAAGTTCATAGGTCCTTTTCCAATCAAGAGGAAACTCAACGATGTGGCCTTCGAACTCAAACTCCCAGAGTCCTTCCGAATCCACCCAGTTTTTCATGTCTCACTCCTCAAACCCACCGTCACGGACCTCTTCACCGACAGAATCTCTAACCCTCCGGAACCCGTACTGGTCAATGGGGAAATGGAGTTCGAGGTAGAGGCTATTCTGGATTGCAGGAAGAGGCAAAACCAGACTCAATTCTTAGTCAAATGGAAAGGGTATGGACCTGAAGAAAACTCCTGGGAGCCGGAAACCAATATCCACGCCAAAAGACTTATCCGCGCCTTCAAGAGGTCCTACCCGAATAAGGTGGCTCGTTTGGGCATCCGGAGGCTGCCCCTTGGGGGGGGCAATGTCACGACCACTCGGGCACTCCGATCGTGTTCAAGAGACTCACCCGTAGAGATCCGTCGTGGAGAACTCGTCGTTTCCCGTTGACGCGCGCTAAAGCCAACGAGCGCATTCGCGTCAACACGAACGCACGCGCACACGCACGTAGGTCACGAACGGAGGCACGTCTACGTGTGAGGGCGCGCTGACCCGTCGTACGTCTGATTGGCGCCCTAAGGCCTTCTTAAGTCACGAGCTCCCTTCCATCCGTGCTGTCCAGTCTACAGCGTGTCCGTGATCCGTGCTATTCGTAAACCTGAACCTGTTATCTGATTCCCGACTTCCGGCTTGTTCTCTGACTCTGATTGACTGCTGCCTGCCCACGATTCCTGCTTGTTTGACTACGTTTTTGCCTTATCCTTCTGTACCACGCTGATCGTATCCTGCTGACCCGGCCTGTATCTGACTACCGCAGTTCCTGCTACCTACCTGAGTTCCTGCTCTACGGGACGTCTATCCACCAGCCAGTCCCCGCACAAGTGCTTACCTCCTACCATCAAGCTTCGTTCACTGTTCCAGCCTGTTCTCTGTGCCAGCTGACCAACTGGACCTATACCACCTGCCAGGCACTTGTGCCCCCTGAACTGTTGAAATACCTGTTCCCATCTCCAGGGGTTCAATAGCCAGGGGATACGAGGGGCCGCTCCCTGCATTCCGGGCTCCATCACCAGGTACGTGACACTCATACTACGCTCTTACACTGCCTATGGGAATGCCCACACGTAACTAAGTTTTGGGACTCGGTACTACGATTCATTCGAGACGTTACGGACCTTGAGCTGCCCAAAGACCGCTTCCTGTGCCTGTTTGGATGTATTCCGCCTACTCTAACACCCCCTGGAGTTGGCGCTGAGTGTATCCCTCAATGGGCTCATCTGTGCCTACTGGTAGCAAGGAGAACTATCTTAACGCAATGGATAAAAACCCCTACGCCTACTCTACCGGCTGTTAAAGGGGCCCTGACGACTCTTTTTTATCTTGAACGACTAGATACCATCCTGCTAAGCTTCAAAACCTCCACACGCTTCTTTTCGAGATGGCGCAAATTTATGGAACATGTTTTTTCTCAGGAAGAAATATATACAAATATACAGCCATTTCGCTACACAGACTGGTACCTTAAGAGAGAAATTACGAACTCTTTGGGTAATCTGAAGATACCCAGCAGGGCAACCAGAGAGCAACCCCCCTGAGCTGTAGTCACACCACCATGACTAGCTTATCACATAGCTTTAGACATCAGTGAGATGAAACGTTGCTTCCGCTCCTGTATTCATTATCTTTTGTTGGCATGATAACATGATGCAGTGCTATATATATGTTGAAATTGTTATCCTTTGTCTTCTGTATTTGACATGTACGAGTGTAATGTGAAAATCTGAATAAACATTTTTTTCAAAAAAAAATAAGCATCAAACACAAATCAGCGTGTGGCTCCAGTTCCATTGATTTTGAGGACTACTACTTAGCGTCGACACTGGGTCAACTTACCCAGCAGTTCCACTCATATCTGGGTAAACTATGGGGTAAAATAAAGCATGCAGCATTACTACACCCAAATCTATTATGGTGATTGCTAAGCACCCCCTAGGTTCGAAAACACCATCAACACTACCTCTTACCATGAAATACTCGATTACTGCATGGAAAAAGTTGGCCCAAACCAGTAATACTCTCCCTAACACACATACGATATCAATCTCCCTATTGAATCTCTTCTTCACTTATCAACTGACCTTTCGCTGTCCAAATGGTCAAGGCAAGGAATCGAATCCATCAATGACTTATTCTTAAACTCCCGACCAAAGTCCTTTCCTCTTCCACCACGCGAATTACCAATTACCACCTACAGACCTTTTCACATATATTCGGGTCAAACGCTGCATTGATAACCTACATCTTCCCATATATACAATACATCCCAAAGCATGGGAATTCCTTGCATACCCAATGCCGAAAACAAAAGGGATATCTCTCTTCTATAGCATTCGACATTACAAACTCAGATTCACTAAGGCAACTCCCCACGTTCACTGGGAGACAGACTTGGGACAAACATATACAGAACACCAATGGCAAAGTGCGTTACGCTCCATCCAATGTCACTCAGGTGGTACCTAACCCCTTCAAGGCTAACTCTGTTCAGCAAAAATTCCCCAAACACATGCTGGAGCTGCAAATCAGCTAAGGGCGATATGTTTCACATATTCTGGCAGTGCAACCGTCTTCAAAATTATTGGAAAACTATTTTCCAAGTCCTGACAGATATTGCTAAGCAACATATCCCCCTATCACCTGACTTGGCAATCTTAAACCTCAATATTGACTCTGTTCCACAGCCCTTCAGAAATGTAACGACACACAATCTACTGGCTGCGAGACTGAGTATAACAGGATTGTGGAAAACTGACAGGGCCACCTCAGTGGAGTATACTGTCGAGTTAGTCAACACTCATTACAGTTACGAATTAGCCATGGCTTCCAGTGGAAATTGTCTAGCAAAAGAAAAAAGACAGTGGTTACCACGGGAGCAATGGGCTGGTGCTGCAAAATTCCTGTGATTAAACAGAACTTTGCCCCTAGATTGGTCATGATATAGCATCAAGTCCAAATTGCACAGTTGAGTATTTTAACAGTTAGCAATATCTCATGCCTAGGAATCTGTAGAACCAACTCTCCCCCAGGAGACAAAAGTGATCCCATTGGGGGTCTCTCGGGGGAGTAGATATCACAACTTCAAGGTAACCTTATTGCTCTACCGGTCGTATATGTTTCTGCTTCTATAAACGTTTATTTCAAATGTAGCCAAATCAACTCAGTTACCATATTTCTTTGTATTGAAATGTACACACTTCTTTGTATTATGTTGTACACTGCCTACAGTGTACTATTTTCTTGTTGAAAACAATAAATAACTATTGGTGAAAAAAAACAAAACATCCTATTCCTTTGTCTATCCTCTATCTACTTATTCCTCACCCCCCTAGAAACCCTCCCACAAAAAATCCCCCTCCCTCCTTCCTTCCCTCCTCAATTCCCTGGACCTTCATCAATTTCTCCAGATTCCCGACTCTCTACACTTCTGACATTTCCCTCATATATTCTGGAATCTCTCCAATGAGTCTTCTATATGGATGGTTTTTTCTATGGCTCTTATCGTTTCCACCCTTGCAACACAGTCCTTCATACTTGGAACTTCCTGGGACCTCCAGAGACTCGGGATCATGCTTTTGGCTGCATTTAAAAGGAATGGGACTAAAGTATTCTTATATTGAGAGGCCGTTTTCCCTGTGTCATGGAATAGGCAATCCCAGGGTTCTTATGAATCTGTTCTCCTGTAATTTTGTAGGTTGCTGCCAAGACTCCATCCCAATAGGGTTAGATCCTTGTGCATTTCCACTAGAGGTGTGCAAAGGTCCCCCACTCCCCTCCAACAGTTTGGGGGCCCCGCTGCCCCGATCCTGTGCACCCTCTGGGGGTCACATACCATCTCGCCGGGAGTTTATAACACATTTCAACTGTCTTTATATCTCTTATATCACACCAGAACCTACGAACAGACCGAAAATTCGCGCAAACTTTAGAACCCCCGTTAAAGTCTATGGGACTCGAATGTTTGAAATCAAATGTGCTAATTTTAAAGGCTAATATGCAAGCTATTGTCCTACAAAGGGTTTGAGGACCTGGCTCCTGCCCCAGGGGACATGTATCATGTACGAAGTGGCATGTGTTTACCCTGTTTAGAACAGTCCCTGCACAAAATGACATTTCTAACGGAAAAAAAGTCATTTAAAACTGCTTGCGGTTTTAATGTATTGTCTGGTCCCGGCAATATGGATGAAAATCGTTGAGAAAAATGGCATGGGTACCCCCCTGCCCATTACCAGCCCATTGAGACTTGTATGGATATTAAGGGGAACCCCGTAGCCAAATTAAAAAAAGGAAAGGTGTGGGGCCCCCAGGCCCTATATACTCAGAACAGCAGTATACAGGCGGTGCAAACAAGACAGGGACTGTGTAGGTTTGTTGTGTTAAGTAGAATGTGTTTGTAATTTTGAACTGGTACATATTTAAAGTGTAGCTCCAGTCAAATTTTTAAGCTTTTTGGAAAACATAGGGAAGGGTTATCACCCCTGTAATATTTTATTTTCCATCTGTGCACCTCTTCAGAAGATTTCACCTCACTTTCTGTCCCAATGACCAATGTTTTTTTGAAAATGTGGGTTTTTTAGTAAAACAAGGATTGGGATAAAGCACCAGTGGACAGGAGACACGTTTTTCCCATATCAACTCTTACAGGAGAGAATTTCCCTTCGTAGGGGTAGATTTCATCTCACTTCCTGTTGTCTCCTTCCATTTGCAAGTAGGAGACGTTTGTAAGTTGGATGTTTGAAAGTAGGGGCCTGCCCTATATGCTCTGCAGAAATTTGGGCCTAAGGGGTTGGTGTTGCCACAACACTGTAAGCCCTCAAAGTGACTCTTGGTGGGTACTGGAATGCCCTGCTGTGAATTATTATATCAAGAATTGTAATTACATGCCATTGTTGAACATTGTTAGAAAAATTGGGCCTTTGGTGGTGGTGGTGGTGGTGGTGGTGGTGGTGGTGGTGCTGCTGCTGGTGCCATAACACTGTAAGTCCTCACAGTTACTCTTTGTGGGAGCTGGAACGGGCCCTGCTGTGAAATATTATATCAAGAATTGTAATTTCATGCACCTGTTGAACAGGGGCACAAAAAATTGGGCCTTGAGCATTGGTGACACAACACTGCAACACCTCACAGAAACTCTATGGAAACAGAAGGGACTGGAGGTCACAGACCTCTGGACTTTTTAGGTGTCTGACTGTGTGTCTAACACACTGTGACAAAAATTCACCATAGATTACATGTACAATTTTTTATTACAAAATTCATTAAAAAGACATTACAAAAAACAAAGAGTTTTCATAATTCATTGTTGCACTTTCAAAAGCTTTGCACATAAATTATCAATACCACTTTTTTCAACATGTTTCGCTCCACAGAGCTTCCTCAGGAGATATTACGTGGCTATTGAAAATATAAGCAACAAAAAATATTATGAATATTTATACTCTTCTTTAACATGTATATATTATGTAACAATAAATTTAGGGAAAATTATTCCATGTTATACAGATTAAACATTACATACAAAAAATATGAATGATATATTAGATTTGCTGGAACTGTTTGAGTAAATATACATTTTAGGGGGGGGGGAAGGAAAGGGTGCAAAAAAAAAGGAGAAAAAGGGGAGGGGGAAACAAAATTTCGATATATAAAAAATTGAAAACAGGATTCGAAAAATTGATGATGGATCAGAATCCTATATCCCCCCTCTCCTTACGAATAGATATGTAGATGGAGACTGATATTGAATACTCTTCTGGAGCCAACAAAAGACTAAAAATAAATAAAAATAAAATATAAAATAATATATATAGATTTAAATATTTAAATATTACTTATATCAGTGTACTGCTTCCATAGGGTTAAATAGAGTACTTTACTATTTATTATATTTAAAATAATTGAATCAATCTAGTAAAAAAATCACCCCGCGTTCCTCTATGAAATGCAAAAAGAGGCCATCTCTCTTTTAATCTGTGATTAAGAGGTTTGAGATGCAGCGTTCTTTTGACTGTAGACAAACAAATTTTGCTCAATCAGTAGGCACTTGTCTGTAAAAAAGTAAATAAATAAATAAATATAACCTATTTAATAGGGAACTGTTTTTTTCAGAAACCAACTATTAGTAAGGAAATGTAGATAAATATAAATAAAGGCTTACCGCAATCATTTAGATCACAAAGATTCGGCCAGAAGGAAAAACCAACACCCTGTTTGTTTTCATTACCAATTCCGGTCAGATTATGGCGGAAATAGCTTCTGCTTTATAGTCCCATCCGACGCGACGGCGCCTGACGTCATCGCCTGCGTCGTGGACATTTTGAAGAAACCCCTAATGCGCATGCACGGCATATGCAGGTGACCGGAGTGATGACACAGCCATAAAGGAGCCTTGGGTGGCCATATTGCATAAGGGATGCCCTGATTTTACCATAAATTTCAGTGGCTAGCCTGGATGACGCAACCAGCATCAAGAATACACAGGTGGCCAACTACATAGTTTCTTTGCCCTAAGTGATGTTGGAGGGCGGGCGGTGGGGGATTAGTTTAATTAAACCAAAACCACTTCTAACTAAAGGACTGGAAAATTGTCAAATAGCATTATACCACAAAGTGCAGTTCCGGGGTTCCAATAGTAAGGGCAATACAAGGGGAATGGGATATTGATTAAAACCCAAAGCCTGTATGCCTTTTGTGTCCATACATATCAAGAAAAAGTGGCGGGGGGGGGAGGGAGAAAACATATTCCGATCCATCATAAATTATAAATTTTATTGCAATATGTTTTTATAGAAATTGTATATATATTACATTTTAATCATATCAAAAATTATTATTATTATTCAATTTAACATCCAAGTATTTACAAAAAAGGCTTAAAACTTAAAATGGAAGTAAACCCTTCCAAACAACTTTGACCTACAGGTAAGCCTAGATTAAGGCTTACCTGTAGGTCCAAGTAATATCTCCTAAACCTATATGGCTTAGGAGATATTTGCCCGAAAATGGGCACCGCTGTCTACGGCGCATGCGCCGTAGACAGCGGCGCGCAGGCGCACTAAATGCGGCAAGTCCAAGAATGGATTTGCCTAATTTGTCGACTCCCGTGCGCATGCGCGGGAGTGACGTCATCGCGGCTCCGCCGAATGGCAGCGTCGGAGCTCCGAGACGCGACTCCCGTGCGCATGCGCGGGAGTGACGTCATCGCGGCTTCTCCGCTGTCATTCGTCGGAGCTGCGAGAGACGCCACAACCAAGATGGATGCGGCGGACTACAGGTGACAGCGGCGACTTCACTGGCTCCTGTGTCAGGTAAGTGACACATAATGAGCTACTATGCGATGCATAGTAGTCCATTATGCTTTACCTTTGCAGGGAAAAAAAGAGGAAGTAAACCCATCAGGGTTTACTTCCTCTTTAAAGCATCATTTAGGACTGGAGGTTTCAAAGCATTTTGATCTGAGATCCACTTTGCTTCACGTTGTAAGAGAATTTTGTCATAGTCCCCTCCCCTTTCATTGGGGGGACATATTCAAGGGCAAGGAAATGGGGGTGATGTATTTAATGATATGTGGATTAAATACCTTTTATAAACGAAAAACGAAACATCCCTTTTTCCACTGCATAAGGGATCATGTATCCCTGGTGCGGAAGAAAAAGATGGAGATGCCAATTAGTCGTCACATGGGTTTATGCCATGCCTTTGACGACACAATGATGCATTTCTCTGCCCTTGAATATGTCCCCCCAATGAAAGGGGAGGGGACTATGACAAAATTCTCTTACAACGTGAAGCAAAGTGGATCTCAGATCAAAATGCTTTGAAACCTCCAGTCCTAAATGATGCTTTAAGTTTTAAGCCTTTTTTGTAATGTAAAAGATATAAAAAACATTTTTTTATTAGATAATTTATTAAGTACTTGGATGTTAAATTGAATAATAATAATAATTTTTAATATTGTTTAAAATTTAATATATATACAATCTCTATAAAAACATATTGCAATAAAATTTATAATTTATGATGGATCGGAATATGTTTTCTCCCCCCCCCCTTTTTCTTGATATGTTTGGACACAAAGGGCATACAGGCTTTGGGTTTTAATCAATATCCCATTCCCCTTGTGTTGCCCTTACTATTGGAACCCCGGAACTACACTTTGTGGTATAATGCTATTTGACAATTTTCCAGTCCTTTAGTTGGAAGTGGTTTTGGTTTAATTAAAGCGGTGTTTCTGCTGAAATTTTTTTTTTTTAAATCAGCAGCTAAAAAAAAAGTAGCTGCTGACTTTTAATAAGGAGACTTACCTTTCCAGGGCGCCCACGATGTCGGCCGCCGAGGCCGACATGTCCCTCGGCTCTCGGGTCCCAGCGCTGCCATCCTCACTTGCGGCTTCACTGTGCATGCGCAAGTCGCGTGGCGCTTTGTGAATGGGACGCGCTGTGTTAGGGAACACACAGTTCCCAGAACACAGTTCGCCCCATTACCCAGAAGACAACGCGACGAGGAGAGAAGAAGAAGATCACCGAGGAGCAGGAAGAAGGCAGATTAGGAAGACTGCCTAGCAACAAGGATTTCTGACAAGGTAAAAAAATTATTTTTTTTAAATGTTTTTTTTACATTTTTTTTAAGAATATTAATGATCTTTTTTTTTTTTTTTTTAGGGTGGCCCTCCACTTTAAACTAATCCCCCAACCACCTGCCCTCCAACATCACTTAGGGCAAAGAAACTATGTAGTTGGCCACCTGTGTATTCTTGATGCTGGTTGCGTCATCCAGGCTAGCCGCTGACATTTATGGTAAAATCAGGGCATCCCTTATGCAATATGGCCGCCGGAGGCTCCTTTATGGCTGTGTCATCACTCCGGTCACCTGCATATGCCGCGCATGCGCATTAGGGGTTCCTTCAAAATGTCCACGACGCGGGCGATGACGTCAGAGATGGGACTATGAAGGCAGAAGCTATTTCCGCCATAATCTGACCAAGATTGGTAATGAAAACAAACAGGGTGTTGGTTTTTCCTTCTGGCCGAATCTTTGTGATCTAAATGATTGTGGTAAGCCTTTATTCTATGATTGTGGTAAGCCTTTAAGTCTCCATCTACATATCTATTCGTAAGGAGAGGGGGGTATATGATTCTGATCCATCATCAATTTTTCGAATCCTGTTTTCAATTTTTTATATATAGAAATTTTGTTCAGGTAAGACTTTTTCCCCCTCCCCTTTTTCTCCTTTTTTTTTGCACCCTTCTCTCCCCCCCACTTAAAATGTATATTTATTCCAACAATAAATCCAATATATGATTCATATTTTTTGTATGTAATGTATAATCTGTATAACATGGAATAATTTTCCCTAAATAGTTCATAGTTCGTAAGGTTGAATAAAGACACCAGTCCATCCAGTTCAACCTGAGCGAGTGGCTACCCCTATGCCTGTACATTGCACACTCACATTGGTCCCTACCCTCAAGGAGCCCACAATCTAAGGTCCCCATTCATATACTAGGGCCTATTTTGGACAGAAGCCAATTAACCTACCTGCATGTCTTTGGAGTGTGGGAGGAAACCGGAGGAAACCCATGCAGGCACAGGGAGAACATGCAAACTCCAGGCAGGTAGTGTCGTGGTTGGGATTTGAACCAGCGACCCTTTTTACTGCTAGGTGAGAGTGCTAACCACTACACCACTGTGCCGCCCAAATGTATGCATGTAAATGTAATGTATTGTTACATAATATATACATGTTAAAGAAAAGTATACATATTCATATTTTTTGTTGCTTATATTTTCAATAGCCACTACGTAATATCTCCTGAGGAAGCTCTGTGGAGCAAAACATGTTGAGAAAAGAGTGGTATTGATAATTTATGTGCAAAGCTTTTGAAAGTGCAATAAGGAATTATGCAAAATCTTTGTTTTTTGTAATGTCTTTTTAATGAATTTTGTAATAAAAAATTGTACATGTAATCTATGGTGAATTTTTGCCACAGTGTGTTAGACACACAAACACCTAAAAAGTCCAGAGGTCTGTGACCTCCAGTCCCTTCTGTTTCCAAATTGTTAAATTGGGATGTGGTGTTTTTTCATTTTTGGCTTTCCCTCTTTGAAATAAAATAGCTTATAATGTAAAATATTTCAAAGTCTTAAGTATATGTTGAAATCGATTAATCTTGTGCGACGAATTTCCTTAATTAGATCTGAGTCAGCGTAATTCAAAAATGTGTATTTATTTGTACACATTTAAAATAGAAAAGGATGCTTACAAAAATAGTACAATAATAATCATTTGTATAAAGTTATTGCATGTGTGGAATAACCCTTTGTCTGCTGTGTATAAGAGATGTATTTGCTTGCCTGCTTGGTCTTTCAAGAGCACCTCTGCCTCGTTGTGTGAGCAGGATACAACAGGAAGCCCCCCTCCCAGCACTTCTCATTATATTAACCAGGCTCTAATCTCCCGCCCGAAAGATAACTCCTCCTTTACAAAGGTGTGGGCTGAGTGATTGATTACTATAGCAAAATAACATCTGTTATTACTTTAAGGTTTGAATGACCTATAACCTTAAACAACATCTCAGTTACATAGATAGATTTTTAAAAGCATATATATAATGAGGTGAGGAAGTAAAAACTAAACAATGTATCACTTACATAGCCCTTAAAAGCATATATAAGATATACAATATTCATCAAAATCCTGACAGGTTTTAAATGTTTACTTTTTCAATTATTGCAAGTCATAACATAGAATTAATTGATTCAAAGGTTTCTTTCACACAGTATGGAAATATTATATTCTGAATAAAGTATAATAAAGCCAATTAAAATTTAGATATTAAGAATATAACATTCCCCTCTGAAATATGAATACTAATCATATTTTTCAGATTAAAAATTCATTCATCACCATTCATGTCACATTCAAACAAACTTTGATTCAATAACTCCAAATGTCTTGTCATGCACAATTGAATTCATACCTTCAAAACCTATTTTCCTCTTCAATTTATTTTGTAACAAGTCATCTCCTTTCTTAATATCACTTCTAATTCGATAATATAATTTTTTCATTCTAAACATTAAACATAACTGGAATATAAGGAATAACATGATAATAATAAAAATAATTACAATAGGATGTGATAAAATATTTCCTGCTGCTGAAGTTATCGAAGTTTTTCCCCACATGGATACACTATTACTAAATCTTTTCCACCAATTACTTCCTGAAAATTCTGACCATTGATGCGATATTTCTTGCAAATTACCTTGTTCATGTTTAAACAATACTTCTGCATTCTGCAATTCCTTAGCCAAAGCTATTAATAAACCTTGATCCTTTTGAATTATATTTGCCCATTTTTCCCATGGAAATTCATCTATTTGGGAAATATTATACTGTGTAGGTAGAGCGCTAATATTTTTCATAAACATATTTGTTAAATTTGTTCTCAACCCATTAATACTTATTGCAACAATATCTCCTTCTATACAATACAACCCTTGATTTAGGTTTTCTGTATTTGTACAAGAAGAGAAAAAAGTTTTAACCCTTTCTGTATCTGACATAATCTGAAAACAAACCTTCTTTTTATCTACACGAGTAATTAATTCAGAATTAATTTTATTTTCAATTCTTGCTGAACATAATGTATGATTATGATAACAAGAATGAAATATGCTTTTATCTTGATTAGGTAAACATATAATTTTAGACTGGAATTGTAAACATGATGACAAATCTAATTGTTCTAATTCAGAATTTTCATTGATAAATACAAAACCTGTATACTGTAATTTATAGTATAATAATTGTGTATTACTGACAGGTAATCCCAAAACAGTAATTGGAACCAAAATTTGTTCTTTTCCGGCTATTGGAATCATAGAAGAACTATAACATATGTCCTGCTTGCATCCTATCCATTTATTTACCCATAAATCTGTATGATTTATCGCATATAAATATTCTTTGGGTAAATACTGTAAAATGCCAAGAGGAGTTATTCCACTCTGAAATGCTTGCGCAATTATTTTAAAATTAGTGGAATATTCCGTTTGAATCTCTAAGCATGCTCTTGCTATATGAGAATGTTGTTCACTTCTCATCAAATCAAGAGTAATATTTTGAAGATGTAAAATAGATGGACCCATTATATTAGCAGTTTTAATTACCATATTTTCTAAAATCTGATTTAAATGTCTTTGTATTTTAATACCATTACTTCCCACTAAACCAGCGGTTTCTAAATCAGACTTTAAAGTATTAATATCCATACTATTTGTTATACTCCCGATTGTGCCAATCCCTCCTAAAATACCTTCAACAATACCACGCTTATTTCTGTTATGATTTCTATTATTAATTCCAAACCATCTCTCAATACCCAATTCCATATTAACCAAATGTCCTTGACATTGTGGAAACCTTGTAGAAATTTTCCATTCTGAAACATTAAAGTTCCACAAAATAATGACAAATTTTCCTTCTCTCAAAAGAGTTCTGGATTGGAAATGGTTAATCTGAAAAGGGCTTGCAGAGAAACTTTTCTTATTGACACATGGAGTTTTCCTTGGAGACATAACAATAACACTTGCCTTTGCACATTTCACCAGATATTTTTCTCTTGATATGCAACATTCATATATGCCAGTATCATTCAAAGATACTCTCATTTGTTGATAAACAAAAGTATCATTAATCCAATTCACACTACCAAAAATTCCTTTATGAATTATGATAGTAGAACTATAAAGAAAACTACCCAAAAACTCATCATTCCTTTTCCAAGTCAACAATGAATTTTGAGGTAAAGATATTTTTGTATCACATATCAAATGCAAATTATCTTTATCTTCCATAATTTCCAAAGATTGTGGGAAAATATTAATTTCTGGAACAATCTTATCAACTATAAAGATATCAATTTTGACCCTTATTTCAGTAAATTTTCTTGTTACTTTAAAATCCCATGTTCTTACAACATCTCCTTTTTCATCTCCAATGATGTTTAAATATTTTGGATTTAATATCTTTACAAAACTTTGAAAAAGATAATAAAATTGATCAAAGGAATAAAGTATTTTCCCAGATCTTGTCATAATATTAGTAACATCTCCAGACCAAATTGTTGACTCATTACCTTTTAAATATATAGACCAGAAACTCCTCAACAATATGTTGCATTCAAAAGTTCCGGTTTTGTTATTTAGTCTATAAGATCCCTGCATTTTAACAAACTTTGTTTTGGATTCTATTTTAACTTTGATTTCAATATCATTGCTGTGAATGAAATACAATTGTAAACAACAACAATATCCATCTCCAATACATAAAAATCCATACAAATCTTCTGCTGTATTAATATCAACATCTCTAAAATTATGATTTTTATCATATGCACTAATATCAATAACTCTATCATTTTTGTCCTTTGTAATGATATCAATGTTCTTATTTTTCAGTTCATCTGCATTGATATCAATTTCTACATCTCTCTTATTTCTGAATAACATATGATCTTTGTTGTGTAATTCTTCATTCCTGTTAGTCTTTATATAACTTGAGCAGTTCTTGATATATCTTATCACAAATAAAATTGTCACTAGGGAAAAGATGCATCCTGTAATGATGATACACTTTCTCTCTTTAAAACTTTTCATTTGTTGTGCTGACATCTTTTTTCTTTTGGAATACGCACTTTCTTCAGGTTCGATTTTTATTTTTAATTCCTGAAAAAAGAAAGGCAGCATCATTATCTTGGAATATAAAATTTGTTATACCCACATTTTTCTTTCTACATACTTGTTTCACTGAAATGAGAAAGTATTTGTACCCCTTGAACATCCCAAAATGTCCATGGACCTTCCCAATTACTTTTCCATGTTTCAACTCCTGAAACTCTGTGACGTGCATTTCATTCTTTAATCATCTTTTATCTTTTCTGTCTTAGACTTGTGTCAACAATATCTAATTTTATTTTAAATAAACCTTTCTGTTCCTGGTCTACTTGATAGACCGCTTATCTTGTATAAAAGATAATTTTTGGTTTAACAACAAAATAACAAAATGTTACAAAAAACAATATCAATTGTAAAATATCAAAAAATAGATTATTCTTACAATGAAGATTAAATCCGATATGTGCGTGGATTTAATAACAATCCTTCATGATATATATATAAATATATGTCTTATGTGTGCTGGAATGAAACTTTCACTGTAATGTGTTTACTCTATTGTCTGTGTCCACTCCTAAACAAAAAAAAACAGCCCCCACTTTATTTTCCTTCTAAGAATGGTTTAACTGAGCTCTGTTGTATCACAGGGAAAGCCCGCGAATTCTGAATGAGCAAATTCCCTCCCACCTCATCCAACAGGATGTTGAAATACAAAACCGTCTCTAATCAAAACATTCTATTGGGATGGCAAAACTGCTATGTATTAAACCATTTTAAACATACACAAACCTTTTTATCTTATCAATATATATACAAATTATTTCTTAATCAAGAAACATTGTAATATAAAAACTTATATTTTTTGGTTAGAACAAAGACACTTTTTATCATGAATTAACTTCCTTTCTCAAACTAAGAAATATGAGGAGGAACCATTTTGTATACCTTCTTCAACCAATTATGACTCCACGAGGCAACACAAACGCCATTTTCCTTTCTCCATTAAACTCAAAAAGAGAATACTATTTAACATCAGAAATTGTGCTTCTTACATCCATTAAAAATAACTGTAACAACATCAACCCAAATATTTTCTTTGTCCAACAACATTTATCAATCCTAGATTTAATTATCCGATACATCCTCACAATAATACCTACAGACTGTGAATGCTACCATACATGAAATCTCTGTTCTATTCACAAGATATTACACATCCTCTGTCACTACTGAGGTTTACTGATATATCCCAAACTAGAAAAACATGATTAATCAACATCTAAACAATAGTTAAAGCATCATCATTAGTGAATCCCACCTGTAGGTGCTGTGAACTATAAAAACACAATAATCCTTTTTTGTCATGACACAAACTTATGGTCTAATGACCCAAATAATAACTTTGTGGCAACCTATGAGAACAAAAAAGATCGTGACCTTTTTTTCCTCTGAAATTAAAGGAATATGTGTGTCCACTTTCTTCACAACATTAATTGATACCATTTCAGGTTGAACTACTAACTCTCCATGCAAAAGCTGCTTCCTTTGCCAATAAATCTGCTGTTCTGTTACCTACAGATAACTCATTATCTTTTTTATGTGCTGGAATTTTTACAATAACATATGCAAGAGGATTACTCTCTGCAAAGTCAAAAACTACTTCCAATGTCTCTTTCTGCACAAGAGTCTTATTGGATGAATCCATAAAACCTCTACATTTCCAAATATGTAACGTACAACATATGAACTATCACTATAAATCACTAGTGAACCTTTCTTCTCTTCCTTGTCAATACTCAATGCAGTTTTCATCAACGAATACAAGCTCATCAATTTTCTCTGTCTCTCTTTGTTGTCTATTCATTCAATTGCTAATTGATTACCATGCTGACTGAATACAAACCTATTCTTTACTCTTCTTTTCAAGTGAACTAAATCTTTCAATGTTCAGCCAGAACAAAACAAAAATAAAAACTTAATACTCATGACAATGAAACATTGATAAAAAAAATAATAATCCAATAGATTATCCTTGAAAATATTAAAATTATATCAAAGTCCTCAATAATATTCCAAACGTCAAAACCAAATATTTTAAACTCAAATCAATCCTTATCCATAGCCATTAAACATCAACCATATAATTCTTACCATATCTGCAGTTAATTTAAGAACTGCTGACTGTTTTCAGAGTGTTATATGCTACATAATTAAACCTTTCCTGTCTTAATGGACTATTTTCAGTTTGCAATCTTTGTCTTTGGGTCTTAGAAGAAAAATGAATTTGCTTATTATGACCTCTATACCTCAGATTACTGTGCCAACGTACAGAATAAACCTCTTGACACCTGGGCAAAATTTTCGGATAATACAACCTCTTTTGTGTATTATTATTATTCAACTTTTTATAGACTTTCCTCTGAGCATATGGCGATGAAAATCTACATTTCTGCTTAATATCAGTATTATTGAAGTCAACTGACTTCCCACTCTCATTGTCTGAGGAAATATTAACATTTGACTCATTACAGGATATGACGTTCACGTTTGCCTTAGTCACATGTTCACCATCCTCCATTTTTGAGCACTGAGCATGTGCAGGAATCTCAGCTTGCAATAATTGGGTCTTAAGCAAATTTAAAATATTTTCATGTTTAAATTTTTCCTGAGTCAAGACAACAATTTGATTTTCATTTTCTTTAAGAGATTGCAATAATGCATTCATTTTATGTTCCAATTAAATTTTTTCAGACAATAATTGTTCAGTATATTTCTTCTCCTGCTTTGCTGCAATTTCTATTGCATTCTCTAAATGCTCAATATACGTGCAAAAAGTTTCACAACTTGAACAACTAGGTTCAAAAAATACATTTTCAGTTACACTTTGAATTTGTTTTCCTGGCATATCAAACACCATAGTATTATAACTTTTAACAAGTTTCATTACATTACGTACTTTTTTCTTTGTTTTAACTAATGAGAATCTATCCTTCTCAATGTCAGCATTTGCCTGAAAGCATTGATCATACATTAATTTCCATAAAACAGCATCATAAACCTGTTTCGATAAACCTTTAAATTCCAATGTACTTTCATCAGCTAAAACATCTACAAATTCCATATTACTTTTCTACTCACCAAATATAAAACTCGTCGGTTTTTTCCCGCTGTCCACCGTCTTTCAAGACTTCTGTATATCTGAAATTCTCCGGTCTTTCACAATCATTCGATCGATTTTCCTTCTAGGTTCTTTTTCAATCTTTGCGAAGTTTAATCTCTGTTCATCACTTCCCCTCTGATCAAAGGATGGAAGTTGAAAAAAAAAAACTTCCGACTTATGATTGACTGGCTGAAGTTCGCCAATGAAATAAATTGATAATAATGTAAAATATTTCAAAGTCTTAAGTATATGTTGAAATCGATTAATCTTGTGCGACGAATTTCCTTAATTAGATCTGAGTCAGCGTAATTCAAAAATGTGTATTTATTTGTACACATTTAAAATAGAAAAGGATGCTTACAAAAATAGTACAATAATAATCATTTGTATAAAGTTATTGCATGTGTGGAATAACCCTTTGTCTGCTGTGTATAAGAGATGTATTTGCTTGCCTGCTTGGTCTTTCAAGAGCACCTCTGCCTCGTTGTGTGAGCAGGATACAACAGGAAGCCCCCCTCCCAGCACTTCTCATTATATTAACCAGGCTCTAATCTCCCGCCCGAAAGATAACTCCTCCTTTACAAAGGTGTGGGCTGAGTGATTGATTACTATAGCAAAATAACATCTGTTATTACTTTAAGGTTTGAATGACCTATAACCTTAAACAACATCTCAGTTACATAGATAGATTTTTAAAAGCATATATATAATGAGGTGAGGAAGTAAAAACTAAACAATGTATCACTTACATAGCCCTTAAAAGCATATATAAGATATACAATATTCATCAAAATCCTGACAGGTTTTTAATGTTTACTTTTTCAATTATTGCAAGTCATAACATAGAATTAATTGATTCAAAGGTTTCTTTCACACAGTATGGAAATATTATATTCTGAATAAAGTATAATAAAGCCAATTAAAATTTAGATATTAAGAATATAACACTCTTTTTCTCGTTTTTGGCTTGTATATCTCACAGAAACTCTAGTTGGAGAGCTGGAATGAGCCCTGCTGCAAAGTATTGGATCAAACATTGTAATTACATGCCCCTGTTAAACAGGGGCTGAAAAACTGGGCCTTAGGCACTGGTGCTGGTGCCACAACACTGTAACCCCTCACAGATACTCTTGTTGGAGCGCAGGAATGAGCCCTGCTGCAAAGTATTGCACCAAAAATTGTAATTATACACCCCTGTTAAACAGGGGCTGAAAAATTGGGCCTTAGCCACTGCCCAGAACCAAAAATTTTCTTCCAAGCTATTAGCAGAATCATTGAGGAGGAAGAGGATAGTCACTCAGCATAACAGGATAGTCACTCAGCATCAGCATAGGGAGGCTTGAAGGGATCTGTCATTTAAAAAAAAAATATTCGGTTACATCAGCTTTAGGTGCTAGGTAGCTGGTGGGGATCCAAAACTGATTCATTTTTATGAAGGTCAGTCAATCAACCGAGTCGGTGGACAGGCGCACCCTGTGATCGGTTACAAAGCCTCCAGCAGCACTGAATGTGCGTTCCGAAAGAACGCTGGATGGAGGACAGGCCAGTAGCTCAATTGCATACTGCGCAAGCTCTGGCCAGTGATCCATCCTCAAGACCCAGTAACCCAGAGTATTTTCGGTGGGAAAGGTGTCCAAGTCTGATTTTGCCCCTAGGTATACCTGCACCATGTAAATTAGACGCTGGCGATGGTTGCTGGAACCGATCATACCTTGGGGTTGCGGACTAAAAAGTTGTCTGAACGCATCGGTCAGACGGACACCTTCTCCACCGCTCCTTCTGTGACTGACCGAAGCCTCACCAACATGTTGTCTAGGACCAGGAATTTGTGACCTCCCAGTCTCTGGGAACGCGTTGCACAGACTTTTCTGCAAGGCCTCCCAAAGATGTCTCATCCTCTGCTCCCTCTGCGATGGCAAGATAAGGTCCGCAACGTGGATCAAGGAGAGTTGCGAGCCAGTAATGATCCCTCTCCTTGATCCGATGAATACGAGGATCCTTCCGCAGGCTTTGCAGAATCAGGGAGGCCATGCAGCGTAGATTAAGCATTCGGTCCAGAGTCCTCTGGGTCACTAAGGATGACATGATCTGCAGCCACCTCCTCCCAGCCACGTAGAAGTCCACAGGTTTCTTGGGACTGTAAATCATCTCTAAAAGACTGCTGCTGCTGATTCTGAGTGCCAGGCTCCACCTCCATGCTGACACAATCCTCCTCATCCTCTTCCTGTGTGATCGGTGGGCCAGTAGGAACACTGTCTTGATAAAGGGGGCCTTGAGAAGCAAGGAAGTCCTCCTCTTCCTGCCTCTATTCTGCCTCAAGTGCCCTGTCCATTATTCCACGCAGCGTATGCTCCAAGAGGTGGACAAGAGGTACAGTGTCACTGATGCATGCACTGTCACTGCTCACCATCCTCATGGCCTCCTCAAATGGTGACAGGACAGTGCATGCATCACCGATCATGGCCCACTGGCATGGGGAAAAAAAAACAAGCTCCCCTGACTCTGTCCTGGTGCTGTATTATCACAGGTACTCATTGATGGCCCTCTGATGCATGTGAAGCTGCTGCAGCATGGCCAACGTTGAGTTCCACCTGGTGGGCATGTCACAGATTAGGCAGTTCTTGGGCAGTTCTTGGGCAGGTTCAATTCCTTTTAGAGGTCAGACAGCACTTGCATTATATAACCGGCGGAAATGCACACAGACTTTCCTGGCCTGCCTCAGGACATCCTGTAAGCCCGGGCACCTGCCCAAGAACTGCTGCTTCACCAAGTTAATGATGTGAGCCAGACAGGGCACATGGGTCAGTTATCCCTGTCGGAGAGCGGAAAGGAGGTTGGTGCCCTTGTCGCAAACCACCATTCCTGGCTTAAGCTGGCGTGGTGTCAACCACCTCTCAGCCTGCCCCTGCAGAGCTGACAGAATATCTGCTCCAGTGGGGCTCCTGTCCCCCAAGCACACCAGCGCAAGCACGGCATGGCATCTTGCCTAGCCCCTTGAACGCCTACGGAGCACCGCTGGTTTTGAGGACAAAGCACAGGAAGAGGCCATGGAGGAAGAAGAATAGGAGAGGGTGGAGGAGAGAGGTGTGTCACAATCACCAGTAGTAGCATTTTGGAGGCGTGGTGGTAGAACAACCTCCAACACTACTGCACCTTGTCCTGCATCCTTCCCAGTTGCCAGAAGAGTCACCCAATGCGCCATGAAAGATATGTAACATCCCTGTCCATGCCTGCTGGACCATGAGCCCTGTCCAGTGAGGCATGGACATTGCCTCCCACATGCCGGTAGAGAGCTGGAATCGCCTTCCGTGAGAAAAAGTGGCGTATGGGAACCTGCTGCTGAGGAACCGCACATTGCACAAACTCACGAAAGGGGGCAGAGTCTACCAACTGAGAAGGCAGCAGTTGAAGTGCTAGCAGTTTAGCCCAGCTAGCATTCAACTGCTGGGAATGTGGATGGCTGGGAGTGAACTTCTTTCGATGGTGCAGCAGCTGGGGCAGGGAAATTTGCCTGGTACAATCAGACGTTGGTGTACCGATAGCAGTATGCCCGCAAGTACTCGGCTGTGACACCCCTAATTCTACACCTTCATTCCTCTCAGTGCAGGTTTCAAAGAGGACTGAAGGTATAGTGGGGTTGGAGATCCCAGCTGATAAGGAGCAAGGAGAGGTCCGCTTTGTTCTTTGGTGTGGGTCTTTTAGGTACGCTTGCCAATGAACTGCATCACAGGTTGACATATGTCTGGTCAAGCATGTGGTGCCTAAGTGGCTAATGTTTTTTTTTTGCCTTCTTGGGCGGGATGCTCTCTCTGGGCTCACGTTACTGCCTTGCTCTAGCTGGGTATCATCATCAGAGCCTTCAAAACGCTGGGCATCCTCATAGAGCATGTACCCAACACTGTGCTCAAACAGTTCGGGGGACTCCTCAGGAGGACACGGTGGTGGCTAGGGAAGGAGTGACTGATGCCATTGAGAAGAGAGAAGAGGCCACATTGGCAGCTGTTTTGCCAGTACCCTGAGCCTGGGTGAGAGAGGATGAGGAGGATGAGGATGGCTTGGTCATCCACTCTACCAAGTCTTTGGAATGTTGCGGCTCAACACGTCCAGCTGCCGAAAATAAGGACAAGCGTGTCCCATGGCCACGTGTTGATGAGAATGCACCATGTCCACAACCAGCACTGTTGCCTCTAGACACAGAGCCTGCTTGTCCTCTTTTATGGTCTCGCTTGTCCTCTTTTATTGTCTCTTACTGTCTGCCTCTCCTTGTTGGCCTTCCAGACATACTAATTGCCTGCAGGGAGATGTAGCTGCACAAAGCTGGGACGTATATACTGATTATACTGTAGCTAGCAGAATTAACTGCCTTCCTGTAGTATTATTACTATGAGAACACCAGCAATTGGGGTAGCTTTAAGTGCACACTGTGCAGATGACACAGTAAACCGACTGTAATTACTGCAGCTGCCTGTGGCATAGGATCAGCAGAACACCAGCAATTGGGGTAGCTTTAAGTGCACACTGTGCAGATGACACAGTACACCGACTGTAATTACTGCAGCTGCCTGTGGTATAGGATCAGCAGAACACCAGCAATTGGGGTAGCTTTAGGTGCACACTGTGCAGATGAAACAATACACCGACTGTAATTACTGCAGCTGCCTGCCTGTGGTATAGGATCTGAAGAACACCAGCAATTGGGGTAGCTTTAAGGGCACATTGTGCAGATGACACAGTACACCGACTGTAATTACTACAGCTGCCTGTGGTATAGGATCAGCAGAACAACAGCAATTGGGGTAGCTTTACCTGTACACTGTGCAGGTGGCACAATACACTGACTGTAATTGCTACTGCTGCCTGTGGTATAGGACCAGCAGAACAAGAGCAATTGGGGTAGCTTTCACTGTACACTGTGCAGGTGGCACAATACACTGACTGTAAATGCTACAGCTGCCTGTGGTATAGCACCAGCAGAACAACAGCAATTGGGGTAGATTTAGGTGTACACTGTGCAGGTGGCACAATACACCTACTGTAATTGCTGCAGCAGCTGCCTGTGGTATAGGATCAGAAGAACACCAGCAATTGGGGTATGAAAGAAAGTGATGTAGAGTAGTAGAAACATAAATGTAGTGGAAACTCTACATACTCTACACTTCCTAGTAAAATACATATTACTCTAGTATTCTACTATACTCACAGGGGCATTTCTTAATAACTAGCAAAGTCTTTGTGTAATATGTGAATCAGTATCCTTTCTCCTAAAGGGTGTGTAGCAGAGATATGTATGTCTTCATCCAAGGCTGCATTTGCTACGTATTTTCAGGAGTAAAAATTGAAGAATCCTTTGTTCGTCCAATAGTTGGTTTATTGTTCAGAAAGATAAGCAAAGACAAGATTGACATCTGGTAACATATGGCATGGTTTTGGCTTCTAAGGTGGTAGGTACTTCTGGTGTTACATTTTCAAAGTATAGACTTCCGTCTCTTCCCACCGATCTCCCCCTCCTCATCTTACTCCATTCTTATACTGTTTCATGATGTTATGTCAGCATATCCTAATAACACCCATATTTGCATATATACCTAATATGGTTCAGTCTATAGATAAGTAGCATAACTCCACCCATTGTCCTGACATAGTAACTCAAAAATAGATGTACCTACTCAGCAAAACCACTCCTCCCTATACTCTCTGTTTTTCTGTGACCTTCAGAAACCATAACTTATTACCGTACATATAACTTGCATATATTTTCAGAAACTTTTATCACTTAAAATATTAATTAACTCAAAAACTTCTAACAATTCCCCCTCAATGCACTATATTCAACAAATAATAAGTGCATTCATCTTAAATAATAAATGTCTCTGATTCTCTTTTTTCCAATACAAACAATACAATAAACATTAATACAATACACATTAATACATTTTAGTGTGTCAGATATTGTACATAAACATTTTCCAAAATTCTGAGATATTTCTATGAAAAATATTTAAATATTTAATTCCATTGAGAAAGTATGAATTATTATATTTAATAGTTTTAATTAATTCTCCATCTAAATCATGTATTAAATATTTTCTTCTTTCAACTTTATGAATTTATTTATTTATTTATTTTATTGAGAGGACAAGCATTACATCGTACAATTCAAAACATTCACAATAAGTATAAATGCACTGAACAATATATTCAACGTGTGGTGATTCAAACAATAAAGCTAGTTATAGATTGAGTCATCATAAAAAGCTACAAAAGAAAAGTGCCTGACCTCTCAAGGATAACTTTTGTGTACATATATTGATCAAAATAGGTTGATAAACCAAAGGACTGAAAGAAAAATGTAAGAGTCAGAATAACAAAATTTATACAATATTCCTGGTGCTGACCCATGGTGCCCACAGAGAGTATAGTCTATGGGATTTCCCTTCCGTGGAGGCAAGAATCTGTTCGTATTTGAAAGTTTCATCTATTTTTTTAATAAGCTCACTGACATTGGGAGAGGTAGGGTTTTTCCAGTGACATGCGATTAGGAGCCTAGCTGAGGATAGAATCTGAATCGTTATCATTCTGAGAGGCGGGGGGAATAAGTCAATATTTAAATTCAGAATTGCCAATTCTGGAGTAGCTTCTCTAATAACGCCAGTAGTTTTGGAAATTAGAGAAAATACTCCCCTCCAAAAACTCCTTAAATGAGGGCATTCCCATACCATATGAATCAAAGTGCCCATCCTCCCACATCCTCGCCAGCAATCATGAGAGGAATCCTTCTTGAACTTCGCCATAATGTAGGGGGTATAATACCATCTAAGCAGCATTTTTTGGGTAGTCTCCCAATGGGAAACGGATCTGATGAAGCGACTATTACTTCGTATCGCTACTTTCCACTGACTTGTAGAGAAGGATTGCGCCAGATCCCTTTCCCATTTCAAAATGGGGGACATTTTGCTAAATTGGCCTTTTTCCTGTAATAAATTGTAAAAGAGTGAAATCCCCCCCTTTACATTCGTCCCAGTGGACCAAAATGACCATGCCTGATGAGGTATTTTAATGGAAAAACCCCTATGTTGGGATAGAAAGGAAGATATTCTTAAATATGAGAAATAAGCTGATGATGGCAACGAAAATTTGTCTACCAGGGTTTTGAAGGGAATTAATCTATCCTTCTCCCACAGGTCCGAAACCCGTGAGATTCCCAGCTGTTCCCAGATTTCTATATTTAAGTCCTCCAGCACTGCACATAAAGAGGATATGGGAGCATGTATCTCTGTTAAGTTCTGTTGATCCTGTACGCTGTATATAAAGTTGTTCCAAACGTCCAAAACTAATTGAATCGTGGGATGTTTCGATGTAAGTTTTGTGTCTGCGAAAGAGGAGGCCAACAATGTAGCATATAAGGAGTTGGGATGTAACCAAGATTTCTCTATCGCTACCCATTTTTTCTCAACTTTATTGGGGAACCAGAACTGCAATTGATCTAGCAAAGATGCCATATAGTAATCTTTCAACACAGGAAAACCCATTCCACCCGCCTCCCTCTTCCTACAGAGAATATTTTTAGGACATCTGGGCTTTCTCCCTTGCCATACAAAATTTGAAAGTTGAGTTTGGGCTGAAGCAAAGAAAGACAGGGGGATTTTTATAGGCAGGGCCCTGAACAAATATAAGAATTTTGGAAGAATTAGCATTTTATAAATTGCCAGTCTGCCCATCCAAGTGAGATTATATTTTTTTAATCTGTCCAATTCCTGATGGAGGGAAGACAAGAGCGGCAAGAAGTTTACTTTAAATAACCCGGAAATAGGAGACATAATTTTCACCCCTAAGTATTGAATTGGTTGACTAGTCCACGGGTACGGAAAATGTGAGGCTAAGTATCTACGATCAGTTTCTTTGATATTGATCGCAAGCACGCTAGACTTGGATGCGTTTATTTTGTAATATGAGATTTTGTTGAAGTGTTCTAAAATGTCATGAACTGTTGGTAGTGAAGTGTTTGGACTAGATAGGGATAGAATTACATCATCTGCAAATAAAGTGACGGAATGAGATTGCTTTAAAATCGGGATACCTGAAATAGTAGGATGGGTGCGGATCGCTTTGGCCAGGGGTTCCATTAAAAGTGCAAATATTAGAGGGGATAACGGGCACCCCTGTCTGATCCCATTAGTAATTTCAAACCTGTCGGAAAACATGCCTTCCGTATATACCATCGCTGAAGGAGAAGTATATAGGGCCATAATGGCAGATTTTATATTTCCCTTTAAACCAAACTTATCCAAAACTTGACTTAGGTATCCCCAATGGACCCTATCAAAGGCCTTCTCTGCATCTAGGGTTAGAAGCAGAGAAGGGTCCCCCGAGAGCTCTGCCGCATGGATCAGATTTACAATCCTCCTAGTCGCGTCCGGGGCCTGTCTGCCCTGAATGAAGCCTACTTGATCATTTTTGACTAAATTTGGTAATATTCTTGACAATCTATTGGCCAGGATTTTTGCAAATACTTTCGCATCTACGTTTAGTAGGGAAATTGGCCTAAAATTTTGAGGGAAATCTGTTGATTTACCTGGTTTAGGTAGAGTTATTATCGTGGCAGCTAACATTTCTGGGGGGAACGATGAGTTTGAGGAAGCTTTCTCAAAAGTGTTTAACAGATGTTTACCCAAAATAGGATGAAAACTGCGATAGTACTCAAATGAAAACCCATCTGGACCCGGAGATTTATTTAACGGTAGTGCCATAATTGTTTTTTGGAGCTCTGTAAGCGAAATAGGATCGTTTAAAATCTTCAAATGGTCATGATCTAATGTAGGTAGTGCTATTTTATTGAGAAAGCTATCAATCATTTCTACAGTTGGTTGTGGGGTAGAGTTATCATTCTTCAAATTATATAAAGTTTCGTAGTAATCCCTGAAGGCGTTGGCTATATCTTTTGGGTTGGTTAGCCTAGCTCCGCTGATCGGATGATGGATGTATGGAATTCTTTGTTTAATGATTTTTTCTTTCGTTTGCTTAGCTAAAAGTTTCCCTGCTCGGTTCCCTTTCTGGTAGAAACGGGCTTTCCACTTCTTTAATGCATAATTATGTTTGGAAATCAGTAGTAATCTCAATTCATGCCTGAGGCCCTCTAAATGTGAGCTACTATCCTTTTTTGGGACCCGCTTGTTAATAGCCTCCAAATTCTCAATTTGGGTGAGAAGACAATCAATTTTGTGACTATGTTGTTTTTTGAGTATGCTACCCATCTTTATGAGAATCCCTCTTATGTAAGCCTTGTGCGAGTTCCATACTACAAAAGGGTCTGAAACCGACTCGGCATTACGTACAAAGAACTCACGCAACTCAGAATTAATTTCCTTTGCAAATTTCGGATGTGAGAAAAGAGACGTATCGTTTCTCCATCTATTAGCTCTAGTCTCCACCTGTGGACCCTCCACTAACACAGACACCGGAGCGTGATCTGACCATGTAATATTGTGAATAAATGACATGTTAATTCTTTGCAAAAGAAATTTGTCTACTAAAAACAAGTCAATTCTGGAATATGAATTATGCACACTCGAGAAATAAGAATAATCACGTTCTGTAGAGTGTTGGCAACGCCAAACATCAAATAAACCTTCTGATGCCATGAAACGGGCAAGGGTAACCCTACATCCAGTCCTGCTAAGACGAGCGGAGACATCTAAGACTTGATTTGGAATTGTGTTGAAGTCACCACAGAATAGAAGGTAACCCTTGCGCATTCCCTCCACTTTTTTTTTTTACCTTATTAAGGAACGACAGTTGCTTAGTATTCGGAGCATATACATTGATTATGGTATATAGTGTACCGTCAATCTCGCCTACTAAAATAATATAACGGCCTGCATTGTCCACTTCAACCTGAGTGCATTTGAATTGTAAAGTGTCCCTAAGCAAGATTCTTTATGAATTTATTTAACTTCGTGTGAAACTCTTATAACTTTAACCATATCATATAACTATTTTACTTTAATCTTTAATTTTACTTTAAATTATCTTCTTTTCAAGTATATTGTTCCATTATATGACACATTCTCTATGTATATTGTTATCTGTGAAACCACTGACCTACTGACCTTTAGTCATAAACTCTGGACATGGAGAACAACTGGTACCAAAATGACATTCACACAACTTAGATATTACTTAAATCACTCACACTTAATTTATAGCCCTTTCATACACATTTTGAATCAATTGCTCCAGATGTACCATAGCTAATCACTGGATCAGATAAACCAGAAGTAATTTTCTGACTAAAAATACTTGTCATAATTTTTCACCTTTTTTCGTTTCTTCCATAATCAATTTATAAAATCGTTTCATTCTAACCATAATACAAATTTGAAACAAAATACATAAAAACGTTCCCATTATTTGATTGTCATATTTTATATATTCTATCTATCATTCTATTTATTTTTCAATTTATTGATCCATCTATCCATGACCAGCAAGCAACTTTTTCTATTTCTTATTTTTTTTTTTTTTTTTTAAACATTCCAAAATTATTTAATTTAACAATAACTTTGTTTAGACACATTGAAATCATTTTCTTCATATACTCTAATTATACCTTTTTATCTTTCCTATTATCTTATCACTATCATCATTATTCAGATAATTCATAAAAAAATTCTTATGAGAAGCACATCCTAACTCCCCCTCACATAATGATCAATATGTCGCTTTTGATGCAAGCTCACCAAAAAATGATAGTCCTTGATAACATAATCAAAAAAATAATAACTTTTGAAAAAACAAGACATAGTAACAAATATAAATTTAGTTGTTTTTGTTGCATTGTCATGGAAGAATTTAAAAATAAATAAATAAAAAAAAATAGTTTTCTTTAAATTTAGAAACAAAAGACATATCTATAAAAAAAATGAAAACAAGTATCAAATTCTTTTAAAAATTATGTTTTCCTAAATAATTTTCATTAATCAATTTAAACCATTTTAAACTGATAATCCATTCTGTGTTTACCCATTTTATTCTTATTTTTACCAATTATTTTTATTTTTACCAATACTTTTGAAACAAAAAACTATAATCCCAATGTACCTTAAAAATAACAAAATAATCTTCCCAATTTATATCCCAGTTGACATTTCTGTTGACATCCTTGGTACCTTCAGATCTAGAATTCTTAACCATAACTTTAGCTACTGGAATAAATTACTAAACATACTCATTAGAAGTAGAAATCTCATTCAAGACATCATTTCTTTTTAAATTTAGCAAAGGCCTAGCCATATTTTGTGAACAAACTTCTGAAATACCTATACCTGTTTGCAAAATTTGCAACCATACTACTTTCTAAAGTCAACCAATCTTTACCTTATTCTTGAATCATCTCACCCAGTACTATTCATACGTTCTACAATACTTGAGTACTTAAGATGATAAGAAACAAAAACTTTACTAAACCTAAAATTGCATACATGTCCTTTACTATCTGTCCTATAAAATTTTAAATCATTAACTGATTCCATGGTTTGAAATCCAACCCCAATGGAATATGACATAAGTTCACAACAACTTAGCTTATATTAAAAATATTATTTCTTCCTAGAATTACCTCAATTAATTTATCAAAAAGAAACATTAACTAAAAATACAACATCCTTGTAATCCTCCTGTAGCAAGTGAAAAAATGAATATAATCAATCTATATAGATTTGCCAAATCCCTCAATACTTTGTAGTATCAGGTTAGGCCTCTTTCACTTTAGATAATTCTATAAACAAATAAAACAATTTTCAGAAGTTTGATGACAAAGTGTTCTAAAATGAGTAGTTCAGAATTTTTTCATTAGCTAAAACAAAAAATCAATCAGTCAGTCAGGAACCTGGATATGCAAAAATAAATATTTTCATTTAAAAATAACTCTATCCATTATTGTTGGAATACAGTTATTTTTACAATAAATTTCCTCCTTTATCAGTCTGTACTGATTCTAACTAAGACAACATGTCATAGTCCCCCTCTTTATCCTGTGACTAATATTACATCTTGTAAAATATGATCTTGCCAGATTACTGTTTTTTTTTCTACACTGACAATTTATTTTAATTTTGTAAAAGAACATTAATTTAGGTTGGGCTTTCCTGAATATTCTGTTTCTGAAAGAAATTTGATCATGTTGAAGTTTCTTTTCAGAACCAAGCATTCTCCTCATACAGTATGATTGAATGAACCACACCTGCTCTGTCACTGACTGCTAAACCAACACATGGCAGTCTTAAGATCAGCTTTTAATGTAGACACATACAGAAAATGTATATTTTCATTCCATTGTGCCAATATTTGGATCCATCTATAGAAACACAAGAAATAATTTTCCCAATAAATGTCCACTAAAAGTTGAAAAGATGACATTCTCATGATTAATTTACACAACTTTGGCTCTATCCCTCACACCGCATCAATTTAACACAGTGTTTTTAAATCTCACTACAACTGATTTTTTTAACATCCAATTGCCATTAAACAAAGCTGTGTGTATTGACACCTCCTGTTATCCTTGAAAAGATGTTTTCAAAACAAATGGTGCTAAACCCACAGTGTCTCTGATCTGTAGCATTGGACAATGCACCCCTAACACATTTATTTATAAATACCAATAAAATTGTCTCATCATCCACATACACTTGAATGTACAATGGCTGAGCTAGATCTCTATAATTTACCAAAAATACTAAATTAATAAGGGCTTTCTTTAGATCTTCAAATGTTTGTATATAAGTTATCTTTTGTTATTAACCACTTAAGGACCGCCGTATTGCCATTGTACGTCATCACAATGGCACAGGCAGGCACAAGCACGTACATGTACGTGCCTGCCTTCCAGCGGGTGGGGGGTCCGATCGGACCCCCTCCCGCTGGATACGGCGGTACGTTTCCCTCCGGGAGCGATCCGTGATGAGGGGATGGCCGTTGGTTTCTGGCCACCCCCTCTCGATCGCTCCTGGCCAATGACGAACTTCCTCCCACTGTGTATTGTTTACACAGGAAGGAGGAAGTGATGTCATTCTCCTCGGGGCGGTCTTTTTGACCGGACTACGAGGAGAAGACTAAAAGTAAGTGCATCAAAACACTACACTGACACATAGGTACACATAGGTACACAACCCCCCCCCCAGATCCCCCCCCCGATCGCCCCCTGATTCCCCCCCCCCCCCCCCCCCAGTCACAGTGTCACTGATTGCATTGATCATTTCTTTACTGATCAATGCATTCAGTGTCAGTTGTAAAAGTAAAAACTGTCAGGGCAGTTAGTGTTAGGTCCAGGGTAGCCCCCTATCACCCCCCAATAAAGATTTAACCCCTGATTGCCCCTAGAGTTAACCCTTTCACCCCCTTTTGCCAGTGTCACTAAGCGATCATTTTTCTGATCGCTGCATCAGTGTCGCTAGTGTCGCTAGGTAGCTAGTTATTTTTTTAGGTTCACCGCCAGGTTTTTATATCGCTAGGTACCCCGATATACTACCCAATAATGGTTTTAACATCCTGATTGCCCCTAGTTAACCCTTTCACCCCCTTTTGCCATTGTCACTAAGCAATCATTTTTCTGATCGCTGTATCAGTGTCGCTACTGTCGCTAGGTAGCTAGTTATTTTTTTAGGTTCACCGCCAGGTTTTTATAGCGCTAGGTACCCCGATATACTACCCAATAATGGTTTTAACATCCTGATTGCCCCTAGTTAACCCTTTCACCCCCTTTTGCCACTGTCACTAAGCGATCATTTTTCTGATCGCTGCATTAGTGTCGCTACTGTCGCTAGGTAGCTAGTTATTTTTTTAGGTTCACCGCCAGGTTTTTATATCGCTAGGTACCCCGATATACTACCCAATAATGGTTTTAACATCCTGATTGCCCCTAGTTAACCCTTTCACCCCCTTTTGCCACTGTCACTAAGCGATCATTTTTCTGATCGCTGCATCAGTGTCGCTACTGTCGCTAGGTAGCTAGTTATTTTTTTAGGTTCACCGCCAGGTTTTTATAGCGCTAGGTACACCGATATACTACCCAATAATGGTTTTAACATCCTGATTGCCCCTAGTTAACCCTTTCACCCCCTTTTGCCAGTGTCACTAAGCGATCATTTTTCTGATCACTGCATCAGTGTCGCTACTGTCGCTAGGTAGCTAGTTATTTTTTTAGGTTCACCGCCAGGTTTTTATAGCGCTAGGTACCCCGATATACTATCCAATAATGGTTTTAACCCCCTGATTGCCCCTAGTTAACCTTTTCACCCCCTTTTGCCACTGTCACTAAGCGATCATTTTTCTGATCGCTGCATTAGTGTCGCTACTGTCGCTAGGTAGCTAGTTATTTTTTTAGGTTCACCGCCAGGTTTTTATATCGCTAGGTACCCCGATATACTACCCAATAATGGTTTTAACATCCTGATTGCCCCTAGTTAACCCTTTCACCCCCTTTTGCCAGTGTCACTAAGCAATAATTTTTCTGATCGCTGCATCAGTGTCGCTACTGTCGCTAGGTAGCTAGTTATTTTTTTAGGTTCACCGCCAGGTTTTTATAGTGCTAGGTACCCCGATAATGGTTTTAACCCCCTGATTGCCCCTAGTTAACCCTTTCACCAGCGATCACAGTATAAGTGTCACTGGTGACGCTGGTTAGCCAGTTAGTTATTTAGGTTCCCCGTCAGGTTTTTATATAGCGCCAGGGACCCCCATATACTACCTAATAAAAATTTGAACCCCCTGATTGCCCCTAGTTAACCCTTTCACCACTGATCACCGTATAAGTGTTACGGGTGACTCTGGTTAGTTTGCTTTTTATAGCATCAGGGCACCCACCATTTATTACCCAATAAAGGTTTAACCCCCTGATCACCCGGCGGGTGATATCAATTAGGTTTTAGGGTCAGGGTCTGCGTCGCCCCAGGCAGCGCTAGGTTAGTGCCAGTACCGCTAACACCCACGCGCAAAGCATACACCTCCCGTAGTGGTATAGAATCTGAACAGATCAATATCTGATCTGATCAGATCTATACTAGCGTCCCCAGCAGTTCAGGGTTCCAAAAAAACGCATTGTTAGCGGGATCAGCCCAGATACCTGCTAGCACCTGCGTTTTGCCCCTCTGCCCAGCCCACCCAAGTGCAGTATCGATCGATCACTGTCACTTACAAAAAAAACTTAACACATAACTGCAGCGATCGCAGAGTCAGGCCTGATCCCTGCGATCGCTAACAGTTTTTTTGGTAGCATTTTATATTTAAATCCGGAAGGCAGTGCTTGGTTTTCGGGGTCCCGTACGATTTTTTATTTTTTGTCATTATTCAATCCCTTGGGACAAAAAAAAAATATTCAATGGTCTCAACATGGCCCTCAGCAAATAGCTTGGGGTGTCTACTTTCCAAAATGGGGTCATTTGGGGGGGTTTTGTGCCATCTTGGCATTTTATGGCCTTCAAAACTGTGATAGGTAGTGATAGGTAGTGAGGAGTAAAATAAAAAATGTATGCCCTTAGAAATCCTGAAGGCGGTGCTTGGATTTCGGGGTCCCGTATGCGGCTAGGCTCCCAAAAAGTCTCACACATGTGGTATCCCCTACTCAGGAGAAGCAGCAGAATGTATTTTGGGGTGTCATTTCACATATGCCCATAGCATGTGTGAGCAATATATCATTTAGTGACAACTTTGTGCAAAAAAAAAAGTTTGTAATATTCCCGCAACTTGTGGCAAAATATAAAATATTCCATGGACTCAACATGCCTCTCAGTAAATAGCTTGGGGTGTCTTCTTTCCAAAATGGGGTCATTTTGGGGGGTTTTGTGCTATTTTGGCATTTTATGGCCTTCGAAACTGTGATAGGTAGTGAGGAGTGAAATCAAAAATTTGCACCCTTAGAAATCCTGAAGGTGGTGATTGGTTTTCGGGGTGCCGTGCGCAACTAGACTCCCAAAAAGCCCCACACAAGTGGTATCCCCATACTCGGGAGAAGTAGCGGAATATATTTTGGGGTGCAATTCCACATATAACCATGGCATGTGTGAGCAATATATCATTTAGTGACAACTTTTTGTAAACATTTTTTTTTTTTTGTCATTATTCAATCCCTTAGGACAAAAAAAATAAATATTCAATGGGCTCAACATACCCATCAGAAATTTTCTTGGGGTGTCTACTTTCCAAAATGGGGTCATTTGGGGGGGGTTTGTACTGCCCTGCCATTTTAGCACCTCAAGAAATGAGATAGGCAGTCATAAATTAAAAGCTGTGTAAATTCCAGAAAATGTACCCTAGTTTGTAGACGCTATAACTTTTGCGCAAACCAAAAAATATACGCTTATTGACATTTTTTTTACTAAAGACATGTGGCTTAATAAATTTTGCCCTCAATGTATGACTAAAATTTAGTTTATTCGATTTTTCTTATAACAAAAAGAAGAAAATATCATTTTTTTTCAAAATTTTCGCTCTTTTTCCATTTATATCGCAAAAAAAAAAAATCGCAGAGGCAATCAAATACCATCAAAAGAAAGCTCTATTTGTGGGAAGAAAAGGACGCAAATTTCGTTTGGGTGCAATATTGCATGACCGCGCAATTACCAGTTAAAGCAGCGCAGTGCTAAATTGGAAAAAGACCTCTGGTCCTTAAGGTGTTTATTGGTCCGGGGCTGAAGTGGTTAAAATATATATTTGCCCTACAGTAAGCCTATATAATTCATTAAAATTTACTCAGACAGATACTTTGTCTGCAAAAATCTCAATGAACTCTCGAAAAAAGTTATTAAGGCCTAAAAAATCTTATTTTTCAAAACAATTACTTTTAGTAAGTAATAATACCTTTTAAATATATATGTTCCTCATCAGTGAACCCTCTTCTAAGTGTCTGGAAAATTTTACAAAAAAATGTATTGTGCTTTGATCCATAAAGTGAAAAATTTAATGGCATGACTGACCAGTCTGTAACTTGATCTGCATCTCTCTGTTGGTAATCTCCTCACATGTCACATACTCTTCAGAGAATGATCTGTTATGCCGCGTACACACGAGCGGACTGTATGGCGTACTTAGTCCGTCGAAACACATTTCAGCGGACAATCCGCTCGTGTGTGGGCTTCAGCTGACTTTTTCAGCGTGCAGTCTGGCGTACTAAGTATTTCGTTTTTTTAGAAATTCTGTCCGTCATACTTTGGTTTCAGCGGACAGTACGGTCGTCAGTATGCTAGTTCGACGGATTAAGAATGGCGCATGCCCAGAAAGGATTTACACGGCGGAAGGTTGCTTTGCTGTGTCTTGGACTTCCTATTTCTAGTCCCGTCGTACGTGCTGTACACGTCATCGCGCAAGCTTTCGACGGACTGTTTGTGCATCCATGTGTGGTCAAGTCCTTTCAGTGGAAAGTACGACAGACTGTCCGTCGGATTGTATGACGAACTAAGTATGCCATACAGTCCGCTCGTGTGTACGCGGCATTACTGACAGTCTTAGCTACCATGGTTTGTACACTCTACACTGTACAATTCGGTAACAATCTCATTTCTCGTTTTTTAAAATGTTTAACCTTTTTATCACTTTTTAAACATATTTTGTTTGTACATCTGCCAGAAATCATGTACACTATGTTATATGACTTTCCTGATTATAATAATGATAAAAAATTGTTTAGAAGACAATCTCGTGAAACTCACAGATTGGGTCCTACCCATGACCTGCGATTGACCATTTCCCCGAGAAAACTCCTCCCACAACAAAAGTCCTTACTTTTACCAGAAATACTAATTTACAAAAACTTTTAACAATAGTTATTTTTACAATTTTTTAGATTGAACAAAAACTTTCATATTTTAATATTTTCTCTGGGTAACCTTAAGTAAATTAGAACAATTTACTACTTTTAATTTTATAACCAAATCCAAGTTTGGAGATTTATGTAAAAATTGCTCAATCCTTAACTTATTATTTCCTGCAACCAAATCTGTAGGATTTTTGTAAAACACTAAACATTTTGTTTTTTCCATTATCTCAATTTCATACAGTTTCTTCCACAATCTTAATCAATAATTTTTTCTCTGAAAACTTTGTTCGGGGCTTAAATATTCATAAACATATACATGCAGCATTAAACTTAATTTCCTTAAAAGAACGTCTTTACACTCTGGCATTAATTAATTACCTTACTACTGCATGTATTCCTATATTCCATACATATGAAATATATAAATCTCCCGATCGTGCTGAGACTTACTTCTGAGCCTAGAGATGTTAACCATTCCCATGTTACTCTTTCATTTAAACAAACACACTCACCCCTTGTTAGAATGATAGTCCTGTGTGCACTTAAAATAAAACAAGAGATGAATAGTGTCCTTTTAACTTAGTTGTATGTTGCTTTATCTTTCTTTTTCTTCTTTTCTTGTAGCTTTTTGCCTTGTTCCTTGAATTGTGTGCTGTAGTGTGCTGTAGTGTCTTGCCTGTTGATCTATTCTTGCCTTTGTGCTTGGACCTTCCATCTTCAAACATCAAAATCCAACTTCCATATTAGCTCACCCAAAGTGTACATTTGCCTCTGTACCTACAATAGTGACTTTTTCAAATAACGTGAAGTTTTTGTTCCTATTTCAACACTTTTTCTTCTTGGGTAACAACCCAATATTTTCTTATGTGAGACTTTCTCACCTTCTTAGGAACTAACCTACAACCTTGGTGTAGTGGTTAGCACTCTCGCCTAGCAGTAAAAAAGGTCACTGGTTCAAATCCCAACCATGACACTACCTGCCTGGAGTTTGCATGTTCTCCCTGTGCCTGCATGGGTTTCCTCCGGGTACTCCGGTTTCCTCCCACACTCCAAAGACATGCAGGTAGGTTAATTGGCTTCTGTCTAAAATTGGCCCTAGTATACAACTGGGGATCTTGGATTGTGGCTCCTTGAGGGTAGGGACCAATGTGAGTGTGCAATGTAAAGGGATAGGGACAATTGTAGACACTCACTCAGGTTGAACTGGATGGACTGATGTCTTTATTCAACCTTACTAACTATGTAACTATGTAACCTTGGCAGATATCTTCACGTACGTAACTAAATTACGTCTTCACAAAGTCCTGGATTTTCCAAAAATATCTTGAAGTATACCGTCCAACTGGCCTTGTCAATCAACTTCGTAGGCTGTATCTTTTTTTTTTTTGTTTACAGAGAGGTGAGAAAACAAAGAGAGAAAAAAACTCACCCTCGCCTTTTTACTGGACCGTTGTCCACATCTGACGCAAACGCCTCCTTCTAGGTTCTTTGATCATTTTTTCCCGAGACTTGACCAATCATGAAAATGTGTTGAGTCTCCCCCCTTTGTCGAGGAACAGGGAAAAAAAAAAACTCTGGCTGGCTATCGCCAATGTAAAAAAGTGTAGAAGAGTAGTAGAAATAGAGTAAATGTAGTTGAAACTCTACATACTCTACACTTCCTAGTAAAATACATATTACTCTAGTATTCTACTATACTCACAGGGGCGTTTCTTAATAACTAGCAAAGTCTTTGTGTAATATGTGAATCAGTATCCCTTCTCCTAAAGGGTGTGTAGTGGAGATATGTATGTCTTCATCCAAGGCTGCATTTGCTACGTATTTTCAGGAGTAAAAATTGAAGAATCCTTTGTTCGTCCAATAGTTGGTTTATTGTTCAGAAAGATAAGCAAAGACAAGATTGACATCTGGTAACATATGGCATGGTTTTGGCTTCTAAGGTGGTAGGTACTTCTGGTGTTACATTCATCCAAGGCTGCATTTGCTACGTATTTTCAGGAGTAAAAATTGAAGAATCCTTCGTTCGTCCAATAGTTGGTTTATTGTTCAGAAAGATGAGCAAAGACAAGATTGACATCTGGTAACATATGGCATGGTTTTGGCTTCTAAGGTGGTAGGTACTTCTGGTGTTACATTTTCAGTATAGAGTTCCTTCTCTTCCCACCAATCTCCCCCTCCTAATCTTACTCCATTCTTATGGAAGTGCACACAATTAGAGCATTTTACACAATCATTACCACAAACTCTATGGGGAAAAGGACACATGAGGAACACTATGCAAGGCTGCCGCACAGGTGGCCTTATATAGTGTGGGGTGTGTACTAAATCCCCTAAACCATAATTGGCCAAAGCCACCCTGGCCACTACGGGTCATAGTGTATGCTTGGCCAATCATCAGCCAACAATGCACTGCGATGCTGCAGTGAATTATGGGCGTGACGCGCCACTCGAATTTGGCGCGAACGGCCCATAATGTTTGGAAATCGGCGAACAGCGATGTTCGAGTCGAACATGGGTTCCACTCGAAAACGAAGCTCATCCCTACTCCTGAACAATAGCTCGCCATTCTCGGGATTGTCCTTCTATGCTCCTCATCTATCTCCTCTTCCCATTTCCCCAGATATGGAGGGAATTCTGTTTCTGTTTCTTTAAATAGTATGCTATAAATTTTGGATATACTTTGATTTAAACTAAGGGGAGAGCAAAAAAATAATATTTCTCTATTATCCTCATGTGTCCTTTTCCCCATA
Source organism: Lithobates pipiens (assembly GCF_037356315.1). Taxonomy (NCBI): domain Eukaryota; kingdom Metazoa; phylum Chordata; class Amphibia; order Anura; family Ranidae; genus Lithobates; species Lithobates pipiens. The sequence goes on from NW_027507875.1 coordinate 1,345,418, forward strand.
GAGTTTGTGGTAATGATTGTGTAAAATGCTCTAATTGTGTGCACTTCCATTTATCTAGTAGCATATTTCACCATCATTGTCTCCTAGCTCACTGATTGATTATTCAATACACATTACCATAAACATAAATACAGGGTTAATTAGCACAAACAACAATGTGTGGAATACTCTTACAAGCCAGATTAGACTCATTTACACAACAGACAGGTGGCTGAAGTTGATGAGATTAGCATATAACAGTTTGTGTCCCAACAGTGTAATTCAGTCTATTGCTAATATGGCAACTACATATCCAGAGTCTGTGTGTCTTGGGGGGGGGGGGGGCATGGATCTGAATCCAAGTAACACCACCTCAGGGGTCCCCAGGCATACAGCTCACAAAGAGCACTGTTCCCCCAAATGCCAGGGCCCATAATTGCAAGGCAAGAGGCTCGTATTCTGTCCCCTCCAACAGCCTCTGTCCCGGCTAGGTCTGTCCCATTGCTCCCCTTTAGGCAGGAGACTAACACAGGAGGAGACCCCAGACGGGTTGACTCCGAAGTTAGTCAGTGATTCCAGTCCCCTAATGTCGGTATCCACACAGTACCCCAAACAAATTGGTCCAAACAGAGTATTCCTCACCCAGCCAACCTCTACCTCTCTCAGAGAACATATCTGCCACTGGGGAGAGGCCTGGGCTGACCCTTCTCCCTCGAGTCTTTTCATCCGCTGGAGAGAAGACAGGTTGACTGGGCTCACTCCATCAAGCTGTTGGGGATCTGGGCTGACCGCCCAGCATCCCTGGGGTATACAGGTGGAGACTGAAATTCCATCCATTGATATCAGCTCAAGCTGCAGTTGTGTGTAGGGGCCAGTAGTATTCTGTCCTGTTAGCACTTCAGCTGAGGTCCCCACATCATCCACTCCAGCTGACTTTTGGGGAGTCAGGCCGACCGCCCCAGCTCCCTGGAACTCTGCAGCCATTACCAGTGCTGGGCAGAGGTTGGTAGCACTCTGCCCGGTTGCCAGTGCTTCAGCTGGGTTGGTGTCATCATTCTGGGGTGCCGTCTGCTGTTGGAACTCCCTTTCACTGGTATTGTCTCCCAGGTACATGAACCCTTGTTGGGGAGGGAAAATGTCTGCTTCTCCTCCCTTCATCTCTGAAAACCACTGGGAGAGAGGGACCATCACCTTCTCACCTTGGGCCTCTGAAACTGCCAGGGGTGTGGAGCAGGGGTCGGCAGTACTCTGTCCTGCTGCAAGTACTTGAGCAGGTGATGCGTAATCTATGACATCCTCTGATGAACAGTCCATTATATCCATACATTCTGTAATCTGTGGCTGGAGAGATGAGCCAACTGCCCCAGCTCCCTGGAACTGCACAGTTGCTGCCAATGCTGGGCAGAGTTTGATAGCACTCTGCCCTGTTGCCAGCACGTCTGCTGGGGGCTCCACATCATCTGCTTTGGCTAATTGTTGGGCCAAGAGGCTGGATTCCTCCACTCCCAAACTGTGTAGCTGCCATTGGGGAGGTGAGCTGGCTGCTTCCCTTTCCATTCCCTCATCTGGCTGCTGGGATGACATGTCTGTGGTACTGTCTCCTAGGTGCATGGATCTTTGCTGGGGAGGAAAGACCGCTTTCTCCACCCTGGCCAACTGTTGAGAAGGGACAACAAACACCTCCTCTCCCTTCTACCCCTGTATTTGCTGCTGGGAAGTGATCACTACCTTCTCACCCTGGGCCTCCAGAACTGCCACAGGTGTGGGGCAGAGGTATTGGACCCTCTGTCTGGTGAACAGCGCTTCAGCTGGGGAAGTTCCTTGTAATTCCACAGATATTGCTGTTGGTGCTTGGCAGAGCACAGTGAAGTTTGGCCCTAATACCAGCTCTTCTGCTGGAGGCTCATCAGGTTCTTCTTCCTCAGCAGAAAAGTCTATCAAATCCACTGTCTCTGCAACTGGTGTCTGGGGATAGAGTTTCACAATCTCCTGTCTATGGAACCCAGAAGTCGCTATCGGTGCTGAGCAGAGGTTAGCAGAGCTTTGCCCTGTTGTCAGCACTTCAGCTTTGTTGATGGCAATCTCCAGATTTTCCACTGCCGAGTCTCTGGCATGCTGCTGGACAGGCACATTCATCCATCCAAGATCATCCCATGCAGAAACAGGATCATCAAGGTCAGTTAGCACTTGCTGCATCAGCCATAAGACCTCTGCATCCATAGCTGCGGGGGCAGGTTGGCAAAGCACACTGTTACTCTGCCACATTGCCAACACTGCAACCAGGATTTCAGAGTTGTCAACAGGTATTTCCTGATAGTCCCAGGCAAAGGGAGCCCAGCCCTGGCACTGAGCATAGTCTAGCAGCCGTCTGTAGGTGATCTCCAGCTCCCATTCCTGAATGGCATCTTCCAGTGCCCAGTGCACTTCCGAGACATTCAGTAGCCCTTTTCTGAAATCCATGATTTCATCCAACCGCCACTTCAAATCACTCCCAAAGTTAGAGTCCCCTGTCAGCTTCACATACAACAGTCCCAGGCCGCCATAGCTGAAACCTTCGGTTGGGCTGTCATCCGCTATCCAGGCACATGCTTGGGATACATGCCACCAGAGGGCTCTGTAACTCTCATCCAGCTTCATCTCTGCCCAGACCAGCCTGCTTAAAACAGCACCCGCAATCCATACTGCGACCAGTACCTTTCCTGGTTGGAGGGGAGAACTTTTCCCTGGTGAAGCTGCTCATGGGCTAGCGCTTCCTTCCAGAGTTCGCAGCGAATAGAATCAAACCCTCCCAGCAGGACCTGCTCTGATATTGGTCCTCTGTGCTTTAGCTGCATCTCTCGCAACCTCCTTCTGAATTCCTCTTCCATGGTGGCTGGTATCTGTACCTCTCCTGCTATTCGGACCTTGAATCCAGGTGGAGGTTTGGATGTTCCAGACTGCAGGAAGGGTCCCACTGCTTGCCAACAATGTGACGGAACATCCCCCACACTCCGCTTGAGTGCTTCTGTCAGTATACCGCTTCCTAAGTCCTGGAACACAAGTCCAATGGATCTGGCTATAGGAACCCCCAAGAACTAGACAACACCAGTCTTGAAGTACACCAGGAATACATTTTATTTGAGATCTCCCACAAATATACACAGTAGGATGACTAAAACCTAACCTAATTAGCATGAGCTAATTATCTAATCATTGACCCAGACTAGTTGTCTGAGAGATAGGACTTTTCAGGGTAAGACTTTGTCTCCTAGCTCACTGATTGACTATTCAATACACATTACCATAAACATAAACACAGGGCTAATTAGCATAAACAACATTGTGTGGAATAACCTTTGTGACAGTGGGGTCACTTTGGACACAGGGTGAATAAAAGAAACCCCTGATATGGTCTGTGATAGCCATATTCAAGGCTGTATATACATTGTATATAGATTGGATGTATACTGTATATGGGGGTTAAGTATCATTGCTGTGAGGAATTAAGTTGTTTTGCATTTCTATTGTTCATTTAAGTCTGTCCTTGTGTGTATTGTAAAGTGCCAGACAGACTGGCTGCCAACCCTTTGTGAAAAGATGTGTATTGGGTGGGATCGTTTGAAGCCTAGCAGACGTCAGGATGAGGTGTTGAGTCTTGGGATGTGTGGGTGGAGCTGGGCCCTTGTTCATGTTAAAGCATGTGCCTTGAATTGTGTATAAAGTTACAATGTTTCTCATTAATAAAGTCATTCCTACTACAGAAGAGACAGAGTGCGTCTCGTCTTTTTGCCAGAGGGGTCGGCTCCTATAGGAAAGGGTCGTTTAGCTGTGGATATTGGTAGCGAGTGGATGTGTGTCTAGGAGAGGGAACATCGTAAACGGCGTTAACCCCCTTTATATTAGGGGTGCCGTTACATTGGTGGCAGCAGTGGGATCTTCCCTCCAGTTACTGGGACACTTCAAACCACCACAGTAAATGACCAGCTATGCAGCCTGCAGGAAAGCCACACTGAAAGACTTACTTGAGAGCCATGGAGGGACCAGTGGGACAAAGAACAAGGCCACCTTGATCAGGGAACTAACCGAGATGGATCAGAGGGATGGTGATGCAGGACCCCGGTCAGTTGAAGACTTGTTTCAGCAACGAGTTCGACAGCGGGTGGCATTATATGGTGCTAACCCATCAGAGACCGCCATACAGAATGCCATTAGAGACATCCAGCTGCAGGATGAGCGACAACATGAGCAGAGAATGGCAGAAATACGGCAATCGGAGACAACACCTAAAGATGCAGCGCCTGTCCGTAAGTTGCCCTTTCGGGCGTTCAAACTATTTAAGGAGGGAGAGGAGGAAATTGAAGCATTCCTGCAGGACTTTGAGAGACTATGCCAGATACATGAAGTACTGCCCCAAGATTGGGTCGCCTTACTGGCAAGTAATTTAACTGGCAGAGCGGCGGATGCGTATCGGGCCCTGGAGGATGAGGACGCTAAAGACTATGACCGGGTAAAAGAAGCTCTACTAGCCCGATTTGCCATTACACCCGAAGCCAGCCGGATTAAGTTTCGAGAATCCCGGAAACAAACCCACATAACATACGTGGAGTGGGCACATCGTCTGCAGCGAGACCTTAAGGGCTGGATCCAGGGAAGCCACGCTCATACCATAGAGGACATCACCCAACTAGTACTCTTAGAACAGTTCTTTAACCACACCCCTCCGGTACTACGGGATTGGGTACGAGATAAGCAACCACGGACTGTACAGCAAGCGGCTACTTTGGCCGATGAATATCTGGACTCTCGAAGGTCAGGCGGAAGCGAGCGCTATCCACCATCTCGGCCCAGTTTATCAGCCTCTAACACAGCTTCAGCACCAACCCCAACGGCCACTTATCCTCAGCAGCCCAGGTTCAACTCCCAGGACTATGCACAACCCATCAGGTGTTTCGGATGTAAACAGCTAGGGCACAAAAAGCCAAACTGTCCATTAAATCCAGCCATCCAGTCCCAGTCATGGAGACAACCAGCAAGGGGGAGCCCCTGCACACCCATGCCTGCGGCCCACTGCGTTGAGGAGGAAGAACATTGGGGCGTCCTGCACGAGGCTGATCCAATACAAGCAGCTAACCGGGACAACAGGCAACAACACAGGCAGACGGTCCGGGTTAATGGAACGGTAGTCAATGGCTTACGTGATAGCGGCGCTACCATGACCCTACTACAGAAGAACCTCATCCCAGAGAGCCAACACACCGGAGACACTGTAGCCGTAAGAGTAGCGGGAGGTACCATCTTCCGGCTACCCGTGGCCCGTGTTCGCCTGGATTGGGGGGTTGGTTCGGGACACATGAATGTGGGGGTGATGAAGGACTTGCCTGCGGATGTACTACTGGGGAATGATTTGGCCCCCCTCCTTTCTGCTTACACCCCGATGGGCCCCGATGAAGTCAACCCTGTGACTACACGTGCACAGACACGTACTGCTGGAACCGGCCCGCTTGCTGCAGAGACCCAGGTGAGACTATCCTCCCCGACACGTACCTTAGATCAGGCGCGCCTAGGATGGGATACCCCAGAAGCATTCGGGAGGGAAACTCGGGAGGACCCGACCTTACACAAGTATAGGGCTAAGGCAGATACTCAGGAAAGGGGAATAGATGGGGAGCTGTTTGAATGGGATGGGGATAGACTGTATAGGATCCCTAAGCCATCTCAGAGAAGTAAGGCCCCTTCGCAGAAACGACAGCTGGTGGTACCTAAGAAATACCAGCTGGAGATTCTGCGAATCGGGCATGATGTGCCGCTAGCAGGACATCTAGGGTTCCGTCGCACGGTCCATAGGATCACACAGAATTTATTCTGGCCCAATTTTAGCCAGGATGTGCCACAATACTGCAAAACGTGTGACACATGTCAACGGATAGGGAAGAGGGGGGACCACCCTAAGGCTAAACTCATGTCCATGCCTATTATTTGGGAGCCCTTTTACCGCATAGCCGTTGACATTGTGGGTCCCCTGGCCCGGCCTAGTCCATCCGGAAAGAAGTATATTCTCACCATGGTGGACTACGCCACCCGTTACCCAGAGGCAGTAGCTATGTCCAACATTGAAGCAGAGACAGTAGCTGATGCCCTGGTTAAGATTTTTACCAGAGTGGGGTTCCCTAAGGAGATTCTCTCTGACCAGGGAACCCAGTTTACCACGGTACTCACCCGGCAGTTGTGGAAGGTGTGCAATATTAAGCCCTTACTGAGCTCCCCCTACCACCCCCAGACTAATGGTCTCTGCGAACACTTTAACGGGACCCTCAAGCAAATGCTGAGGACCTTTTCGGACTCTTGCAGAGACTGGGAGAGATTCCTGCCTCACCTGTTATTTGCGTACAGAGAGGTACCCCAGGAATCTACTGGGTTCTCGCCCTTCGAGTTGCTCTATGGGAGAAGGGTCCGCGGACCCCTCGATCTCATCAGAGGACACTGGGAGGGAGAGACAGAGCAAGAAGGGACCCCCATAGTACCCTATGTTCTGGAACTCAGGGACCGCATGGAGCAACTGTCTCTGATGGTAAGAGAGAATCTCCAGGCGGCCCAGGGAAGACAGAAGAGATGGTACGACCGGGCGGCCCGACAGCGGGTCTTCCAGGTTGGGCAGAAGGTCTTAGTGCTCAAGCCTGTGAAGACCGACAAGATGCAGGCATCTTGGCAGGGCCCGTATAAAGTAGTAGCCCAGGTATGTGATACTACCTATGTCATTGCCAGCTGTGCAGATGAAAGAATCCAGCGAACCTTTCATGTGAACATGCTGAAGGAGTATCAGGAACGGCTGGAGGATGTTGCTGCAGTATGTGCCCCTGCTGCGGACGACTCAGAAGGTTTACCCCTCCCTGACTTACTAGAGAGAGAGCCCCAGACTGACCTCATTAGCCTTGTACAGCTAGGAGACCGGTTAAGCCCCACAAAGAAGGAACAGGCTAAGCGGCTTCTGTGGGAGAAACAGGCGACGTTTTCCCAAAGACCGGGATATACGACCTTGGCTGTACATAAGGTAGAGACCCCTGGACAAGCACCCCTCCGTCAGCCCCCCTACCGTATCCCTGAAGCAGTCCGAGAGGAAATGCAGAAGGAGATACAGGAGATGATTCAGTTAGGAGTCATTGAGCCTTCTGACAGCCCTTGGGCCTCGCCTGTAGTCCTGGTGCCTAAGAAAGACGGGACTACCCGGTTCTGCGTGGACTACAGGCGACTCAACGAGAAGACCACCACTGATGCCTACCCGATGCCCAGGGTAGACGAACTACTAGATCGTATAGCCAGGGGACGTTATTTAACTACAATAGACTGTGTAAAGGTTATTGGCAGATCCCCCTGGCCGAGGATGCTATCCCCAAGTCGGCATTTGTTACCCCATTTGGCCTGTACCAGTCTAAGGTCATGCCATTTGGAATGAAAAATGCCCCGGCGACCTTCCAACGTATGGTGGATAGGCTCCTCGATGGCTTCCAGGATTTTGCATGTGCATATCTGGATGACATTGCGATCTACAGTGGGTCTTGGGAGGAGCACCTGGTTCACGTAGGAGTGGTTCTGGACAAAATTCGGGCCGCAGGCCTGACCTTGAAACCAGACAAGTGCCATCTAGGGATGGCGGAGGTGCAGTAACTGGGACACCGAGTGGGGTGTGGGAACCAGAGACCCCGAGCCAGCCAAGGTAGAGGCAGTAGCTAACTGGCTCACGCCCCGTACTAAGACCCAGGTATTGGCCTTCTTGGGAACTGCAGGGTACTACCGACGTTTTGTCCCTAATTATAGTGCTATCGCCAAACCCCTGACTGACCTGACGAAAAAGAATTTACCTAGGCAAGTCCTCTGGTCTCCAGCTTGTGAATCCGCGTTTCTAGCCCTCAAGCAAGCACTTGTAAATGCCTCTGTCTTGGCTGCCCTAGTACCTAACAAACGTTTTCTTGTCCACACAGATGCTTCCATGTTTGGACTGGGGGCAGTGCTGAGCCAAGTTGGGGAGGATGGAGGAGAACACCCTGTCGCATACCTGAGTAGAAAACTATTACCCCGGGAAGTGAGCTATGCGGCAGTGGAGAAGGAGTGTTTGGCCCTGGTCTGGGCCCTTAAAAAGCTGAACTCTTACTTATACGGACAGGAATTTTCACTGGTCACTGACCACAACCCATTGGCCTGGCTTAACCGGGTCTCCGGAGATAATGGCAGGTTGCTGCGGTGGAGCTTAGCCCTACAACCTTACAACTTCACCATCAGCTACCGACCCGGTAAGCAAAACGGCAATGCTGATGGGTTGTCCCGGCAAACCGACGCCCTCCCGGGCTCCTAGTGCAATGTTGATGGGTTATCCAGTATTGGAAGAATGGACCCATGGACTAATTGCAGAGTCAACCCGTCTGGGGTCCCCTCCTCTGTTAGTCCCCTGCCGAAAGGGGAGATGTGTGACAGTGGGGTCACTTTGGACACAGGGTGAATAAAAGAAACCCCCGATATGGTCTGTGATAGCCATATTCAAGGCTGTATATACATTGTATATAGATTGGATGTATACTGTATATGGGGGTTAAGTATCATTGCTGTGAGGAATTAAGTTGTTTTGCATTTCTATTGTTCATTTAAGTCTGTCCTTGTGTGTATTGTAAAGTGCCAGACAGACTGGCTGCCAACCCTTTGTGAAAAGATGTGTATTGGGTGGGATCGTTTGAAGCCCAGCAGACGTCAGGATGAGGTGTTGAGTCTTGGGATGTGTGGGTGGAGCTGGGCCCTTGTTCATGTTAAAGCATGTGCCTTGAATTGTGTATAAAGTTACAATGTTTCTCATTAATAAAGTCATTCCTACTACAGAAGAGACAGAGTGTGTCTCGTCTGTTTGCCAGAGGGGTTGGCTCCTATAGGAAAGGGTCGTTTAGCTGTGGATATTGGTAGCGAGTGGATGTGTGTCTAGGAGAGGGAACATCTTAAACGGCGTTAACCCCCTTTATATTAGGGGTGCCGTTACACCCTTAGAAGCCAAACTAGACTCATTTACACAACAGACAGGTGGCTGGAGTTGATGAGATTAGCATCTAACAGTTTGTGTCCCAAAAGTTTGATTCAGTTTATTGCTAATATGGCAACTACATATCCAGAGTCTGTGCGTCTTGGGGGGGGGGCATGGATCTGAATCCAAATATCACCAACTCAGGGGTCCCCAGGCAAACAGCTCACAAAGAGCACCATTCCCCCAAATGCCAGGGCCCATAATCGCAAGGCAAGAGGCTCGCATTCTATCCCCTCCAACAGCCTCTGTCCCGACTAAGTCTGTCACAATTTGCACTTCAATTCCTTTGTATGAGATTCCTGCAGATGTTCCTATGCCTTCCATGATTTTAGACTTCTCTTTGGCATAATGGAACCTAACTATTAAATCTCTTGGGCTTGGTCTCTTGTAATCCTATGTACCCTATCCAATTTCAATATTTCTGCTGCATCGCTCCCCAGCACGGGGGGGTTAAACAATTCATGCGGGGACATGGCCTGGACACGGCTGAAGATGGCAGCTTAATCCTCCTGCTCCACTACTCCATGGTCCTCCATTCTGCACATTCAGCGCCTAGAGGCGATTCAGTTCGCATTGTGCGCTATACAAGTATTTCATTCATTCATTCACAGAGGTAGCCCACCTCCAGCTACTATTGGCAAAACAGACCGGGACCCATCGGCCAGCCATAGGATCCAGATTTGCAGCTTATCAGAGATCTTCAGGTCCCGAGAGTGGAAGCTGTCTTCCGAAACACAGGCCTTCAGGGAGGTGAGTCCCGGCTCCACAAGGCAGCCGGGAACACATGTCAGCAATCCCCAGCCCCCTGCCACTAGTAGCCTCAGCCTGGAAGACCTCAGAGCAATAGCTGCAGACATTAAAAATACCCTGTCTATGGCAATATCTGAACGAAGGCTGGACATACAACGACCTTTTAGGATGCCCACCTGACACACCAGTAGATATGGAACACCTACACCAAGCACTTCACCCCACGGGCAGAGACACAGACCCCCCCAAGAGATGTTATAGGGTGTCTGACTAACTTCAAAATTAAAGAAGAAATTATGAGGCAAGCCACACTCAGAGGTCATATCCTATATCGGGGCACAGAAATCAAACTATACCACGATCTGTCTCAAATCACCTTACAAAAACGCAGATCACTGCACTCGCTTCTAGATGCTCTGAGAGACAGAAACATCCCATACAGGTGGAAATTCCCCTCCTGCCTACAAGCGGGCTCTGGCGGAAGGATCTCATTCCTACGACACCCTGATGAAGCAACCTCATTCTGAGAAAACCTGAGGATCCCACCAATCGAAATACCAGACTGGAACCACGACCCACGCATCGCAGCTCCACAACATGAGGAACCAATGGAAGTCCAAAATGTATCCACAGCCGGAAGACCCCAACTCTCTCCTCGCGTCTCACCTCCACCAGCCAACTATCGCTCCCCAGGAGAAGGAAGCATACCAGCATCACCAGCACACAGAAAATCCAGAAAGGACTAAACGCCACAACCAGATCTGCTGGATTCTTTACTCTTTCACAGACGTGGGTAACCACGATTTGCATCCGTTAAAACTCCAGTGAGTAAACATGTTGTTGCCTACTTAACCTTTATTGCTATATTTATACGCAGCTTTCAGTGAAACACGACCAGAAATCCCCATGGGGGATGCGTACTTCAACAACCAAACATGCATATAACACATGCCTAACACATGTACTTTGTCTTGTTGACACGAGAAATCTGCAGACATCCAGGAACTGCTCTCATAGGCGAATTTTGTTGAGCCTTTTATACAAACTTTTTGGAACCAAACCCAAACGTTAATACCACCATAGGCATAGAAATCCCCTATTACTGTCTTGAACCAATAGTCTAGCTAGGTGTGTCAGCATTATACTTGGCAGCTGCCGTGATCGGTTTGACCGGTCCAGGTAATTCTACTACAAATGATATGCATGTATGTTATACCTGTTTTCCTGTTTGTTGCAAGGCATATATCCTATCCCCTTGCCAGCTCACAAGCTTAATTCTCTTCCACCTCAGTAACTGTCTACACAGATTAGATCCCTATAAGCAATTCTACAACTCGTAACGACCCATTACCTTTAAAGCAAGCAAAGAGGTGAATATGATGTACCTTGTAAACTATCGTTTTTCTCTGCCAGACAAGTTTAAACCAAGATTAAACACTGGTTATTATACATAAAATTTTGTAAGTTAAATATGTTCGAGCATCTCACAGTACAAAACACTGAATAGTCCTATCACAACGGATCTTGTAGTACCCCCACATCATTCCCTCCTAGCGGGACACTCCACGTTAAGCATATCAGATAGCATAAAAAAAATCACTAGTATACTGAATTGAACATGCCACGGGATGTATTTTCCCGTATTGTAAACGTGTATAAACCCCTCAAGTTGTGGACTAAGTGTGCAAGCACTCTGGCCTAGAATAATCCATCTATTGTACCACTATCACAATCACCTTTATATTAACACGCCCAAGCAAAAATCTCCTTCCAACATGACTACATCAGGTTTGCCACATACTACGAGCACCACACTCGAGATAAACACACCACATTCCCTACAATAACACATATAGGATGAACTCTTCATCACACACAGACTCAAGAAGTATACCCCTACAACTTCCGTCTCTGACCCATATATTGCCTTATATATTGCCTTACACAACACTACACACCAACCGTACTTCAGTGCCTAGAAACACAAACACCCACAACATTTTTACACATCCTTATCAAATACACAAGCGTGAGCACGCCCTTACCCTACCATCTACGGAACTCCCACATACTCCATGCATAACCTTACGAGTAGCCACGAGGAACAGTACATATACTCATTGTATACTATCCAAAACTATCTTCATCAGTCCTACCATAACTTACAATAGCCAAGTCACAGATGTGTGCTGATCTTCTCCCAACTAGTTTCATCCTATAAGGCTGGTTAGCGGGTCTATCCTAGCCATCAGAATACCTCCCACCCACCCACAAACAAATATCTTCTTCCCAGTAGAACCTTCCCTCCCACATCTCCTGACTTACCCTTTATTCCCCCACTCCCCCCTCCCATCCCCTTACAAACCAGAAGAGGACTGAACATTGCCTCACACTCACAACCAAATACACACAACAATTATCAAAATGCCCACTTCAAACCCAGCTCCTACAAGAGCTAAACTTAAAATAGTCTCCCTCAATGTGAAAGGGCTTAACATACCCGAAAAAAGTTCACAACTCTTGCTATAAATGCGAAAACTCAAAGCTGACGTAATTTTACGCCAAGAAAAACACTTCAAAACTGGCCAAGTACCTAAACAATCAAACAAAGATTACCCAATGACCTTCCATGCAACCAAACCATTAGCCAAAACAAAAGGGGTTTCCATCTTTATATCCAAGCACCTAACCATAGAAATAACAGATTCACAAGCAGATGAATCAGGCCGATATGTATTTATCAAAGGCTCAATCTATGGAAAACCCATTATGATTGCTAATATATATAGCCCTAACTGGAGGCAAGTGAGTTTCTTCCACGATATAACAATGGCAGTAACTTCCTTCCAGTCAGGCATTGTCATGGTCGTCCCAGTGATCCAATGGCATATAGGAGACCTGCCCGCAGAATCCCCATGTTAAGAAGTTGCCGGTATCCTTGGGCGCGCGTTAGCGCGAACGGACGCACGCGGGTGCGCGTTGGTACAAACGGGCGCATGCGGATGCGCGATGTTACGAACGGGCGCACACGGGTGCGCGATTGTGCGAACAGACGCACGCGGGTGCGTGGCGTCACGAACGGGCGCACGGTTACTCGCGGGGGCGCGCAGACACGCCGTACGACCGTTTTTGGCGCCCAAAGGGCTACTTAAGGAATCTGCCACTGTGCCTCCTTGCTGTCCAGTCTACAGCGTGTCCGGTTATTCTGCTATCTGCTACCTGATTGTCTCTGATTCCTGTTACCCGGCCTGTTCCTGGCAACGTTTGCTTGCTGCCTGCCACGACCTTCGGCCTGTCTGACTACGCTTCTGCCTCTTCCTGTGTACCGTTGTTGCCCGCCTGTTACCGACCCAGCTTGTACTTTGACCTTGCTTCTGCCACCTGCTGTTCCAGACTGACTGCCTGTGCCTGCTGCCGTCTGCTGTCTGCCACCTGCTGTTCCTGCCTGACCGCCTGTGCCTGCTGCCGTCTGCTGTCTGTCACCTGCTGTTCCAGCCTGACCACCTGTGCCTGCTGCCGTCTGCTGTCTGCCACCTGCGGTTCCTGCCTGACCGCCTGTGCCTGCTGCCGTCTGCTGTCTGCCACCTGCTGTTCCAGCCTGACTGCCTGTGCCTGCTGCTGTCTGCTGTCTGCCACCTGCTGATCCAGCTTGACCGCCTGTGCCTGCTGCCGTCTGCTGTCTGCCACCTGCTGTTCCGACCTGTCTGCCGGGTGTCTACTATCCAGCGCTCCTGTGGATCCTCCGCTCCTTAAGGTCCGGACCAGTCCTGCACCAGTTTGGCACTTGTGCCCTCTGAACTCCTGAATTCCTGTTCCCATTCCCAGGGGTTCTCGAGCCAGAGGCTTACGAGAGGCCGCTCCCTGCATTCTGGGCTCCTATACCAGGTACGTGACAGGCATCCTCCTACTCGGAGGTGATTTCAATGTTGCTTTGAACCCTCTTGAAGACACATGCTCAGGGGCATCCTCTCTTCCTTTCAAAGCTCTTAAACAAATTAAAACTCAACTACAAGACTTACCCCTACATGACTCCTGGCACATCTTTCATCCCAGAGACAGAGACTATACCTACTACTCCCCACGTCATGACTATTACTCTAGAATAGATTACCTTTTTATCACGCAAAGGGACTTCCCACTCTTGTCCGAAGCAACCATTGAATGTCTGTTTCTTTCTGACCACCACCCTATCACAGCCACTTTAACACTCCCAGATCACATACAGCACACCAAAACTTGGAGATTAGATGCATCATTAATCACAGATCCCTCCCACATAGCCAAAATCGCGGAAAACATTTAGGACTTCTTTGTAATCAATGACACCCCTGACACATCTCACTCGACCCAGTGGGAAACTCATAAATGTGTGGTCAGGGGAACACTTATCAAACTTGCATCAGCCCGCAAACGTGCCCAACAGGAAGCTATTAACAGCCTGCTAAAACAAATACAGAAACTGGAACAGACCCACAAACTCACTACAGCGCATACCACCCTAAAGGACCTGGAACAAGCTAGAAATCACCTTAGGGAAGAATTTGGTAGGAAAAACGTTATTCTTTCCCAAAAGCTCTTTTACGAACATAGCAATAAAAGTGGAAAGCTCTTAGCCAGAGCCCTCCAAGCCAAAAAGGCTAATACCACAATATGTAAAATTAGATCATCCCCAACAGTAACATTATCTAACAGTGAGGAGATCACATACCACTTTGCCCAGTATTACACAGATCTATACAATCTCCCCCACAGAAGAAAAACCACATGCAGATAATAGGTCACGCAAAGACATCATCACAGAATTCCTTACACAATACAGTCCCATCCCTATATCTCAGGAGCAAGCGAAAATAATAAACGGCCCCTTAACAGGTGAAGAATTCTATTCAGTCAAACAAATGAAATTAGGCAAAAGCACTGGCCCAGGTGGATTCTGTATGACCTACTACAATACTTTCTCAAAACTATTAACTGCTCCCTTCTTAAGAGCCTTTAACTTATTACCCCAGCCAAATACAGTATCCAATACCCTACTTGAAGCACATATTTGTGTTATCCCCAAACCTGGCAAAGACAGTGAATTAGCCTCAAACTATTGCCCTATTTTGTTGCTAAACACTGATCTAAAAATCTTTGCAAAAATTCTAGCAAACCGCATACTCCCTCTACTCACGAAATTAATATCAAAGAACCAAGTAGGATTTATCCCAGGTAGAGAAGCCAGGGACGATGCACTCAAAGCTATCAACTTTCGCCACTGGCTCTCAACCTCAAAAATCCTGGCTTCTTCCTATCATTAGACGCAGAGAAGGCCTTTGACAGGCTAGCCTAGGATTACCTAGAAGCGGTATTACATCATTTCGGCTTCGGCGAATGCCTAATAAGCTTCATAATGTCTCTCTACCCAAATCCCAGAGCGAAAGTATGGGTGAATGGGCTTCCTTCCAAATCAAAAGTGGCACATGTCAGGGCTGCCATTTGTCCCCCATCTTGTTTGTCCTAACACTCGAACCCTTCTTATGTAAATTACGCAATAACACAGACATCCACAGAATCACCATAGCCAGAAAAAATACAAGTTAGCTGCGTTTGCGGACGACATTCTCCTATTCCTGTCAAAACCCCTTGTGACCCTTCCAAATCTCCTCAAAGTCCTCCACCTATTCCAATACATAGCCCACTTCAAAATAAACTTTACAAAACCACACACCCTCAACATAACCTTAACAGAACCATATATCTCACAATGCAAACAGAACTTCCCATTCATATGGAAATTAGACGTGTTGACATACCTGGGGATCCAATTACCCGCAAAACTATCTGACCTCTTTCTTAAAAACTACCTCCCACTTCTCAAAACTATTGCAGAAGATCTAAAAAGATGAAATAAAACACATTTTTCATGGTTATGTAGTATGGCCATTGTCAAGATGAATATCTTACCACGGATACTATACCTTCTCCAAACGATCCCTATCAAACTTCCCAATACCTTCTTAAAATCTAACACAAAAATAGGTAGAAATTATATCTGGAGCCAAAAACACCCCAGAATTAGATACAACCAGCTAATAAAACCCAAAACCAAAGGAGGAATAGGCCTACTTGATATACAGCACTACTACTGGTCCTGTCACCTAAAACGCATTATAGACTGGCACACGCACCAACAGACGAAGGACTGGGTGACTCTAGAGAACTCATTCTCCCTATACCCCATATTAATGGGACCCCTTGGATCCGACGCAATCTCCTACCTGAAATCCTTATGAAGCACCCAACTACTGGCCCCACATTGGAATGCTTTGCACAATCCAACCATAAATTTAAACTTTCCAAAGTCCCAGGCCCCCTTTCGCCAATCTTGTTCAATCCCCAGATCCCCCCAGGGATGGAACACCACTCACTATCCAATAAGCAACCAGAAACAGGTTTATGCATACATCACATCCTACAGGAAGGCAAGTTGCTAACCCAAGATCACATGAACATGACTTGGGCCGCGCCAAACCTAAGCTTTCTAGAATACTGGCATCTCAAGCATGTAAACAGTGTGCAAACCAAAGCAAACTTATCTGAAGCATTAACTGATTTCGAAAACCTATGCTTGAGCCACACACCACAACATCATGTCATCTCTAGGATCCACAACATGCTTTGGGATAACATCCAGGCTGACGAGGGAATAGCATGCAAGGCATGGGACAAGGCCTAAACATAGAACTGACAAACAACTCCTGAACATGCAAAGAGGCAAAAAATTTGTTTCGAAAACACGAACACCGGTAAAGTCTATGGGACACGAACATGAATAATCAAAAGTGCTAATTTTAAAGGCTTATATGCATGGTATTGTCATAAAAAAGTGTTTGGGGACCTGGGTCCTGCCCCAGAGGACATGTATCAATGCAAAAAAACTTTTTAAAAACTCCTGTTTTTCCGGGAGCAGTGATTTTAATAATGCTTTAAGTGAAACAATAAAAAGTCTAATATTCCTTTAAATTTCATACCTGGGGAGTGTCTATAGTATGCCTGTAAAGGGACGCATGTTTCCAGTGTTTAGAACAGTCTGACAGCAAAATTACAATTTTTCTAAAGGAAAAAAAAAGGAATTTAAAACTACTCGCGGCTACAATGAATTGTCGGTCCGCAATACACAAAAGTTCATTGATAAAAACGGCATGGGGATTTCCCCACAGGGGTACCCCGAAAAAAATGTAAAAAAAAAAAAACGTGGGGGTCCCCCTAAATTCCATACCAGGCCCTTCAGGTGGATATTAATTATGGATATTAAGGGGAACCTCGCGCCAAAATTAAAAAAAAAGAAATGGCATGGGGGTCCCCCTCAAAATCCATACCAGACCTGATTTTAAGGGGAACCCCGCACCAAAATTAAAAAAAAAATGGCGTGCGGTCCCCCTAAAATCCATACCAGACCCTTATGTGAGCACGCAACCTGGCAGGTCGCAGGAAAAGAGGGTGGACGAGAGAGGAGGTAGCCCCTCACAGCACCTTGTCCCCATGTTGATGGGGAGAAGGGCCTCATCCCCACAACCCTTGCCCGGTGGTTGTGGGGGTTTGCAGGATTATCACACCTCTAGCTTTCTTTCTCATTACCCGATCCCTCTATTCTATATCTCCCGGATGTTCAATTTCACCCCCCCTTCCCTATTAAGTCCCTGGACCAGATCAAATTCGTCAGACTTCTGGTATCTGTAAAAGACTTTCGTTAAGTCGTCAGTAGCGATGTCAGATCATAAGTCAGGAATACAGGGGTATGGTCTGACCATGTAATATTTCCTATGGATGTAGCCCGGACTGCATGTAAACAAGTATATGGGGAATCAAAATATAATCTATCCTGGTATAGATTTTATGTGGGGGTGAATAAAATGAGTAATCTCGTTCCCCAGAATGTTGCAATCTCCATACGTCAATCAATTGAGCTTTGTGAAATAATTTTGTAGTGCGTTTCAGTTGGCTAGGAAGGATAGATGATACCCCCGTGGAGGTATCTGTTGATGGTATCAAAGGTATATTAAAATCCCCTCCTAGTATCAAAATACTATGCAATACTATGCAAAATCTAAAAGCTTCTCTAATGCTTCATCTAGAAAAGAGGCCTGATTTTCATTGGGAATATACAGTAGATTGTTGCCAGTGTCATCTGCTTGTTCCCCAGGAGGCCCTTTATGTAAATATATAATCTCGTAGGGTCTATCAATTATATTTGATGGTGCCAGGGTATTTTACTAGGAATTAATATGGAAACCCCTTTTGATTTAATCATCGAATTAGTAGCATGGTATGTCAATGGGTAAAATCTGTTTTGGAGATATTGAAGTCTGTCTGTCTTGAAATGTGTCTCTTGAACAAAAGCTATATCAACACGGAAATGTTTCAGATCATGTAGTAGCATACATCGTTTCTCGGGTATGTTAAGACCCTTAGCATTCAGGGACATCACTACTATACTATCCAGCGCCATTTTAGGATTAAGGGGAGGGAGAGAAAATAGAAAAAAAATGTAAACATTTAAAAAAAAGGGGGGGGGGGGAATGGAGGCAGGGAGGGAAGGGGGAAAAATAAATAAATAAAATAAATAAAAAAGGGGGAAAGGGAAGATATCACTCCTCTTCTCCAATTACCCTCAGGAAAGCACCTTCTTCTGGTCTTACTGGACCATATAGGCGCAGGCCTAACTGGGAGAGTGGTCTGAGATGTCCGAGCTGTGAGGCTCTCTACTTTTGCCCTCCAGCAAAAATTTAAATAAAAAAAGAATATCTTTTACCAGTTTAACACAAATTTTCAATATCAACATCATCATTGTTGCTCTTATTTCATTATATCTATTTTATTTACATAGGGGAGGAAAAAAATGGAAGTTATGGAGATAGGAAGGGAGGAACAAGAAGCAAACTGAATTCAATAAAATATATAGTTTAACATATGAGGGTCAAAATACCTCTAAAAAAAACGGAGTTAAACTTACCGGTAACACTTTTTCTAGGAGTCTTCCAGGACAGCCTCTGAGATATAGGGCTCCTCCCTCCGGGACAGCAAACACGTCAACCCAATCAAATAAAAGGTGTGGTCCTCCAGTCCCTCTTCAGTTTTACTCAAAGAACCGCCGGAAGGCTCTGAAAGACATAACACACTAACAATCACGTTAGTACACATCCTCACCACTTAATCCAACTTAAACAACTTTGGGTGGGAAACCAGGCTGTCCTGGAAGACTCCTAAAAAAAGAGTTACCGGTAAGTCTAACACCGGTTTTCTCATATCGTCTTCCAGGACAGCCTCTGAGATGATAAGCAAGGAGCTCACCTTGTCAGGGCGGGTCCACTGCCTGGAGGACCTTTCGTCCAAATGTCTGCTCTTTATCAGACCATAAATCCAGACAGTAATGTTGCAAACGTAGAGTAGCTGGACCACGTTGCTGCCTTGCAGATCTCCTCCGGAGAGGCTCCAGCCCTCTCTGCCCATGATGCGGAAACCGCCCTGGTAGAGTGTGCCTTAACTAAGGGAGCCTGCTTCCCCTCTAATTCATAGGCTTTAACTATCGCCATTCGTATCCACCTGGCGATAGATGATTTGGACGCCTTGCAGCCCCTGCGGGGGCCCGAAAAGTTAAAAAAAAGTGAGTCTGACTTCCTGAAGACCCTAGTGGCTTCTAAAAAAATTAATAGACTTCTTCTGACGTCTAACAAACTTAAAGATTTCGCCTCATCTCCGCCTGAGGCTGAGAAAAATGTTGGTAAAATAATATCCTGTGTCCTATGAAAAGTGGACACAACCTTAGGGAGAAAACTAGGGTCAGTCTTAAGCACTACCCTGTCCTCTAAAATTAACAAAAACGGCTCTCTGACCGAGAGCGCCTGCAGATCACTCACCCTTCTAGCTGATGTGATCGCTATAAAAAAAACTGTTTTTAGTACCATCCACTTAAACTACGCTTTTTCTAAGGGTTCAAATGGATCTCGGGTCAAAGCCCTAAGGACCAAGGACAAATCCCAAGTAGGACAGGTCTTCATCTTCACAGTTCTGGATCTAGCCAGAGCTTTGAAGAAGTTTTTGACGAAAGGATTCTGCTGGAGAGAGGACTGAAGAAAAACACTTAAGGCCGCCACCTGTACCTTTAGGGTGCTGATAGAGAGGCCCAGCTCTACCCCCGCTTGCAGAAAATCTAGGACTGCCGGGACCCCGGGACGTCCAATCCCCTGTTCTTGCAACCAGGAATTAAACCTTTTCCCTATCTTGGTGTAAATCGCTCTAGTTACTGGTTTACGGCATTCTAACAAGGTCTTAACCACTCTCTCTGAAAAACCCTGTGATCTTAAGATCTGTTCCTCGGATACCAGGCTGCAAGCTTGAGTCTCTCTATCTGAGGATGCAGAATAGGCCCCTGGGAAAGCAAATCCTCCCTGACTGGCAGTAATATCGGAGGATGAACAGCCAACTTCTTTATGCTGGCAAACCAGGGTCTCCTTGGCCAAAAAGGAGCCACTAAAATGAGGTCCGTAGCTTCCAACCGGAACTTCTGCAGAACCTCCGCCACCATCCTTACAGGAGGGAAGGCATAACACAGGCCGAACTGCCATGTATTAGCAAGGGCGTCTATCCCCCTGGCCCGATCCTGTGGGTGAACCGAAAAAAATTGTGTCACCTTCCTGTTGCAAATAGGTCTATCTCTGGCCTTCCCCAGCATGACACAATCTCCTTGAACACTTCCCTGTTGAGGGACCACTCGTCCTGGCCTATCTTCTGCCGACTGAGAAAATCGGCCAGCAAATTCTGAGTTCCCTTGAGATGAATGGCTGATATCGAGGACAAGTTCTTCTCGGCCCAGCAGATGATTCTGTCCGCAATAAACTGCAGCATGGGGCTTCTGGTTCCCCCTTGCTTGTTCAGATAAGCTACTGCTGCCACATTGTCTGACCGAACCTGCAGATCCCTGCCCTGTAACTGGGACTGGAAGGTTTCTATAGCATTCCAAACTGCCAGAAGTTCCTTCTGGTTTGAGGAACGACCTGCCTCTACATTCGACCAGGTTCCTTGGGCTAAGATTCCCTCTAGATGGGCACCCCAACCCAGCGCAATGGCATTGGTCGTGATCACCACCGTAGCTTGTGGGGACCAGGGAAGACCCTTGTCCAGGTTGACCTGGGCCCACCACCACCACAGAGACCTCCTGACGGCAGAAGATAGGGGCATAACCTGGTCCAGGCTCTGCTCCCTGCCATCCCAATAACGGAGCATAAGTCTCTGCAAAGGGCGCTGATGATGTCTTGCCCAGGCCACCGATGGAAAGCATGATGTCATCAATCCCAGGACTCTCATAACCTCCCTGATCTGGGCTTCCCGACCTGATTGAAGCTGGGCTACCGCCTGCTCTAGCTTGTTGATCTTCTCCGCAGGAAGAAACACCCTCATCTGCACGGAAGAGATCCTGTATCCTAAATACAGGACTTCCTGTAAGGGGGACAACTGGGATTTTTCCTGATTTATCAGCCACCCCAGTGAGCGCAGGAAACCCAAGGCCTCCTGCACGTCCTTCTGCAGCTGTTGGGCCGACTGAGCTATAAACAGTAGATTGTCCAGATATGGAATCACCGTTATAGCCCTGAGCCATAACAGGGCCAGCACCTCTGCCAGTACCTTCGTAAAGATCCTTGGCGAGGCAGAGAGCCCGAAAGGGAGAGCTCGAAACTGGAGGTGTACCACTCCCATGTTCATCCTCACAGCCAACCTGAGAAACCTCTGGGACTCCGGATGAATCGGGATATGCAAATATGCATCCCTGAGATCCACGGTGGCCATGTGACAACCCTGAAACAGAAACTTGGTTACAGAGAAGATTGACTCCATACGGAACCGCTTGTATTTTATGAACCTGTTCAGGGGGTGGAGATTCAGTATCAGCCTGAATTTCCCCAAAGGTTTCTTTACCATGAACACGTGGGAGTAAACCCCCAAGCCTCGCTCCTCTGGAGGCACCTGCACCAGTATTTCTTGGTCTACCAGATCTTCCAAAATAAGACCCAGAGCCTTTGCCTTCTCTTGGTCCCTTGGTAACCTGGTTACCTGAAAATTTGGGAGGGGAACTGAACCAAACTCAAACCAGTAGCCGTTCCTTATTACATCTCGTATGAACGGACTTTCGGTTGAAGTATCCCATTGTGGAAGGAACTTCCCCAGCCTTCCTCCCACCGGGACACAGGAGTCACTGGGTTTTAAGGGAGGGTTGAGGAGGATTGAATAAGATTCCTCCTCTGCCCCTTCCCTTGTGACCCGACCAATGTTTTTTGGGGCGAACCTCCCTTTCCTGCAGTTTCTGCTGCCTAGAGCCTCGAAAAAAGCGCTTTTCTTCAGCTTTCTTTTTCTTCTCTGGGAAGGCTTTCTTCCTATCCTGCGTGCGCTCTAACGCCTCTTGCAGGCCAGGGACGAACAAGTGGTCCCCTGAAAAAGGTAATCCACACAGCTTCAATTTCGAAGCTGCATCGCCTGCCCA
This sequence comes from Lithobates pipiens, assembly GCF_037356315.1. Lineage (NCBI taxonomy): Eukaryota > Metazoa > Chordata > Amphibia > Anura > Ranidae > Lithobates > Lithobates pipiens. The sequence continues at coordinate 1,367,701 of NW_027507875.1, forward strand.
GGTTTTAAGCCAAGCGGCCCTTCTGGCAGCGTTCACTAATGCGGCAGATCTAGCAGCCAATTTGACTGATTCTGCGGAGGCATCGGCCAAAAACCCCACTGCCTTGAACAGTAGCGGAAAGGACTTCAACAGCTGTTGCCTGGAAGTGCCCGCTGAAATATGAGATTGTAACTGTGTAAGCCAACACTCTAAGTTTCTGGCCACACAGGTAGCTGCTAGGGCTGGTTTAAGCCCAATGGAAGAGGCATCCCAGGCCCTCTTAAGCAGCACGTCTCCCCTCTTATCCATGGGATCCCTAAGAGAACCCATATCATCAAAGGCCAAAACTGTCTTTTTAGAGACTTTAGCCAAGGGAGCATCAAGTTTGGGAACTTTGTTCCAGGGATACACCGCATCCGTCTCAAAAGGGAACCTCCTTTTAAGGCTACCTGAAAAAAAAGGGCTCTTTTCCGGTTGTTCCTACTCCAGCAGAATCACCTCAATCAGCGATTTATGGACGGGGAATACCCTGTCTTTCAGTACACTCGACCCCTGATACATCATGTCATGTTTTGAAAGCTGGACCTGTTCTTCCCTGATCTCCAAAGTGTCATATATTGCCTTAAGGAGGTCACCCACATCGTCCAAAGACAGCTTGTATCTGGATGATCTAATGGACTCTTCCTCCCCCTCTGACTCAGAAGTAGACTCTGTCCTAGAGGAGGCTAACGACCTTGGTACTCTCTCCTTACCACCTCCTCCTCCTGACTTGGTTCAGACAAGGAGGGCATACTCACGGCCCTGGGTAAAGAGACAGAAGGACCCTGCATCCTATCCATCATGCTCTTGAATGACTGGAAAGTGGATGCTATTTCATCCTTCACAGATGTCAAAACTTTGTGGCAAGCTGCCACTGAGTCCTCTTTCACCAGGCCACTGACACAATCCGGGCAAAGCGGCTTCTCCCAACCGGTGCCTAACTTAGCCCCACACAGCACATTTCCTTCTGGGCAAAGGTATCTGGGCTCTGTCCTGTTTGACCTAAAAACAAAGAAAAAGCAGGGTCCCATTAAAATACCACCCCTGACCACACCACTGTGCTTCTAGGGTCTGCCTAGGAAGTGCCCCCCTCACCAGCAGGTTCCCCACCCCGGGAGGGTACTTAGGTCAGAGTGACCCCTCCACCCCCCAGTGTAAGTCCTGGTCTGCCCTCACCAAGCTTACCTGAGAGGTGATGGAGCCTGTCGAACCAGAGTCCACCTGCACAACTGCGCCCTCCATGGTTCCAGTGTCTTACTCAGTCTCCCTGAGCCTTCACACCGCTCCAGACAGCCCTGTAGCCACTCCGCTGTGCCCAAAGGACTGAAACAGGTCCCGCGGCGCCCCCTGATGACGTGAATCCGGCGGAAGTGCGACTCTCCCACTTCCGGATGGCGGAACGCAAAAACTCCGCCCACTCACGCCGTGCGTTCCTTACGAACGCACCGCTTACAGTACCCGAACACCAGCCAGTGGATCTGAACGTCTCTCGTCCGCCATCCGACCGACCAGGTACGAGCGGTTAGCGATAGAGGGGGAGATTGCCGCCCATCGGGGTCCCGTTCTCTCCGAACGTTTTTAATGGCAGCGGGGACTGATAGCTACCCTCTCCTCCCTCCGAACGGACCGAGGGGTGCTTTGGGCCAGGTCTACCAGGTGCTCCCCCCAGGACAACCCCTGAGAAGAAGGAGCTCCCCTACCGATGTGCTCCTTCCCATCCAGCAGGAAACACAAAAACTGAGGAGGGCCACACCTTTTATTTGATTGGGTTGACGTGTTTCCTGTCCCGGAGAGAGGAGCGCTATATCTCAGAGGCTGTCCTGGAAGACGATATGAGAAAAAACTTCTTCCACTTCCTCCATTTCTCCTTCTTTGGTGTATCAATGGGGGTTTCCTCAAATCTTTATCTCTACTTAAAGACCCAACCTCTCTGCCCTATATAACTACTTCCACATACATATGAGATTATCCTAGGGGAGGGGGAAGGTAAAAAAAAAGAGAACTTTTATAATAGAAAAAATTAGGGGAAGTTTTGTAGTTAACTACAACTACTCCCTTAACCCCTGTGTCATATCTTATTGTATCTTATTTTGTGTTTTAAGTATAGAGTGAGTTTTTGTTTATGTGATATTCTCACTACATTATTCTACCACCTGTCTTAGGGGGAAACCTTAAATCTCTGAATTTTACTTTACTCATATAATCATAAATGACATAAAGTGATAAAAAAATGGAAAAAAATACATAAATAAAGTGTTGTAATTCCTTGCCACCTTAAACCACTAAGTGATAATAGTCTTAATAATAGTCTTAATAAATTTAAATAAATGAAAATGAAAAATAAAACCCTATCCCCAATCTCACAAACAAAAAAAAAAGAAACAAAACCCAGAAAAATGGTTAGAAAAAAAAACAAAAAAACATTCACAGCAATCCTAATACCTCCCCTCCTCCCATTTCCAATCCCACCTTTGTTCTATTTGAGTACTTGTGGGTCTCACAATCAGCGGAGAAAATGGAAAGTAGTGAAACCAATCCTAACCAGATCTGGTATCTGGTTCCCTCTTAGATAAAAAAAACCCCTAAAAAACAGAAAAATTAAAATAGGAGCCCCTTTTATCCATATGAATCTATATTTCCTAATAACCTACTCCAAAAAAAAAAAAAAAAGAAAGGGGGAGTAAAATTTTGTCCAAAAAAAAAAAAACAAAACAGAAAAATTTAAATAGGAGCCCCTTTTATCCATATGAATCTATATTTCCTAATAATCTACTCCAAAAAAAGGGGGGGGAAGGGGGTAAAATTTTGTCTCCAAAAAAAAAAAATCCCATCCCCCTCCTCCATTTCTATGGTTTCCTCACAGTCCTTCCATATTCCTCTTCCATTTTTAGCTTTCTACCAGAGTCTCTTGTTGATTTCTTTGCTCTTTTAATCCTTGAGATTCCGGGTCTAGCCCCCTTAGTTCAGTAGGCCTTCTCCGTATTTGTCCCGGGATTGCTTTTAGCCAACTGGGAATGGGAATTGCCTCTGTCGCCAAAAAGGAAAACAGTCCAGGTAAGTCTGTTGGACTAGACAAGAAAAAAGATGAGGGGCCTTTCCTTATGGTTAATGAGATGGGGTACCCCCACCGATAAGTTCCCCTCAGTTTCCTAATCTTGTCTAGTAGTGGACGTAACAGCGCTCTCCTTTGCAAAGTATTCCTCAATATACAGTATCTGCTAATATTTTTTTAGGAGATCCATTGAAAATCATCTCTCCCATCTCCCACGCCTTGCGAAGAATAATCTCTCTGTGTGTATAGCGAAGCATACAGCATACAATGCCTCTAGGTCTTTTTAAATCTGTGGAGTGGGAACCCAGCACTTTATGAATCCTCTCAAACTTGAGATCCTGGGGGGCCACCGTTAGCACCATTTTCTGGCATATTTTCAATACTATGGATTGTAATGTCTCCTCACCTGTATCTTCCGGGACCCTCCTCAGCTGTAGATTATTACGACGTCTCTGGTCCTCAAGCTGTTCCAGGTGCAGCTGTAATGCAAAAGCCTGTACAGCTTGTTGATCTTCTGTCTGCTCCAGCTGAGCCACTCTCCTCTCCAACAGGGTTGATGCGGTTTCTTCAGTCGAGACCCTTTCCGCCAATTATTGTACCTCTACCTGGATAGCTTGAAAGTCTTTATGATGTGTCTCCTCCACATGCAGGATCAGCATCTCCATATCAGCACGGGTAGGTAATGCATGAAGGAGAGCTTTAAGGGCCTTGATTTATCCCTCCATGGTAGGTAACAGTACACTAACTTGCTGTCTTTGCTCCTGTGTAGTCTGCTGTATGATAGAAGCACAGATAGTTTCTGTAGCCACTACAGGAGTTGACGCTGGTAAAGCAGCCATTACAGCTTTTGAATAGGAGGCAGACTGAACCCCTATGCGGTTCCGTAGGCTGGCGGGTCTTGTCCCTGAAATGTAGCTCTGTATCTCTGGCTGAAGTGTCGCTGTTGCTGTGCGCTTTTCTTTTTCCTTCCCCCTTCTTGCGGTACTCATACCAGGAGGGCTGTTATTTTACCCTGCTAGTTTGCTGGAGGACATCAGGACTCTGATAGCATGTGTCCTCTCTCCTTGTTCATCTCCTGACCACGCCCCTCGGCAGGCAAAATTACATTTCTAAAGAGAAAATTGTCATAAAAAATTGCTTGCGGCTGTAATGAATTGCCGGTTCCCGGCAATATAGAGTAAAAATCGAATTAAAAAACGTCATAGGTTCCCCCACCAGTTCATACCAGGTCCTTCGAGTCTGGTATGGAAATTAAGGGGAACTCCACACCAATTTTTTTTTTAAATGGCGTGGGGGTCCCCCCTGAAATGCATACCAGACCCTTATCCGCAACATGGCAGGCCGCAGGAAAAGAGTGGGGGCGAGAGAGCGCCCCCCTTGAACCGTACCAGGCCACATGCCCTCAACATGGGGAGGGTGCTTTAGGGTCCCCCCAAAGCACCTTGTCCCCATGTTGATGGGGACAAAGGCCTCATCCCCACAACCCTTGTCCGGTGGTGTTGTGGGGGTCTGAAGGCAGGGGCTTATCGGAATCTGGAAGCCCCCTTTAACCCAGGGGGCCCCAGATCCCAGGCCCCCCTATGTGAATTGGTAACGGGTACATTGTACCCCTACCATTTCACCAAAAAAAGCAGTGAAATGTGGCAAAAGACAATAGCTGTTTTTTGACAATTCCGTTATTAAAAATGTCATCATCGGGCCATGGCCCATAGTTATATATGATACGTGCACTATAGAAGCAGACAGATCAGCTGGCCACTGCATTGGAGGAGGTTTGTTGTTTTCATGTTTAGCGGGAGCGATGGAGGAGAAAGACCAGAGGACGGATCGGGAAAAGAAGAAGCCAGAGAAAGATGGAAAAGAGTGGAGGAAAATGGAGAAAGAAGTGGGGGAAAGAATAAGCTGGAGGAAGAAGGAGAAAATCAAAGGAAGGTGGAGGAAGAAGCGGGGGAAAAAAGAGATAACATTTTTAATAAAGGAATTGTCAAAAACCGGCTATTGTTTTTTGTCACATTTCACAGTTTTTTTCCAATATGCCCCCCACCCACACACCCCCACAACCACCGGGGAAGGGTTGTGGGGATGAGGCCCTTGTACTCATCAACATGGGAACAAGGTGCTTTGGGGTTTCCCCATGTTGAGGGCATGTGGCCTGGTACGGTTCAGGAGGGGGGGATACCCTCTCGTCTCTCCCTCTTTTCCTGTGGCCTGCCAGGTTAAGGGTCTGGTATGGATTTTGGGGGGGGTCCCCGCGCCATTGTTTTTTCAAATTTTGATGCAGGGTTCCCCTTAAAATTCATACCAGACCTGAAGGGCCTGTTATGGAATTTGGGGGGACCCCATGTCATTTTATTTTTAAATTTTGGATTGGAGTTCCCTGAAAGTCCATACCAGATCCCAAGGGCCTGTTATGCACTGGGGGGAACCTTACGCCGTTTTTTACCTTGATTTTTGAATAGCTGGATTTTTGGAATTCAACGCCATAATGTTATTGAATAATTACATAACATTGCATGCATTTTAAGCGTTAAAATTATGGAATATACCAAATTGAAGTTCATTTGCTAATTATGTTGCTGAGTACAATGTACGTTTTCAGGAGGTGATAACATTGGTGAGATTCAAACCCATGGTGTGAACCTTTGAAGGTAGCAGGGCATACCACTATGCTATGGAGCTGAGCACAACCCTACATAGATACTATTACCAATGTTTGATTCTTTTTATTCTATACAATAATGTTTTGCATTTGAAGCATTAATATTATGGTACCAACCATGATCATGTGCCATTGGCTATTGGGTAGGGATGAGCCAGAACTTGCGAACAGGTCAAAAATTTGTGCGAACACCGTTAAAGTCTATGGGACAAGAACATGAAAAATCAAAACTGCTCATTTTAAAGGCTTCTATGCAAGTTCTTGCCATAAAAAGTGTTTGGGGACCCGGGTCCTAGGGGATATGTAATAATGCTAATTTTTTTTTTCTTTAAATGTCTGTTTTTTCAGGAGCAGTGATTTTACGACTTCATTGACCAGGGACATGACTTTGATCCCTCAAAAATTAGGGGGAACGCTAATTTTTATATTTTTTTAAACCGGCATGGGTTCCCCCTTCATGAGCATACCAGACCCTTTGGTCTGGTATGTTTTTTAAGGGGAACCCCTACGCCGAAAAAACAGCGTGAGGGTCCTCCCAATATTTATACCAGACCCTTAGCCCGAGCACGCAACCTGGTAGGTCAGGAAAGGGGGTGGGGATGAACGTACGCCCCCCATCCTGAACCGTACTAGGCAGCATGCCCTCAACATGGAGGGTGAGTTCTTTGGGGCAGAGGGGCCCTGCACCCCCCACTCCAAAGCACCTTGCCCCCATGTTGATGAAGACAAGGGCCTCTTCCCAACAACCCTGGCCATTGGTTGTCTGGGTTTGCTGGCGGGGGATTATCGGAATCTGGGAGCCCCTTTTAATAAGGGGGCCCCCAGATCCCAGCCCACAGCCTATGTGAATGAGTATGGGGTACATTGTACCCCTACCCATTCACCTAAAAAAAATTTAAAGTGTCAACATTAAAAAACACTACACAGATTTTTCAAATAATTTATTAGGCAGCTCCGGGGGTCTCTTCTGACTTCAGGGGTCTCTTTGGCCTCTTCTCCACACTCTTCTGTTGTTCTCCTGCTGTCTTTTCCAAGGTTCTTCTGCTCTTTTGATATCCATTGCCTGGTCTTCTTCGTCGTCTTCTTCCCTCTTCTTTTCTTCCGATGTTGACATCACACTCTCTCCGGCTGTAATGCTGTGTGTGCAGTGCGCAATGACTTATATAGGCATGGGGCACAGTCACCAGGTGATGTCAACCGGTGACCCCGCCCCCTTATGACATCACCGTCCCATCATTCCCCAGGCGGTAATGTCATAAGGGGGCGGGGTCATTGGATTACATCACCCTGTGACCCCGCCCCATGCCTATATAAGTTGTTGCACACCGCACACGTGGCATTACAGCCGGAGAGAGCGTGTCAACATCGGAAGAAAAGAAGAGGGAAGAAAATGACTGAGAAGACTGGGCAAGAGCTAGCAAAAGAGTGGGCAAAAGAGCAGAAGAACCCAGCAGAAGACAGCGGGAGAAGAACTGGAGAGTGCGGAGAAGAGGCCGGAGAGAGCAGAGAAGTCGAAAGAGACCCCCGAAGTCTGAAAAGACCCCCTTATTTGGGGGTCTCTTCCGCCTTCTCTGCTCTCTCCAGCCTCTTCTGCGCCCTCTCCAGTTCTTCTGCTGTCTTCTACCGTGTTCCCTGGGCTATCTAATAAATTACTTTAGTAGTGATTTTAGTGTTGACGCTTTTTTTTCCAGATGAATGGGTAGGGGTACATTGTATCCCATACTCATTCACATAGGGTGGGGGGCTCCCAGATTCCGATAAGCCCCCCTCCCGCAGACCCCGACAACCAATGGCCAGGGTTGTCGGAAAGAGGCCCTTGTCCTCATCAACATGGGGGCAAGGTGCTTTGGGGTGGGGGGCGCAGGGCCCCCTGCCCCAAAGCACCCACCCCCCCATGTTGAGGACATGTGGCCTGGTATGGTTCAGGGGGGACGCTCGCTTGTCCCCGCCCCCTTTTCTGACCTACTGTGCTGTGTGCTCAGATAAGGGTCTGTTTTTTTTATTTTTTGTTTTTTTGAAAAGCCCGTGGCGTGCAAAACACACCCAAAAACTTCCACCCGGTGCCAAAAAAAGTGCACACACATAAAGAGTGAACACAAAAACGTGAAACGGGTGTACCACTGTCCTCTCCCCTGAGAGAGTGAACCAAGCCAAAAGGCCTATGTCCACCCCCTCCCAAGACTTTGAGGGTTGGCCAGAGGACCAGCACCCTACTCATCACACGGTGACAAACTGTGACATACCAAACATAAAAATACAAAAAAGTGACAAACATGGGGTTAAATAAAAAGAAAGTGGGGGAGAAGGAAGTGGGAGAGTGAGTGAAAAGTGACCATTGTGCAATACAATGGCCGGTCTTCTGGCCAGGAATAAAAATTTCCCCTGGTCCTGGCCAAAAGGCCCGGCTCAAGAGGCAGGTGTGAAAAACGCGTTGTGGTGAAGTGACCAAGATGCCAAAAATCAAAGTGATTTCTCACAGTGAATATGAGGCACCCCTGAACTGCCACTTCAGGGGCACATCACCACAGGCTCAAAGCAACCCTGACCCACAGCCCAGACCACAGCAGCCCCCACCCCAGGCAGAAAGGCATGAAGATCTGAGCGCTTAGTGAGAGCCCTTTACCATCAGGCCCCACCCTCACTCCCATCACTCGTACCTAATTACATTCGGAAAGTACTAGCCATTCCCCCGTTGGCAGAAAGGGGAACCAGTGTTCCCTCCTGAAAAACTGACCAGAGCTAGAGCTGCCACAATCCAGGCCAGAAGGCCAGGGACCCAACCCTTCAGCGCCGACCAGTGGTTCTCCATCCCCATCAGAAGGCTTCCCTTTCGGCTACGAACCGCTCCAGTTTACCTTCACGCCAGCAGGTTTTGCATAGCAACCGCCACCCCTGCTCCACCTCGCCGTAGAGCAGGGACGGAAGCAAGCGCCACCTCCTGGCAACACATAAGAACAGATACTACACTTGATCTTAGCCAAAAGCCCGAGAAGCAATAGGGTCTGGTATGGATTTTGGGGGGACCCCCACTCCGTTTTCACGTTGTGGGAGGGTTCTCCTTAAAAATCATACCAGACCTGAAGTGTCTGGCATGGATTTTGGGAAGACCCCCACACAATTTTTTTTATATTAAGGTTCCCCTTAATATTCATGCTGGTATATAAGTGCAGTTTTTACAATGTTTTTGGATGGCATTTTTTTTACTTTTAGTGGGGAAGTCACTCATAGCTGATGGCTCATTGGTTGTTAAGAATGCGGAAGCTGGCTTCCTAGCCCTCCGGTTAGCAACCAGCTATATACAGTGTTAAAATAACTACACAATATATCAAAAATCACATCAGAAATGCAACAGTTGTGTTTCTGGTGTGGTTCCATTGAAATCTATTTTACCCGCAAATCGCGTGAAAAAAGTCCCTGGCCATTTCAAAAAACGCACTGCAAGCAAAAAGCATAGATGTGAAGTAGTACCATAGTAAATTGAAAATTACATTGAAAATCATGGGGTATGACTTGTCATGCGACTCTGATGTCCAAAGTCGCAAAAGTGTGAAAGGGGCCTCAGCCTGACTTTGTGAGTGATTTCAGAGACATCAATGCACTTTCCTGCACAGATGTCTAGTGAAATCACATAGGAGGTCCCAACTTTCTGATTGGAACAAAGTCCCTCTGTCCCTATTTCCTCCTCATTTGTCCCTCATTTTGTTCTATTCTGTTTATTTGTATATAAAATGCACTTTTTATCTTTCAAAAAGGGTTTCCCAGCGCTAAACCTTTCATCTAATTTCTATATTGCTTTGTTTGTAAATTTCAATGCCAATCTAAAGGAATATTATTGTTAAAAAAAAAAGCACTTGAAGGTTTAACAAATTTTTTTTTAAATTCTCCTTTAAGAAGGTGTTTTGGGAGGTGTGTCCTATGCCTACATACTTTTGCTAATAGGTGTCCCTTATACCCATCTCAAAAAGTTGGGAGGTAAGAAATCGCCCCCTGAAATCGCCCAAAGTAGTGCAGGAACTACTTTTGGGAATTGTGGTATCGCACCAATTCAGACAGTTCCATTGTCGTCAATAGACACCGATTTGGCCTGCAATTTTACATGTCAATTCAGAGCTATGTGAACATGGGTGAAGTTGCATAGATATGAATGGAAATCATGGGGGACAACTTTTCATGTGACTCTGAGGTCCAAATCTGCATGAAAAGTCATCCAAGTGTGAAAATTGCAATGTCTGTGCAATCTTGTGGTGTATGGACCTTAAATCACATCAAAGTCAAACCAAGGTAGTGCAGGGACAAATTTGCCCTACTTTCAGGATGCACAAGTGACAATAGGGCCAAATTCAAAGGCGTTATCCTTGAATCTCATTTACACTGCTGCAACCTGAAAGTCACACTATTTTTCTGCCACTTTGCTGCTGCAACTTGGCCCCAACTTCTGGGAATGCCTGTGTAATATTGCTCCCCAAGTATCTCAAGTCACATGAAAGTCACACCAAAGTAGTACAGGGACTACTTTGAAGTTGGTGCAACTTGAAGTAGCACAGATATGAATGGTTATCATTGAGAATCATGGGGTACAACTTGTCATGCAGCTCAGAGGTGCAAATTTGCTGGAAAAGTTGCCCAACTGTGAAACAAGCCATATATATTTTAATTGAAAGGAGCTCTCATTTATACTAGCATAGTTCTTACTGATTTACATTAGCAGAACAAATGCAGGAAGTGATGTCTGCACATGGGACGGAAGCAAACGTGTGGTGATGTCAAACGAATCAATGAACCCCACCCACACAAAATCTAACTATCACATCCAGCCCCAGACTGAGTAAGCACAAGTACATATCCTACACTTACCCAGCAAATGAGCAGAACCTGCTAAAAAAGAGACCTTGCCATGTCCACCTAGATGGAGATCCTGACCAGCACAGGAACTTCCGGGTGATTACAATGACTCGTTTCCAGGTCAGAAGGTGAAACCATGCAGAAGGTTGTTGGCAACCTGGGTGAGAGGTGCATGGTAGGGTCAGATAAAACTCACAGAGAAGAGAAGAGACCAGGAGGGTCTCTTAAAATTTTGTATATTGTCATAAACCCCTTCTATCCACATAGATAAGTGGAGACTATTCTTGTAAATCTGCAGATTTGCTGTACTATTTGTTTGAGAGGCAAGAGGGTATAGGCACAAGTAGATAAGACTGGCCAGTCATTATGAGCATTAAATTAATTAAGGGAATGAAGGGAGAGAGGCCTTCAGAAAATGCCCAGCGCAAGATGAGCGCTAGAGAATATATGAACCTAAAGTACGGTTCCGCTTATACTGAGCCCCTAGATAAATGGGTAGAATGGACAAAGGGAACAGCTAAACCTTTAAAATCTGAAGGGACTTTTGATTTACAAGTATGGCAAACTTTTCTGTACGATTATGGCCCACTACTGTGCAGTGAAGGAATGTAGAGAATAGCTTGCACATGGGAGACAGAAGCTAAAGTACTGCCCAAATTTACTACGTTTGGCCATAAGACTCTGTAGAGGAGGACCCCCACTTTACGTGGCTGCCAGTTTGGCTTTAAGGGGTCCACTCACAAAAGCAAAAGAATTAGATTACATGGAACATGCAAAAGATGAGCTGGGAAATATAGTAGAGAGCAGAGGTTTAACAGCCCCATATCAACCTACAAAGAGGGATTTGGCTCTTATCCTAAAAACAGATGATTGCCATAAATCAAAAGGCACATATGCAAAACTAGATCTCTCTGAACTTAAGGCTATGGCCAGAGAAAGAGAGATAGAGTCTGAACTTCTGGAGCAAACCATAATTTCCAAATTGTGGCAGTAAGATGAAGAGAGAAGGAAGGGAGATGCCACCCCTTCTGCCCTTGGCACAGAGCAATCTGTTGCAGTTTATCCTGTCAGAACCCAATTCGTTTTTGAAGGTAATGCCGTTGACAGTAAGTCTCAAATTAAATGGCATGTACCTTTAATAAGGGAGCCCCCAGATCACGGCCCTCCACCCTATGTAAATAAGTATGGGGTACATCGTACACATCCATTCAGCTGTGGGAAAGAAAGTCAATAAAAAAAAGCTAGACAGGTTTTTAAAGTAGTTTATTAGGCAGCTCCGGGGGTCTTCTTCTGACACAACGCTCTCTCTCGCTGTAATGCTGTGGACACGCTGCATATCAACTTATATAGGCATAAGAGGTGGGGTCACCAGGTGATGTCACACGGTGACCCCGCCCCTTATGACATAACAGTCCCAGAATTCCCCGGGCGCCCCCCTTCCCCAAAGTACCCACCCCCCATGTTAGGGGCATGCGGCCTGGTACGGCTCAGAAGGGGTGGCACTCGCTTGTCCCCACCCCCTTTCCTGACCTAATGGCTTAGATAAGGGTCTGGTATGGATTTTGGGGGGATTTCACCTTAAAATCCATACCAGACCAAAGGGCCTTGGAGGGGCATTCCCTCTCGCGCTCGCTGCAATGCAAAAATGTGTTTTTTCTATTGTAGCCAGCACGAGATGTACAGTATCCTGTCACCAAGAACCAGCACGATAGGATCGTGCTGGAAACATTCTCACGGGCAGCTACAGCACCTGCCCGTGCGTCATCTTTGGTCTGTCTGACCAGCAGACGAACGGGTTTCCCGCTAGGAATTGAGTTTGGCGGAGTTCCAAAATTTAAAACATGTTCTATTTCTAAAGTCTGTCGAGTTTTCGGCATGCAAAGGTCCGATGGAGCCCACACATGATTGGAATGTCCGACGGATTCATTCCGTCAGACCTTTGCTGTCAAAAAGTCTGGTCGTGTGTATGCGGCATTAGAGGGATTGGGAGATCCTAGAAAGAAGCCAATTGGGTTTGCGCTGCACAGGAAGCATATGAGGCTTCTGCTACTGACATTTATCAGCTTCTTATTAAAGCAGTGGGAAGCAACATGTCTAGCTATAAACTTAAAGAATGTGGTGTAGACGTCAAAAATCTAGGTAAGATGGTTAGTGGACGGGAGTTTTGTGAGAAATTGAAGGAAAAATTGCCCCAAATATATGGCAAACCAGGCATGCTGAATTTATGAATGCTAAGCAAGGGAAGGAGGAAGCAGCATTGGCTTATTGGAGGCGGTTAATTGATATGGCTGAGGAAGCAGGCATTAAAATAGAGGAAGAGAAAGTGAGAAAAACTGCAAGTCCATCTACACAACTGGTGAAAGAAATGTTTCTTGATGGTTTAATACCCCAGTTGAAAGAAAAGTTGTTCACAGCAAGGCCTGAGGCAGGCAATATGTCTATTCAAGACGTCCTGCCTATCCTGTTATCCATAGAAAACAGGATTAACCAAAAAGACAGCAAACCCAAGGTTACGTACATGAGGAGGCAGAGAGGAAGAGGAAGAGGCAAAGGCAATTTCAGAAATCATGGCAATCAGGGACCAATTATATTCTACAATTGTAATGGGGAAGGACATATAGCCAAATTCTGACCCCTTCCTGACCGTAGACTGGAAAAGAGCTTAGAGGCACCTCATGCTGATCCCAGTTCTCTGCCAAAAGCAGTGGATCAGGCATAGGAAAATGGCATGTCAGTATAAATCATGTTAAATAGGGGAGACAATGGTCCCGAGGCCAGAGTTAAAGTAGTTTTACAAGAACTCCCCTATCCTGGAGGAGAAACAGAATTAACCTGTTTAATAGATACTGGTGCAAGCCGCAGTGTTTTTAATATAGAGGACTTACCTCCAGGATTATTATCTACAAATGTTATCTCTGGTGTTGGCCTAACCGGGACCTCTACTAATTTGGACAGCAAACAGAAATTGTCACTGTGTTCGTTTCAGACACAGTTCCTACCAATCTTTTGGAAACTGACATGTTGAACCAAATTTTAGCAAACATGAACTACATTCCTACAGGAGTCCAAGTGGTCAGTAGTCTGTCAGGATGTCAGGGCTGGCTTACCCCTTCCTTCTCTGGGCTGGCCGCTCAGCTGTCGGCTAATTGCCAGCTCTCTTCTCTCTCCACAGTTACCAGCTGTTCCCGATGATGCTCGTCTGACCTGCCTACTTAAAGCCTTCCAGCTCACTTCTCCTCTGCCTTCGCGTTGGTCACATCACAAGAAACCATCTCCTGCGGTTTGTTTCAAGACTGGCTTGCTGACATCCCTCCTGGCTCCTTATCTTGCTTGCAGTTACTCTACTTGGATCCCTGACTTCAGGCCTGGCTGATTACCCGATCTGGTTATTGAACTTTGGACAGGCTGACTACCCGATCTGGTTACTGGACTCTGGCTATGCTTGACTATGCTTTTTCTATTTACCTTTTTATTTTTTATTAATAAACAAGTGTGATTAAATTGTACTTCTGTCTCAGTCTGATTCATGGTTTCTGACAGCACGCGAAGGCCATGAATTCAGAAGATACAGTAATATTTTTTCCAGATTGGATGAGCAAGTTCACCGCATGGATCAGTGGCAAATGGCATTACAAACGCTCCTGAATCGCACGGCTCACCTGGTGGCTGCTCTGGTACAACCTGAGTCGCAGGCCATCCCTGCTGCTGCACCAGTCTCTGTGCAGGCACCCGCTTCGAGTATTACCGCTATAAGAGGTATATCTGGTTCTGCTCTGCTTCCCCAGCGATTTGGGGGGCGATCCAGTTCAATGCAGAGGGTTTCTCAATCAGGTTTAGATATACTTCGAAATGCTGCCCCAGGCATTTCCCATGGACAGAAGCAAAGTAGGTTTCGTGATATCTTTGCTTTCTGAGAGAGCCTTGGCCTGGGCTAACCCTCTATGGGAGACGCAAAAACCTGTTGTCTTGAGTTAAACTTAGTTTGTGGCCTCCTTTAAAAGGGTTTTTGACATTCCCGCACGCTCTGCTTCTGCTGCCAAGTGCCTCATGTCCATCAAACAGAGTACGAAATCTGTTGGCGACTACGCCACTGAATTCCGTACTCTGGCAGCAAAGGTTGCTTGGAACAATGAGGCCCTCATGACTGCTTTTTCTCATGGTCTCTCGGATTCCATCAAGGATGAGATAGCAGCCCGAGATATACCCACTGAGCTGGAGAGCTTGATCTCGTTTGCCATCCTCATTGACTCCAGACTCAGAGAAAGACTTTCTCTTAAGGACCGCTTGCGGAAGCCTCCTGTACGTTTGCCTCCGAGCTTTGTAGTCCCACCCATGCCTCCCTCACCTCCCATGCCTCCAGGTACCGAGTTGGTCAGTGAAGATGAACCCATGCACCTGGGCTTCACATGTCTCTCTGCGAGAGCCTTTAGGAGGAGGGAGAGATTGTGTCTTTATTGTGGCCAGGCAGGTCACTTTTTGAAGTCTTGTCCTACCCGTCCAGGGAACGCCCAAACCTTGAGGTCCTGTCATGGACAGACCTTAGGTGGTGTTGTTTCGTCCCCAATTATCCAGAAGGATAAGCCCCTGGTTTTGGTCACCAGTTCTTGGGCTGAGTCATCCATTGAGATACAGGCTCTAATCGACTCTGGGGCTGCAGGCCTCTTCATTGATGCTGCATTTGTTTCGCAGCACTCGATTCTGCTACAGCTGCGTGACACTCCACTTGCCATTGAGGTTCTTGACGGGAGACCTTTACAGCCTGCCCATGTGACTCATGAGACGGTTCCGTTGTCCATGGCCTTAGGGGCTCTTCACCATGAGATAATCCAATTCCAAGTTATTTCCTCACCCAGGTTTCTGCTGGTTATTGGTTATCCTTGGTTACAGAGGCACAAACCGTCTTTTGATTGGCTCCGTGCTGAGGTTCTCTCCTGGTCACCACAATGCAGTGAGACATGCTTCCTGAAGGTATCCAAGGTCCTGTGCACCTCTTCACTCCCCTCCCTGCCGGAGTACCGTGATTTTGGCGATGTCTTTGATAAAAGTCAAGCCGGTAGTTTGCCTCCACACCGGTCTTATGATTGCGCAATTGACCTTCAACCTGGTGCCATACCTCCTCGTGGCCGGGTTTACCCTTTGTTAGTCTTGGAGGATAAGGCCATGGAGGAGTATGTTGCTGATGCACTTTCTCAAGGTTTCATCCGCAAATCCTCGTCTCCTGCTGGTGCTGATTTCTTCTTTGTGTAAAAGAAGAGCGGTGAACTGAGACCTTGTATAGATTATGGAGGTCTCAATCGTGTCACGATTAAGAATGCCTACCCGATTCCATTGATTACAGAGTTATTTGACCGCCTCAAGGGAGCAACGGTTTTCACAAAGCTTGACTTGAGAGGGGCATACAATCTTGTGCGCATTAAGGAAGACGATGAGTGGAAAACTGCGTTTAATACCAGAACAGGCCATTATGAATACCTGGTAATGCCTTTTGGCCTTTGTAACGCCCTGGCAGTTTTCCAGGAATTTGTTGCAGTTGTGTGTGGTGATTTATCTCGATGATATCCTCATATTTTCCAAGTCCCTGGAGAACCACCACACAGATGTCTGTTGTGTGCTTCAGAAACTAAGAGAGAACAATCTCTATTGTAAACTGGACAAGTGCGAGTTCCATCGTGAACAGGTTACATTCCTGGGCTATGTCATTTCCACTGCTGGTTTTTCGATGGAGCCAGAGAAACTTTCGGCAGTCCTGCAGTGGCCACGACCCGTGGGTTTACGTCCTCTGCAGCGTTTCCTGGGCTTTGCCAACTACTATCGGAAGTTTATTCTTAACTTCTCGTCTCTGGTCAAGCCTCTGACTGATATGACCAGAAAGGACGGTAACCTACAGAGTTGATCTCCGGAGTCCATTAAGGCCTTTGAGACTCTCAAGGCTGCCTTTGTTTCTGCTTCTGTGTTGGCACATCCTGATCCTACGTTGCCTTTTATCCTAGAAGTTGATGCTTCTGAGACTGGAGTTGGCGCCCTTCTGTCTCAATGTCCTAACTCTGAGAGCGCTATGCATCCGTGTGGCTACTTTTCCAAGAAATTGTCACCTGCTGAGTGCAATTATGAGATTGGTGACAGAGAGCTGTTGGCGATCATTTTAGCCCTGAAAGAATGGAGACATCTTCTTGAAGGTACCACTGTGCCTGTTCTTATTCTTACTGACCAAAAGAATCTTACATTCTTGTCTGAAGCTAAGCGATTCTCTCCCAGAAGGGCGCGATGGGCTCTTTTCTTGTCGAGCTTTAATTACATTGTCTCATTCTTACCCGGTACTAAGAATGTAAGGGCTGATGCCATGTCACGACAATTTTCCTCCACTTCCAAGTCAGAGTCGGTTCCAGTTCCTATGATTCCTCCTGATCGTATCTTGGCTACAGTTCGTACCAGTCTTGCTTCTCCTTTGGGTGACAAAATTCTTGCTGCTCAGGTCCATGCTCCTCCTGATAAACCGTGTGACCGCTGCTTTGTCCCAGAGCGTTAAAGCAAGTATTGGACCAATGGTCCCCCTCACACCCAAACACAGGTTTGCTTCAGTACATATACGATTTGCTTATTTGTTCTGATACAAAGGACACTTGTAGCAGAGAAACAGTAAGCGTTGTCATGTTTCTCTATAACGGTAACAACAAAGTTAGCAATAATAAGCTACAATACTGCCAAGAGAAAGTGATCTTCTTGGGTCACAGGATTTCACATGGAATCCGTCATCTAACCCCAGATTGAGTTAAAACTAGAAAAATTTGAAAAGCCAAAAAATGTACCGCAACTACGTGCCTTCCTGTGGTTAGTGGGATATTGTAGGGACTGAATTCCAAATGCATCAGAACTTATGGCTCCTCTATATGAGGCTACCACTAGAAACCCCTTCAAGCTCACATGGGACAATGAATTGCTGATGAAGGAGCTTATTAAAATTTTGTCTGAAGCTCCCGCCATTGGACTTCCTGACTATAGTAAGACTTTCTCGTTGTCCTGTCTTGAAGTCAATGGATTTGCTGCAGGTTTACTCACCCAGCTACATGGCGACAGAGGCCTGTGATGTATGTATCAGCCTCATTAGACCCTGTCATCAAAGGCTCCCCCAGTTGTGAGAGCCATAGCAGCCTGCATTTTGCTGCTAGACAAAGTAACTGAGCTTGTACTAGATTCTGCTCTGATCCTGTATGTGCCACATGCAGTACAGGAAATCATTAATCATGTAAATACCAGACATGTCTGCCAGTAGATTTGACAAGTACCAGTCTGTTCTTTTTGCTCCATCGGATTTAATAATCAAATGATGTGTTACTTTAAATCCGGCTACTTTTCTTCCTATAATTGATGAGGAAGATGCAACAAATGGTACTCATGTAGAATCTGAGAGTTTTTCTCATGATTGTATGGCTCTTATAGAGGTAGAAAGGGCCTCTGTCCCACCAGCAAAAGATGAGCCTTTATCAGATTGTGACACACACTTATTCGTAGATGGTTTCAGGTTTTACACTGGTGATGGTCAGCCACACACAGGGTTTGCTGTAACCACTACAGACACCATTTTACATCAGGAAGCATTGATACCCCAGATGTCAGCACAGGAAGCGGAGTTGTGTGCTATAGTCAAAGCATGTCATCTCCTAGAGAATCAAAGGGGAAACGTTTACACTGACAGCAGATATGCGTTTGGAATAGCTCACGATTTTGGGCCTATTTGAAAAGCACGGAACTTCCTGACTAGTGCAGGGAAGCCAGTGAGACATGCAAAACTCATAGACCAGCCATTTGAGGCATTTCGGAAACCAGCAGAAGTTGCCATGTTGAAGGTAAAAGGGCATGCAAGGAGAAATGACATGACAGCCAGAGGAAATGCTTTAGTGGACCAAGCGGCAAAGGATGCTGTCCCAATGGCATTTGGAGTCACACCCACTGGAGGGGTCACCCAGGTAGCAGGGACAGATTCCCCACATCAAGAGCAGTGGGATGTAGAAACTCTAATTTAGTTGCAGAACCAGGCCCCTGATGAAGAGAAAGATAAGTGGATCAAATGTAATGCTACCCAAAATCAGCAGGGCTTGTGGAGTGCTGACAACAGGTGGTGTCTACCCAGGAGTTTGTACCCAGTTTTAGCACAGCTGGCACATGGCACCAGTCATCTTGCTAAGGGCGCAATGGTGGAACTTACTGACTGCTATTGGATAGCACCTGGATTTAGTGCATTTACAGCCAGGTTTTCTGCTTCATGTCTCACTTGTGCTCTGTACAATGCAGGGAGACCTGTCCATGGTCCCCAAAAGCATTCTCCTAAGCCAGATATCCCTTTAGAAAGAATTCAAATAGACTACATTCAGATGCCCAGAATAGGCACCTATGAGTACGCTTTAATGTGTGTTGACATGTTCTCAAGTTGGCCCGAGTGCTGGCCAGTAGCTAAAGCAAATGCAAAAACAACAGCAAAAAAAATTCTTTTTAATTCTTTACTTTTTATTGAGTTTCATATTGACAAATTTAAAAACATACATTATCAAAGTATAAAACAACCGATAGTGCAGAGAATAATTAAAAAAGAGCTATTATTATTTTTGTACTCCCTTTTCAAACCGCTCAACCCACCTAAACCCAACCCTAAACCCAACCCTCCACTACACACCTCCAAATCCCAGGTTGTATAGGTCAAGTTACCTATTGATTAATGATAAAGGAAAGCGGGAATAGAGAAGGAGAGAACTCGACTCTAAAACCAACAGTGTCGGTAGGAAAACTATAAAGAAGAGATTCCTGGGGGAGACGATGGCAGAGGGGGAATTATGTCCCCCGCTCTGCCACCCCCCCCACAAAGAACAGCCCATCTCTCTCAACCATGGGGTCCACAAACTTGCAAACTTCTTTAAGTTATTTTGCCTAATATACATCGCTCTCTCACTCCATATCATTGAGTTAATCAACTCAGTCCAAAGCATCACAGAAGGGGGAGTCTGAGCCTGCCAGTTCTGCGCTATTAGTCTTCTCGCCCGGAACAAACATCTCAACACCTTTACTTTAGTAACAGGCGAGACTCTATCTTGCTCCAGGCTCCCTAGAAGGCAGATCTTGGCCTCGGGTTCCAATGTGGTCTTAAAAATTCTGTTTATCCTGTCAACTATCTCTATCCAGTATCTAAATAGCTTTGGACACTTCCACACCATATGGATAAGATCTCCTGTCGCCTTACATCTAGGGCATTCATCATTGGGCTTCCAACCAAATTTTTTTGGGGGTATAGTAAACTCTGTGAATTAAAAACAGGTGGTAAACCCTTTGCGAGGGGGATATTGAGACCAGACCTCCTTGTTCTAGAATCTTGTCCCATTGTTCTGACACTATTGGCCCTACATCTCTCACCCACCCTGCTCTGCTCTTAAAAGGTCCCTTTCCATTCATAATTCTGTCACCCAGATTAGCATATAACTTGAAGATTAGGCTTTTCATTGAACCAAGTTTAATTATTCTCCAAAGTAACGGAGTCTGCACCGATTCAATGGTCAGAGACCTGAATTGGGCTTGGATTGCATGCCTAATCTGCAAGTATTTATAGAACGCCTTACTTGAGATATTAAATTCTCGTCTTAAATCTTCGAATGACTTCATAAGATTATCCTCATATAACTGAATTCATCGGCTAATACCCTGTCTTTCCCATTCTCGAGGCCTCTCTATGCTCGTTATTTCAACTAGGTTTTTGTTATACCATATGGGGTATATTCAATGACCCCATTATATTCCATTAGTGCCTTTGTTGCCTGCCATACTTTACTAGTTAGGTCAACTGTCGGGCACCTATGGACAAATGAGTCTGCCTCCAATGCCTCCACCAATGAGTTATGGGGGGCTCCCATTACCATCATTCTATTACTGGAGTTCCCGCCCCCTATGACTCCACCACCTATGAAATGCTGGAGCTAAGATGACAAAAAGTATAATCTCGGGTGTGGAATCACCATCCCTCCTTCCTTAACAGAGAGCTGCATTGTTTGCAAACTAATCCGGACTTGGCCCTTCTTCCAGATTAAATCTCTAAATAGGGATTCAATCTTCTTAAACCATTTCTGGATAATCCAAATTGGAGAGTTATGAAGCATGTACAATATCTGTGGGAGCCATATCATCTTGATTAGATTACAACGCTCTGCCACAGACAGAGGGAGGCAATGCCAAATATCCCCCTTTTGTTTCAGTTTCAGCAATAGTGGGACTAAATTATCATTGACATAGTGGTTTATGCCACTAGCAATCCAAACACCCAAATATTTTAACTTGGTCACTACATCCAGGGAGGGGATTCCAGGCAATGGCTGATCGCCAAGCGGGGCCACTGGTAAAAGGGCTGACTTATTCCAGTTGATAACCAAACCAGAGTGTTGTTCAAATTCACCCATCATACATATCACAGTTTTAAGTGAGGATTCAACATCTCCAATGAAGAACAGGACATCGTCCACAAACAGGGCAATTTTGTCTTCTATCTGGCGCCAGAATCCCTGGATATCCGAACGTGATCTTGTCATGATCGTCAGGGATTCCATTGCCAGGACAAACAGAAGGGGAGACAGGGGACAGCCCTGTCTCGTCCCTCTCTCCAACTGGAGTGTCTCAGAATATTCGCTACCAATCCTCATTTTTGCTCTAGGTTCATTATAAAGTAATTTCACCCATTTAATAAAAGAAGGACCAAAACCAAATCACTCTAGCACCAATCATAGATAGTCCCATTCCAAGCTATCAAAGGCTTTAGCAGCATCCAAGGCCTAAATGGCCTCGGAGCCTACATTATCAAATGGGATTTGCATGTTTAGAAAAACTCTTCTAATGTTGGTGCTAGTTGATCTGTTGGGAATAAAACCTGACTGATCAGGGTGTATTAGCTTGTGTATGCATTTATTTAACCGGGTTGCTATAACTTTAGCCAAGATTTTAACATTGGAGCATAGTAATGAGATTGGGCGATATGAGGGCACTTCCTGTTGGTCTTTCCCCTCTTTAAATATTAAGATAATAGTAGCTCCCAACATTGAGGTGGGTAATTTACCACCATCCAGTGCACATCTGAATGTTTCCAACAGTTCTGGTAACAATACCTCTCTGTAGCGCTTATATATTTCTATTGGAAGCCCATCCAGGCCTGGGGATTTTTGATTGGGCATCGCTGCTACTGCCCGTTTTAGCTTTTCTAGGGTCACTGGCGCCTCCATATCCATTTTGTCCTTTTTTGACAGGGTTGGTATTGTTATTTGCTGCAAAAAATCAACTGCTGTTGTCCCACCCACTCCCCTGGTACATATATACAAGGACTTATAATAATCGCTGAATGCGTACATTATCTCTAGTGGATCAGTAGTGAGATCTCTACTTGACGTCCGATTTGCCGAGATCGCAGGAGGGGAATTATTAGATTTAGCCAAAAGGGAGAGGATACACCCAACCCTTTCCCCTTCCCCAAAATAATACAGGTGCTGGAATATTCGTCTATTCTCCATCCTCTTAGTAATTGTCATTTTATAGGCTTGGTGTTTGTCTAACCATTCCCTCTGTCTATCCAAGGTTGGACCAAGGTTGGACCTTAAACATAGCACCTCTCTGCCTGGGTTACCCCATTTCTAATTTCCATCTCCCACTCCCTCGACTTCCTCTTAATTCTTGCCACCTGTTGAGCCAATAGACCTCTGAGGTAGGCTTTCAAGGAGTCCCAGACCACCCCAGCTGATGCCGTATCTACATTAATTTGTATAAATTCACTTACCCTAGAGGTCAATTCACTAGGGTTGTCAATCAGTTCCAGCCAGCAAGGATTGATTTTCCATTCCCTAGGACAGATTCTACCCCCGGCACTTATTGTAAGTATCAGCAGAGAGTGGTCCGAGACTCGTCCTAGCGGAATTTGCTCCCTATTCCCCAAGACCATAATAGATTCTAGAGAGAGTAAGATGGGAGCTTGAAAAGCAAGAGTACTGTCTATCCTGCAAATGGCATATTCGCCATATATCGCTTAGTCCTATTTCCATCAAAAATCGTGATAGCCAGCTCTCGCCTGCTATATTGTACCTATCAGGCAGCGGGAATCTATCTAAGCTCCTGTCCAATACTTCATTAAAATCACCTAACGCTATTATCGGGGTTCCTGCCTTACCCAATACAAACTCAAATAGCTCATACAACACCTCTAACTTAAAAGGGGGGGGGGGGTATATAAATATTTGCCATTACATAAAGTTGTTTTCTGATTGAAAACAATATATACTAGCCCTGTTCATCGATACAAATCTCTCTACAGGAATATGCTACCCCTCTCCCAACAAGAATACTCACTCCTCTTGAATAGGAGGAGTGGAACGAGTGTTATTGGGCTTGGAACTTCTGACTAGTGAGTGACAACGTATTGGGGGTTAAATGGGTTTCCTGCAGAAACAATATTCCAGGTCCCCTCCCCTCTTGTGTTGACAAGACCACAGCTCTTTTATTTGAATCACCCAAGCCCCGAACGTTCCATGAGGTTATGCTTACTTTACTTTCTTGCATGGAGAAATAAGAGATAAGGTACCAAAGAAAAATGTTAACAACCCAAAAAAAAGAAGGAAAAGGAAAAAATTTTTTTAAAAAAGAATAGAGGAGATAGAGAAGAGCGAGCAAAGAAAAGAAGAACAACCCGATGATCGAGCCAGTGTACTTACTCTCCCCCTCTCCATCCCCCCTAGTGCCAGCAAACTGAGATTTGCTCCCTCCCTCCCTCCCATTTTACTGTTTGTGTGTTCCAACATGCTAGAGTCTGTAGTGTGTAGTGCCTAACACTCCTCCTCCCCTTAAACCTCACCCCCATCCTCCCCTATCCTCCCACCTCATTCTCCCCTATCCTCCCACCTATGCCCAACTGGGCCATCCCTAAGGGTCTCACCTGTGGCCTTCCCATTCACTTCACGTCACCTTAACATCCAAACTAACAGAGTGCCCCCTCTGCTCCTTCCTTGATAACCATATTGAATAAACAACCCTGATTCCACCATATTCCTATAGCATTACAATAATAATATAATAGTGCAATAATAGCGTTGAGAAAAAAAAAACAAGAGGAACACACAAAAAAGAAGGGGACCCCCCCTTCCACCCACCCTAATTCCACAATTTACCTATAACATTTCAGTAATAATGCAATAGTACAACAGTGTTAAATTAATTTCCTATAGCATTTCAATAATAACTATGAGGGGTTAGCTCGGCAGCGGGTGTGTGTGACCCCCTGGATGGGTTCACAACACAAAATCAGGCACAGCAGACAGCGTTGTAGGTGGAAAAAACAAAAGGTGCGGTTTATTTATGCTACATGCAGTGAAAAATATAACAGCCAAACAAAAAAACAAAAAGCATGAAAATAAATCCTGGTCAGCTTGACCTCTAATTACACACATAGATTCCCTGTCTAACAACTGAGTGCAGCCTTGTGCTGCACCAGTCCCTGTCTCTGTTGTAGAGGTTTGCCACACAGGCGTTAACTCAACGCACAGAACAGGTGTCACACTCCCCAGTCTATACAAACACAAAACTGGTTCCAGGATGGAGCATCTCCCTAAGCATGCTGTTTTTTTTTGTAGAGGTCTTAATGAGCCCACTTTCTTCAGCTGGGCTCACTAACTCTTCCCCTTTAGGACTCCCAGCACTCCCCTCTAGTTGTAAAAGTCCACATAAAGCCTGAATCTAGGGCATACATATTTTCCATCCTGGATACAACCAGGTGATTTTACCTGCCTGCTGCCACATACCCCCCCCCCCCTCTTGTTTCAACCTTGGGGTTGTAACACAAGCAGTCAGATACGCATGTATCCGAGGCAAAGCATCCACATTTCCCATTTTAACACCAGGGCGATGCTTAACTGTAAAGTTAAAGTCTTGTAGGGCCAGGAACCACCTATTTACCCTTCTATTGGTCTCCTTGTTTTGAGCCATCCACTTTAAAGGAGCGTGATCAGTCACCAGGTCAAAGTGCCTACCTAGCAGATAGTACCGAAGGGAATCTAGAGCCCACTTCACTGCTAAACATTCCTTCTCAATCGTGGCGTAATTTACCTCATGGGACTTCAACTTCCTGCTGAGATAAATGACTGGGTGCTCTTCCCCGTTCCAGACCTGGGATAACACTGCTCCTAACCCAACGTCTGATGCATCAGTTTGTACAATGAAGTCCTTAGAGAAGTCTGGTGAGTACAACACTGGCTGGCTACATAAGGCTGTTTTTAAGGACTGAAATGCTTCTTCAGTCTCTGGGGACCATTTAACCATGACAGATTCTTTCCCTTTTGTCAGGTTGGTGAGGGGCACAGCCTGAGAAGCAAAATGGGGAATGAATCGTCGATAATAGCCAGCGATTCCCAGAAATGGTATGGCCTCGACTTGGGGTTTTATCACCCCCTCCCAATAGTGTACCCAAGATATTTGGCCTCCTCCTGTCCAATGGTACACTTCTTTGGATTGGCCGTAAACCCAGCTTCCCGGATAGAGTCTAGGTCTGCTTGTACTTTTGGCAAATGTGAGACCCAGTCTGTGCTATGGATAATCACATCATCCAGGTAAGCTGCAGCATATTTCTGATGGGGCCTCAGAATCTTATCCATTTTCCGCTGGAACGTTGCCGGTGCATTCTGTAACCAAACGGCATTCTCTTATATTGGAATGCCCCATCTGGGGTTACAAACGCAGTTTTCTCCTTGGCCGACTCGGCTAGGGGAATTTGCCAATACCCTTTGGTGAGATCATGAGTTGTCATATATCGGGCTGTTCCCAGCCGGTCAATCAACTCATCTATACGTGGCATGGGGTAGGTGTCAAATTTTGTAACTTTATTCAATTGTTGAAAATCGTTACAAAACCGCCAGCTCCCATCAGGTTTGGGCACTAGTACGATAGGACTGGACCAGTCACTCTGGGACTCCTCTATCACACCCAATTCCAGCATCCTTTGAACCTCCCCACGTATTGCCTCCCGTCGGGCCTCTGGTATTCTATAAGGTTTTAGTTTTACCCTTTCTCCTGGCGGGGTGATAATGTCATGCTCTACGCTAGATGTTTGTCCCGGCAGCTCAGAGAAAATCTCTTTGTTACGAAGTACAAACTCTTTAACCTCCTGTTGTTGGTTTCGATAAGGTGACTGCTATTCCAACCTCAGGAACTAAGCAATCAGACTGGGCTTGTGACCAAGTCTCTGCGACTAGGGATTCCCTATCCCTCCAGGCTTTCAGCAGATTGACGTGATAGATCTGTTCCGGCTTTCGCCTTCCTGGCTGTCTAACCCTGTAGTTCACCTCACAAATTTTTTCAATTACTTCATATGGACCTTGCCATTTGGCCAGAAATTTGCTTTCAACCGTAGGGACTAGCACCAAGACCCTATCCCCCGGGGGAAAAAGTATGGGTCTTGGCCCCACAGTTGTACACTCTCTGCTGTGCTAACTGCGCTTGGGTCAAATGTTCCTTTACGATTGGCATTACCTGTGCAATTCTATCTTGCATCAGGGCGACATGCTCAATCACACTCCTGTGAGGAGAACTCTCATTTTCCCAAGTTTCCTTGGCAATATCCAGCAGCCCTCTTGGGTGTCTCCCATAGAGCAACTCGAAGGGTGAGAAACCCGTAGAGGATTGGGGTACCTCCCTAATGGCAAACATCAGATAGGGTATTAGACAGTCCCAATTCTTTCCATCTCTATCCACCACCTTCTTTAACATTTGTTTTAGGGTTTTGTTGAATCTTTCAACCAACCCATCTGTTTGGGGGTGATACACAGATGTACGCAATTGTGTCACTTTGAGCAACTTGCATAGTTCTTTCATAACTCGGGACATAAAGGGTGTACCTTGGTCCGTAAGCAGTTCCTTACAAATACCCATGCGGCTAAAAACAAGAGATAGCTCTTTGGCTATGGTTTTAGGCCGAGGTATTTCGAAGAGGAATTGCTTCCGGATAACAGGTGGCATAGTCCAATATAACCAAAATGTACTGATGCCCCCTAGCGGACTTCATTATCGGACCTACCAAATCCATTGCGATCCTCTCAAAGGGGACCTCAATGAAAGGAAGAGGTACCAGCGAGTTACGGAAGTGTGGCATAGGTGCCGACTTCTGACACACAGGGCAGGAGGAACAATAATTTTCTGTTTCCTTCATGACCCCAGGCCAATAGAATCTCTGCAATACCCTCTCTCTGGTTTTCTCGGTCCCCAGATGACCTCCCAGAATGTGCCCATGGGCCAATTCTAACACCAACTTCCTGTAAGGTTTGGGCACCACAAGTTGCTCAAGGGTTTCTTCTGCCCTTTGAGCCACTCGATACAGCAGGTCCCTTTCCATAGTGAAGTACGGGTAAGTGCAAATCTTATCTGGGTTCACTAACTCGCCATCTATTTTCACCACATTTTACCGTGCCTTTATTAGGGGGGGTCTTTTAACTGTTCTGTGGCAAAATTTTCCCTGTGAACCTCAAGATCCGAAAACTCCACAGACGGCATGTTTTCATATGAGGATGTTGGCTCCTCCCCAGTTTCTTGAGTTTCCCCCGCCAATACCGACAAGGGAATTTCAGGAGAGTCCTCACCACTCCCAGAGGAATTCTGGTCATCTTCCTGGTCTATATGGGCACCAGTGGGGGGCTCAGGACAATCCCAAAGTTCCCAGAACTTTGGAAAATCCCTTCCCACAATAGCATCATGTGGTAAGTGAGACACTAACCCCACCTGATGAGAGAGGTTACCTTTGGGGGTCTCAAAAAAACTGAAGTTACAGGATACTCTCGGGTGTCCCCATGCACGCAAATAACAGCCACCTTGTTCTTCCCAGAGACCTCTGTAGTAACTAATTCAGCTTTTATCAATGTTACCAGGCTACCTGAATCCAGCAACACATCAACATTTCTACCATTAATACACATTTTACATAAATGTTTCTCAGGTCCCTGAATGGCAGTGCATGCAACTGTTGCAAACAGCGACTAACGTCTCTCCCTTATAAAGTCACATTGCATAGGCTCATCCACAACTGGGCAATTGGCTGCAATATGTCCATCTTGCTGGCAGCGGTAGCAAATAATCTTTTTCGCTGCCTCTTGCAGCCTGGGCTTCCCGGGCTGCTCCCGCCAGACCTTAGGTAGACCTCCCACCCTCTCACTCTCTCCACCCTCACCCCTTGGAGTCATCTTACCTGCCACTGGGGATGATCTGGTCTTAGGGTGGAAAGTCTGTGAGTCCCTGGAAGAGGTGGTCATGTTCTCTGTAGCCAAGTACCTCTCAACCAGATCCACAAGTTTATCTGCATTTTCTGGGTCTCCATGGCTTACCCATTTTTGGATGGCAGTAGGAAGAGCTCTCAGGAAACGATCCATAACAACACTTTCCACAATGTTTGGTGCGGTCAAAGTCTCTGGCTGCAGCCACTTCCTGCTCAGGTGAATGAGATCATACATTTGAGACCTGGGGGGTTTTCCAACCTGAAAAGTCCAATTATGCACACGCTGAGCCCGGACGGCCAGGGTGACACCCAGCCGTGCCAATATTTCTGTTTTTAGCACCACATAGTCTTTTGCTTGGTCAGGCTCTAGGTAATAATAAGCTTTCTGCGATTCCCCAGTTAACAGAGAGGCCACCAGTCCAGCCCACTGCTCCTTAGGCCACTTTTCCCTTTCAGCAGTCCTTTCAAATGTGGTCAAAAACACCTCCGGATCATCCTCTCCAGTCATTTTTGTCAGTAAACGGCTCACACCAAAGGATGCGGTATTAGTGTAACCACTTGCCTCATTGGTCTGTGGATGTTGCTATATTAATGTCTCTATTTGCTGTTGAAAACTCTGCTCTTGCTTCTGCAACAGGTCTATGAAGCGGGCTTGTTGCTGAGCTTCCAGACTCTGCTGCAAAGTTGCATTTGTCTGCTGCTGGGCTAGAAGGCTCTTTTGTAAACCCGCATTTGTTTGCTGCTGATTTGCATTTGCTAGAGCCAGCTGTCTCAGTATCTCCTCCATGCTGGCCTTAAAATAAAACTGCCCGCACTCTCCACCAACTGTGAGGGGTTAGCTCGGCAGCGGGTGTGTGTGACCCCCTGGATGGGGTCACAACACAAAATCAGGCACAGCAGACAGCGTTGTAGGTGGAAAAAACAAAAGGTGCGGTTTATTTATGCTACATGCAGTGAAAAATATAACAGCCAAACAAAAAAAAAAAACATGAAAATAAATCCTGGTCAGCTTGACCTCTAATTACACACATAGATTCCCTGTCTAACAACTGAGTGCAGCCTTGTGCTGCACCAGTCCCTGTCTCTGTTGCAGAGGTTTGCCACACAGGCGTTAACTCCCCAGTCTATACAAACACAAAACTGGTTCCAGGATGGAGCATCTCCCTAAGCATGCTGTGTTTTTTTGTAGAGGTCTTAATGAGCCCACTTACTTCAGCTGGGCTCATTAACTCTTCCCCTATAGGACCACCAGCACTCCCCTCTAGTTGTACAAGTCCGCATAAAGCCTGAATCTAGGGCATACATATTTTCCATCCTGGATACAACCAGGTGATTTTACCTGCCTGCTGCCACATAATATAATAATGTAATAATAGTGTTGAAAAAACGAAAAAGAACCCATAAAAAAGGGGGGAACCCCCCACCCTAATTCCACAATATACCTATAACATTTCAGCAATAATGTAATAGTACAACGGTGTTAAAAGAATTTCCTATAGCGTTTCAATAATAATATAATAATAGTGTTAGTGGAATAGTGGAAAAAACTAAAAAGAACCAAAAAATAAACCCCCCCCCCCCCCCAACCAACCCCCTTCCCTCACCCATCCCAATTCCACAATATTCTTATGACATTTCCGTGACAATATAGCAATAGATTGAAGGAAAAAATAAAAAAAAATTGAATGAAATAGTTTGTAGATATGGAGTTCCTGAAACTATTGAGAGTGACAGTGAATCCAAAGACATGCAAGTAGGTTAATTGGCTTATGTCCAAAATTGGCCCTAGTATATGAATGGGGACCTTGGATTGTGGGCTCCTTGAGGGTAGGGACTGATGTGAGCATGCAATGCACAGGGACAATTGTAGACACTCACTCAGGTTGAACTGGATGGACTGGTGTCTTTATTCAACCTCACTAACTATGAAACTATGAGACAGAGGAACCCATTTTACTGGGGAAGTAATGAAAGAGGTAATGGAAGCCCTTCACATACAGCAAGCTTTCCATACACCTTATCATCCACAAAGTAGTGGTAAATTTAAGAGACTTAATGGAATTTTGAAAAACATATGTGCAAAAATTAAAGCAGATGCAGGAAAAGGATGGGTGGAAGCTTTGCCATTAGCCCTATATTTTGTAGGAACTACTCCTGAACAACCACATGGGATGTCTCCCTATGAGATTTTATTTAGAGGGCCACCCAAAACAGGGCTATATTTTCTCCAACAATTGCAGGCTTCTCACGCTAATTTATTAGAATATGTTCAGATTTTGCAAAGAACATTGAATAAAATACATGAAGGTGTTTATAAATCTATCCCCGACCCAGATTCTGTTTCAGGTATTCACAGAATCCAACCAGGTGACTGGATGGTGGTCAAGTGACACGTCAGAAAGCCACTAGAACCAAAATTTGACGGACCACATTTGGTGCTTTTGACAATCAGTTCCGCTGTCAAGTTGGAAGGAAAGCCCACCTGGATTCACGCCAGTCACTGCAAGAAAATCCTGAAGTGATATCCTTTGAAAAAATGATGATGATGTTTCTTTTCTTTTTTGTTGTTTGTGAGAATTGAGACATGGAAAAGTAACCCTTTCCTCCAAATGCTAAAATTGTATGCAACCCATAGCAACGCTAGTAACTGCTGGGTGTGTTCTCACTTACATCCCCAAACAGGACAATACCCATGATAGCAATGCCTTTCAAATTCACTGATCTAACAGGACCAGAATAAATGGCTCACACATAGTCTCCACAGCTAATGAGCACAGATCAGTAACTTTGATGGTTTCAAAATAGATAGACACTCCACAGATTTGTTTAAACATTACATGCCCGTTTAAAACTAAATGTACACAGTTGGGCAATTCAGATTGCACCAGAGCAAAAATTACAGTTCATGGAGGAAACTATGGTCAATATTATTATATCCCAGATCCAGAACTAAATGGAACCCTTTATAGTACAAATTGCTCACAGTTCCCAATATGTGACAATATCAGTTACCTGAGATTCCATGTTATTGCTTCCAGTTTTTTAGGAGCAGGCATACCATCCATACGTAGAGGGTTATATTATATATGTGCAAATAAAGCTTACGCTTGGCTTCCTACTAATGTTACAGGTACATGTTATATTGGGAAGTTAGCACCTGCTTTGGCTGTTCGCAAAGATATAGTGCTACCAGATCAAAGTCCAAAATACCCTTTAGTGTTCAAAGGAGAGCTGTTCACTGAAGGTGACATAGCATGGTCATGGTCCCTTCCTGGACAGGATGAGGAATTGAAGCAATGAAAAGAATAAATAATTACACTAGAATTGTAGATGAGATTATTAACCTTACTACCACAGATATAGGTTTATTAAGTGAAGAAATGGCTCAGTTTAAAAAAGTAATATTAGAGCACAGATTAACGCTAAATTATCTCACTGCAGCTCAAGGTGGGATGTGTAAGGTATTTCACACTGACTGTTGTATATACATTTCTGATAATGAGGACATTATTAAAGGGCATCTTGCTAAGATAAGAGAACTACAGAATAAGGCCAGAAATATTTCTAAAGATGGATGGAACCCCTTTAAGGGATTAGGAGGTTTTGGTGACATTTTATATGGCATAGCAACATGATTACAGAAACTAGGCGCTTACATTGTGATGTTCCTATTTCTCATATTTGTTATTTACTTCCTCATCGGGCTATGCCTCTGTGTGACTACCTGCTGTACCAACAAATGGTCCACCCACCCTGTTGAACCCATTATTGTGAGAAAGCTAGGAGAGAGATGAACTGGACACCGTCTCTCTGCGCCAATGTAACAGGAGTTACCAGCAATCAGCTGAATGTAACGTGGAGAAGAATGGTGTCAAATAAACAAAACGAGGAAAATTACATGAACATTCACTGTACTGTTCATTTAAGCACAAGAGACTCAATTTTCCATTTTGTTCTTACTGTTGAAATGTGTTCTGTAACCTTCACCTGATACACAGACACAGCTCCTCCAGAAGCTCTCTACTCCCCCCTCCCCTCTCAAGGTTTTACTTTTGCAATTATTCTATTTGCTAGCTTTTAATAATATATTTTTATTTGTTAGCTTTTAATAACATTTTTCTATTTCTTAGTTTTTAATAACATCTCAAACCCCTTTCTTATCTATGTATAAAATAACATGGTGTAAAGCGCTGCGTAAACTGTCAGCGCTATATAAATCCTGTATAATAATAATAATAATAACATGTAATAATACATTTTGACACTGAATGGACATTTTAAACACAGTTATTGAGTCCTGAAATCGCGTTGACCTTGCTACTTTGAAATCGGGCTACTTCAAGTGAAGTAGCCCGATTTCAAAGTAGCATCAATGTGAACCAGGGCAAAGAGACTAGTTCTTTTGGTGCACAAATACATATAGAAATTATAAGATATAAAAAGATATTGCACTTCCCCAAAACCAACACCCCCACAACTGATTAAAAGAAAGAAAAGAGAAAAAAAAAAACACAAACAAGCTCAATAAATGTACTTTTATTTTGCCAGCAGAAACAAATATATGTATATTCATTACTAGCTTAAAAAGAAAAAAAAATTCTATAGGATATATGGTGCTACATTTAGCAAAACAGTTAGCAATTGGATTTTAATGGCCCTCCTCATAGGAGCTTACAATCTAAAATTTGTCTAAACGTTAGAGTGGACACAGCTTTACTTTCAGTGTATAAGGGGCAACACATCACATTTTTATCTGCAAGGTTATAGAAGCATACTTAACAGTCATTCTTACAAATCATTTCAACATAATATTAAAAAAGGCACTTATTCAAAACGTAACACCCACCACCACCCCACAATCTACACATACATACATTGGGGACAATGTTCTGCTGGAAGCTACATTTCTGTGTATATGATTAAGCAATGAGATCGAGGAGTTGAGGGGAAGTCACAGTTTTCAGAAGGTGACTAAGCGTGTGGAGGAAAAGTTGTCTTTGGCGGATGCGTGAATTGTCCTGCACCGGGAAAGTTCTGATCATCAAGTCAGTGATCCTTCCGATTATGTTGTATGTCTGTTATCTTCCCGCTTCCTGATGGATGGGTGAGGAAGATGACGAGGCTACTGTTCCTGTTCTTTTGGGGAGGGAGGATGGAGAAGTGTGCAAGGGAGAAAATTACTAAACCAAGGGCCAAAGATGGCTTCAGACTTCCAAAGATCGGGGACTTTTTGATGCTGAATTACTGGGTCACGTTGGTAAGGACCCTAAGAGGTAAAGGAATGGGGAAGGAGATGATGCAGTACCTTGGAAGAAGATCGTTTACAAGATGGGGACTCTACAGTCGGGCCCTGGAAAAGCCACAGGCATGGGTCGTTCCTCAGTATTTTTTGGTCTTAACCAAGATCTGGGAAGGGTAGAGGTTGGGGGGTTTGGGGAGGGAGGTTGGTGACAAAAAGAAACTTAAAGCTTGGATTGCTGGGGAGATTTTTCCTAATGGGATACAATACTTAAGAGAGAAGGAAAGTGTGCAAATTTGGAAGAGTATGAACACAAGAGGAGTGACTAACCGCCAAAGGAACATATCCAAGTTGACCTTTATGGGATGTCTGCTGACCATGAGTTTTCTGAAAAGTAGGGATTTGGTAAGATCGGAGTTGTGTGCAAGGGAGGGCTGTGGGGGAGTGGAGGACGTTCTATGTGTTTTGGAACTGTGCCTTCGCTAAAGAAGTGCTGGGAAAGTTGAAGGGCTTCCTGAGGGAGGTGGTGGGGGTGGTTTTTGTAAGGGAGAAAATGGTGGTTCTGGGTTTGTGGAGATCCAATCTCCAAGAAAAATGCAGCCAGGAAGGCGTGGTGCTTTTCTGTTGTCTACAAGGAAGTAATGTGGGATGTTAGGAATATAGTATGGTATAGTATAGAGTTTGTTTTTGGCTAGGATGTATATTGTTTATCTTTTTGATGTGAAAGGGATGGGGGAGGAAGAAGCTGGGAGATATTGGAAGAGGGATAAATGGATAAATGTCTTTTGATGTATTTGCATGATTATTAAGATGTGCTCTGTAATATTAATTTGTATGGTCATATGATGTGGAGGAGGCAGTTACTAAGTACTGACAGTATAAAAAAAACAATTGCGGGGGAGAAGGAATGGTAGTGTACATATTGACAAACGCCCAACTAGGGTTGTTTGCAGAAATTCTTGTGCATTTTTTCATAAAAAGTGGGTTGATGTGGCCATGCTGTATGTGTATTGTTCCTTTCTGACCATGCAAACATGGTTTGGAAGCATCTGCTGACCTTCTACTCTTTGATTTCATTGCTTAATCACGTACACAGAAATGTAGCTTCCAGCAGAACATGGTCACTTATGTATGTATGTGTAGATTGTGGGGTGCTTTGTAAGAATGACTGTTAAATATGTTTCTATAATCTTGCAGATAAAAATGTGATGTGTTTGCCCGTTATACACTGAAAGTAATGCAGCGTACACACGATCAAACAAGCGGGTGGAAAAGTCCGGCAAACTGAAGTCCGCCGGACAATCTCCCCGTGTGTAGCCTCCGGCATACTTTTTTTGACCCGAAAGTACGGCGGACTTACAAAGTAGTTTTGCACTCCAATCTTCCCGCCGGACTCGCATTTCGGCGGACAATCCGGCCGTGTGTATGCCAGTCCGCCGTACTTTTGAAATGAGCGGACTTTTCCCGCCCGGAGAAAAGTCCGCTGATTTCGAGCGGGTCTCCAGGTAGGCGGGGCCCGCGAGGGAGACGTCGCTGGCCCCGCCGCCTGGTATGGACTTAAAGGGGAACCCCAATGCTGAAAAAAATCGGCGTGGGGGTCCCCCCAGGTCCACATCAGACCCTTGTCCGAGCACGCTACCCGGCCGGCCAGGAAAGGGGGGGACAAGCGAGCGCCCCCCCTCCTGAGCCGTACCAGGGCGCGTGTCCTCAACATGGGGGGTGCCTTGGGGAGGGGGGCCACGTGGCCCCCCACCCCAAAGCACCTTGTCCCCATGTTGATGAGGACAAGGGCCTCTTCCCGACAACCCTGGCCGTTGGTTGTGGGGTTCTGCTGGCGAGGGGCTTATTGAAATCCAGGAGCCCCCTTAAATAAGGGGGCCCCCGGATACCGGCCCCCCCACCCTATGTGAATGAGTATGGGGTACAATGTACCCCTACCCATTCACCTGTAAAATAAAGTACAAAAAAAACCACAACACACAAGATAAAATAGTTTATTGCACAGCTCCGGGGGTCTTCCGTCTTCAGGGGTCTTCTCGCCGGACTCCTCCGCTATCTTCTTGATAGCCCCTCGCCAGCAGGCCCCTCGCCAGCAGACCCCGACAACCAACGGCCAGGGTTGTCGGGAAGAGGCCCTTGTCCTCATCAACATGGGGACAAGGTGCTTTGGGGTGGGGGGGCCGCGCGGCCCCCCTTTTCCAAGGCACCCCCCATGTTGAGGGCACCCGGCCTGGTACAGCTCAGGGGGGGGGGGGCGCTCGCTCGTCCCCCCCTTTCCTGGCCGGCCGGGTAGCGTGCTCGGACAAGGGTCTGATGTGGACCTGGGGAGACCCCCACGCCGATTTTTTTTGGCGTTGGGGTTCCCCTTTAAGTCCATACCAGGCGGCGGGGCCAGCAACGTCTCCTTCGCGGGCCCCGCCTACCTGGAGACACGCTTAAAATGAGCGGACTTTCCTCCACGTGCGTGGGCGAATTCGTTCATTTCAAAAGTAGGGCGGATAGTACGGCGGACTTAGAACGCCGTATTAGTCCGCTAAAAAAGTGCTGTGTGTGGGCAAGTAGCCCGTTCGGAAAGTCCGATGGACAGTCTGGCGGGAAGTCCGCCAGACTAAGGCCGCGTACACATGGGCGGACTGTCTGTCCAACTTAGTCCGCTGAAACGTGTTTCAGCGGACAGTCCGCTCGTGTGTGGGCTTCAGCAGACTTTTTCAGCGGACAGTCTGGCGGACTAAGTCTTTCGGAATTTCCGTAATACAGTCCGTCCAACTTTGGTTTCAGCGGACAGTCCGCTCGTGAGTAGGCAAGTATGGCGCATGCTCAGAAAGGATTTACACGGCCGAAGGTTGCATTGCAGTGTATTGGACGTCGTATTTCTAGTCCCGTCGTACGTGCTGTACACGTCATCGCGCAAGCTTTCAGCGGACTGTCTGTTCATCGCGTGTGGTCAAGTCCGTTCATTCAAAAGTAGGACGGACTGTCTGTCGGATTGTCTGACGGACTTAGTTGGCCAGACAGTCCGCCCGTGTGTACGCGGCCTAAGTCCGTCGGATATAGGGCTACGTGTGTACGTGGCATAAAGCTGTGTCCACTCTAAGATTTAGACAAATTTTAGATTGTAAACTCCTATGAGGTGGGCCACATCCAATTGCTAACTGTTTTGCTAAATGTAGCACCATATATCCTATAGAATTTTTTTTTCTTTTTAAGCTAGTAAATTAATGTACATACTTTTGTTTCTGCTGGCAAAATAAAAGTACATTTATTAAGCTTTCTGGTTTTTTTTTCCTCTTTTATTTCTTTTAATTAGTTGTGGGGGTGGTGCTTTTGGGGAAGTGCAAAATCTTTTTATATCTTATAATTTCTATATGTATTTGTGCACCAAAAAAAATATTCTCTTCGCCCTGGTTCACATTGATGCTACTTTGAAATCAGGCTACTTCACTTGAAGTAGCCTGATTTTAAAGTAGCAAGGTCAGCGTGATTTCAGGTGCTACTTGATAGACTTCTGTGTGGCTTCATACAGATTTCTACTGAAGTCACACCTGAAATTGGCAAAAGTAGTACAGGAACTACTTTTGCTTGCCAGTTCACCATAAGGATGAGCGGCACTAGTACTTCTCTACTCCATACGAGGGACCTGTGGTTCTTGCACCTCAATGACAGAAGAAGAAGATCGGGGTCTGGTACGCCTGACTTGGCAGGGACCACAACACCATTGTCAGAGCTACCTGTCATGGAGCCGCTGTCGTCTACGGGATCGTATTCTGAGCCTGAATCTGACAGATGAGTGGCTTCCTCTTCACTATCTGTCATGCTCAGAAATGTGTAGGCCTCTTCACTAATGTACTTTTGATTTGCCATTTTGGGCTCTAAATTTAGTGGTACACTAGTGAGACTCACAGGTAAAAAAAACTCCTAGGCTGTCAGCTACTGTATCAAAATGCTACCAAAAAAAAACTGTTAGCGATCGCAGGGATCAGGCCTGACTCTGCGAACACTGCAGTTATTTGTTTAGTGTTTTGTAAGTGACAGTGATCGATTGATACTGCACTTGAGTGGGCTGGGCTGGGCTGGGCTGGGCTGGGCGGAAGGGGCAAAATGCAGGTGCTAGCAGGTATCTGGGCTGCATTTTTGGGAACCCTAAACTGCTGGGAACACTAGTATAGATCTGATCAGATAAGATATTAATCCATTCAGATACTATACCACTAAGGGAGGTGTATGCTGCATGTGTGGGTGTTAGTGGTACTGGCAGATGCAGACCCTAACTGACACTAAAACCTAACTTATATCACCGCCGGGGTGATCAGGGGGTTAAAGCTTTACTAGGTTATAAACAGCGGGTGTCCTGACACTATAAAAAAAAAACTAACTAACCAGAGTCACCCGTAACAGTTATATGTTGATCACTGGTGAAAGGGTTAACTAGGGGGCAATCAGGGGGTTAAAACCTTTACTAGGTAGTATCTGGGGCTACCTGACACTATAAAAAGCTGACAGCGAATCTAAATACTTACTGTGATGAAACGTCCCTACACTCTGCTTGAGTGCTTTTGTCATATACCCTCTCAGTCTGAATATAGATATCAGATATTCCAACTGCTCCCAAGCACAAACTAAGACGAGACTTGTTTAGCTGCTGACATGGACTGTTTTATTAGAACCAAAATAACAAGTATTTATAATACAGTAGAAGAGGAGGTCCTCCTCCTGCTCATATTACTCTAACAATACAACTGTAGCCAGAAACAGAATTAACATGAGCTAATTATCCAAATCAACACTGGACTCCTTCATACAATTATAGGGTTAATTAGCACAAACAACAATAGGTGAAATACTCTGTATCAAGCCAGACTAGACTCATTTACATTATAGAAGACAACAGACAGGTGGCTGGAGTTGATGATATTAGCATCTAACAGTTTGTGTCCCAACAGTATGATTCAGTCACTATTGCTAATATGGCATATACATATCGAGAGTCTGTGTGTCTTGGGGGGGACATGGACCTGAATCCAAAGTAACACCCCCTCAGGGGTCCCCAGACATACAGCTCACAAAGAGCACCACTCCCCCATATGCCAGGGACCATAATCGCAAGGCAAGAGGCTGGCATTCAGTCCTCTCCAAAATCTTCTGTCTCGGGTGAGTCTGTCACACTTACCTGTTTAACTAGCATCACCTGTGACACTAATACAGTGACCAGAAAAAAGATCACTTAGTGACACTGACGACGGGGGGTGATCAAGGGATTAATCCTTTATTGGGGGGGTTAGGGGGGTCCCTAGACCTAAAGGGGCCTAACACTAGCTGTCCTACCACTTATAACAGTCACAAATGACACCAATGCAATAATCAGTAAAAAAATGCTATTGGTGTCACAGGTGCAGGGGGAGTGATTGGGGGTGAAAAGTGTGCCTGCGTGTTCTACTGTAAGTGCAGTGTTGGTGCAAACTCACATTGATGTCTTCTCTCCTCTGTACCAGAATGAAAAGACTGACACGAGGGGAGATGACAACATTTCCTCTGCCTCTGTTAACATTACAGGAGCAGAGGAAGGATTCCATTTGCCAAGAGCGATCGAGAGGGGGTGACCATGAATCAGTGGCCTCCCCCTCAGCACGGATTGCTCCCTAAACGATGCCGACCGCCTAGGGCACTGGGGGGGTGCGCCCCCCGCCCGCGGGAGGCAGTTAACGTACCCATACATTTTTTTGCCTGCCCGTGCCATTCTGACGTAGTATATCTGCGTGAGGTGGTCGGCAAGTGGTTAAAAAGTATTAGAGCCTCTGGCTCTAATCACGTGCTTCAAAATCATTGGAATCCATGTGTCCAGTGCCCCGCATGTAGATTAGGGGGCCGGGCGCATGGATAGGGGGGCCTGTGCCCCTAATGAAGCGGCTCCCACTGTCTTATATCTTCAAGCTTCAGATCAGCCCTAAATCATTCACTTTTTCACACCTCAGATCAGCCTCAATTCTCCCACCATCAGGATTCAGATCAGCCCCATTCCTGCAACTTCACACTTCTGATATGCATTAATACTGCACCTTTACACCTCAGATTAGTTCCATTGCATGAAGATTCATACATCAGATCAAGCTCAAGCTGGATAAATGTAAAGTAGGTGGTAAAACTAGGGATGAGCCTGCGGTTCGAGTCGAACATAAGTTTGACTCAAACATCGGGTTTTCATTTGTTTTAAAACAAACCGAACATATGGGGCGTTCGCGGAAAATTTGAGATTGCAGTGCATTGTTGTATAATGATTGGCCAAAGCATGCACCTGACCTGCATGCTTTGGCCAATCACAGTGCGCTCTGCTGAGAGAGCCATAATTGGCCAATGGGAGGGTGCCTTTGGCCAATCATGGCTCAGGGGCACTAAGTCCACATCCCACACTATATAAGGCTGTTTATAGAGTGGCAGTATGTAGTGTTGTTGGCGTGGACAGAGAGATAGCTTGAAGCAGGCAGGTTATTCAGTTAGTGGCAGTGTATTTGATTATATATATATATATATATATATATATATACACACACACACACACACACACACACACACACACACACACACACACACACACACACAGTCAGTCTAGTATATACATTTCCTGTACCTCCCCATGTCAGCCTACTATGGGTCCACCCCCTCTGACCTCTCCAGGACCACCTTTTTCTTAGCCCATAAAAGGCGGCTGTCTGCCCACACCAGTGTTCTTTTTCGTCCTCGCTCCAGACGCCTTTTAAAGTTCATATTTATTTATTTTTCTTCTCCATCCACCATCCATCCTGTTTGGGTTCAGCCTCTCCCGGATCAGAAGACCCCCCCCCCCCCCCATATAGGCTGCAAATCTCCTGAGGAGGTGGGTTCCCCTGGTGCTGGGATTGTATTGTATTATACTAAATGACTGTGTATTACTGGCAAAGGTTACTGGCAGTATAAATGACTGTATATACCTTTGTTAGGCAGGTGCTGGCACCTCTCCTTCCATATTTTTGTTTGTTCAGGCAGTGGTTTGGCACACTGGGATTTGTAGTTTACCACCTCTACATGTATTCCTTTCAGGAAGCTCAGCGTTGAGCAGGTGAGGTCAGAGGTAGCTTCCTCTTGGATGGCCTAGCAAACACCAGAATGCTCACTGCTGATTTGCAACAGGCTATGTCCTCTAGGTTAATCTCAGCCTCCAACTGATCAATCTGCTACTCTGCTCTGGTAAGCCTGATTTCCAGGACTCTCATTACTTACTGCTGGTTTACTTGTCTGTTAGCCCTTGTACACACGGTCGGAGAATCCGTCGGAATGTGTCCTATCGGACCGTGTTGTTGGATAATCCGACTGTGTGTGATATGCATCGGACTGATTCCGTCGGAATATCCGTCGGACCAAGTTTTCCAACTTGCTGGAAATATTTTCCCACAAACTGGTTTGATCGGACATACTCATGTGTAGCCTACTCCGACGGACAAGGTGCCACACATGCTCACATTCAAATTCCGACACGGAAGCGATCGTTCAGGTAAAACTACTGCTCGTAAGCGATATAGCACATTCGTCACACTGCAATGTTAAAAATTCTTTCATGAAGTGCATTCTCTTGTTCTTTACAATGCTGCAAGAACGAACTTCTTTTGATGCTCATAGTCACACACACTTCTCCCAAACGTATTTCATTACTCTTTTTTTTACCATTTTAGCAATTCAATTTTAGTTTGCGTCACATCTACACAATTTTATATTTTGTTTATTCTTTTTTGGATACTTTTTTTTTTGGATTCCCTAAAAATCTCCTTTAAAGACAGTTTGCTCATTTCTCCTTTTTTTGGGGTGTTTTGTGTGTATAAACTTACCACAACATTGTTGTATTTTTGAGATTTTGTTTTTATTTTTTAATCTACAGGAGGTTGTTTAGTGTTGGTACCCCTTGTTATTCATTTCACTTATTTTTTGGGAAATGTACCTGCCTGCTTACAAATAAACTGGCATTTTGGAAGGAAAACACACACACACACAAGTATTTCATCAATCAAAAAAACCTTTATTTTGGTAGCAATAAACTAAAAAGAGGAACGCAGCGCTGGAGAAACTTGTTACTTTGGTGCAGCCTTTGGCCCCCAGGGGAGACATGAACAAATTAGAATATAAAAAATTGGTGGCCTGAGGAGTACATATCTCAGGGAGAGAAGTCTGGTCCCGAAGTCCTAGAGAACAGGAAATTAAGATGCCATTTATGTCCCCAGGATGTGGTTCTTCAAGAGGCTGCATCTTCTGGCAGACCAGACTGAACCCAGGCCATCACTCACTCCTCTTCCTTGGGCACTTCCCACCAGGCATCCTTCGAGGCTGTGGCTGGGCTCCTGTAGTTGGGGCAGGAGGAGGAGGGCGTTGGTCGACCTCCTGGCTGCCACTTGCCACAGCCTCCCCCCAACTGAGGTCTTCCTGTGTATGAAAAGGGGACATAGTTTTAGTTTTTTGATCATCAATCACACCATTTTGTGCTCCTGG
Organism: Lithobates pipiens; assembly: GCF_037356315.1. Lineage (NCBI taxonomy): Eukaryota > Metazoa > Chordata > Amphibia > Anura > Ranidae > Lithobates > Lithobates pipiens. Next base: position 1,409,279 of record NW_027507875.1, read on the forward strand.
CTTTTGATAATTGAATGTTACCAAATAGAACAGACTATCATTCTGAGCCCAGCATTTTTCAATCCCGTCCCAATCATTTTTGGTCACTACTGTCTCTTGAGATGTAAACCAGTTTGATAAATCACAACTTACTGATCAATAAGAACATCTAGTTAACATCATTATATGTAACACAAGAAATATGTTCAACAATGCAATACCTGTCTCAAGCTGGGCCCCACCACATGTTGCTGCCTGGAAGGCCCAGGTTGGACGTTGGAAGCCTCAGCTGGGGGTGAAGGATGCCTTGAAGGAAGACTGGAGAGTGGTGGCCTGAGTGGTGGTCTGGGTACCCCCGCGTCTACCAGAAAATGCAGCCTGTCAAAGTGAACCATCCTGGGGTAATAAACGGCATCTGTATCTCCTGCTCTCAAGGATTCTAGGTGCTTCTTTCTGTCCCTGAAATATGTAATCCTCATGGCCCCAATTTTCCTATTCAGATAGGCCATGTCTGCCGTGGGGACCATGATCCACACCAAAGAAAGCAGTTTCTCCAGCGCTGCGTTCCTCTTTGTTATGTCGGCATAAAACTTGTTGTGGAACTGCCACAGGCAGGGCATCTCCTTGTAGAGTTCTAGGAATAGCGCCATAAAATTTTGATTTTGGAATGGATCCATATTGTCTGCAAGACACAACACAAGACAAACCCTCAAATACTAATAATGCCATTATAAACCCTCCTAATCTTGTCCCAACATCGGCCTATATAGAAGTAGTCTAGTCTAGTGAAGCACCAAGTTAAAAATTTTACCTTTGTTTGCACGTTCGTCACGTCTGCGCCTCACTCTCTTCCCAGATTGTACAGACGATACACGTGTGTTGCGTTTTATATACAGTGCACATGGGTGAAACTCCGCCCGCCCCTGACGTTCTTTCTAGACTATTCCCCGCCTCTTCGCTTCCGGCACAGTGGGGAGAGCATATGGCGGAGAGAACGCAGGTGCGCACTAATAATAGTTCCACTAACGAGGAGGAGGGTGAGGAAAGCCCGGAGCCTGAAACGTCCCGATCCAGGAAGAGAAGATTTAAGGCCTCAAATATGTCTTTTGGAGAGATGTTGGAGATGGTCGACATATTGAACAGGACCGACTATGATGGGAAGTATGGACCTTACCCAAACCCAAAAAAAAACCAAAAAAAACCATAAAGTTGTGAAGAGTCTTCTGAAGAATTTTGGGGTACGCCGATCCAAGGATCAACTGAGAAAACGCTGGTCAGACCTGAAACTGAGGGAGCACGAGCAGTACCTAAGGATCAAGCGTATTCTTAAAAAAAGTAAGTAGTTGTCGTGTGTTCATATGATTATTCTTGCTTGCATACTGCTCCATGTGCTTTGATTTAATTTTGTGCATTTTAAAATGTCCACTTTCAAGTTCATGGTTTCATTCGTTCGTAAGAAACATCATTCTGCAGGTAAGTATTCCAGCTTAACAAAGTGTCCCCAATAATGTTCTCACCTTGGAACTCGGCCAAAAAACACAATTGTACAACACTTCCAAGCAATGTTTCAGATTCCTATATCTGCCCTCTGTGTGCTAATTATTCTTTGTTTACATTCTCATAGGGGAGAGAAGACTTGGCAAGTATGAGGACACCAGGGACCACACCCCTCCCAAAGAAGGCCAACTTCCAAAAGCACAAACAGAGGAGCAGGAGTAGGAGGAGAAGGAGGAAGGAGAGATCATGGAGGTTGGGCAAATTGTCACCACAACAGGTGAGTGTCGGAGAACACAGCTTTCGGTAAGCTCAGCAATGTATGTCACCATATTTTTATTACATGGTGTGTTTTTTTGCTTTGTTTTGTAGGTGATGTGGAAGAAGATTCCCGTTTTACCAGTGAAAGTGCCCAGATCCTGATCGGGGAGATAATGGGGTGCAATCGGGATTTGGAAAATATCCAGCAAAACATCAATGATGTTAAAAATAAAATGAAGAACATCATTGATGTTTTGGGGAGAGTGTGAAACACCAAAAACTAGATAGGGTTTTATTTTTGCTATTTTAAAAACAAAATGTTGTATTTATCGAAATTACAAATTTGGAAGATGCACAGAGTGTGTAAACATGAGCTATCTCCCTTCATGGGGGATCAATGTATGTGTTTTGTGTAAAGTGTCTGAGATGAAGGGGTTGCAGCCCCAAAGCATGTACATTGATCCCCCATGATGGGAGATAGCACATGTTGACACACTTTGTGCATCTTCCAAATTTGTTTTTTTCAGGGGTGACACCCCATGTGATGAAGGCAATATCAGCCCAGTTTGAACATACTCATGTCTGATATTGTCTTCACTTTTCAAAGTTGAACTTTGTAAGTTCCTATGTTCTGTATTTTACGGTTTGATACATGCCTGTTTACACAAAAACAACAAGTAAACAAAATTCTGATTAAACTCTGTTTTGGATACACACAATTTCTTGGTTTGTTGTAAAAACCTTTTCGAAATGCACATGTGAATGTGCTTGTATTAAAAAGTTTAATTATCAACAATGTGTGGCTTCCTTTTTCATTGCGCAAAAAATGTATTTGTAGTCAAATTTTAGTTTGTGCTGAGAAGGATGAGGTGTAAATTTGGACAATCATGCCATTTTCCTGCCATGGTGCTTAAAATTAGCCCGATTTTGGTCAGTAATGCACTACATACATTAGTTACAAAAACAAGGTGTGTGTGTAGCAGACCCACAACATAATAACATTATCTGAAGAAGAGACTGTCCCCTCATCTCGCTCTGAACTTGGGTTTGCACTGTTGGTGAAAAGGCACAACTTCAAAAAAACTGGCAAAGTGGGAGGCCACAGTCTGCCATTCCTGTGGCGTTGAAGGACACTGTGTAGTGAAACAAGAACAAAAATTAGTAATTTGACAAATCAACATTGCAAGCAGATTAGACACCCACATTTTTGGTCGAAATTAGTATAACATTTTGGGAACTGAGTATTTAAAGCCTAAAGTATAAGGTCCCCTTATGAGAGTCATCACCCCCCCCCCCTATCCCCCCCATCTGATGGGCCCTTGCTAAAAAATGAGGGGGGATGTTTAGGACAGGTAACCCTCTCCACTTGATTGAGAGCTGAATGCCTAAATAATGTGTGATACTTTGGGAAGCCCCTCCTTAGTTACACTACTGTCAGCCCACCGGACAGGTAAGAAGTGTCATAATACCAAAATGAAAACAAAATGGAAGCACATTTTGATATTCTGCTATTACATATCAAGAAAATTAATCTGTTAAAAAAAAAATAGCATTTGAAAGTATTAAGGCAGGCCCTTGCACTACATGCTTACGTGAACTCGTCCATAAATGTGATCATGAAAAAGGTAGGTATAGTGTGTGTTGGGTTTGGTCAAGTCATCAGATAGAGGATTGCTATCAGCTGATCTAGCAGTTGGGGAGAGGGGGGTTACTAATGAGTTTGGCACAACCCCAAAAATTTGAAAAATTTCACTCTGCATGAATTGAAGCACACACATCACATTTGTAGACATTTTAGGGGGTGTTTAGGGGAAAGCAATACTATGGAGCTGACAAAAAACATTGGTAAGTGACTAGACTATAGTTGTATGGGCCAAGAAGAGCATGGTGGGGAAGTTAGTGAGGCAAATATGCATGAGGACAAAGGGGCAGAGCATATGAATTAAAGCATATTGCAATGATGGTCATTAGGGAATGAGGAAAGAAATGCAAGACATTAGCATACATGAAATACATAGAATGTGATGTTTAGGGATAAAACTTAGCTTCATATATTCCTTCTACAGGACCTGAATGATGGCAGAACAGGTCTCTGGAATAATGATCCCCAGAGCCTGGGGGGAGATGCCTGTAGAGAACTTGAGGTCCTGAAGGCTTCTCCCTGTCGTCAAGTAGCGCAACGTGGCGATGAGCCTCTGCTCCGGAGTGATGGCTTGCCGCATGCAGGTATCCTGCCTGGTGATATAAGGGGTCAGTAAAACCAGCAGACAGTGAAAAACGGGGTCCGTCATCCGGAGATAATTCCTGAAATGTTCAGGATTATTCTCGCGGATCTCACGGAGCAAAGGCATGTGCGAGAACTGGTCACGATGGCGCAACCAATTCTTGGTTCCCAAACGCCTCCCCTCCCTGTTCATGGACCGGCTTGTGTCAAAGTAAGAACCCCAACACAAAGCCCCTGCACAGCACAAACTCTACAATGAGTACGTAGGCAAAACATGGTTTGAAAACGGTCGGCTCGTCAGAACGGACACCAGAAAGCACCGATAAACAGCAAGGCATGAAAGAACGACCTCAATAGCAGAAGCAAGCAGACAATAAAAAATGCCTTTCAAAGCGTACTATACCAAGCTATATATCGCTCGTCCCCACCCCCTTTCCTGACCGGCCGGGCTGCGTGGTCGGATAGGGGTCTGGTATGGATTTTGAGGGAGGACCCGACGCCGTTATTTTCGGCGTAGGGGATTCCCCTTAAAATCCCTACCGGACCTAAGGGCCTGGTATGCCCCTGAGAAGGCATGCAGGCTTCATGAGTGAGGCAACATTATCGCCGCTCTCTCGCTCTCGCTACTATAGGAAAATTACATTTTCCTATTGCAGCCAGCGCGTTGCAGCCAGGCTACTGGATACCAGGATACTGTCACACATACTGAAACTGAAACAAAATATCGGCGGCACCTACTGTAAACGCCCGCAAAGAGGTTCCTAATCAGCATTCCAGCCTCAAAGGAGTAAAAAGGGGACTAGACAGGGCCGGATTAACATAGGGGCTATTGGAGCTGCAGCTCCAGGCCCCTTTCTCAAGATAGGCCCATTTGCCCCCAAAAAAAAAAAAAAAAAAAGATCAACTTCAAGGATTGTAGCTCGGCGATCAGGAGTCACAGAGACCCCAAATGTGGAGGGTAGGTAGCTAAATACCCACTCCAACACTGGTTAAAATGTGGGGCTGCTATCATCTATGGTTCCGGAGATACAGGGCTGCTTGCGCCGCTTGTCAGAAGATACATAAGGAGCGGCCAGTTTAAATACAAGCTGGAACATTCTGCAGCAGACCGAGAGGATGAACTCACAGAGCTCATAATAATTATTTGTATATTACTTATGATAATTAACCCCTTACCACCCAGGCCCATTCTGAGACTTCTCTTCTACATGTAAAAGTCATCATTTTTTATGCTAGAAAATTATTTAGAACCCCCAAGCATTATATATTGTTTTAGCAGACACCCTATGGAATAAAAAGGTGGTCTTTGCAACTTTTTATGTTACACGATATTTGCGCAGCAATTTTTCATACTTTTTTTTGGAAATAAACTGTTTCATTCATTAAAAAAAACACTAAAGTTAGCACGATTTTTTGTTGTATTCTAAGCAATGCTTTACATTTTTTTACAGGTTACATGTTTAGAGTTACAGAGGAGGTCTAGTGCTAGAATTATTGCTCTCGCTCTAACGATCATAGCGTATGTAACCTGTGTGTATCTGGCTCTGATACTAACCAGTGCCGACCCAGGGACTGACTAGTATCTCTCCCCAGCCTGTCCCCACACACCCTCTCACCTGCTGACCTATGATTGGGGCAATCACTCCCGCAGTGTTATTGTGTTCTGCCAGTGAATACAATGATTAGTGTTGCTAACTATAGCTGGCAGCACTGATTGTTTTGGGGAAAACCTGACAGGCTGGTTGTACTCAAGTCGGTTAATAGGTTGACTTGTGTAAAACCAGCTAGCCCATACATATATCAACTATGGCTGGTCTCTGCTTAATTGGTGTAATTTCAATCCATGTATGGCCCGCTTAACCACTACACAGTCCCTAAACATCCTTCCACAGACCTTTACATTTTCCTTCCCAGATTACTTCATCCTCCTCTCCTATACATAGTGCCCACTGTCATACTCTCCACACTTCTCTCCTATACATAGTGCCCACTGTCATACCCTCCACACCAGTGGCGGCTGGGGAAGTTTTAAGATGGGGGGGCGCTAGACCACGCCCACCCTTTTGACCCATCCCACTTCTCATAAGCCCCACCCATTATAGAATCCACCAACTCCGTCCCCTGTAGTACATCATATACAAGGCTCTACATTATACACAGGGCTCTATACTTCATATACCAGGTTCTACATTATAGACAGGGCTCTGTACATCATATACCAGGCTCTACATTATACACCAGGTTCTAATGACACATCAATATGTCTGACAGCCCAGCCACACTCCTCGTTCACCAGAGAAAAAAAACAGGAAACACAAAAAAGTGCTCGGAAAACAGCAATAGGCAGAGGTCACCGCAGACAATGAAGTACAAGAAAGCCTAATAAAATAAAACAAATACAGTCATCACATTTAGTGACTGCAATAATGCAATATCTTACATGTTTGCCTTTGGTGGTGTGATCAGAGGGATGGTGATGATCAGAGACAGAGGGATGGAGGTGGGGTGGGGAGTTGGATCAGTGGTGGGTGGGATGGATCATGGACAGAGGGATGGGTGGGTGGGATGGATCAGGGACAGAGGGATGGGTGGATGGATCAGGGACAGAAGGATGGTGGGATGGATCAGGGACAGAGGGATGGGTGGGTGGGATGGATCAGGGACAGAGGGATGGATGGGTGGGAAGGATCGGGGACAGAGGGATGGATGGGTGGGATGGATCAGGGACAGAAGGATGGTGGGATGGATCAGGGACAGAGAGATGTTGGGTAGGATGGATCAGGGACATAGATATGGTTGGTGGGATGGATCAGGGACAGAGAGATGGTGGGTGGGATGGATCAGGGACAGAGAGATGTTGGGTGGGATGGACCAGGGACAGAGAGATGGTATGTGGGATAGATCAGGGACAGAAGGATGGTGGGATGGATCAGGGACAGAGAGATGGTGGGTGGGATGGATCAGGGACAGAGATATGGTTGGTGGGATGGACCAGGGACAGAGAGATGTTAGGCGGGATGGATCAGGGACAGAAGGACGGTGGGATGGATCAGGGACAGAGAGATGGTGGGTGGGATGGATCAGGGACAGAGATACTGTATGGTTGGTGGGATGGATCAGGGACAGAGAGATGGTGGGTGGGATGGATCAGGGACAGAGATATGGTTGGTGGGATGGATCAGGGACAGAGAGATGGTGGGTGGGATGGACCAGGGACAGAGAGATGGTAGGTGGGATGGATCAGGGACAGAAGGACGGTGGGATGGATCAGGGACATTGAGATGGTGGGTGGGATGGATCAGGGACAGAGAGATGGTAGGTGGGATGGATCAGGGACAGAAGGATGGTGGGTGGGTGGGATGGATCAGGGACAGAGAGATGGTGGGTGGGATGGATCAGGGACAGAAGGATGGTGGGTGGGTGGGATGGATCAGGGATCAGGGACAGAGAGCTGGTGGGTGGGATGAATCAGGGACAGAGGGATGGTGGGTGGGTGGGATGGATCAGGGACAGAGAGCTGGTGGGTGGGATGAATCAGGGACAGAGGGATGGTGGGTGGGTGGGATGGATCAGGGATCAGGGACAGAGAGATGGTGGGTGGGATGGATCAGGGACAGAAGGATGGTGGGTGGGATGGATCAGGGACAAAGAGCTGGTGGGTGGGATGAATCAGGAACAGAGGGATGGTGGGTGGGTGGGATGGATCAGGGATCAGGGACAGAGAGCTGGTGGGTGGGATGAATCAGGGACAGAGGGATGGTGGGTGGGTGGTTTGGATCAGGGATCAGGGACAGAGAGCTGGTGGGTGGGATGAATCAGGGACAGAGGGATGGTGGGTGGGTGGGATGGATCAGGGACAGAGAGATGGTGGGTGGGATGAATCAGGGACAGAGGGATGGGTGGGTGGGGGGAGGCTTCATATGGGCTGTGTGTTTCACAAGAGCCTCCACTGACACTGCCAAACCAAGACACAGCAACACCAGTGGAGATAATAGAAGCATTGTGACGATCAGCACTTGATAAACACACAGCCTGTGTGAAACCTCCCCCTCCATCCATCCCGTAGAAATAAGGAGACTGGCCTTGTGTGATTGTCAGTGATTCTAATATCTCCACTGGTGTTGCTGTGCCTCGTTTGGCTGTCAGTGGAATCATTCAGCTCTGCCCCCCTCCTGTGGATTTCCAGCATCTACCTTGTTGTTGTTTCATAGCGCAGGAGTTCACTCCTCTGCTCCTCTGCTCCTCCGCTCGGTGCACTGGTCTGACACAGGGGAAGACCGGAAGTGACAGACTAACTAGTCTGTCACTCAAAGCCCATAGCATAGTAAACCTATGGGCGCCGGGCGGATGCAGATCGGCACTTTTAATTGCGCCACAAGGCGGGTTAAAACCCCGCAAATGAAGCGCCGCGTCTGCAATCTTGTGATTGCGTTGACGTGGCGCTTCACATAGTGCACTGTGTCCAGCACTGCACTGTGTCCGGCGCTCGTACACAGTGCACTTAAGGACTTTTTTTCATATTTTTTTTTTTTAAAGGGCCATTTAAAAAAAAATATATATTTTTTTTACATTTTTTTTTTTTTGTGACTGCCTGGAGGGGGGGGCGGCGCCGGGGCGCCCCCTATGGGCGGGCCGCCACTGCTCCACACTCCTCTCCTATACATAGTGCCCACTGTCATACCTCCAACACTTCTCTCCTATACATAACGCCCGCTGTCATATCCTACACACTCCTCTCCTGTACATAGTGCCCACTGTCATACACTTCTCTCCTGTACATAGTGCCCACTGTTGTACCCTCCACACTCCTCTCCTATACATAGTGCCCACCATCATACCCTCCACACTTCTCTCCTGTACATACTACTCACTGTCATACCCTCCACACTCCTCTCCTATACATAGTACCCACTGTCATACCTCCAACACTTCTCTCCTATACATAGTGCCCACTGTCATACCCTCCACACTCCTCTCCTGTACATACTACTCACTGTCATACCCTCCACACTCCTCTCCTATACATAGTGCCTACTGTCATACCTCCAACACTTCTCTCCTATACATAGTGCCCACTGTCATACCCTCCAAACTCCTCTCCTATACATAGTGCCCACTGTCATACCTCCAACACTCCTCTCCTGTACATACTACTCACTGGCATACCCTCCACACTCCTCTCCTGTACTTAGTACCCAATGTCATACCCTCTACACTCCTCTGCTGTGCATACTGCCCACTGTCATACCCCTCACACCCCTCTCCTGTACATAGTGCCTTCTGCCATACCCTCCACACTCCTCTCCTGTACATAGTGCCCACTGCTAGACCCTCCACATTCCTCTCCCTCACCTGCACATACTTCCCACCATACATACTCCTCCCCTATGCCTCTTACCCACAAAAACTGTTCTTTAAAATTATGCTGAATATCCTCAATGTTACCAGCTCTAGAATGGGCACACTTTTGTCAGTTCAACTAAAGGAAATCTCACAGTCCTCATATTTGTTCTGCCCCATTATTAGTACTTATTTAATTTTGTAATTACTATTGTAATATATAGAGGAACACAGGGGATGTCAGCTACTCTAAATATAGCACTTGTAGAAAAAAGTGTCCCTGAAATTATTTTTCAAATGTTGACAACTATGCACTTAGGCACTGCCCAAGGGCCACAGGGTAAGTAGGGGTCCCATGAGAGGCTCCTGTGATATTAAAGCAGTAGTAAACCTTTACTAAAATTACTACTTTTTAGAGGCCCTGGGGTAGGTTATGCCATAATGTACGAGTATGCCCAGCATATTAGCACATTAGGGCACACTTAAATTGTCAGACTGAGCCCTCCAGTGCTGTGCTGTGATCATTCCAGCGGGGCCCGGGCACTTCCATCTTCACCTGGTCTTGCTTCTGGGTTCTGTGCCTTCAGTCACTTGCCTTGGCCAGGCTGCACTGATGTCACTCCCACACATCCTCATGTGCATCCTCTTTCGCTCATCCCCCCTTTCTCTCTCATCCTCCCTCCCTTACCCCTCACACCTCGTTCATCCCCTTTCTCTCTCTCTGTCTTTCTCTCTCTCTCATCATCAAAAAATAGTTAGCATTTTTATTTATTTATTGTTTATAAAAGGCCCCACCAAAATCCTCAGCACCAGGCCCATGATGTTCTTAATCTGGCCCTGGGCATAGGGGAGGAGTATGTATGGTGGGAAGTATGTGCAGGTGAGGGAGAGGAATGTGGAGGGTCTAGCAGTGGGCACTATGTACAGGAGAGGAGTGTGGAGGGTATGGCAGAAGGCACTATGTACAGGAGAGGGGTGTGAGGGGTATGACAGTGGGCAGTATGCACAGCAGAGGAGTGTAGAGGGTATGACATTGGGCACTAAGTACAGGAGAGGAGTGTGGAGGGTATGCCAGTGAGTAGTATGTACAGGAGAGGAGTGTTGGAGGTATGACAGTGGGCACTATGTATAGGAGAGGAGTTTGGAGGGTATGACAGTGGGCACTATGTATAGGAGAGAAGTGTTGGAGGTATGACAGTAGGCACTATGTATAGGAGAGGAGTGTGGAGGGTATGACAGTGAGTAGTATGTACAGGAGAGGAGTGTGGAGGGTATGACAGTGGGCACTATGTATAGGAGAGAAGTGTTGGAGGTATGACAGTGGGTACTATGTATAGGAGAGGAGTGTGGAGGGTATGACAGTGAGTAGTATGTACAGGAGAGAAGTGTGGAGGGTATGATGGTGGGCACTATGTATAGGAGATAGGAGAGGAGTGTGGAGGGTACAACAGTGGGCACTATGTACAGGAGAGAAGTGTATGACAGTGGGCACTATGTACAGGAGAGGAGTGTGTAGGATATGACAGCGGGCGTTATGTATAGGAGAGAAGTGTTGGAGGTATGACAGTGGGCACTATGTATAGGAGAGGAGTGTGGAGCAGTGGCGGCCCGCCCATAGGGGGCGCCCCGGCGCCGCCCCCCCCTCCAGGCAGTCACAAAAAAAAAAAATGTAAAAAAAAAATATATATTTTTTTTAAATGGCCCTTTAAAAAAAAAAAATGAAAAAAAGTCCTTAAGTGCACTGTGTACGAGCGCCGGACACAGTGCAGTGCTGGACACAGTGCACTATGTGAAGCGCCACGTCAACGCAATCACAAGATTGCAGACGCGGCGCTTCATTTGCGGGGTTTTAACCCGCCTTGTGGCGCAATTAAAAGTGCCGATCTGCATCCGCCCGGCGCCCATAGGTTTACTATGCTATGGGCTTTGAGTGACAGACTAGTTAGTCTGTCACTTCCGGTCTTCCCCTGTGTCAGACCAGTGCACCGAGCGGAGGAGCAGAGGAGTGAACTCCTGCGCTATGAAACAACAACAAGGTAGATGCTGGAAATCCACAGGAGGGGGGCAGAGCTGAATGATTCCACTGACAGCCAAACGAGGCACAGCAACACCAGTGGAGATATTAGAATCACTGACAATCACACAAGGCCAGTCTCCTTATTTCTACGGGATGGATGGAGGGGGAGGTTTCACACAGGCTGTGTGTTTATCAAGTGCTGATCGTCACAATGCTTCTATTATCTCCACTGGTGTTGCTGTGTCTTGGTTTGGCAGTGTCAGTGGAGGCTCTTGTGAAACACACAGCCCATATGAAGCCTCCCCCCACCCACCCATCCCTCTGTCCCCGATTCATCCCACCCACCATCTCTCTGTCCCTGATCCCTGATCCATCCCACCCACCCACCATCCCTCTGTCCCTGATTCATCCCACCCACCAGCTCTCTGTCCCTGATCCCTGATCCATCCCACCCACCCACCATCCCTCTGTCCCTGATTCATCCCACCCACCAGCTCTCTGTCCCTGATCCCTGATCCATCCCACCCACCCACCATCCCTCTGTTCCTGATTCATCCCACCCACCAGCTCTCTGTCCCTGATCCATCCCACCCACCCACCATCCTTCTGTCCCTGATCCATCCAACCCACCATCTCTCTGTCCCTGATCCCTGATCCATCCCACCCACCCACCATCCCTCTGTCCCTGATTCATCCCACCCACCAGCTCTCTGTCCCTGATCCATCCCACCCACCCACCATCCCTCTGTCCCTGATTCATCCCACCCACCAGCTCTCTGTCCCTGATCCCTGATCCATCCCACCCACCCACCATCCTTCTGTCCCTGATCCATCCCACCCACCATCTCTCTGTCCCTGATCCATCCCACCCACACACCATCCTTCTGTCCCTGATCCATCCCACCTACCATCTCTCTGTCCCTGATCCATCCCACCCACCATCTCAATGTCCCTGATCCATCCCACCGTCCTTCTGTCCCTGATCCATCCCACCTACCATCTCTCTGTCCCTGGTCCATCCCACCCACCATCTCTCTGTCCCTGATCCATCCCACCAACCATATCTCTGTCCCTGATCCATCCCACCCACCATCTCTCTGTCCCTGATCCATCCCACCAACCATACAGTATCTCTGTCCCTGATCCATCCCACCCACCATCTCTCTGTCCCTGATCCATCCCACCGTCCTTCTGTCCCTGATCCATCCCGCCTAACATCTCTCTGTCCCTGGTCCATCCCACCAACCATATCTCTGTCCCTGATCCATCCCACCCACCATCTCTCTGTCCCTGATCCATCCCACCATCCTTCTGTCCCTGATCTATCCCACATACCATCTCTCTGTCCCTGGTCCATCCCACCCAACATCTCTCTGTCCCTGATCCATCCCACCCACCATCTCTCTGTCCCTGATCCATCCCACCAACCATATCTATGTCCCTGATCCATCCTACCCAACATCTCTCTGTCCCTGATCCATCCCACCATCCTTCTGTCCCTGATCCATCCCACCCATCCATCCCTCTGTCCCCGATCCTTCCCACCCATCCATCCCTCTGTCCCTGATCCATCCCACCCACCCATCCCTCTGTCCCTGATCCATCCCACCATCCTTCTGTCCCTGATCCATCCACCCATCCCTCTGTCCCTGATCCATCCCACCCACCACTGATCCAACTCCCCACCCCACCTCCATCCCTCTGTCTCTGATCATCACCATCCCTCTGATCACACCACCAAAGGCAAACATGTAAGATATTGCATTATTGCAGTCACTAAATGTGATGACTGTATTTGTTTTATTTTATTAGGCTTTCTTGTACTTCATTGTCTGCGGTGACCTCTGCCTATTGCTGTTTTCCGAGCACCTTTTTTGTGTTTCCTGTTTTTTTTCTCTGGTGAACGAGGAGTGTGGCTGGGCTGTCAGACATATTGATGTGTCATTAGAACCTGGTGTATAATGTAGAGCCTGGTATATGATGTACAGAGCCCTGTCTATAATGTAGAACCTGGTATATGAAGTATAGAGCCCTGTGTATAATGTAGAGCCTTGTATATGATGTACTACAGGGGACGGAGTTGGTGGATTCTATAATGGGTGGGGCTTATGAGAAGTGGGATGGGTCAAAAGGGTGGGCGTGGTCTAGCGCCCCCCCATCTTAAAACTTCACCAGCCGCCACTGGTGTGGAGGGTATGACAGTGAGCACTATGTATAGGAGAGAAGTGTGGAGAGTATGACAGTGGGCACTATGTATAGGAGAGGAGGATGAAGTAACCTGGGAAGGAAAATGTAAAGGTCTGTGGAAGGATGTTTAGGGACTGTGTAGTGGTTAAGCGGGCCATACATGGATTGAAATTACACCAATTAAGCAGAGACCAGCCATAGTTGATATATGTATGGGCTAGCTGGTTTTACACAAGTCAACCTATTAACCGACTTGAGTACAACCAGCCTGTCAGGTTTTCCCCAAAACAATCAGTGCTGCCAGCTATAGTTAGCAACACTAATCATTGTATTCACTGGCAGAACACAATAACACTGCGGGAGTGATTGCCCCAATCATAGGTCAGCAGGTGAGAGGGTGTGTGGGGACAGGCTGGGGAGAGATACTAGTCAGTCCCTGGGTCGGCACTGGTTAGTATCAGAGCCAGATACACACAGGTTACATACGCTATGATCGTTAGAGTGAGAGCAATAATTCTAGCACTAGACCTCCTCTGTAACTCTAAACATGTAACCTGTAAAAAAATGTAAAGCATTGCTTAGAATACAACAAAAAATCGTGCTAACTTTAGTGTTTTTTTTAACCGCTTCCTGCCCGCCCTATAGCCGAATGACGGCCTTAGAGCGGGCGGCTTCCCTCGCCTGGCCGTCCCTGGACAGCCTGGTGTTTACTTCCGCAATGCGCGCCGCCGCGGGCGCGCATCGCGGAAGTTCTGTGTTTGCCGTGTCCCCCGGGGACAGGCAAACACAGATCGCTGTAAACGGCCAATCACAGCGGCCGTTTACAGCGTGATCGGCGTGTCCAATGGGAGATGATCTCATATGTAAACATATGAGATCATCTCTCAGCGCCGCTCTCCCTCCTCACACAGACAGCGTGTGAGAGGGGAGAGAAGAACGGCTGCAGCAGCCGTCAGTGTAAAAAAGAAAAAAAAAAAAAAAAAAGTTAAAAAAAAGTTAAAAAAAAAGTGCCATCCTCCCCCAGAGCCATCCTCCCCCAGTGCCACCCCCCCCAGTGCCATGCCCCCCCCCCAGTGCCATCCTGCCCCAGTGCCATCCGCCCCAGTGCCATCCGCCCCAGTGCCATCCTGCCCCAGTGCCATCCGCCCCAGTGCCATCCGCCCCAGTGCCATCCACCCCAGTGCAATCCACCCCACCCCAGTGCCACCTGCCCGCAGTGCTATCTGTCCCCAGTGCCCCCTGTTGTCAGTGCCATTTGTCCCCAGTGCCATCTGTCATCAGTGCCACGTATAAGTGGCATCTGTCATCAGTGCCACGTGTTATTAGTGCCACATAGTGCCATCTGTCATCAGTGCCACGTATTAGTGCCATCTGTCATCAGTGCCACGTATCAGTGGCATTTGTCATCAGTGCCACCTGTCAGTGTCACGTGCCATCTGTTGTCAGTGTCACGTGTCATCAATGCCACTTATCAGTGCCATCTGTCATCAGTGTCACGCGTCATTGGTGCCACGTATTAGTGCCATCTGTCACCGGTGGCGCGTATTAGTGCCACGTGTCATCAGTGCCACGTATTAGTGCCACGTGTCATCAGTGCCACATATTAGTGCCACGTGTCATCAGTGCCGCGTATTAGTGCCACGTGTCATCAGTGCCACGTATTAGTGCCACGTGTCATCAGTGCCACATATTAGTGTCATCTGTCATCAGTGCCACGTGTCATCAGTGCCACGTATAAGTGTCATCATTGCCACGTATCAGTGCCATCTGTCATCAGTGTCACGTGTCATTGTCCTGGTATTTCAAAAGTGTAATAAGTAGTCAACAAGTTAGATGTGTAATTTATGCTTCTAGAACACGTGATGGCGCTCCCTGCATGTTGGGCCTCTCTATGTGGCCAGGCTGTGAAAAAGTCCCACACATGTGGTATTGTAATACTCAGGAGGAGTAGCAGAATTTTTTGGGGGGTGTCATTTGTGGTATACACATGCCACGTGAGAGAAATAACCTATTACAATGACAATTTTGTGGAGAAAAATAAAGAAAATGAAAAATCTTCATTTTGCAAAGAATTGTGGGAAAAAAATGACAACATCAAAAAGCTCACCATGCCTCTTACTAAATACCTTGGAATGTCTACTTTCCAAAAAGGGGTCATTTGGGGGGTATTTGTACTTTTCTGACTTGTTCGGGTCACAAGAAGCGAGATAGGTCACCAGTACATCAGATGTGATCAATTTTGTGCGATTCGCACCACAGCTTGTAGACTCTCTAACTTTCACAAAGACCAAATAATATCCACTAATTTCGGTTATTTTTACCAAAGATATGTAGCAGTATAAATTGTGGCCAAAATTTATGAAGAAAAATTAATAATTTGCATAATTCTGTCACAGAAACAAAGAAATATGCGTTTTTTTTCAAAATTTTCGGTCTTTTTTCATTTATAGCGCAAAAAATAAAAACCCCAGAGGTGATCAAATACCACCAAAAGAAAGCTCTATTTGTGGGAAAAAAAGGACACAAAATTCATTTGGGTACAGTGTTGCATGACTGAGTAATTGTCATTCAAAGTGTGAGAGCACCGAAAGCTGAAAATTGGTCTGGGCAGGAAGGGTGTTTAAGTGCCCAGTAAGCAAGTGGTTAATGAATGAAACTGTTTATTTCCAAAAAAAAGTATGAAAAATTGCTGCGCAAATATCGTGTAACATAAAAAGTTGCAAAGACCACCATTTTATTCCATAGGGTGTCTGCTAAAACAATATATAATGCTTGGGGGTTCTAAATAATTTTCTAGCATAAAAAATGATGACTTTTACATGTAGAAGAGAAGTCTCAGAATGGGCCTGGGTGGTAAGGGGTTAATTATCATAAGTAATATACAAATAATTATTATGAGCTCTGTGAGTTTATCCTCTCGGTCTGCTGCAGAATGTTCCAGCTTGTATTTAAACTGGCCGCTCCTTATGTATCTTCTGACAAGCGGCGCAAGCAGCCCTGTATCTCCGGAACCATAGATGATAGCAGCCCCACATTTTAACCAGTGTTGGAGTGGGTATTTAGCTACCTACCCTCCACATTTGGGGTCTCTGTGACTCCTGATCGCCGAGCTACAATCCTTGAAGTTGATCTTTTTTTTTTTTTTTTTTTTTTTTTTGGGGCAAATGGGCCTATCTTGAGAAAGGGGCCTGGAGCTGCAGCTCCAATAGCCCCTATGTTAATCCGGCCCTGCCTATGCCTCTTACCCACAAAAACTGTTCTTTAAAATTATGCTGAATATCCTCAATGTTACCAGCTCTAGAATGGGCACACTTTTGTCAGTTCAACTAAAGGAAATCTCACAGTCCTCATATTTGTTCTGCCCCATTATTAGTACTTATTTAATTTTGTAATTACTATTGTAATATATAGAGGAACACAGGGGATGTCAGCTACTCTAAATATAGCACTTGTAGAAAAAAGTGTCCCTGAAATTATTTTTCAAATGTTGACAACTATGCACTTAGGCACTGCCCAAGGGCCACAGGGTAAGTAGGGGCCCCATGAGAGGCTCCTGTGATATTAAAGCAGTAGTAAACTTTTCTAAAATTACTACTTTTTAGAGGCCCTGGGGTAGGTTATGCCATAATGTACGAGTATGCCCAGCATATTAGCACATTAGGGCACACTTAAATTGTCAGACTGAGCCCTCCAGTGCTGTGCTGTGATCATTCCAGCGGGGCCCGGGCACTTCCATCTTCACCTGGTCTTGCTTCTGGGTTCTGTGCCTTCAGTCACTTGCCTTGGCCAGGCTGCACTGATGTCACTCCCACACATCCTCATGTGCATCCTCTTTCGCTCATCCCCCCTTTCTCTCTCATCCTCCCTCCCTTACCCCTCACACCTCTTTCATCCCCTTTCTCTCTCTCTGTCTTTCTCTC
Source organism: Lithobates pipiens (assembly GCF_037356315.1). Lineage (NCBI taxonomy): Eukaryota > Metazoa > Chordata > Amphibia > Anura > Ranidae > Lithobates > Lithobates pipiens. The sequence continues at coordinate 1,426,701 of NW_027507875.1, forward strand.
TCTCTCATCATCAAAAAATAGTTAGCATTTTTATTTATTTATTGTTTATAAAAGGCCCCACCAAAATCCTCAGCACCAGGCCCATGATGTTCTTAATCTGGCCCTGGGACTAGACATGACAAATCGCATTCAGCTGGATAGACGCCTGTTGTCACAGCATTCCAGATCTCCCTCGCCATTATCTCACTTTAGTCGCTCGGACCTGAGCCAAGAGAGGTCAAAACATCAGAAAGCCTTTAGAAAGAGCAAATCTGGGCACAGACAGAGAAGAAGATCCTCTTCTTCGGATAGGTCTTCATCACCAGCCCAGGCATAAGAAGGATCCTGTTGGGCCTTCTCAGCTGAGGTCATCAGAGGAAAGAGGGTATGTGCATCTTGCTTCAAGGAGGTGGTTCAGGACAATGCTGCGAATGAACGCCAGGTTAAATCCTACATTAAGCATGCAGTCAAGGAAGGGTTAAACAGTGTTTCAAGGAATCCTGCTCATCCTGCTGTATCTTCAGCATCTGCAGATTATGTGTTTTTAGTGTGTTTTAACTCTGACGACGATAGCGATTCAGATCCATCGAGGCGAGAGGGTTTCGGAATCGCAAACGTTTAATTTTTGCACTGGTTCCCTCCTTGGTGGAGGCTGTTAAGGATGCGATGAAGTGGCAGGAAGAATTGTCGCCTCCAAAGAAACAGCAGAGATACTACCCATATTTAAAGAAATCTTTACCTTCCTTACCATTCATTTCTGAAATTAAAGAAGTATTTGACAATGAGTGGATGGGGCCTGAGAAGAAGCTCAATGTGCATAATAGAGTATCGAAGCTGTAACCCTTGGGACGCCTAAGGTGGATGTTTCATTACCTAGATTCGCCTGCCACATTCAACTTCCGCTGGAGGATTCGGTCTCCTTTAGGCATCCTATGGATCACAGAATAAATGCAGACCTAAAAAGTTTGTATAGTTTGGCCAGAGTAGCCTGCAGTCCGGCGGTAGTGCTCGTTTCTGTGGCAGCGGCACTTGGGTTGGATTCGCACCTGTGCGGTTTTAGGTGCTTTTTGCAGTTTTGCGCTACCGTTGATTTACCACGGTCTCCTATGGGATGTGTTCTGTGTTGCGGGTCTGCGGAATGCAGGGAGTGCTGGGAGAGCATGGGTGTGAATCTAGCCTTAGACTGTGGGTAGCGGAGCTGGTAGATGGATGTTCAGATGAAAGTCTGGGAAGTGGCATTTCTTCTCTTTTGCAGTTTTCAAGACTGCTGTAGAGTTTGTGGCTGAAGTGACTGTTGACCAGGTCAGGGAGCCGGTTCAAAAAATTACAGCAAAGATAATGGCTCATTCCATCACAGCCCACAGAGCCTTATGGTTGAAGCATTGGTCAGCCGATAAGGCTTCAAAGCACAGTCTATGTTTGGTTCCATTCGACGGAAAGCTACTCTTCGGGAAGACTTAGAATCAGCAATTTATCAGGTTTCCAGCGGCAGATCTAGCCTAATCCCACAGAAGAGAAAAAGACAACAGCAGCCCTTTCGGTTTAACAAGAGATGCAAAGAAGGATTCAGAGATGCCAGTACTTACAGGCAGTTTCGGGGGGTTTGGGCAGACAAATTACAGGATGCCTGGATTGTAGCCATCATTTGATCACGTTATCTTCTCGAGTTCAGAACAAGGCCCCCTCAGACCTTGTTCATAGAAACTGGGCTTCCTACAGATGTTTGAGAAGATATATAGGGGAGCTGTTAGCAGCAAGGGCCATCCTTCCGGTTCCAAGGCACAAATTGGGTCAAAGAGTATGTTCCCCTCTGTTTTTGGTCTCAGAGGCTTCAGGGGGTTTCGGACCAGTTTTTGACCTCTAAGTCCTGAATTCTTACATGAAGGTTCCATCATTCAAAATGGAGTCATTGGAAACGATAATTTCAGTTGTGGACTGGATGGTTTCCATCGATCTGGCAGATGTGTATATTCTTGTTTCCATAGACACATCTCACCATCACTTTCTCTGTTTTTCTGTGGAAGGCTCTCATTTTCAATTTTAATGTCTCCCATTCGGTCTCTGTAAGACTCTGAGAATGTTCTCAAAGCTACTGTCTGCTGTCGCCGCGACTCTCAGGGTCAAGGGAGTGCAAATATTCCATTATCTAGACGACATGCTACTTGTGGGTCTGTCAAATGAGTTTCTTCTACTTCATATGAATTTCCCCTGCGAAACACTAGCTTGTTTCGGTTGGTTGTTCAATTTTCGGAAGAGCCAGATGCATCCAACCCAAATGTTGGAGTATTTAGGAATATTTCAAAAAACAGAATTCAACACGGATCAGGGTGGTGTTTCTCTTCCTCAGAGGAAGGTCCAGGAGATCCAGTCTTAGACAAAAGCAGTGATAGCCAGGCCTTCTATGATGGTGAAGGAATGCATGCAGTATCTGGGGGTTCTATCAGCCACATTTCCAGTAGCCCCATGGGTCAGGTGGTGCAGAAGGAGGTTTCAATGCAACTTTCTTCTTCGGTGGGATCATCACTCCTTGTTCCAGAAAATCTATCTGCCAATTCTGATAATCTGGTCCCTGGTTTGGTGGTCAGTAGCTCGCAATCTTTCCCCTGGAGTTCAGTTGAAGGCCTCAGAACCAATAGTGATGACCAATGCCAGTCTGGCAGGCTGCAGAGCACACTGCCTGGGACAGCAGTTTCAAGGCCAATGGAACTTTTGTGGGGCGAAGAATTAAAATTTCCTGGGATTGGATGCTGTCAGACGCCCTCTATTAGCATTCCAACCTATGTTGCGAGGTCGAGCTGTCAAGATTCTTTGGACAACAACTACGGTGGCTTATGTATCTCATCAAGGGGGCACAAGAAGTCACCTCTCCTTCAGGCGGCATGTCAATCTTCCTATGGGCAGAGAAAAATCTTGGCTCTCTTACAGCATCTTATCTCCCAGGGTCTGGGAATGTTTTAGCAGATCATTTGAGTCAAGGCTTTGAGGATCACAATGAATGGGGCCTGAATCGAAAGATCTTATGGCATTGGAGGAGAATTGTCAACTGCCTTGCTTCTTCTCCCACACCTGGCATCCACAGGCGTTGGGTCAGGGTGCTCTGTCCAGGTCTTGGAACTTCCCCTTGGTGTATATGTTCCTGCTGCTTCCATTGGCTCTCAAAATCCTGCTGAAGATTCAGCAAGAAAGGATCACAGCAATAGTAGTCTTACCTTATTGGCTCAGGGAGCCGTTGTTCCGTCTGGCTTGGAGGATAAAGTTGGGCTCGCCAATCCCACTGCTTCCTTGTCAAAATCTCCTTCTGCGGAGTGGGGCCTGACACCCGAACCGCAGGAGGATGAAGTTAATAACTTGGAAGTGAGAGGGAGGCTTTAACTGGCTTGGGTCTCTCGGGCGGTGTAGTGGAGACATTATTATAGGCTCGTAAGAGGTCCACGAATGTAACCTATCACCAGATCTGGAATACTACAGAAAGGGGTTGGGGACCTTGTATCTCCTTCAGTATCTAACATTTTGGAGTTTCTGCAGAGTGGTCTCTAAGGGTTAGCTTATAAATCCCTGATGGGTCAAATCCCCGCTTTGTCGGCTATGTCATGTACAAGATATGCTCTACATCCATTGGTGATCTGATTTTTAGGAGCAGCCATAGAAATCAGACCTCCATTGAAATCGTTTTTTCCAAAAGAGGACTTAACACTAGTCTTGGGAACATCGCTGTTTCCTCTGTTTGATCAAGCTTTCTCTTGTTCATTATTTCTTTTAACAGTTTTTTTTTTTTTTACTAGTGGTTGCCTCGGCCAGAAGAGTCTCCGAGTTGCGGAGTAGGTTAGACCTGGTCTCTGCGGTTTCAACCTACCTGAAATGGACTAAAAGCCGATCAGCTGTAGTTTTTCCCACTGGGGCCTAAAAGGGTATGCAGGCAACATCTAGAATTGTGTCTTCCTGATTTGTCAAAGACCATACATATTGCTCTCCTTCAGAGATCAAAGCACATGAGTATGAGTATGAGTATGGCAGCATCCTGGGCAGCATACAAAATGGTCACCCCTGAGGTAGTTTGCAGAACAGCAAGCTGGAGCGCACTTTTATTAGGCATTACATGCTTAATTTGGCTTGTCCGTCTGAGGAAACATTTGGCTCTATGGTTATTACCAATTAAAATTTAAAATGTAAAATTTGAGTAGCATTGTATTGAAGGTTTGGCTTATTTTTTGTCTTCCCTCCCTTTTTAATATTGCTTGGTACATCCCATAGTAGGCTGACATGGGGAGGTCCAGGAATAAGGAAAATTGTTATCCATACTTACCGTAATTTTCCTTTCCTAGATCAGCCGGAAGCTTCCCACCCAGTTTATCCGTTGTGAGGCGGGTATTTTTTTTTTTTTCAAATATTTTTATTGAGTTTATACAATCAAACATTCAATCATGAAACACGAAATTAAGAAAAATTATATAAACATTGCAAAATGATCTTGATAAAAGAAAAAATCCAATATACAAATTATATTTAATGTCTAAGAGCAGTATGCTATCACCGTAAAGTCACCATAAGAGTCACCATAAAGGGGGAAAATATTGGGATAGGGGGATAGAAAGGAACGAGAAAAAAAAAAAAAGGGAAAGGAAATCCCCTAACTCTTATTGAAGAAAGATATAATCTGTAGTTTCTAGAAAGTCTACTATCAAAGTCATCTAGCCTGTCACTCATTAGTTGAATTACAAGCAAGAATTGTAAGCACAGAAGAAAAATATGTTTGCTACCTTTAGGTAAATATTAAATATTTTCAGAAGTGAATCAAGAATTTATAGTATACACTTATATTGAGTTTGTAATAACGGAAGCCCGCTTCCTGAATATCCCAGAATAAAAAGGTCTAATGTTAATCTGAAGTACATATAATGGTTACTTGATCAGATCTTTATAAGTGTCAGTTGACGTGAAACACATCCAGCTTGACCATGTTTTAGTGTATTTGGAAGGAGTATCTTTGGATTGGTGAATGAGATTCTCCATTTCTGCGATTTTTTGGATTCGAAGAAACCAATCTTTTATGGTAGGTGAGTCAGAAGAACGCCATTTACATGGTATGCACATGTTTGCTGCTGAGATTAAGTACATGGGTAAAGATCCCTTATATTTACTGGAATGCTTAGTGGAGTGATGTAGCATAAATTGTGCAGGTGTGTACTCCAGTTTGAATGTAGTGATATGATAGATAAATTTATGTACATTATTCCAGAAAGGTTGTATTTTGTGACAAGACCACCAAATATGAAGGAGAGAACCAGGTTCTGTACCACATCTCCAGCATAATGGGGAAACTGTTGGAAATATACAATTTAATTTTACTGGTGTATTATACCATCTCGATATAATTTTATAAGCATTTTCCTGTGCAGATACATTCAGAGAGCCCTTGTGTGCAATTTTATGAATCGTTTCCCAGTCTTTGCTTGTGATATTTTGGGATAAATCTCTACTCCATTGGGCAGCTCTACCATCAATCGTGGACTCCAAGTCGGAGAAAAGTAACGTATATGAAAAAGAAATTAGATGTCTTTGTGGTTCTTTTTTAAGACACATCTTTTCGAAAGGGGTAAGAACTCGGGCCCAATCGGGGCGTTTAGATGCTATATCTAGAAATTGTTTAACTTGTAAATATGTCTCCTGAGGAAAAGACTGAGGATGTATAGAAGCTTATAATTTGGAATAGGTGATGATTTTATCTCCTTCAAAGAAAAGCATGGATCTGACCGTTGACTGTGGCCAGATATCGTTTAAAAATGTAGAACACATTCCAGGTAAAAATGCTGGATTCATTTTTAGTGGTGTCATAAGCCCCGTATTTGATGAGAGATGGTATTTGGAACATGTTTGTTTGAAAGCTGTAAGTGACGGACCAATTAAAGGATGGAGTTTATATACTTTAGGAATATGCTTAACTGGTAACCATGGAGTTTGAGCAATTGGAATGGAATCTAAAGAATTTTCCAACTGGACCCATTCTTTATTGGGAGAGTGTATATTCCAGTCAATGATTCTCATCAACTGACATGCTTGTTGATATTTTTTAAGATCAGGTAAACCTATACCTCCTTTTAATTTCGGACAAGTGAGTTTCATAAAGTTTATTCGTGGGCGTATAGACCCCCAAATAAACTTTGTGCAAGCTGTGCGAAATGATGTGAAAAATGTGTTGGGGATTTGAATCGGAACCGTTTGAAAGAGATATAGCAATCTAGGTAAAATATTCATTTTGACTATGGCCGCTCTACCAAACCAGGAAAATAAATTATTTGACCATTTTTTGAAGTCAGAAATTATGGAGTGAAGTATGGGTATATAATTTGCCATATATAAATCTGAGATTTTGGAGGTTAAGTTGATACCCAGATATGTAATAGAGTGTGTATTCCATTTAAACGGGAATTTTTTTTGGCAGTGTTTGCATTGTGTTGATGTAAGAGAAATATTCAGAGCAGTAGACTTTGCAAAGTTGATTTGGAGGTTGGATAGTTGTTGGAAATATTTAAGTGATTTAAGGAGATTTGGTAGTGTTATACGAGGTGCAGAAAGGAATAAAAGGATGTCATCGGCGAAAGCCGCTAATTTGTAGAAACGACCTTTTATATTTATTCCTTTAATGTCCGGGTTTTCCCTAATACATCTCAACATAAGTTCTAATGTAAGAATATAGATCAAGGGGGATAGAGGGCAACCTTGCCTCGTTCCGTTTGAAATAGAGAAGGCGTTCGATAGGTGGCCATTTATCCTTACCGCTGCAGTGGGATTAGAATAAAGCATGTGTATAAAGTTAAGCATTCGCTGCGGGAGATCAATTGCTTGTAAGGCTTGCGTCATATAATCCCAGGCCACTCTATCGAACGCCTTCTCCGCGTCCAATGATAAGAGGAATCCCCTCTCCTTAGAAGTGGATAAATAGTGTTGAATGTTAAGAGCCTTAAGGGTATTATCCCTGGCCTCCCTACCAGGTACAAAACCCACCTGATCTAGGTGTACTAGTTGGGGAATTAATGGGAGAAGCCTATTAGCTAGAATTTTTGCATACCATTTGAGATCTACATTCAATAGAGATATGGGTCTGTAGCTAGAAGTGAGCAGAGTATCTTTCCCAGGTTTCGGGATAACCGTTATGTGGGCAGATGTTAAGTCTCTGGGAGGAGTGATGAGTGTGTCATAAATATTAAAAGTTTTGAGAAAGATAGGTGTGAGAAGGTCACTAAAGGCTCTATAATAACCAACATTCAATCCATCTGGACCTGGGCTTTTTCCAGGTTTCATCATGGATAGTGCATATTTTGCTTCTTCCATATCTAGTGGTCTATCTAATTCTAGATTTTGGGTAGCTGTGATGGGAGTGGGTCCAAATTTTGAAAGAAAATCTGCAATCATTTGTGATCTCGGCATAGCTTTCGAAGGCGAATTCGGGGTAGAAAGATTGTACAGTTGAGAATAGTAATTTTTGAACTGATCAGCTATATCATTAGTATTAAGTAGTTTACGACCTTGGGTATCTGAAAGAGCATGGACTGTCGTTTTGGCTTTTTTTGATTGTAAAGCCCTTGCCAAAGTTTTGCTAGCTTTATTACCAAATTCGTAGTATGTTTTTTGTGTCAATATAAATTTTCGTTTAGTTTGTTTATCTAATAAGGTAAGAAGTTGCTTTCTAGTCTCAATTAATGAATTCATTACTGTTAAAGCTTGCAAATGTTTATGGACTTTCTCTAGTTGAAGAATCCGGTTAGTTAACTCTTGGAAGTGTTTTAATTTTTCTTTTTTTCGTTTAGCCGCTGCTGCAATGAATATACCCCTTATGACACATTTATGTGCCTCCCATATTATAGGGGGTGAGGTATCTTCTACCTCATTTTCCTTGAAGTATTGTTGCAATCTAAGTTCTACATGTTTGATAGTATCGGTATCAGTCAATAGCGACTGATCAAGTCTCCAAATGGGAGAGCGCGGATGGATTTCTGGGAAGGATAATTCAATAATTATTGGATGGTGATCTGAAAGATACATGGGACCAATAGATGCTTTTTGGAGGAAAGTTAAATCATTCTGAGATAAGAAAAAGTAATCTATCCTGGAATATTTATCATGTGGTTTAGAATAAAACGTATAATCTTTACAATCAGGGTATAAGGATCTCCAGGTATCATGTAATAATAGGGATTGAATTTCATTTTTAATGCTTTTCAGAGCAGAATATGGGAGGGACGAAGTCCCATTTGAGGTATCCAAAAGGGGGTGTAGGTAAACATTAAAATCACCTCCCAGAATTAGGGTTCCTTCTTGGAAGGAAGTGAGATCTTGAATGAGAGTCTTAAAGAAGGGTACTTGCTTATTATTTGGCGCATAAATATTTGCTAACGTTATTTTTCGCCCATTGCATGTTCCTTTCAGAAAAATAAATCTGCCATTTTCATCAATCGGTTTATCTATTATTTGTAGAGGACAATTTTTGGCCAATAAGATCGATACGAGGCGGGTATTTTTTGAACACTGGTGTGGGCAGACAGCCACCCGTGTCAGGTGCTGGACACTAGCACGCCCCTTAAGGCATGAACTTCCCCCATATAACCCCTCCCACTACTAGGAGTCCCCAGTTACGTAGCCAAGCAATCAAAGTGTATAAGAAGAAGGGAGGGACCTCTGTGTCCCCTGATGTACATCAAAGAAAGGGATTTTTTTCGGTAAGCTGTTTTAAAAATCCTATTTTCTTTTCTTATATCGGGGACACAGAGCCGTAGTACTTACTACGTGGGATGTCCCATAACAATGACAACTGAAGGGGGGGAGACGCAACAAAAATGTAAGCCAGAGGACTTATACTGCAGCCTGTGCCCAAAGGCAGAATCCTCCTGACCCTTAACATCGATTTGATAAAATCTGGTAAATGTATGAACTGAAGACCATGTCGCGGCTTTACAGATCTGAGCCACAGAAGCCTGATGATGCACCGCCCGGGAGGTACTAATCGCCCTGGTAGAGTGTGCCTTAATATGAAAAGGAGGAATCTTCCTCTTTAAACCATAAGCCTGCACAATGACTTGACGAATCCACTTAGCAATAGTGGATCTAGATGCTGCCTGTCCTCTCTTTGGACCATCCGGCAGAATAAACAAAATATCTGTCTTACGAACCTGAGCGATCACCTTTAAATACACTCTGACCACCCTTACTACATCAAGGGAATGTAGCAACCTCTCTTCCCTAGATTGAGGCTCTGGGAAGAACGAAGGAAGAACAATATCTTGGTTTAAGTGAAACCCTAATAATTAAAACATGGCCACCTAAATGAGTTCAGAATTATACTTTTGCAATTTGCACCTCATCCCAAATTATGTAAATCTAAATGAATGAGACCTCTGGTCTCCAAACAGAGGTGTCAAAAGAATGTGAGCTGGGGGACTATTGCGGTGCATGTAAATTAAATAATACATCACATGAGAAAAAACAAATTTTGCATAAAAATGTAGTACAGTTTATTAAATAAAACCATTACAAAATCCAACATATCCAGAATTCGTGGAGCAGGTGAGGTATTTCAACTAGTTTCGCTTTTCAGCTTCCTCAGGAACTACCTACATCTAAAAATACATCAATTATTCATAAATCTATGAAGAATATCTACAGAAGTGATAAAATCACAAACCATTAAGATAAGTAAGATAAGTAAGGTAAGGAGACAGTTTGCAAAATAAAGAGAGAACAGACTCTTACCTAGACAACCCCGCCCAAAGACAGGACAGAACCCTGCAGGGGGAAGTCTCCCCCGGCGACTGGGAGAGATATAATACCCGAATGCCGACCAATATCTATATAGAAAATATATATTGATATTCAGTTAGATGTCTAGAAAAAAGAGAAAAGGGACACCTCCAGTGATAAAGAGTGCTAATCCGGTGATCCAGGTATATATGACCAGTAATGGTCGAAAATTGTGACTTAATGGTGATGGAGGTAAGTGACCAGTGAAAGCCAATGTAGCGTGCGCAGAAAAATTAGAACTAGAGCCAAACAAACGAAAGTGATAAGTAAAACAATCAAAATTCAATCCACAAAGGTAATAATGAACGACCCATCATCACGAATGGAAATAAGGTGATAATTGAAGGGAATGTGAAATAAAGAAGTGACATTATGGAGGGGGCCCATTATATATAATTATAGTTACCAATGTGCATTTGCGACTCAATTAATAAGTGAACAAATAGAGGATCCAGGGACCGAACTGGAGTTGGCCAAGGTAAGGTGAAAGGAACACAGCCTAATAGATCGCATCCATGTGTGGAGTGGGCAGCTGCCAGTAGGGCACCACTATAAGGTAAGGGCCATCTATATCGGTACAAGGGTAAAATGGTAATCAATAAAAATGGTATAGAAGGCAACGAACGTAATATATGTCATAGCAAGTCCCCATGGTGCCCAAAGTCTGGGGCATCCACTCACCGATCACTCGGATGCCATGGAGGTCTTTTGGGTCCGGTCAGCATGTAGGTACAGCGGCCATCGCCGCTTTCTTATACCTCTCAACCCCTCATTGACCTCTGCGCCGTGTCGCCGGCGCATAACGTCACGGGGGTCCGTGACTCAACAGCGCACACGCGCGGAAACACTCCACGCACGCGCACTGCAAGCCGGGACACCAAAGTCATGCCTGCGCGCGATGGTATCGCGCAGGCAGCCAGACAAATCCCGGCTGGACGGCGCACATGCGGAACGTCCGCACACGCCGCTGCGCCTGCAGCCCTACAGCTCACACAATGTAGCCAGGCTGCAAGCAAGGGGAAAGGGACACCCAACCCACACAATAGCAGGCCGTCAGCCATATCCCCCTGAATCACACCAGTCGCCAGGGGGAGAAAACGCACCCACAGGCTCAGGCCAGTCGAGGGAGGGGGGCCATAGAAGGCAAGAGTCTGTTAACAATCAAATAATGTTCAAATAGGCAATATTATAAAGCACAGTTATCCATAACGTTAACAATTAAATAGTATACAAAATCAGGGACCAATAATTGTCCCTGCGGTAGCATATGTCTTATATGATTCTTCTAATGTAAGCGATACATGATTGTATTTAGTGGGGAGGGATGGTGGTCCAGTAGGTAATACACCCAGGCATCCCGGACCAAAACCCGCATACGCAGTGCCCAGAATGTCCGTGCCACCACCATTAAGTCACAATTTTCGTCCATTACTGGTCATATATACCTGGATCACCGGATTAGCACTCTTTATCACTGGAGGTGTCCCTTTTCTCTTTTTTCTAGACATCTAACTGAATATCAATATATATTTTCTATATAGATATTGGTCTGCATTCGGGTATTATATCTCTCCCAGTCGCCGGGGGAGACTTCCCCCTGCAGGGTTCTGTCCTGTCTTGGGACGGGGTTGTCTAGGTAAGAGTCTGTTCTCTCTTTATTTTGCAAACTGTCTCCTTAATACTTATCTTAATGGTTTGTGATTTTATCACTTCTGTAGATATTCTTTATAGATTTATGAATAATTGATGTATTTTTAGATGTAGGTAGTTCCTGAGGAAGCTGAAAAGCGAAACTAGTTGAAATACCTCACCTGCTCCACGAATTCTGGATATGTTGGATTTTGTAATGGTTTTATTTAATAAACTGTACTACATTTTTATGCAAAATTAGTTTTTTTCTCATGTGATGTATTATTTAATTTACATGCACCGCAATAGTCCCCCAGCTCACATTCTTTTGACACCTCTGTTTGGAGACCAGAGGTCTCATTCATTTAGATTTAAGTGAAACCCTATCACTACCTTGGGCAGGAATTCAGGATGAGGGCGTAAAACCACCTTATTCTTATGCATTATCAGATATGGCTCCTTACAAGATAGAGCCGCTAGTTCAGAAACTCTTCTGGCAGAAGAAACGATAACCATTAATACTATCTTTCTGGTCAACAGAACCAAGGGAATCTCCCTTAAAGGTTCAAAAGGCTGCTTTTGTAAAGCTGACAGGACCAAGTTCAAATCCCAAGGAGTTAGGGGTGTCTTGATCGGAGGACTGATCCGTGTTACCCCCTGCACAAAGCTAAGCACTAAAGAGCGAGAAGCTAAAGGTCACTGAAAGAACACTGACAAGGCAGAGATCTGGCCCTTTATGGTATTCAAGGCCAGATTCATCTCTAATCCCATCTGTAGAAATTTAAGAATTCTACCTATAACATATTTCCTGCGGTGCCAACCCCTGGATCGGCACCAGGCAACATATGCCTTCCAGACTCTATAGTAGATGATCCTGGAAACTGGCTTCCTGGCATTAATCAAGGTAGATATGACTGAAGGCGTTAACCCACGACCCCTTAGGATGTGGGTCTCAACAGCCAGACTGTCAAATTTAGCGTCTGTAAGGTAGGATGGAATACCGGACCCTGAGAAAGAAGGTCCGGCCGTAATGGCAGAGTCCATGCAACTCCTACTGCCATCCTTATGATCTCTGCGAACCAAGGCCTTCTGGGCCATGCTGGGGCCACGAGAATCACCTCCCTTTGTTCCTGCCTGATCCTGGGAAGAAGACGCGGAAGTAGCAGAACTGGAGGAAATGCATAGATCAGAGAAAACTGATCCCATGGGAAGACTAATGCATCTGTTTTGCAAGCTAGTGGATCCCTTGTCCTTGACACAAAGTTGTTCACTTTGCTGTTGAATCTGGATGCGAACAGGTCCATGTCCGGAGTACCCATCTCTGATATATTACAAGAAAGATGTCGGGGTGAAGAGAACACTCTCCTGGAAACAGTTGTTGGGGGCTCAAGTAGTCCACCTGCCAATTCTCTATCCCGGGAATGAACACTGTCAATAGGCAAGGAACGTTGTGTTCTGCCCAAGACAAAACATGATTCAGCTCTCTCTGGGCTGCACGACTCCTCGTGCCCCCCTGGTGATTGATGTAAGCCACAACCGTGGCATTGTCGGACTGAAACCTGACAGGACAGCCCTTCAGTCTGGCCGTCCAGGCTCTTAAAGCCAGATGGATTGCCCGAATTTCCAAAATATTGATAGGCAAGGTCCTTTTCAACCTGGACCACCTTTCTTGGACAGAATCCTCTTCCAGGACTATTGCCGCCGTTCGCCCGGCGGACTTCCGTGTTTACTGTGTAAATGAACTTTGACCTATGATGACACATCCATCATGGGGTACAGGACAGCCAATTGAGACATTACAGCACATGGACACTTGGACATTCCCCCTAACTTATAAATAGATCCGATCCGGCGGCCATTTTACATTCTTTCTTTTGTCACTATAGGGAGAGGTTGCTGTGTGGAGCAGGGAGAGACTGCTGTGACCCAAATCGCTAGCTATTTGGTCCACAAAAGTTATTTTCAGGACTGGTATAGGTGTTAGGTGTAGTTCAGGATATAGGTTTGAGGCACTGCTGTGCTACTGATTTTTGCAGCAGCCTGTCTTTTGTCAGGGTAGAGAGAGGGACAGGACGCTGTGTGCTGCAGGGACAGTCAGTTTAATCATTAGCTGTTACTATTTGGTCCACAAAAGTGCTATTCAAGTTATTGTTCCAGCAGCCTCTGTTTTGTCAGTTTAAATAGGGACAGGCAGGAAGCTGTGTGTGAGGCAGTGAGGGACAGTCAGTTTAATCAGTAGCTGTTACTATTAGGTCCACAAAGGTTCTTTTCAGGACTGGTATGGTAATAGGCTTGTACACGTATAATATTCTTTCTTCCAAATATAGAAAGAATATTATACTTGACTGCTGCCCTTCTGCTGCAGTAGTCCTTTATGAGTATAGGGACTGAGGTACAGTCTGCTAATCATTCACAACCTACTTGTTCCACAAAGGTCCTTATAAGGACTGGTAAGGTATAGGGTACTACAGTACATAGGGTTGAGTGAGGTACAGTCTGCTATTCCGTAAGGACTGGTATAGGTCCACAATACATAGGGTTGAGGTGCACTACTGCTGACTGCTGCCCTTCTGCTGCAGTAGTCCTTTATCAGTATAGGGACTGAGGTACAGTCTGCTAATCATTCACAACCTACTTGTTCCACAAAGGTCCTTATAAGGACTGGTAAGATATAGGGTACTACAGTACATAGGGTTGAGTGAGGTACAGTCTGCTATTCTGTAAGGACTGGTATAGGTCCACAATACATAGGGTTGAGGTGCACTACTGCTGACTGCTGCCCTTCTGCTGCAGTAGTCCTTTATCAGTATAGGGACTGAGGTACAGTCTGCTAATCATTCACAACCTACTTGTTCCACAAAGGTCCTTATAAGGACTGGTAAGGTATAGGGTACTACAGTACATAGGGTTGAGTGAGGTACAGTCTGCTATTCCTTAAGGACTGGTATAGGTCCACAATACATAGGGTTGAGGTGCACTACTGCTGACTGCTGCCCTTCTGCTGCAGTAGTCCTTTATCAGTATAGGGACTTAGGTACAGTCTGCTAATCATTCACAACCTACTTGTTCCACAAAGGTCCTTATAAGGACTGGTAATGTATAGGGTACTACAGTACATAGGGTTGAGTGAGGTACAGTCTGCTATTCCATAAGGACTGGTATAGGTCCACAATACATAGGGTTCAGGTGCACTACTGCTGACTGCTGCCCTTCTGCTGCAGTAGTCCTTTATCAGTATAGGGACTGAGGTACAGTCTGCTAATCATTCACAACCTACTTGTTCCACAAAGGTCCTTATAAGGACTGGTAAGGTATAGGGTACTACAGTACATAGGGTTGAGTGAGGTACAGTCTGCTATTCCTTAAGGACTGGTATAGGTCCACAATACATAGGGTTGAGGTGCACTACTGCTGACTGCTGCCCTATACTGCAGCAGTTCTTTTTCAGTATAGGGACTGAGAGTTTTGTCACAGGGTCATTTAAAAAATGACAGGCAGAGGAAGAGGCAGGCCCTTCCACAGGGGTGGTAGGGTTAGGGCAGGAGCAACAGGCTTGAGCCAAAGTGGGAAGTTGCAGAAGGTGCGTTCAATTCATTTAAAGGACGCACCAGACTTGGTTGAGTGGCTCACTCAGCCTTACTCTTCTGCACCATCCTCATCCTCTCGATCTACACCCTCTTCTTCACTCTCTGTTAAGTGCACCCCCAAAGACACTACCACCAACACCACCACCACCACCACATACCTTCCGCTTAAGTCACAGGAATTATTTTCCGATCCATATCAAGACATTTCTGATGCGCAGCCACTCTTGGTATTGGATCAGGAAGAGGAGGTAGCAACAACCGCCACTCAGCAGTCTGACGACAGTACCCAGATCAGCCCAAGGAGGAGGTTGGTCCCCGATGTTGCTGCCTACTCCGAGATCTGTACTTATAGCGGTGGGGAAGGTGACATCGATGATGACGTGTCTAGTGATGTCACGTGGGTGCCCACAAGAGAGGAAGAGGAGGGAAGTTCAGAGGGAGATATGGACCAGCAGATAGGGAGGAGAAGCAGGAATAACTTATATTGCACAGGAGGGACAAGGCAGACTGCAAATGTATCAGGAGCGAGTCATCGACCATGTACGGTCACATCTGGCGCTCCCAGGACACCGGCACATGGCTCCGCAGTGTGGGCTTTTTTTTAACGTGTTCGCTGCTGACAATAGCGTTGCCATCTGCAATCTTTGCAGTCAACGGATTAGTCGCGGTAAGCCCAACACTCACCTAGGGACGACCGCCTTAAGAAGGCACATGAGGGGCGTCATGACGAGCTGACGACGTGACCTCTGATCAGTGGGGAGGAGTCGGCATGTGTCTGCGGAAGCCCGCGAGTGAGAGACCACGAGTGCCAGACGGAACCGGAGCGTGAGAGGCTCCGGGCAGGACGCGGACGGTACCCAAACCAAGCGGCGAAACCACTGCCGGCACCGTTGGGTGCAATGCCGGGGCTGACTCAGCGGTCCGTGGAGAGGAATAACATCGGAAGTTCTCCGGAGCGGTGAGGCGGTTGCCGGCTCGTTTGTCTCGTTTAAAGGACTGAGTTAAACCCACTTCCCCAGATCCTTCTGCAGAGGGTAGGGAATAAAGGACAGAGGAAAGGAATTAATATTCTTAAAGAGCCGCCTACAATTTCAAGGGCTTTCTAAAAAATTTGATGTGCAATAACCTCCCATAAGTAAAAACTTAAAACAACCTTGTCTGGACAAGTAAAATACATTCGTCAATAAAAGAATCAGGAATAAAAGTCCAAACATCTAAAAGTTCAAGGATCTTAGGAGGCGTAATTATAAGAGGACTGCTTTGCAATTTTAATAAATCCTTGTGGTCCAGTAACAGGAGACAAGAAGAGGATTTTGGAAGTACCCGGATAGCGCTCCATCAACAGGAGGGAAAGCAAGGGAGGGTAGGGAAGGAAAGAAAGGGAAAAGGAGAAATCCGGTGGAAAACTATTAATATAAAGGAGGCCCCTGTGTGAGAGACACTGAGCTTAACAATACATAAGTTCAGACAGATTGTATCCAGGGGGAAAAGTAGAAGTAAGGAAAAGGCCCCCTTTGGTTTAAGAAGGAGGAAGACGCCCATTAGCGGGGGAAACTGGGGAAGCGAATAAGAAAGGTAAAGGAAGTTACAATGAGTAAATCTTCAAGTAAAATAAAGGGGGGCCTCCCGAAAACTTCAAAGGATAG
Organism: Lithobates pipiens; assembly: GCF_037356315.1. Lineage (NCBI taxonomy): Eukaryota > Metazoa > Chordata > Amphibia > Anura > Ranidae > Lithobates > Lithobates pipiens. Next base: position 1,443,334 of record NW_027507875.1, read on the forward strand.
AGGGAATGATAGTTCAATAAGACAGTTTATGACACAAGGCTTGAGTCCTAGAAATCAGGAAGGAACCAGACACCGACATCCCAAGACCGTGAGAAGAAAGGGGCGGGAAGATAAACCCGAGGAGACCCCAGATCAGTCCTTAGAAGAATCAGCAAATGGTAGTGATACAGAAATAAGTAAATCAGAGGAAGGAAGAATGGGGGATCAATTACCAACAAAAGGCGATTTGATGGAAATGCTCACACGAATGGAAAATTCTATTAAAGCAGATATCAATCTTCTACTGGTCGACTTGGGCCATCTGTTAACAAGAGTTGAGGCGACGGAGGAAAGATTAGAGAACCAGGCCCAGGAGGTCATAAAGTTGAAGGAAATGGTTAAACTTTCCCAGCAAAATCAGAGGGATTTATCATATAGATTAGAGGACCAAGAAAATCGTAACAGACGACAAAACATGAGAATCCGATCAGTACCAGAATCCAGAGGGGAAGATTTAAACAAAATTATTAAAATAATATTTAGTCCATTTACGGAGAAAGAAAAGGAGGATTTTCCAGTAATTGAGAGAGTACATCGGATCGGTCAACTGAGAAATAATGGTTCGGGTAGGCCCCGGGATATAATCGTGAGATTTAGGTTCTACAAGGACAAAGAGGATATAGGGGTTAAGTTGAGGAGAGGAGGGATCCCCCTATACGAAGGCACAGAACTACAAATACTTACGGATTTGGCCCCCGAGACGTTGGCCAGGAGAAGATTATTAAAACCATTGTTGGAAGAAATGAAGAAGAAAAATATTAGATACAACTGGGGGTTCCCGGCATGTCTAATTGGTATTGGGGATGGTGTGTCAGCGAGATTGAGATTTCCGAAGGATCTAGAGGATTTTTGTAGAAAATTGGATTTGCAGGTGCCGGACCTTCCGGGATGGAGAGATGGGGGGGGGTACTAGGGGGGGAGGACGGGCCAAAAGAGGGAAGAGTCGGTGGGCTTATGTCCCCCCTCCCGGCCCCCCCTATGGGGGGGGCGGGAGGGGGGACGAGACACATGTGCGAGTTTACCCTGGAGAGGAGACTCAATGATGGTGAAGTTGCATAGAACCATCAGCGAGTTAAAGGCCGAGTATGGGCCGGGGAGGGGGGGGATGGGGGGAGGGGGAGTTTGGGGGGAGGGAGAGGGGAGAAACCTATGCGGGGGAGGAAAATAGATTGAGGTTTAGAAGGGGAAAGGTGAAGCGACAGGACCTAAATAGGAAAGATTAGATGTCTGTTATAAATGTTATGACGTATAACATCAAAGGGCTGAACACACCGAGTAAGAGGCATAAGATTTTAAAGGAGCTCAAATATTATAAAGCAGAAGTGATTTGCTTACAGGAAACCCATTTTTCTCATGAAGCGAATGCCAAATTATACTCAAAAGACTTCCCAGTATGGTATTATGGAGACGCTATAACAAACAGGAGTAGGGGAGTGGTAATTGGGTTCGCAGGGAAGATACAGTTTAAATTGGAGGATAGACTGGTGGATCCTGAGGGAAGGTACTTAGTCTTAAAGGGGAAATTGGGAGAAATGGAGTGTACCTTAGCTAATTTATATACACCTAATCGCGATTCTGCAAAATATTTGGTTAATTTTCTTAATAAGTTGATGGATTTTAGGAAAGGCCCGGTAATTTTGGTGGGAGACTTAAATTTCAGCGTGGAACCGGGATTGGATGGTACGTCCTGTGTACAGAAGACTAGTAGGATACAGCTTAAAAGAACTAAACAAAAATTACATGCATCCCAATTAGTGGATGCATGGCGTGTACAACACCAAAATGAGAAAGATTATACGTTTTACTCCCCTGTGCACGGGACGTACTCCCGGATCGACTATATATATGTTGACCATAGAATTTTAGAAAGGGTAGTGGAGACCAGGATTGAGACAACTGCATTATCTGATCATTCCCCGGTGGGAATGAAGATGTTAATAAGGGGAGAGGAAAGGATACCTTTTACATGGCATCTGAATGAGGGTTTACTTCAAGATGAGGAGGTAGGAAAAGAGATTGGGAAAGAATTAGAACAATATTTTGTGATAAATAATACGGGGGATATATCGAGGCAAAATTTATGGGAGGCCCACAAAGTGTATATCAGGGGGATTCTGATATCTCTGGGAGCTAGGAAGAAAAAAGAGAGATCAGTAAAAATAGGTACTATATTGGAGGAAATCCATATAGCCGAGAAACAACATAAACAATGTGGGAATCAAGACAAAACGATCCTCCAAAAATTTATATCTAAACGGGACGAATTGAAAACCTTAATGGAACAAGAAACCCAAAAAACCCTCAGTCAGAGAACCAGGGAAAGGTATTACGGGGGGAATAAACCTACCAAATATTTAGCAAGAAGGCTACAAAGGGAAAAATCTAGGAATTTTATAGAAAAGATCCAATCAGGAAAAGGTGAAATGGTTTTTAGATCAACTGAGATAGCGGAAATATTTAAAAACTATTATGAGAAAGTATACTCAATAGAGCAGCCAGAGGGACTGGCGAGGGGGGAGAAGGATGCACAAAGAGTAGAGTTCCTGGAAAAGGCCCAGTTAACAAAAATTCCGGAATTAGATAAGGAAAGTTTGGAAAGACCCATAACCGAGGAGGAACTTAATAAGGCACTTATTAAGTCAGATACGGGGAAAAGCCCAGGCCCGGATGGGTTTACTGTATTTTACTATAAGAAATCTAAGAAAATATTAATTCCGTATTTATGTAGTTATATGAATGGATTGGGTATGGAATATGAGATGAGCAAAGAAGCTGTTTCAGCCTCTATAACCGTAATCCGGAAGGAGGGGAAGGATGAGACGGTGTGCTCTAATTATAGGCCTATATCATTGCTCAATGCCGATACAAAGCTTTTTGCTAAGGTACTGGCAGGGAGAATGAAGGCCTTGATGAGCACACTGATACATCCAGACCAGGTGGGCTTTATACCAGGGGGGGAAGGAAAGGATAATGGGGTGAGAACAGCGCTCCTTCTGTCCCAGGTGGACGGGGGGGGAAGCCCCAGCCTACACTTGTCGATTGATGCCCAGAAGGCCTTCGACAGAGTGGGCTGGGGCTTTATGTTTAAGACACTGGGAGTAATGGGAGTGGGCCCCAAAATGGTTAAGAGGATCAGGACATTATATAGCCACCCGACCGCTAGGGTTAAGGTCAATGGTATGTTGTCTTCACCTTTCGAGTTGGAAAACGGAACGAGGCAGGGATGCCCTCTTTCACCCATTTTGTTTGTTTTGTCCTTGGAACCACTGCTTGCCACGATTCGTAATGATCCACAGATTAAGGGAATTAAAATAGGAAAGGAAGAACATAAGTTGGCTGCGTTCGCAGATGATGTTTTATTTTATATTAGCAATCCTGGTGTCTCCATGCCCAAATTAATGGAAGTAGTAGAACAATACGGCCAGCTTTCGAATTTTAAAATTAATCAAGCAAAATCAGAAATTTTGAATTTAAACATTGGTAAATTGGAAAAAGAGAAGCTTCAAAAAAAGTTTGAGTTTCCTTGGCGGAAGGAGCTGAATTATCTTGGAATAAAATTAGCGACCTCTATAGAGAAAATGTATAAACGAAACTATATCCCCTTATTAGACGAAGTAAAGAAAGAAAGCAATAGATTAGTTAATAGATCATTAACCTGGATGGGATGCATTAGCGTGTTGAAGATGTTTATTGTGCCTAAAATTTTATATAAATTTCAGATGATCCCCTTAGCGATACCAAAGTATTATTTTACTAAAATGAAAACTTTACTAATGGGGTTCATCTGGAACAACAAGAAACCGAGAATATCCTTCAATATATTAAAACGAAGTAAGGAAAAAGGGGGATTAGCGGTACCGGATATTCAAAAATAGTATAAAGCAATCGTGATATCAAGAGTAGTGGAGTGGGTAAGGGAAAATAATAAGGAGAAGAGATGGGTAGAGGTAGAGAACACTTTTAGTAAGGCACAGTTGAATAAGATAGTGTGGAATCCACCAAAGTATAGGACACTAGATTTGAATACAAACGTTTTGACACTAAATGCACTTAAGGTTTGGAACGGGGTATATAAGAAATTGAATGGTCAGTATAACTCGCCACTTATTGAGTTAACAGAGAATGAATATTTCCCTCCTGGGTTAAAAATTAATAGTGGGAGCTGGTTAAAAAAGGGGAAGGTACAGGTAAAAGATATCACAAAAAATGGGAGGATGTTGTCATTTCACGAGTTAAAACACAAAGGAGAAATAGGAAAAATAGATGAGTGGAGATATCTCCAGTTAACCCACTTTGTCGAGAGCCTATCACAGCCATTGAGAACGGAAAGCGAGCTCTCCCCTTTGGAGAAGCTGTGTTTAACTGATTACCCAAAGGGGACGGTTTCTAGGTTATATGGGCTCCTGACCGAGGGGGAGGAGCAGGAGAGTCCACCTTTTATACAAAAATGGGAAAAAGAACTAGGTACACAATGTGATAAATGTACACAGGGAAAACATTTTAAACTTACCCATAGATCGGCAGCAGATAGCTTTACAGCAGAAATGAATTACAAATGTATTTCAAGATGGTACGCTACACCAGATAAACTCCATAAATTCCAACCGAGTAGGTCAGGGGACTGTTGGCGAGGGTGTAAAGTGGCAGGGACAATGACTCACTTGTGGTGGAGTTGTCCAAAAATTAATATCTATTGGAAAAAGATCGTATATTATGTAAAATAAATTACTAATATCATAATTCCTGAGGACCCATGGATAGTTTTATTCCATGGAACCAAAGGAGAAATAAAAAAATATCAAGAGTCATTAGTCCCGCATCTTTTAAACGCAGCAAAAAGACTGATACCTAAGAACTGGCAAAAAGAGGAAAGCCCACTAATCTGGGAATGGATTGACGCAGTAGAAGAAACTCACCAAATGGTTAGGCGTAGGGACAGATATGACGATAAGGACCTGTCAACAGATAACTGGCAGAAGTGGAAAAAATGTAAAAAAAACTTGGAGCTACGCAGAGCAGGTCAGAATATAAAATGATAAGGGGAGGCGGTTTAATTTTTGTGTATCCTCCGCATAGGAAATAAAAGAGGGGGGTGGGGGGGGAGGGAGAGGAAGAGGGAAGGAAAAAAAAAAAGAGAAAAAAAAAAAAGAAAAAAAGAAAGGTAATGCAAAGAAGAAGTAGTTGTTTGGGTCCAATTAGTATGGATAGTATGGAACAGTTGGCCTTTTTTTTTTTTCGGATTTTGAAAAATTATTGTTTGTAAAACTAATGTAAACAATAAAAATATGTGCTACAATGATGTGGAGACGAGGAAAGCTAAATGAACGTTAAGTTGATTAGAGCCTCGCAGATAAATTCGTTGATGTAGCAAAAAAAAAATAAAAGAAGGCACATGAGCAGCCATCACCGAGCCCAGTGGGAGCAACGGAACACACAAAGCCACACTGCAGGCTCTCACCGTCCAGCCTCGTCTTCTACTTCTCCTTCTCCTCTCTCCTCACAATTGTCCTCCACTCCACCTTCCATCACGCCAAGCTCACGTTTTTCTGCAAAAAGGCAGGCTTCCGTGGGCCTAATGTTCGAGCATAAAAAAATGATGATGCCGGATAACCCTCTTGCCCAACGGTTGATGGCTGGCTTGTCAGAACTCATAGCCCGCCAACTACTGCCATATAAACTGGTGGACTCGGAGGCCTTTCGCAAATTTGTGGCCATTGGAACACCACAATGGAAGGTCCCAGGAAGGAAGTATTTCTCACAGAAGGGCATCCCAGAGCTATATGGCCATGTTCAGCGGCAAGTGAATGTATCTCTGGCACACAGTGTCGGTGCCAAGATACATCTGACCACAGACACATGGTCTAGCAAACACGGGCAGGAAAGATATATCACTTTTACTGCCCACTGGGTGAACCTTCTGACGGCCGTCAAGCATGTAACCCGTGGCACCCGTGTAGATTTGGTTTTACTGCCACGGATTGCATGCAGGCCTGGCTCTTCTCCTCCCCCTCCTCCTACTCCATCCTCCTCCCTCTCCTCCTCGGCTGACTCCTCCTTTTCCGCTGCTAGCGTCTCTTTCGCTGCGCCGCCCAAGCTCCCCAGAACCTATTCGACATGCCAGGTGAGACGTTGCCATGCCGTGCTGCATCTGTTGTGCCTGGAAGCCAAGAGCCACACTGGCCCGGCACTCCCTTCAGCTTTGCCTTCACAGGCAGATCAGTGGCTAACACCACTCAATTTGACAGTTGGTAAAGTGGTGTGTGACCACGGTGCCAATCTGCTTAGCGCGTTGAAACAGGGCAAAATGACGCACGTGCCATGCATGGCACACGTCTTAAACTTGGTCGTGCAGCGATTCGTTGTCAAATACCCTGGGGTCCAGGACATCTTGCGGCAGGCAAGGAAAATCTCGGCCCATTTCAGAAGATCTTACACAGCCATGGCTCGCCTTGCTGACATTCAGCGGCAACACAATCTGCCGGTCAGACATCTTATTTGTCCGACGCGATGGAACTCAACCTTCTATATGCTTGATAGGCTGCTCCAGCAGAAAGGTGCAGTTAACGTCTACCTGTATGTATGCGGCAGAACAGGTTCTGGGAAGCTGTTTTTTTTCACCGCGCCAGTGGCTGCTCATGCGTGATGCATGCAGACTTCTGCGGCCATTTGAGGAGATCACAAAAACTGGTCAGTCGCAGCCATGGCGCCATCAGTGACATGGTACCTTATGCCTTCTTTATGGAGCGTGCATTGCGTCGTGTCATTGATCAAGCTGTGGAGGAGCAGGAGCGGGAAGATGAGGAAGTCGCAATGCTGGATGAATTCCCAGGGGGGCTACTCTATCTGAGACAAGTGAACAACAGGAGTCTGAAGAGGAGTCAGAGGAGGATCGTGCCAGGGCGGATGAGGAGGAGCAAAAAGAGCATGCTTTAAACCTTTCTGGGATCCCTGTTGTTGTGCGTGGATGGGGAGAGAAGAATGAAGAGGACGACATTATCCTGGATGATGAGCAGGAGCCAGTCCACCACACCGCTTCCAGTTTAGTGCAAGAAGAGGCCGGTTTGAAGATGTGTTGGTGACTTCTGATATGAGGTCATTCTTTCAGCCGACCCATTGACAGGTGTCATCCGGATCCAGCATCAGGGAATGCCTAGACTGTCAGGTGTCCGACTACATCGGGTTAACGGCTGATGTGGACGCTCTGAGGAGTGATGAACCCCTGGACTACTGGGTGGGCAGGCTTAACCTCTGGCCAGAGCTTGCCCAATTTGCAATCGAACTGTTGGCTTGCCCCTCATCCAGTGTCCTGTCAGAAAGGACGTTCAGCGCAGCAGGGGGGATGACCGATAAGCGTACTCGCCTAGCTCACGACAGTGTTAACTACCTCACATTTCTAAAAATGAATGGGGCATGAATCTCGGAGGAATTCAACACATGTGACCAGTAGACCATGTATATGTCTATAAACGATTTTTTTAATCGAGCACACAGACCTTCTTTCTTCATTTGGCTCACTTCCTTGTCAAAAAAAGCACACTGTACTATATCCCCGTACCCTCCTGTTTGAAGAGGTTGAGCGGTGTCATATTTCTACTGGGGCTGCTTATTATGAGGGGCTCCCACCATCCCTGTGCTCTGCTGACTTCCTCTTGGGGCTGTACCTCTGCTGTGCATATTATGAGGGGCTCCCACCATCCCTGTGCTATGCTCATTATGAGGGGCTCCCACCATCCCTGTGCTGTGCTGACTTCCTCCTGGGGCTGTACCTCTGCTGTGCATATTATGAGGGGCTCCCACCATCTCTGTGCTATGCTCATTATGAGGGGCTCCCACCATCCCTGTGCTGTCCTGACTTCCTCCTGGGGCTGCTTATTATGAGGGGCTCCCACCATCCCTGTGCTGACTTCCTCCTGGGGCTGTACCTCTGCTGTGCATATTATGAGGGGCTCCCACCATCCCTGTGCTATGCTCATTATGAGGGGCTCCCACCATCCCTGTGCTATGCTGACATCCTCCTGCGGCTGCTTATTATGAGGGACTCCCACCATCCCTGTGCTGTGCTGACTTCCTCCTGGGGCTGTACCTCTGCTGTGCATATTATGAGGGGCTTCAACCATCCCTGTGCTGTGCTGACTTCCTCCTGGGGCTGTACCTCTGCTGTGCATATTATGAGGGGCTTCCACCATCCCTGTGCTATGCTCATTATGAGCTCCCACCATCCCTGTGCTATGCTGACTTCCTCCTGGGGCTGCTTACGGTGCAGGTGTCAGTGCTGTATATCCCGGTGCTGGTGTCAGTGCTGTATATCACGGTGCTGCTGTGAGTGCTTTATGTCACGCTGCTGATGTCAGTGCTCTCTATCACGGTGCTGGTGTCAGTGCTGTATATCATGGTGCTGGTGTCAGTGCTTTATGTCACGCTGCTGATGACAGTGCTCTCTATCACGGTGCTGGTGTCAGATCACTCTATCACGGTGCAGGTGTCATTGCTGTATGTCACGCTGCTGATATCAATGCTCTCTATCACGGTGCTGGTGTCAGATGACTTTATCACGGTGCAGGTGTCATTGCTGTATGTCACGCTGCTGGTGATCATCTCCTGCACCCTCTTCTTTGCCTACCCTGACCTTCCCTCTCCTCCATTGCCTTCATGCGCTCCACAGTCCTGAATTGTCACAACAATTTCACATATAAAAAAAGGAATGCTTGTAGTTGTCGATCCCAGATTCACCTCACACATGTGTTATGTCATTGGCCATGTGGTGGGACTATGTTTGCACAGCTAGTAATTATTTTGTGGCTGCAAATTTGACCTGTAGGTTTGCAAAGTTCGCCTCCCATTGAAGTCAATGGGGCCCGCCGCGAACGTTACGGTTCGCAAACTATCGGCTGCGTTTTCGCGGTCCGTGTTCGTGAAACGTCCCGTCGGAAGTTTGTCCATCACTATCCAGGACCACTCCCCAGCCTGAAAGACTGGCATCTGTGGCTACTACCTTCCAGGTGGAAGGCAGAAATGTCCTTCCCTTTTGAAGGTTGCTGGGTATCAGCCACCAATTCAGGCTCTGACGTAATTCGGGAGCAAGCTGAATTGGAAAATCTAAGGCCTGAACCTTTTTGTTCCAAGCTGACCGGATTGCGCTTTGTAGCAATCTTGAATGAAACTGTGCGTAAGGGACGGCCTCGAAGGAGGCCACCATCTTCCACAGTAATCTAATGCACAACCGAATGGAAGGCTTTTTCTTTGCCTTGATGAGATGGATTAGTTCTAAAATGGAACTGATTTTCTTTGGAGGTAGAAATACCTTTCCCTGCCTGGTATCTCTGATTAGTCCCAGGTACTGTACCCTCCTTGATGGCCTCAAGAACAACTTTTCTAGGTTGAGAACCCAGCCTAGAGATTCCAGGTAGCTTACTCTTGTTACCAGACCATGGTCTAACCCGGAAACCGAATGATCTACTAAGAGTAGGTCGTCCAAATAGGCTAGGACCATTATGCCCTGAGCCCTTAATCTGGCTAAAGCAGGAGCCAGAATCTTTGAAAAATACTCGAGGAGTTGTGGCTAGACCGAATGGCAGGGCCACAAAATGAAAGTGACGGTTTTCTACTTCGAAGTGTAGAAACCTCTGGTGAGTGGGAAATAATGGCACATAAAGATAAGCATCCTTGATATCGATTGAAGCCAAAAATTCTCCTCCTTGGAGGATGGCTACTACAGACCACATTGATTCCAATGCGGAAGGATCGGATGCACAAGTGCTGATTTACATCTCTGAGATCTAAAATAGGTCCTACTTCCCAGTTCGGTTTCGGGACCATGAAGAGGTTTGAATAAAAACCTGTGCCCTGTTCCTCTAAGGGAACCTCTGATATGACTGCCTGGGCTAGCAGATGGCCCAGTGCTAGAAGGAGAGCCTTTTTCTTTTCTGGGACCTTGGGAACCCCCGACCTTAGAAACCGGGGAGACGGCAAAATTTAGAACTCCAGTTTGTAACCTAGAGACACCGCAGAAGCCACCCATTTGTCCTGACATTGCTCCTGCCAGATCTTTGAAAATTGCAGGAGCCTTCCCCCCACCCGTGTGGGGCGCCCCTTCATAAGGAGGCTTTAGTACTCTGCTTGGTGGGCATCTTTCCCCAAGATCTTTTCTGACCTTGGTGCTGTCCCTGGGGTTTCCCCCTTGAACCTGACAGCTGAGGTCGTCGAGACTGCCTAGAGGCTGATGACCCTGATAAAGGAGAAGAGGCCTGCTTAAATGAGAAATGTCTAAAATTCTTCTTTACTGGCAACACAGAGCTTTTGCCATTGGAAATCTTTTCTAAGTATTTATCCAAATCTTCTCCAAATAGCCGTTCCCCATGAAAAGGGAAACTGGCTAGGAGGTTCTTACATGGTGCTTTGGCTGACCAACTCTTAAGCGAAAGAACTCTGTGAGAATGCACTAGTCCCAACATCAGACGTGAAATCTGAATGGACGCATCTCTCATAGCATCTACTGTGAAACACAGTGCGTCTGCTAAATCAGCGTACTGCTGATCCTGTTCAACAGGTAGAAATTTAAGCATCTCCTCAAATTGCTCCTTAATGGCCTGGGATCAGGGCCATCTTTAATATAGATTGGATCCCGGGCAAAAACTTTCTTGGGCCCCCCCCATGCAATTTTGCTCTCCACCTGCTCTGAGACATACAATAAATAGCAGCTAGACTTAAAATCAGTTTACTGTATCAGATCAGGCAGCAATTGCGATTGGTTGCCAGTGGTTACAGCATATATTACTGCTTAATGACTGGTTGCTAGAGGTTACAGCACACATTACGGCTCACTGATTAGTTGCTAGAGGTTACAGAAAATGATTTCTGCTTATTAATTGGTTGCTAGAGATTACTGTTAAGTAATACTGCTCACTGATTGGTTTCTAGAGGTTACAGTACATCATCTCCTAACTGCAGGGGAGCATGATACACATATGAATACCACCTTTATTTATCATATCAATGCTGCCAGCCGCATCTATTTACTTAGTAATGCTGCCAATATTTACATACGAATGCCGGTTATTTACATGTAAACACGGGGTCTGCAGGTGAGTCATCTGTACACAACAATAAGGCAGAACTGGGCAGTATTAGTACCATCAATTCACACTGAGATATCAGGACACAGTACAGGACTAAAACTTCAAGGGACAAGGGAATTTACACTAGGATAGTTGGCTAGTATGAGGCAGCTGCTTTGGGCCCCACAACAATGAGAGGGCCCAGGGCAGCTGCCCCTTTTGCCCTGCCTTAAAGACGGCCCTGCCTGGGATACACTCATTGCGGCCCGGACTGGCTGCACTGCTGAACCTGCTAAAGCCATCTGGTTCTTAGAAAGGTGCTCCAGCTTCTTATCCGCTGAGTCCTTCAACATGAGTGCATTATCAACCAGACATGTGAGATTCTAACTTACGGAGGTAATCGCAGCATCAACCGCTGGAATCCCCCATTTCTTATAGAAATCCTCTTCCATAGGATACAGTTTGCAAACCTCTTATGAGCATAAAACTGCTTATCCGGATGCTCCCACTCTGCGTACATAAGCTTTCTTAGCCATGCATAGATAGGAAAGTGTTAGGAATCTTCTCTTGTGATCAGTCAAACTCCAGATGTATTGAGAAGCAGACAATTTATTTCTGATGTGACCCACAAAAGGGAGATCCTTATAAACAGAAGTTGCAGTAAGAAATCACACAAAGAAAATGTCTCCCCCCCCCCCCCCCCCTCCTCATTCCTACTTTGATACCACCTCTATGCTTCTATTGGCTGAGGAAACATAGATAGCGTGCCTGGTACACAATGGTACTTTATTTTGGCTATCAGGGTTTCCTGTACAATCTTATGCTACCATATATAGTAAAGCATAATCATCCTACAACTTACTATGGAGTTCGTTAAGACAAAACGATACAGCAAGTTAATACAACAACGTGCTCAGAAGTAGTTTTAAAAATCAGTCTCAGGGTTATTGTTTTTCTAATAGTCACACAATAAACATTTAACACTTTTCTAACATTCCCTCCTCTTTGTGTGACTATTTTATCTCAACACATTTCGATGATAGTCCCTGTGTTATACACTTTTGGACTGTATGTCATTAAGTTGAGCTTCAATGTCCACATAGGTCTCCTCAGCCGTAGGAAGGGTTTGATACATTGTTCTTGAGACTGCAGTTTCAATCAGTTTTTGTAAAAGTCCTCAAATACAGGGAATGCAGCAGCATCTGCAAGTGACCAAAACAGCCAAAGCCACAGCGATTGAGATCAAACATGATGTGATAAGTCCAGTCCATTTACCGAACCATCCTTCAAGCCAGCTTGTGAATGGATCATTAATACCTGAGTTTTCCACTAATTCATTCGATAGAGCTGTCAGTCCTTCCAAGGCTCTGGTCACGGTCCCTCCAGGAGCTGTATTGTTGGGGGTAAAGGTACAACACATGCTACCAAACATTTTGCATACCCTCCTCTTTCAGCTAGGACCATATCTAAGCCATTCGGTTCTGCCATAGCATTAGAGATGTGGGAGCCAACTGTTCTGCTAGGCCCTTCACAGCATCCCTAGTATAGTTTACAAATCGCTGTTGGTTATAATATATATATATATATGCTTAATCCAGTCAACATTTTTATTTATAGTCACCCACCAGAGAAGAGACTCAAACCCAGCTGTCACCTGATTCCTGGCTTTAAACTTACCCGGCACCCCGCGAGGAACCCCAATCTCATCTATGTAGATCTGAGAGTCAAATGACCCCATGGGAGAGGTTTCCTTCCGATACTGTTGGCGACTCTTAGTCCACGGGTATTCTGACAGGATTCTCAGGGGCATAGCCAGCTGGACCATAGCGCAATCCCCTCGGGCATTGGGCCGGAGTCTATCTCGCAGTTTCTTATCCCCACACATCCACCAGACATCAGCTCTCTGAATGTCATGTTCAACCCAGTCACCGTTGTCCGTGTTAATCCTCTCCACACAGTAGTCATCGGGTGGTGACCCAAGATCCACCGCGCTACGGTTCCCTGGGAGTGCAAAACAAGTAAAGTTGCCCAGGTAAGCAGTAACCGCTGGAGGTATCTGAGGTCTCTGTACTGGGGGAAACAACAAACTCAATGTGTGACAAGTAGAATTTGTTTCAGGTTTATAGCTCTTATTATATAATTGCAACATACATTTTAAACCTTCTGGATCTGTATTGTGATCTAGAGGAAAAGGAACTGTTGCTAAATGTGGTCTGGCTCCAGCACAAACTAAACTGTTTTCCTTTTAACCTTGTTTTAACCTTGTACCTCAACCATTCTAACTACTCATTTTTTTTCTTGGTAGCCCGTCTCCAAAGCTATGGCATCTTCTATTGTTAGGTTAGTAAATCTTATAGTTTTACTCAGAACTTCTATTTTAGTATGGCCTTCTTCTTTCCCGTCTGAGTCTACCTTTTCCTGTTGTCTAGTTTTATTAGGTGGTAATACCTTAAGGAAAAAAAAATGTTCCTGAGGGGTCAGTTCCTGACACCCATGCTCCCACAGAATATAACCGCTGATCTTCCTTCCTCAGCTCCTTTAATATTATTAATATTTGGTTACAGTTTTTACTATTTGTGCAGGGGGAGTTGGCCTTTTTTTTTTTAATTATGAGTCTTTCCTTTATTTCACTCATTTTAGCCCCTGGTTGATTATACCCCCAATCTTGATGCTCTGTGGTACACAGGGCCTTATCCCATGCTTAACATCCTGCCCTATTCCAGAGCCAGCAAATATAGTTATCTGCCCATAGAAGTCCTCTAGCCCCAGTTGTATCCCCACAATCTGCAATCTGACAGAAGTCTACCAGTATAGTGCTAGTTATTCCCTCTATAAAGTTTAGATCCAATGCTTTTCCTGTTCTTTCCTAATCCAAAGGTTCCTCTGTTCTTCCATAACGTATAACCCCTCTTATGGATGCCTCTTATGAATCCAGGTAGACCTCTCTGCCATCCTTATCGCAGTAGGGGTAGATAAGAGGACTTTGAAAGGACCATCCCACCTTGGGGAGTACCACTGCTTTTCTTATTACTTTTTATTAAGACCCAATCTCCCACATGCACCTTTTCATCTTCTTAAATTGGACCTTCTAGACCAGAACCAAAATCATTAGTACGTCTTTGTATTAATAACCTAGACATGTATTCTGCTGGTGCATGCTCAGACTGTTTAGTAGGTGTTTCATTTGATTGTAAGGGTATCTTATATGGCCTTATAATTTCAAATGGGCTTAAAGGTTCTTTTGTGGGTGTTATATACATACTGGTCACAGCTACTAGTAGGCAGTACATGCAGTTATTTTTACCTGTTTCTTCCATAGCTTTTCTCAGTTTGCGTTTTAGAATGCCATTATGTCTTTCTACCAATCCAGCTGATTAGGGATAATAGGCACAATGGTATTTCACTTTAATTCTCATCACTTCACTCCAAAGACATGCAGGTAGGTTAATTGGCTTCTCTCCAAAAAATTCTCCTTAGTATATGAATGGGGACCTTGGATCGTGGGCTCCTTGAGGGTAGGGACTGATGTGAGTGTGCAATGTACAGGGATAGGAACAATTGTAGACATCTCACTCAGGTTGAACTTGATGGACTGGTGTCTTTATTCAACCTTACTAACTATGTAACTATGTAACTTCTGTCAAATGTTGTATAGTTTTAATTACAAAATGAGGTCCAATTATCACTGTCTGTGCATCTTCACTTCCTGTCGGGAATATCTCCACCCATTTGGTCAGGGTGCCTGGTTACCAAGCAATATTTCTTTCTTTAACATTCTTTTGATTCAATAAAATCCATGCAAATGTGTTGGAATGGATATTGCTGTATGGGGAACTTCCTTTTCTGTGGTCTTATGCCTCTCTGAGCATTGTATCTTGAACATATAATGCAATGAGAGCAAAAAGTTTTTTTTTAGTAGTTAGTGAAGCCATAGACTGTACATACCTTAAATAAACATCTCAGTCTATATAGAAGGGACGGACTGCACCTAAATGAGGAGGGTGCAGATCAGCTGGGATTAAGGATGGCCAAAAAGTTAGAGGGGTTTTTAAACTAGGCGATGGGGGGGGAGGGTTCAGAGATAGTCAGCGTGGAGCATATTCCAGAGGGTAATATTAGGGGCATTAGTGGTAGGGTAACCAAAGCACATAAACCCAAGGTAAATATAGTAGCAAGTCCTAGTTGTAATCTTGGAACACCCAAGAGGATAGTATGTGACCGGTCAAAATATATTAATACATTAAAATGTTTATTCGCCAATGCCAGAAGTCTGCCAAGCAAAATAGGCGAGTTGGAAGCTCTGGTGCATCAGGAGAGCTATGATGTAATCGGTATTGCTGAAACTTGGCTTCATTCCTCACATGACTGGGCTATAAATATTCCTGGCTATGCACTCTTTTGAAAGACAGAGTAAAAAGGAAAGGTGGAGGGGTCTGTCTGTATGTGAGAAATGATCTCAAAGCGAGTGAGAAAGAGGACCTGGTGGACGGAAAGTGTGATGAGTCTGAGGCATTATGGTTGGAACTGCATACAGATGTGCGTAGTTCAAAGTTAATCATTGGAGTTTGTTATAGACCACCCAATGTTAATGGGGGATTTTAACTACCCAGAAATTGACTGGGGTAATGGCAGTGCTGGGACAGTTAAAGGGCAAAAATTTGTAAACCTATTACAGGACAATTTTATGGTCCAGTTTATTGAGGCCCCAACTAGGAACGATGCTCTGTTGGACCTGGTAATCTCAAACCATGCAGAACGTACTACTAATGTTCAGATAAAGGAACATCTGGGTAGCAGTGACCACAACATGATTTCATTTGATGTTAACTGTAAGCAAAAATTACATACGGGAAAGATAAAAACACTTAATTTCAAGAGAGCAAATTTTCCAAGGACGAGGGCTGCTCTCCAGGACTTAGACTGGGAGAGAATATTGGCACCAATGGGCACAGAACAGAAATGGGAATTCTTCAAAAAGACTGTTTGTGATCTCACAGCAAAGTATATTCCCATGGGCAATACGTTTAAAAGGTTAAAAATAAAACCGATGTGGCTCACGGCCAAAGTTAAAAAAGCTATAAACTATAAAAAAAGCTATAAAATGTAAAAAAATATAAAAATGAAGGAACGCTAGTGTCATTTAAATGTTACAAGGAATATAACAGAATATGTAAAAAGGAAATCAAGGATGCAGAAATTCAAAATGAAAGACAGATTGCAAAAGATAGTAGGACAAACCCCAAAAAATTCTTCAAATATATTAATAGTAAAAAGGTTAAGTCTGAGCATGTAGGACCTTTGCAAAATAATCTGGAGTGGGTGACTGGGGACAAAGAGAAGGCTAACTTATTAAATACTTTCTTCAGCTCTGTGTCTACAAAGGAGCATGGGGGAGCTCATGTCCATAATGGGGGTGGTACTGACACAGCCCCAAATCCACAATGGCTCAAAAGTGATATGGCCCAGAAATATTTGGACAGAATAAAGGTGGATAAAGCACCTGGACCTGATGGCATCCACCCACGGATCCTAAAAGAATTGAGCTCTGTAATTTCAAAGCCATTGTATCTAATTTTTAGGGACTCATTGATAACAGGAATAGTACCACTGGATTGGCGCAGGGCCAATGTGGTCCCTATATTTAAAAAGGGAACAAAGTGCCCTGAGCGCCATGACGTAGGACGCTCACTACGGAGGGAGGGGTTTGAGGAGGCCGGCCGGAGAGGGCGTGCGGAGAAAGAGACAGGTGGGGGTCGGAGGGTGAGAGACTCCGGACAGATTCGCCGTAGCGTAGTATGTGCCCGCCGCTGCACGAGCCCGCTCCGGCACCTGCCTACCCGCCGGCCAGGATACGAGAGGCATAGTTCGCGACGGACTCCCGTCCCCCGCCCCCCCCCCCCCACCCCACGGGTCCCCTGGAGGAACGCTGAGCAGCACGGAATTTAAAATCCGGGCTGCGAAGAGGGGAAGAACAGGAGAGAAACACAGGAAAGTGAGATGAGCAACACCTGAACAACAGATAAGTCTGATGGCTGTAGCCCTGATTTGTATATATGGTGTACACAGGAAACTGATGTGTGTGTATAATTGCTAAAACAAGCAGTAAATGAAGCCTGTCTGCACATAATATATATATGGAATGATGAAGAACAGTATGGTAGCAGAAGGGGCACTGTGTGAAGAATATAACTGTCTGGTAAATCCCCCGGATGTCAAAAAATAGAGAATTAAGATATATTGAGCAAATAACATCCCTAACAGATAACCCAGATGCAGTCTTCTATTTTATTTTTTTTTCTTTATCTGCATCTGCTGCATAAAACTCAATTAATTGAGTGACGGTCAACTTAGCAGCAAGAAGTAAGGAACAGCACGTATAATGTAAATTGTATGTAAAACTCCCTATTTTTCCTTAAGCAGATGGTCAAGGTCAATGTGGATGGTCATATGCGTCATATGTGTTTACTCAGGTGGACAGCATCAGGATATACTGAGGAACAACACGAGGAATAGATAAGTCGGGCAGTGCTCGGTATTTAATTTTTTTATTTTTATTTTTATATGACCTATACTGAAATAATTATCAAGTGAACAGTATAAGCAGGAAATCCCATAAAGGATAACATTATTGGAAATCATTGAGTTGTACAAAAGTAGGCTATCAGCCTGTGGATGTCCATTAAGGTTTCCTGGTGGGATAAGGTCAGGAAACGCAGAGAAATAACGTATGGGATTGATAAGTTCAGTTGCTGCTCTGTATTTCCCTGTGTTCATTTCTCACCTCTGAATGGTTTGATAGAAGCAACAGGCTAATAATAGCTGGTAGATTATATCACCAGGATGGACAGTACTACACAACGCAGAGGAATAACGTTTTGAACCAATAAATTTAATCGCTGCAGTGGATTTCCCTCCCCTGATCCTCAGTCTTCTTTTTTTTTTTCCCTTCCCCTTACTTAATGGAGAGATGAACTGCATTTTTTTTATCTGACTGTTCATTAACATTAACATTGTAGTAACAGCCAGGAAATACTATGTACAATATCTCAGGCTAGAAAGCCTTAGCCGCCAACAAGCAGATCATCATAGTGGGTGGCTACAGGTGGCTTAGGTTTAAACGGCAATTTATATCCCTAGCTAGATATGAATATGGCCATGAAAGGATAACTTGGGATCTTATGCACCTGAAATGTTGGCCCGAGAGTGAAATAAGAAAGACGGGAAGGAATAATTAAGGCGGCAAGGTGATTAAAAATACAGCACCCCCCAAATATCGGCGACTGGTTAAAACAAGAAAATCAGAACCAGGAGGGGAAAGGAAAAGGACAGCTGACGGAGGAGATCTGTGATTTTCCATTCTGAGAAGTAAAAACTGAATATCTGAAAGAGGAGGAAGGAGGGAAGGGGGAAAAAGGGAAGAAAAAGTTTCCAGCAGAGCAACAGGGAAGCGCTGCAACCAACAAACTGGGGAAACGAGCACGTGAGATAAAGAAAAGTAATATGAGTAGATCCTCAAAACAAACCGCCAAGGGAGGCGGCCCTAAGACCCCTAAAAATACATCTACTGAAAGCACTATAAAACAATACATGACTCAAGGAGCCAGTCCGAGGGGGGGCGAGAAGGAAAAACCACCCCCTAACCCAGGGAAAGATAGGGGGACGGGAAAAAAAGTGAGGGAAGCTTCGGATCAATCCCGAGACTAAATGACTACTGAGAGTGAATTGGAACTAAGTAAAAGCGAGGACCAAAGAACGGATGACCAGGCGACAACAAAAGGGATGATGAGGGAGATGTTTCTAAAATTAGAAAACGCTATAAAATCAGATATAAGCTTGCTAAGAAGTGACCTAGGACATCTACTAACACGAGTAGAAGCAGCAGAAGAAAGAATTACTTTACAAACTCAAGACTTAATTAAAGTGCAGGAACAAACTAAAACAGTTTATCGAAATCAGAGAAGCATTCTTTACCGACTTGAAGATCAAGAAAATAGAAATAGAAGACAAAATCTGAGAATACGAGCGGTCACAGAAAATAAGAAAGAGGAGCTAAGGGAAATTATAGAAGACATATTTCGCCCAATACTGGGGAGAGGAGAGGAGGAATTTCCCAGGATCGAAAGGGTGCACCGGGTTGGGAAGAAAAAATTTGAGGAAACTGGAAGAACACGTGACATTATAGTCAGATTCGAACACTATGAAGATAAAATGGAGATCTGGAGAAAACTTAGGGGAATACCCCCACTAAAATACGCTGGAATGGAGATACAAATCTTCCCAGACCTAGCACCTGAAACTCTGGCCCGGAAATGCCTCTTAAAACCTCTACTGGAACAGCTGATAGCCAAGAATATTAGATATAGTTGGGGGTTCCCGGCATGTTTGCTAGCACATAAAGATGGAAGATCGGTCAGGCTGTGCTTCCCAGAAGAATTAGGAGACTTCTGTGATAAACTGGGAATCCAGGCTCCAATTCTCCCCGGCTGGACAGATGTATACGGGGAAATATTATGAGAACTTGGTTTCCTGGTTATAAGATGGGGGGTTGGGGATTGGTGGGGGGGGGGGGGCGGGGAGGGGGATGTAGGCTGTTGTGGCTGGGGGTGAGGCGGGTTCACTACCCCCCTCCTTTCTGAAGATTTCGTTTAAGGAGGGGGGTGGGGAGGCAGATTGTAGAACTCCACCTCGGAACATCCAAGACTCAGGAATGGACAGAGATTTTAGGTCCATTAATGAGTCGAGGGCCGAATTATGGCCAAAAAGGGGGGGGAGGGGGTAAGTGAGTTGGTGTATAGGGGAGGCGGGGGGGGTTTGGGGGTGAGGGGGGGTAATGTCAGTAATAAAAACCTCGGGAGAAAGAATGAAAAACAAGGTCTAAAAAAGAAATATGGATAATAAAATAAGGGAGATTAACTTTTTGTCCTATAATGTCAAGGGCCTTAATACAATAAAAAAAAGATATAAAATCTTGAAAGAATTAAAACAATGTAGGGCAGATGTGGTTTTCCTACAGGAGACCCATATCTCCTATACATCAAAGATCAGGCTTTACTCTAAAGATTACCCGAGTTGGTACTATGGCGACACGATCACAAACAGAGGGAGAGGGGTAGCAATAGGATTTGGGAAAAATACACGTTTTGTCCTAGAGGGAAGAGAAACAGACCCCGAGGGTAGATATTTGTTTCTAAAAGGGAAATTAGGAAATATAGGATATACTTTGATCAACATCTATTCCCCGAATAATTATCCTATAAAATTTCTAAAGGGAATACTGGCCAAGGTTCAGGAATTTAAAAGTGGACATGTGGTAATGATGGGAGACCTGAATTTTTGTCTAGATCCTCGATTAGATAGTACGTCCCGTTCACAGGGGAGGAGTAACGCACAATTAAAAAAAAAAATCAAAATCTGAGTAATAGTCAACTAGTCGATGTATGGAGGGTACAACATCCAAAACAACGGGACTATACGTTTTACTCCCCGGTGCACGGGACCTATTCTAGGATAGATTATATCTTTGTGGAACATAGAGTATTAGAGACCGTGCTAGAAACGAGTATTGAAATAACAACACAGTCAGACCATGCTCCTGTAAAAATGAAAATGCAGATCCCTGGCTATAACAAACAAGTTAATAGGTGAAGACTTAATTCTAGATCAAGAGGGAGGGGAAGTAATAAGGGGAGAACTAGAAGAATACTTCTCTATGAACGAGACCGAGGGGATATCTGGGCATGTCCTATGGGACGCCCATAAAGCGTATATCCGCGGGATTTTGATGGCTTTGGGGTCGCGGAAAAAAAAAGAACGTGCCGCAAAGAGTAATAAACTAAGGGAAGAAATCTTGAACATAGAACAACAGCATAAACAAGGTACTGTGGATAAAAAAGTATACCAAAAATTATTATCTAAAAGGGAGGAATTGCGGAGGTTAATGGAACAAGAAACAAAAAAAGTTCTTAACCAACTAGAGAGAGTCCGATATCAAGATTGGAATAAACCCACTAAATGACTAGCCAAAGTGCTTCAAAAGAAAAAGGCTACTAATTATATAGAGAAAATTCAAACGGAAAGTGGGGAAATGGTGCATACAACAAAAGAAATAGCAGAATCATTCAAAGCATACTATGAGAGATTATACGCAGTGGAAAATAAGGAGAATAAGATAGATGGGAAAATAAAAGAAACAGAAGCATATCTTAAGAAAGCTAGACTCCCCAAGATTGATGTGACAGATAAAGACATCTTAGATAGCCCCATAACAGAAACAGAAATAAATAAGGCGTTAATGGATTCAGCTCAGGGGAAAAGCCCTGGACCTGACGGATTGACAATTGGGTACTATAAAAGGTTCAAAGACATTCTGATACCGAGACTATGTAAATATATGATCGGAATCGGGACAGAGTATGAACTGAGTAAGGAGGCATTGATAGCCTCAATTACTGTCATCCGGAAGTAAGGAAAAGATGAGACCAAGTGCTCTAGTTATAGACCAATATCACTGTTAAATGCAGATACTAAACTATTTGCCAAAGTATTGGCAACTAGGATGAAGACAGTAATGAACTCACTGGTACACCCTGACCAGGTAGGGTTTGTCCCTGGAAGGGAGGGCAAGGATAACTGGGTTAGAACCCTATTGGTGCTATCTCAGAGGGAGGAGACGGAACCCCCGGCCTTATTACTGTCGACAGATGCACAAAAGGCTTTCGACAGGGTCGATTGGAGATTTATGTTTTTGACACTTGAAATAATGGGTTTCGGGCCAAGGATGGCCAAATGGATTAATTCCCTGTATCATCACCCAATAGCAACTATAAATATAAACGGGGTTTCCTCCCCTCCCTTTGAGATGGAAAATGGGACTAGACAGGGATGTCCACTTTCACCCCTTCTTTTTGTACTCGCGCTAGAGCCCTTACTCTCGACGGTTAGAAATAACCCAGAGATAACCGGAATTATGGCGGGGCAGGAGGAGCATAAACTAGCAGCATATGCGGATGATGTATTGTTTTATATTAGTAAACCCAAAAGCTCAATACCCAAGATAATCAAGGCCCTTGACGATAATGGGAAATTATCAAATTTTAAAATTAATCAAACGAAATCTGAAATTCTAAACATAAATGTTAGTAAACAAGAAGCACAACTAATCCAAGAGTACTGTAAATTTAAGTGGGTGAAAAAATTAAGATACTTAGGAATAAAACTGGCCCGCACTTTAGGTAAGATATACCAGTTAAACTACATCCCACTATTAAACGAAATTAGAACTGAAATTAGGAGGGTAGTCAATAGACCTCTATCCTGGTTGGGCCGGATTAACGTGTTTAAAATGTTTATCCTACCCAAAATTTTATACAAAATTCAGATGATGCCGATTGCAATACCCCCTAGTTACTTTCATAAGATAAATTCTCTAATGAGGAAATATATATGGGCCAACAAAAAACCAAGGATCTCCCACACGGTTTTAAAACAAGAGAAAAGCCGAGGCGGACTGGCTGTCCCAGATTTGCAATATTATTATAAGGCGGTAGTACTATCTAGAATTGCCGAATGGGTGAGGGAGAAAAAAGATGAGAAAAGGTGGGTAAGTTTAGAATGCACATATAGTAAGGCACAACTTAGCAAGATAGTTTGGAATCCCCCAAAATTTAGGGTATTAGACCCGGACACAAATGTGATGACACGGATTGCACTTAAAACATGGGATGAGGTGTATAAAAGATTTAATGGACACTATAATTCACCCTTGATAGAGTTAAAAGATAATGAGTTTTTCCCCCCTGGTAAAAGAGAAATTGGTGGGAATTGGATAAAAAAGGAAAAATTACAAATAAAAGATATTATGAATAAACGGAAACTGATTTCACTAGAAGATTTAGTGCACAAGGGATTCACGTGGATTGATAGATGGCGCTATCTCCAGCTGGCTCACTTCATAGATGGGCTGCCTCAGCCAGTCAGATCCGAAGACGAGCTGACTGGAGTGGAGCAGCTCTGTACCTCTGATAAGGCTAAAGGTACAATTTCAAAGATGTATAGGTTATTGTTATCGGTCAGTCAGCTGGAGGGGCTGCCATATATAAAAAAATGGGAAAAAGAATTAAGAGCACAAAAAGACAGACGAACTATAAATAAAATATTGAAATTAACACACAGTTCGGCAATAGATAATAAAACTGGCGAGATGAATTATAAACTTTTACCCCGTTGGTATAATACCCCAGATAAAACTTCTAAATACCAAGCGGGAAGATCGGCCGAGTGCTGGCGGGGCTGTAAAACATTAGGAACAATGACACACTTGTGGTGGGAATGTCCTCAAATTAAGATATATTGGGGGAAGATCTTGCAAATGGTAGAAGAAATAACTAAAACAACGATGAAGGTGGATCCCTGGATAGTACTTTTTCATGGTACGGAGGGAGGGGTTAAACAATATCAAGACACAATCATCCCCCATCTCCTAAATGCGGCGAAAAAACAGATTCCCAAGAAGTGGCAGGACGCAGATTGCCCAACGACATGGGAGTGGGTAGATGCTGTGAAGGAAACATTTAATATGGAAAGTTTAAGGATTGGGGATGAAGGTGAAAGGGCAGTATTCACTAAAAAATGGAGAGGTTGGACAGAATTCAAAAGAGAATGGAGTTATAAAGTACAATAAAGACCATAAAGACCTTTTTATAGAAGAAATATGGAAGAGGAAAGTTACTGACATGTTCAGGGGAGTGGGAGGGCGGGAGGGGTAGGGGGAAAATAATTATAAGGGGTGGGTGTTAATATATTCCCAATCAATAAATTAAATAAATTTGAATTAAAAAATTTTATGAAGGGAAAAAATAATAAAAAAAAAAAATGCAAATAAAAGATATTGCCACAATGATGTGAAGATTAATAACAAGAGACAGTGATGAACGTAAAGTTGATTTAAGTCTCTCTTGGTGATTCGCTGAGGTGGTATAAAAAAAAAAAAAAAAGGGAACAAAGTCTTTACCAAGTAATTATAGACCCGTTAGTTTAACTTCTATAGTTGGGAAGATACTGGAGGGATTAATAAAAGACCACATGGACGAGTTCTTGCAGGATAAAAATATTTTGAGCAACAGACAGCATGGATTCATGAAAGACAGAAGTTGTCAGACAAACCTGATTTCTTTTTATGAGGTGGTAAGTAAAACCTTGGACAGAGGGGTGGCGGTGGACGTGATATATTTGGATTTTGCAAAAGCGTTCGATACAGTTCTGCACACACGGCTCATGTGTAAGGTAAAGTCTACAGGTTTGGAAATATCAGTTTGTAAATGGATAGAAAACTGGCTAAAAGACAGAATTCAGAGAGTAGTGGTTAATGATTCTTACTCTGAATGGTCTAAGGTTATCAGTGGTGTACCCCAAGGTTCAGTGTTGGGACCCTTACTTTTTTTTTTTTTTTTTTCCATAATATTTTATTGAGAAATCAAAAAAAAAAAAAAAAACATGGAACAAGGTTTACAACATCTTAGTTATATAGGCAAAAGCAATACAAAGATATCACAGAAGCGATGAGTGGAAATGATCAGCAATATCAGACTTAGGATATTATCTATTTCATGTTATTATTAGTCGAACACGTCAAAGGCCTGAGGTGTAATTGTCGATGGTCTAGTAAACTTTTAGGTCTATCTGTTGCATAGAACTGCTTGTGGATAGTCAGCGTGTTCGTTACGAGGATCTGATTGGGCAATTGCTGGATCTGAGAATATTAGCCAACTTTGACTAGGTAGCTTTGTCTAGGGGCTAAGCCGTCAAAGTCGTTTACATGACGTTGCTTGGGAGCAGGGAGTTTTGTCAGATGGGGGAGATAGATGGTGGTGTAAACTAGACATGTGCAGAGTAAAATATTTCGTTTCGGAATTTCGTTTTCGTCTGAAAACTTAATTTATTTAGTTACTCCCGAAATTCGTTTTTATTTATTTCGTTTTTCGTTCAAAAATTGCATTCGTCCGAAAATCCACATGAATCATGGTCGAATCTGTCTTTGAAGGCTTATGGTGTCTGTCGAATGTATAAAGAAGATTCGACGGAGCTAGTATATAGCATACTTTAGAACCCTATTAAAGTCTATGGGACTCCAACGTTCAAAATCTAAAGTGCTCATTTTAAAGGATACTAGTTACTGTCCTAAAAAGTTACTGTCCTAAAAAGTGTTTGGGGACCCGGGTCCTGCCCCAGGGGACATGGATCAATGCAAAAAAAAGTTTTAAAAATGGCCGTTTTTTCGGGAGCAGTGATTTTAATAATGATTAAAGTGAAACAATAAAAGTGTAATATTCCTTTAAATTTCGTAGGGGGGGGGTTGTCTATAGTATGCCTGTGAAGGGGCGCATGTTTCCCGTGCTTAGAATTGTCCCTGCACAAAGTGTCATTTATGCAGGAAAAAAAGTCCTTTAAAATCACTCGCAGCTATTATGAATTGTCGGCTCCGTAATACAGAGAACACTCATTGAAAGTCATTGATAAAAAAATAAATAAATAAATAAATAAAAAAGCGTGGGGGTCCCCCAAATTCAATTACCAGGCCCTTCAGGTCTGGTATGGATATTAAGGGGAACCCTGCCTCAAATTTAAGAAAAAATTTGACGTGGGGTTCCCCCTAAATATCCATAACCAGACCCTTCAGGTCTGGTATGGATATTAAGGGGAACCCCGCGTCAAATTTAAAAAAAAATTGACGTGGGGTTCCCCCTAAAAATCCATACCAGACCCTTTATCCGAGCACGCAACCTGGCAGGCCGCAGGAAAAGAGGGGGGGACGAGAGAGCGGCCCCCCCTCCCTCCTGAACCGTACCAGGCCACATGCCCTCAACATTGGGAGGATGCTTTGGGGGTCTGTGACCCCTCAAAGCACCTTGTCCCCATGTTGATGAAGACAAGCGCCTCATCCCCACAACCCTGGCCGGTGGTTGTGGAGGTCTGCGGGCGGGGGGCTTATCAGAATCTGGAAGCCCCCTTTAACAAGGGGACCCCAGATGCCGGCCCCCCCCTGTTTGAAATGGTAAGGGGGTACAAAAGTACCCCTACCATTTCACAAAGAAAGTGTAAAAAATGGTTAAATAAAACAAACACACTTTTGAAAAATTCCTTTATTAAAAATAAAAAAATAAAAAAAAGATTCCAGCGGCGGTAATCCACTCTTGCTATCCAGCGACGGACGGTCATCTCTCCAGCGATGTCTCATCTCATCCAGTGCAGCGATCCATCCTTCTGTCTCCGTGGAGGAGACACTGCAAGGATTCCGGTGGATGACGTTTCTTATATACGGAGGGCGGGGCCACCCGTCACCTGACCCCGCCCCCCTCTGACGCAAGGGGAAACCCGGGGTTCCCCGTGACGTATGGGTGACCCCGCCCCCCTCTGATGTAACGGAAACCTGCCTGTGTTACATCAGAGGGGTGCGGGTCACCCCTACGTCACAGGGAACCCCCGGGTTTCCCCTTGCGTCAGAGGGGGGCGGGGTCAGGTGACGGGTGGCCCCGCCCTCCGTATATTAGAAACATCAGCCGCCGGAATCCTTGCAGTGTCTCCTCCACGGAGACAGAAGAAGGACGGAGGATTCGCTGCGCTGGATGAGATGAGACATCGCTGGAGAGATGACCGTCCGTCGCTGGATAGCAAGAGTGGATTACCGCCACTGGAATCTTTTTTTTATTTTTTTATTTTTAATAAAGGAATTTTTCAAAAGTGTGTTTGTTTTATTTAACCCTTTTTTACACTTTCTTTGTGAAATGGTAGGGGTACTTTTGTACCCCCTTACCATTTCAAACAGGGGGGGGCCGGGATCTGGGGGTCCCCTGGTAATTGAATTTGGGGGACCCCCACGCTTTTTTTTAAATTTATTTATTTATTTTTTTATCAATGACTTTCAATGAGTGTTCTCTGTATTACGGGAGCCGACAATTCATTATAGCTGCGAGTGATTTTAAAGGACTTTTTTTCCTGCATAAATGACACTTTGTGCAGGGACAATTCTAAGCACGGGAAACATGCGCCCCTTCACAGGCATACTATAGACAACCCCCCCCCTACGAAATTTAAAGGAATATTACACTTTTATTGTTTCACTTTAATCATTATTAAAATCACTGCTCCCGAAAAAACGGCCGTTTTTAAAACTTTTTTTTGCATTGATCCATGTCCCCTGGGGCAGGACCCGGGTCCCCAAACACTTTTTAGGACAGTATCTTGCAGAATCTTTTCTCTCTGTCAAATCTTTTTTCTCTGTCGAATATTTTCTCTATATAATCTTGGACTAATAGAGGTAAGGTTAGGCACATTCGAACACAGGTTCTATAGACACAGATTGTTGTCAGAGTCATGTCGAATCTCCTATTCTATATCGAACTGTTGTAACAATGAAAACGAAAATAAAGCATTTATTTATGTCGGATCTTTCGTTTTTCGGATTTTGTGCTTTCGTTATCGTTTGTCAAAACGAAAACGAAAATAGCTGAAATTCGGACGAAAATGCATTCGGACGAAAACGAATGCACATGTCTAGTGTAAACCCAGAGGGGGAAGAAGTACAGAAGGGGGAAGAGAAGGAGAGAGGGGGAAGAGTAAAGATAGCGAGAGAGAGAGAAAAGAAAAAAAAAAAAAGGGGGTGGGGGGGTTGATTGAGGTTGGGGGTACCTCACAGTCTCCGCCACCAGTCCCGGAGGATTGAAAGGACGTATGTAGAGGAATCTAGTCTAAAGATACTTGGATGTTCTTGAGGATAATTTGACAAGGGTCCTCCCTCTGTCTCCCCTTGTTTAGGTGAGGGAGGTCACTTGTCTCGTGATTTGCTGCGAATACTTCCTAGATAAGGTGAGGAAATCATTGGGGGTCGTCATCATTTTGGGATGTGCTGTTGGAAGTGGTTTGGCTTGTCAGTAGTTTGTATTGGTCAGTAGTACGGAAATGGGTCCAACAGGCCCATGTGCGGGAGAATTTAGATGGACAGTCCTTGGCTATGGAGATTAATTCCTCCATTTCCGCAATTTTTCCCACACGCTTGAGCCATTCGGGGATGGTTGGGGTATGCGTTGTCCCCCAATGCAGAGGGATACATAATTTGGCTGCGTTTAATAGTGGAGGAATCAGTGTTTTACGATAGTGGTGTGTCGGTATATCTGAATGGTGCAAAAGAAGTTGTGCTGGGGTGTGTTCTAGAGTGTATGAGGAAATTGTGGACGTCAGTTCTCTTACTTGAGTCCAGAATGGTTGGATAAGAGTACAGGACCACCAGATGTGTTCTAAAGTACCTGTAGTTCTGGTACATCTCCAGCATTTCTCCGAGACGGCAGGGTTATATTTGTTGAGAATTGCTGGGGTTCTGTACCAGCGCATTAATAGTTTATAGTTGTTTTCTTGAATTGAGACATTTAGGGATCCTTTATGTGTTATCTGAGAAATACGTTCCCATTGCGCTTCTGTCATGTCTATGTGCAGGTCCCTTTCCCAGCTTAGACAGGCTTTGTTCGATTTCATGAGACTATCAGAGGAGAGTATGTGATATATATTGGAAATCATATGTTGCTGGGGTGAAGATTGGGAACAAAGCTGCTCGAATGGCGTTAGTATTCGAGAGACAGAGGCTACGCGATTAGTGCTCTTAAGAAAATGTCTGATCTGGAAATATGTCCAAAGTGGAAGGGCATTAATGTCTGCGATGATTGGCAGGGAAGAACGTTCTAAGAATGAACCTGCACGGAAAAACTGGTGGGCTAGCACCTCTGTGTGTTGCCAGGTTTCTGTAAGGAAGTTGGCAGTCATGCCAGGTGGGAACGCTGGATTAAATTTTACCGGTGTAAGGGGCCCGGGGTTGGAAGAAATATGTAGCTTTCGGCACGTTTCCCTGAAACAGCGAAGCGTCGGGGCAATTAGGGGGTGTTCCATTAGGTGTTTTGGAATGTGTTTAAGTTTGATCCAAGGAAGGGATCGCAGGGGTAGGGGGGAGAATGTATGCTCCAGAGTCACCCAGTCTTTGTAGGGGCCATGTACTGTCCAGTCAATAATTCTGGAAAGGTGGCATGCCCAGTAATATTTCTTTAAGTCTGGCAGACCGATGCCTCCCTTCGTTTTAGGTTTTGTCAGTTGCTCGTACGCTATCCTAGGTCTCTTCTGTCTCCACAGGAACCTAGTTGTCATTCTTTGGTAGAGTTGAAAAAAGGTTGGGGGAAGTTTGACGGGTATGGTTTGTAGGATATATAAAATACGGGGGAGGATATTCATCTTTAGGATTGCTGCCCTTCCAAACCAGGAAAAATGGGGATTGTTCCATTTAGTGAGATCGTCAGTAATGGTTTTGAGGATGGGTTGAAAATTTTTTGAGAAGATGTCTGAGAGGCTTGCCGTTAGATATATTCCAAGATATTTAATGTGGTCATGTTTCCATTGAAAGGGGAAGTTGTTTTTGCATTGAGTCGGAACCCTTACTTACTTTAATATCTTTATAAATGATATTGGGTCTGGGATCAAAAGTAACATTTCCGTGTTTGCAGATGACACCAAGCTATGCAGTGGAATAACGTCCTTACAGGATGTCTCCAATTTACAAGCCAACCTCAATGCTCTGTCTAATTGGGCGACTATGTGACAGATGAGGTTTAATGTTGAGAAATGTAAAGTAATGCACTTTGGGGCTAAGAATATGCATGCCTCATACACGCTAGGGGGAGTACAACTGGGGGAATCCATAGTGGAGAAGGATCTGGGGGTTTTGGTAGATCATAAGCTCAATAATAGCATGCAATGCCAAGCTGCGGTTTCTAAAGCGAGCAAAGTCCTTTCCTGTATTAAGAGAGGTATGTACTCCAGAGAGAGAGATATCATTTTGCCCCTGTTCAAATCAAATTCAGTTTTGGGCACCAGTTCTCAAAAAGGATATCGGTGAACTGGAGAAAGTGCAGAGAAGGGCAACCAAACTGATAAGGGGCATGGAGGAACTCAGCTATGAGGAAAGATTAGAGGAACTGAATTTATTCACTCTTGATAAAAGGAGATTAAGGGGGATATGATCAACATGTACAAATATATAAGGGGTCCATATAGGGAACTTGGTGTCGAGTTATTCACTTTACAGTCAACAAAGAGGACAAGGGGGCACTCTTTACGTCTAGAGGAGAAGAGATTTCATCTCCAAATACGGAAAGGTTTCTTCACAGTAAGAGCTGTGAAAATGTGGAATAGACTCCCTGCAGAGGTGGTTATGGCCAGCTCAATGGATTGCTTTAAGAAAGGCCTGGATTATTTCCTAAGTGTACATAATATAACTGAGTACTAACATTTATAGGTAAAGTTGATCTGGAGAAAATCCGATTGCCTCTCGGGGATCAGGAAGGAATTTTTTCCCCTGCTTTAGCAAATTGGTTCATGCTCTGCTGGGGTTTTTTTTGCCTTCCTCTGGATCAACTGTGGGTATAGAATTGGATATATGGGCTGACATGATATTTATTATATTTATTTATTTATTTATTTTTATTTTTTGGTTGAACTGGGTGGACTTGTGTCTTTTTTCAACCTGACTAACTATGTAACTATGTAAGTCATCCCCCTGTTTGACACATGAGTTACTCCATGTGTCAATACTGCTGCATATCAGTAAGGACTGTATGATCTATCTCTATGGATTTCTCGTTCTGTCATTATTTGCGTTTCTTGTACTGCTATTTTGGCTGCCTCATCTGCCCTTTTATTTCCCTTTATGATGGGGTCTGTATATTTTGTGTGCGCTTGACATTTGCAGATTATAAACTCTTTTGGTAACTGTATTGCATCTAGGAATTCTAGAATGAAGGCCGTGTGTGAAATTGGTTTACCACTGGCGGTGACCATCCCCCTGTTTTTCCATTGTTGTGCAAAAACATGTACTGTTGAAAAGGCATATTGACTGTCAGTGTATATGGTTACGGATTTTCCTTCTGATAGTATGCATTCTCTTGTCAGTGCTACAAGTTCTGCAACTTGTGCTAAATAATATTTTGGTAGTGGCCCAGCTTCCAAAATCTCATCCAGTGTCACTACTGCATATCCAGTTGCATTTGTGCCATCTGGATTTTTCTTACTAGAACCATCAACAAAATGTATCATGTCAGGGTTAGCTAATGGTACATCTTTCAGATCACTTCGTGGCAGTACCTTTTCAGCAATGGCAGCAGTACAGTCATGTTTTATGACCATCAGTAGGAAGTGGTAGTAGTGTGGATGGGTTTAATGTAGTACACCTCTGTATTGTTAAGTAGGGTTGTGCCAAGAGTATTGTCATACAGGAAAGGTGTCGTGCTGGGCTCAAATGTGATATCTTTTGTTGTAACAGGATAACAGACACTGCATGTGGTACCTTGAGTGTCAACATGTGATATAGCACTATAGATGCTGAGGTCATGACTGCTTCAGCTGCAGCTACCAGTGCTTGTACACAGGGTGGAAGTGCTCTAGTTACACTGTCTAATTTTGTAGAGTAGTAAGCAATCGGCCTCTGGTGCCCACCATGTGACTGTGTAAGTACTGATGTCATGTGACCTTCCCTTGAGTCTACTGTTTGTTGGAAAAGTTTGTCATTGGTTGGTAAGGCTAGTACTGATGAACTAGAAAGGACTTGTTTTATGTCAGTAAAAGCCGTCTGTTTCCTCACTTCATTTTATGGCATCCTGGGGGGCCATTGGGCTCCCATGTATTGCCTGTACCAATGGGGCAGTCAGCATGGAATGCCCAGGAATCCAGGCTCTACAAAAAATTGTCATACCCAGGAATAGTGATGGACGAACTTCCGACGGGACGTTTCGCGAACACGGACCGCGAACGCGGCCGATAGTT
The DNA here is from genome assembly GCF_037356315.1 of Lithobates pipiens. NCBI lineage: Eukaryota > Metazoa > Chordata > Amphibia > Anura > Ranidae > Lithobates > Lithobates pipiens. The sequence goes on from NW_027507875.1 coordinate 1,475,277, forward strand.
TGCGAACCGTAACATTCGCGGCGGGCCCCTTTGACTTCAATGGGAGGCGAACTTTACAAACCTACAGGTCAAATATGCAGCCACAAAATAATTACTAGCTGTGCACACATAGTCCCACCACATGGCCAATGACATAACACATGTACGAGGGGAATCTGGGATCGACAACTACAAGCATTCTTTTTTTATATGTGAAATTGTGACAATTCAGGACTGTGGAGCGCATGAAGGCAATGGAGGAGAGGGAAGGTCAGGGTAGGCAAAGAAGAGGGTGCAGGAGATGATCACCAGCAGAGTGACATACAGCAATGACACCTGCATCGTGATAGAGTGATCTGACACCAGCACCGTGATAGAGAGCACTGACATCAGCAGCGTGACATAAAGCAATGACACCTGCCCCATGATAGAGTGATCTGACACCAGCACCATGATAGAGAGCACTGACATCAGCAGCGTGACATAAAGCAATGACACTTGCACCGTGATAGAGTGATCTGACACCAGCACAATGATAGAGAGCACTGACATCAGCAGCGTGACATAAAGCACTGACACCAGCACCGTGATATACAGCACTGACACCAGCACTGTGATATACAGCACTGACACCAGCACTGTGATATACAGCACTGACACCTGCACCGTAAGCAGCCCCAGGAGTAAGTCAGCATAGCACAGGGATGGTGGGAGCCCCTCATAATGAGCATAGCACAGGGATGGTGGGAGCCCCTCATAATATGCACAGCAGAGGTACAGCCCCAGGAGTAAGTCAGCATAGCACAGGGATGGTGGGAGCCCCTCATTATAAGCAGCCCCAGGAGGAAGTCAGCATAGCACAGGGATGGTGGGAGCCCCTCATAATGAGCATAGCACAGGGATGGTGGGAGCCCCTCATAATATGCACAGCAGAGGTACAGCCCCAGGAGTAAGTCAGCATAGCACAGGGATGGTGGGAGCCCCTCATAATAAGCAGCCCCAGGAGTAAGTCAGCATAGCACAGGGATGGTGGGAGCCCCTCATAATGAGCATAGCACAGGGATGGTGGGAACCCCTCATGATATGCACAGCAGAGGTACAGCCCCAGGAGGAAGTCAGCACAGCACAGGGATGGTGGGAGCCCCTCATAATAAGCAGCCCCAGGAGGAAGTCAGCACAGCACAGGGATGGTGGGAGCCCCTCATAATAAGCAGCCCCAGGAGGAAGTCAGCACAGCACAGGGATGGTGGGAGCCCCTCATAATGAGCATAGCACAGGGATGGTGGGAGCCCCTCATAATATGCACAGCAGAGGTACAGCCCCAGGAGGAAGTCAGCACAGCACAGGGATGGTGGGAGCCCCTCATAATAAGCAGCCCCAGGAGGAAGTCAGCACAGCACAGAGATGGTGGGAGCCCCTCATAATAAGCAGCCACAGGAGGAAGTCAGCACAGCACATGGATGGTGGGAGCCCTTCATAATGAGCATAGCACAGGGATGGTGGGAACCCCTCATAATATGCATAGCAGAGGTACAGCCCCAGGAGGAAGTCAGCACAGCACAGGGATGGTGGGAGCCCCTCATAATAAGCAGCCCCAGGAGGAAGTCAGCACAGCACAGGGATGGTGGGAGCCCCTCATAATAAGCAGCCCCAGGAGGAAGTCAGCATAGCACAGGGATGGTGGGAGCCCCTCATAATGTGCATAGCACAGGGATGGTGGGAGCCCCTCATAATGAGCATAGCACAGGGATGGTGGGAGCCCCTCATAATGAGCATAGCACAGGGATGGTGGGAGCCCCTCATAATGAGCATAGCACAGGGATGGTGGGAGCCCCTCATAATAAGCAGCCCCAGGAGGAAGTCATCACAGCACAGGGATAGTGAACTTTACAAACCTACAGGTCATATTTGCAGCCACAAAATAATTACTAGCTGTGCACACATAGTCCCACCACATGGCCAATGACATAACACATGTATGAGGTGAATCTGGGATCGACAACTACAAGCATTCTTTTTTTATATGTGAAATTCTGAAAATTCAGGACTCTTGAAACAATGGAGGCGAGGGAAGGTCAGGGTAAGCAAAGAAGAGGGTGCAGGAGATGATCACCAGCACCAGCACCGTGATATACAGCACTGACACCTGCACCATAAGCAGCCCCAGGAGGAAGTCAGCATAGCACAGGGATGGTGGGAGACCCTCATAATGAGCATAGCACAGGGATGGTGGGAGCCCCACATAATATGCACAGCAGAGGGTGCAGAAGAGTAAGGCTGAGTGAGCCACTCAACCAATTCTGGTGCTTACTAGGTATGTGGTGGTGGTGGTGTTGTTGGTGGTAGTGTCTTTGGGGGTGCACATAGCAGAGAGTGAAGACGAGGGTGCAGATCGAGAGGATGAGGAGGGTGCAGAAGAGTAAGGCTGAGTAAGCCACTCAACCAAGTCTGGTGCGTCCTTTAAATTAATTGAACGCACCTTCTGCAATTTCCCACTTTGGCTCAAGCCTGTTGCTCCTGCCATACCCCTACCACCCCTGCGGAAGGGCCTGCCTCTTCCTCTGCCTGTCATTTTTTAAATGACCCTGTGCCAAAACTGTCTACAGAAGTGCAGTATGTATGTGGAAGAAGGTATATAACACCCCGCTTCAATCTATTGTTTTTGGGGGCCACTGGTCTATCACATCAGTTACAATACTTTTTTTTGGGATTGCGTTTGTCACTCTTTGTAGTATCACTGCAGAACCGCTCAGCAGTCACAATGCTGGACAGTGGAAATGCACTGTACTATGCTTTCTATATGTGCAAGTATTTTATACGTGTATTACACAACTATACTGCACACCAAATAGTACACCTATACCAGTCCTTAAGGACCTTTGTGGAACTAGTAGGTTGTGATTAGCAGACTTTACCTCACTCAACCCTATATAATGTAGTATGCTATACCTTACCAGTCTTTATAAGGACCTTTGTGGAACTAGTAGGTTGTGATTAGCAGACTGTACCTCAGTCCCTGTTCTGATCAAGGACTTCTGCAGAATAGGGCAGCAGTCAGCAGTAGTGCACCTCAACCCTATATATTGTGGACCTATACAAGTCCTTAAGGATTAGCAGACTGTACCTCACTCAACCCTATATACTCTAGTACGCTATACCTTACCAGTCCTTATAAGGACCTTTGTGGAACTAGTAGGTTGTGATTAGCAGACTGTACCTCAGTCCCTATACTGATAAAGGACTGCTGCAGAATAGGGCAGCAGTCAGCAGTAGTGCACCTCAACCCTATATATTGTGGACCTATACCAGTCCTTAAGGATTAGCAGACTGTACCTCACTCAACCCTATATACTCTAGTACGCTATACCTTACCAGTCCTTAGAAGGACCTTTGTGGAACTAGTAGGTTGTGATTAGCAGACTGTACCTCAGTTCCTATACTGATAAAGGACTGCTGCAGAATAGGGCAGCAGTCAGCAGTAGTGCACCTCAACCCTATATATTGTGGACCTATACCAGTCCTTAAGGATTTGCAGACTGTACCTCACTCAACCCTATATACTCTAGTACGCTATACCTTACCAGTCCTTAGAAGGACCTTTGTGGAACTAGTAGGTTGTGATTAGCAGACTGTACCTCAGTCCCTATACTGATAAAGGACTGCTGCAGAATAGGGCAGCAGTCAGCAGTAGTGCACCTCAACCCTATATATTGTGGACCTATACAAGTCCTTAAGGATTAGCAGACTGTACCTCACTCAACCCTATATACTCTAGTACGCTATACCTTACCAGTCCTTATAAGGACCTTTGTGGAACTAGTAGGTTGTGATTAGCAGACTGTACCTCAGTCCCTATACTGATAAAGGACTGCTGCAGAATAGGGCAGCAGTCAGCAGTAGTGCACCTCAACCCTATATATTGTGGACCTATACCAGTCCTTAAGGATTAGCAGACTGTACCTCACTCAACCCTATATACTCTAGTACGCTATACCTTACCAGTCCTTAGAAGGACCTTTGTGGAACTAGTAGGTTGTGATTAGCAGACTGTACCTCAGTTCCTATACTGATAAAGGACTGCTGCAGAATAGGGCAGCAGTCAGCAGTAGTGCACCTCAACCCTATATATTGTGGACCTATACCAGTCCTTAAGGATTTGCAGACTGTACCTCACTCAACCCTATATACTCTAGTACGCTATACCTTACCAGTCCTTATAAGGACCTTTGTGGAACTAGTAGGTTGTGATTAGCAGACTGTACCTCAGTCCCTATACTGATAAAGGACTGCTGCAGAATAGGGCAGCAGTCAGCAGTAGTGCACCTCAACCCTATATATTGTGGACCTATACCAGTCCTTAAGGATTTGCAGACTGTACCTCACTCAACCCTATATACTCTAGTACGCTATACCTTACCAGTCCTTATAAGGACCTTTGTGGAACTAGTAGGTTGTGATTAGCAGACTGTACCTCAGTCCCTATACTGATAAAGGACTGCTGCAGAATAGGGCAGCAGTCAGCAGTAGTGCACCTCAACCCTATATATTGTGGACCTATACTAGTCCTTAAGGATTAGCAGACTATACCTCACTCAACACTATATACTCTAGTATGCTATACCTTATCAGTCCTTATAAGAACCTTTGTGGAACTAGTAGGTTGTGATTAGCAGACTGTACCTCAGTCCCTATACTGATAAAGGACTGCTGCAGAATAGGGCAGCAGTCAGCAGTAGTGCACCTCAACCCTATATATTGTGGACCTATACTAGTCCTTAAGGATTAGCAGACTGTACCTCACTCAACCCTATATACTCTAGTACGCTATACCTTAACAGTCCTTAGAAGGACCCTTGTGGAACTAGTAGGTTGTGATTAGCAGACTGTACCTCATTCAACCCTATATACTGTACTACGCTATACCTTACCAGTCCTTATAGGGACCTTTGTGGAACTAGTAGGTTGTGATTAGCAGACTGTACCTCAGTCCCTATACTGATAAAGGACTGCTGCAGAATAGGGCAGCAGTCAGAAGTAGTGCACCTCAACCATATATATTGTGGACCTATACCAGTCCTTAAGGATTAGCAGACTGTACCTCACTCACCCCTATATATTCTAGTAGGCTATACCTTACCAGTCCTTATAGGGACCTTTGTGGAACTAGTAGGTTGTGATTAGCAGACTGTACCTCAGTCCCTATACTGATAAAGGACTGCTGCAGAATAGGGCAGCAGTCAGTAGTAGTGCACCTCAACCCTATATATTGTGGACCTATACCAGTCCTTAACCACTTCCCACCCAGCCAATACATATATACGGCCGGGTGGGAGCCGTCTACTTCTGATAGGACGTTCAGGAACGTCCTTCAGATGTAGCGGGATCGCGTGCCCGCACGTGCCCGCACGTGCCCGCGCAGCGGCGCGATCCCGCTGTGCTCGTGTCACCCGGACACGGCACATCTCAGATCGGCAGGAGGGCTCTGTGATTGGCCCTCCTGATCGCATGATGGGCGAGTCCAATCACGGCCGTCATGTGATGTAAACAAACAGCCGGTTGCTAGGCAATCAGCTCTCCTCTCCTCACACGGAAGTCATCGCTGAGGAAAGGAGAGCAGAACGCTGCAGCCGGCTGATGATCAGTGAGAATGAGCTGTTTTTTACAGCTTTTTACTCACTGATCATCAGTCTAGTGTCAACACACAACACACAACAAAGTGTAAACACAGTCCCCACACATGTCCCCAAAACACACATGTCCCCAAATAATAAAAAAACACATGTCCCTAATAATAAAAACATGTCCCCCTCATATGTCCCACTAAAATCACATGTCCCAATGATTATCTGCACACATATGTACGTGATCACCTGCACACATATGTACATGATCATTTGAGTACATATGTCAGTGATCACACAAACCAATTATTATACACTTAACGGAATTTTTTTTACCAAAAACATGTAGCAGAATACATTTTGGCTTAAATGTATGACATTATTTTAAAGATACACACTCCACAAAACCCTTAACCTAGTGTATCGTCACAGCGCTACGGATAACCCAATGTTTTATACCTTAGCGGCCACTTACCATAAACTGTCAAATATATAAAGGTGCATACAAAAATAGTGTTAAAACTCCAAATAACTAATTAGTTGCACGTGGCGCTATTACCTGTGTACCTTTCAGTAGACGTGCCCTCACCTCCTCAGTGATCCTATCTCAGATCATAAATTGTGTGATCAGTAACAAATTATACAAGTATTTATCACTCAGTGAATACCCAAATTTACATTTAGATTACATATACAGTGACAAATATAAATAAATGTGAATATAGTCCATCCACCAAACAATATTTGAAAATATCCAGATTACAGAAAGTCTTTCTATAAATGCGTGAAAAAAGTATCCAGTGTTCAGATTCCTTTTTACAAGTGACTCCTTCACCACACCATCCGTGATTTATGCTCCCCCCTTCGTGAAAACACTCACCGACTGCTAAGCCTTACACTCTCGTGTGAGGCTCAAGGGCTTTCAAAAAATCTCTCAAGATGAAATTCAGACCCCAGCACATCCGATTGGAACTTCTCCACTTACGCACTTCATTGTATATATATATACCTCAAGGAGAAATCACAGAGGGAGACCCCAATAGTGTAATACTGCAATCACTCTTTAATGTTTTAAAAATCTCACTCCTTATGCACTCACATGAACTTAAAAAAGCAAAATCACTTCAAAAGAGTAAAAAGACTCGCTTCACAACTTCACTCCACAATACTATTCTGAATACGTAGGGGCATTGGTGGTCACGGCGGACTCATTAGATGCGGTACTGAATCGCTTAATCTCACCCCTCCTCGTGCGTCCCGCCTGGTCCCACACAGCAGGTCTGTTCGAAAAAGGGCGCCTTCAAGTCAAATGATTCAGTCCTCTTAGTCCTGTGCCTCCTTCCCAGCTCCGTGTATGTCAGCTCAATATTCACCAGATAGCCACGCCCTGGGGGCGTGGCTATCTGGTGAATATTGAGCTGACATACACGGAGCTGGGAAGGAGGCACAGGACTAAGAGGACTGAATCATTTGACTTGAAGGCGCCCTTTTTCGAACAGACCTGCTGTGTGGGACCAGGCGGGACGCACGAGGAGGGGTGAGATTAAGCGATTCAGTACCGCATCTAATGAGTCCGCCGTGACCACCAATGCCCCTACGTATTCAGAATAGTATTGTGGAGTGAAGTTGTGAAGCGAGTCTTTTTACTCTTTTGAAGTGATTTTGCTTTTTTAAGTTCATGTGAGTGCATAAGGAGTGAGATTTTTAAAACATTAAAGAGTGATTGCAGTATTACACTATTGGGGTCTCCCTCTGTGATTTCTCCTTGAGGTATATATATATACAATGAAGTGCGTAAGTGGAGAAGTTCCAATCGGATGTGCTGGGGTCTGAATTTCATCTTGAGAGATTTTTTGAAAGCCCTTGAGCCTCACACGAGAGTGTAAGGCTTAGCAGTCGGTGAGTGTTTTCACGAAGGGGGGAGCATAAATCACGGATGGTGTGGTGAAGGAGTCACTTGTAAAAAGGAATCTGAACACTGGATACTTTTTTCACGCATTTATAGAAAGACTTTCTGTAATCTGGATATTTTCAAATATTGTTTGGTGGATGGACTATATTCACATTTATTTATATTTGTCACTGTATATGTAATCTAAATGTAAATTTGGGTATTCACTGAGTGATAAATACTTGTATAATTTGTTACTGATCACACAATTTATGATCTGAGATAGGATCACTGAGGAGGTGAGGGCACGTCTACTGAAAGGTACACAGGTAATAGCGCCACGTGCAACTAATTAGTTATTTGGAGTTTTAACACTATTTTTGTATGCACCTTTATATATTTAAATGTATGACAACATTTGATTTTATTGGATTTCTTTTAAAATAGAAAAAAGAAAATATAGCTTTTTTCCAAATTTCCGCATTTTTTTGCGCTTATATCGCAAAAAATAAAAAACGGAGTCGTGAATAAATGACACCAAAATAAAGCTCTATTTGTGCGAACAAAATGATAACAATTTCATTTGGGTACAGTGTAGCATGACCGCGCAATTGTCACTGAAAGCGCTAGAGCGATGAAAGCTGAAAATTGGGCTGGGAAGGAAGGGGGCAAAAGTGCCCTGTATTGTAGTGGTTAAGGATTAGCAGACTGTACCTCACTCAACCCTATATACTCTAGTACGCTATACCTTACCAGTCCTTAGAAGGACCTTTGTGGAACTAGTAGGTTGTGATTAGCAGACTGTACCTCACTCAACCCTATATACTGTAGTACACAATACCTTATCAGTCCTTATACGGACAATTGTGGAACTAGTAGGTTGTGATTAGCAGACTGTACCTCAGTCCCTATACTAAAAAAGGACTTCTGCAGAACAGGGCAGCATTCAGCAGTAGTGCAACTCAACCCTATATATTGTGGACCTATACCAGTCCTTAAGGATTACCAGACTGTACCTCACTCAACCCTATATACTCTAGTACGCTATACCTTACCAGCCCTTAGAAGGACCTTTGTGGAACTAGTAGGTTGTGATTAGCAGACTGTACCTCAGTCTCTATACTGATAAAGGACTGCTGCAGACTAGGGCAGCAGTCAGCAGTAGTGCACCTCAACCCTATATATTGTGGACCTATACCAGTCCTTAAGGATTAGCAGACTGTACCTCACTCAACCCTATATACTCTAGTATGCCATACCTTACCAGTCCTTAGAAGGACCTTTGTGGAACTAGTAGGTTGTGATTAGCAGACTCTACCTCACTCAACCCTATATACTGTAGTACACTATACCTTACCAGTCCTTAGAAGGACCTTTGTGGAACTAGTAGGTTGTGATTAGCAGACTGTACCTCAGTCTCTATTCTCATAAAGGACTGCTGCAGAATAGGGCAGCAGTCATCTGTAGTGCACCTCAACACTATATATTATGGACCTATACCAGTCCTTAACGATTAGCAGACTGTACCTCACTCAACCCTATATACTCTAGCACGCTATCCCTTACCAGTCCTTAGAAGGACCTTTGTATAACTAGTAGGTTGTGATTAGCAGAGTGTACCTAAGTCCCTATACTGATCAAGGACTGCGGCAGAATAGGGCAGCAATCAGCAGTAGTGCACCTCAACCCTATATATTGTGGACCTATACCAGTCCTTAAGGATTAGCAGATTGTACCTCACTCAACCCTATATACTCTAGTACGCTATACCTTACCAGTCCTTAGAAGGACATTTGTGGAACTAGTAGGTTGTGATTAACAGACTGTACCTCACTCAAACCTATATACTGAACTACGCTATACCTTACCAGTCCTTATACGGACCTTTGTGGAACTAGTAGGTTGTGATTAGCAGACTGTACCTCAGTCCCTATACTGATAAAGGACTGCTGCAGAATAGGGCAGCAGTCAGAAGTAGTGCACTTCAACCATATATATTGTGGACCTATACCAGTCCTTAAGGATTAGCAGACTGTACCTCACTCAACCCTATATACTCTAGTACGCTATACCTTACCAGTCCTTAGAAGGACCATTGTGGAACTAGTAGGTTGTGATTAGCCGACTGTACCTCATTCAACCCTATATACTGAACTACGCTATACCTTACCAGTCCTTATACCGACCTTTGTGGAACTAGTAGGTTGTGATTAGCAGACTGTACCTCAGTCCCTATACTGATAAAGGACTGCTGCACAATAGGGCAGCAGTCAGTAGTAGTGCACCTCAACCCTATATATTGTGGACCTATATCAGTCCTTAAGGATTAGCAGACTGTACCTCACTAAACCCTATATAATCTAGTACGCTATACCTTACCAGTCCTTAGAAGGACCTTTGTGAAACTAGTAGGTTGTGATTAGCAGACTGTACCTCACTCAACCCTATATACTGTAGTACGCTATACCTTACCAGTCCTTAGAAGGACCTTTGTGGAACTAGTAGGTTGTGATTAGCAGACTGTACCTCACTCAACCCTATATACTGTACTATGCTATAACTTACCAGTCCTTATAAGGACCTTTGTGGAACTAGTAGGTTGTGATTAGCAGACTGTACCTCAGTCCCTATACTGATAAAGGACTGCTGCAGAATAGGGCAGCAGTCAGCAGAAGTGCACCTCAGCCCTATATATTGTGGACCTATACCAGTCCTTAAGGATTAGCAGACTGTACCTCACTCAACCCTATATACTCTACTACGCTATACATTACCAGTCCTTATACGGGCCTTTGTGGAACTAGTAGGTTGTGATTAGCAGACTGTACCTCACTCAACCCTATATACTGTAGTACACAATACCTTACCAGTCCTTATACGGGCCTTTGTGGAACTAGTAGGTTGTGATTAGCAGACTGTACCTCAGTCCCTATACTGATAAAGGACTGCTGCAGAATAGGGAAGCATTCAGCAGTAGTGCACCTCAACCCTATATATTGTGGACCTATACCAGTCCTTAACCACTTCCCACCCAGCCAATACATATATACGGCCGGGTGGGAGCCGTCTACTTCTGATAGGATGTTCAGGAACGTCCTTCAGATGTAGCGGGATCGCGTGCCCGCACGTGCCCGCGCAGCGGCGCGATCCCGCTGTGCTCGTGTCACCCGGACACGGCACATCTCAGATCGGCAGGAGGGCTCTGGGATTGGCCCTCCTGATCGCATGATGGGCGTGTCCAATCACGGCCGTCATGTGATGTAAACAAACAGCCGGTTGCTAGGCAATCAGCTCTCCTCTCCTCACACGGAAGTCATCGCTGAGGAAAGGAGAGCAGAACGCTGCAGCCGGCTGATGATCAGTGAGAATGAGCTGTTTTTTACAGCTTTTTACTCACTGATCATCAGTCTAGTGTCAACACACAACACACAACAAAGTGTAAACACAGTCCCCACACATGTCCCCAAAACACACATGTCCCCAAATAATAAAAAAACACATGTCCCTAATAATAAAAACATGTCCCCCTCATATGTCCCACTAAAATCACATGTCCCAATGATTATCTGCACACATATGTACGTGATCACCTGCACACATATGTACATGATCATTTGAGTACATATGTCAGTGATCACACAAACCAATTATTATACACTTAACGGAATTTTTTTTACCAAAAACATGTGGCAGAATACATTTTGGCTTAAATGTATGACAACATTTGATTTTATTGGATTTCTTTTAAAATAGAAAAAAGAAAATATAGCTTTTTTCCAAATTTCCGCATTTTTTTGCGCTTATATCGCAAAAAATAAAAAACGGAGTCGTGAATAAATGACACCAAAATAAAGCTCTATATGTGCGAACAAAATGATAACAATTTCATTTGGGTACAGTGTAGCATGACCGCGCAATTGTCACTGAAAGCGCTAGAGCGATGAAAGCTGAAAATTGGGCTGGGAAGGAAGGGGGCGAAAGTGCCCTGTATTGTAGTGGTTAAGGATTAGCAGACTGTACCTCACTCAACCCTATATACTCTAGTACAGCAGATTCAGCAGTAGTGCAACTCAACCCTATATATTGTGGACCTATACCAGTCCTTAAGGATTACCAGACTGTACCTCACTCAACCCTATATACTCTAGTACGCTATACCTTACCAGCCCTTAGAAGGACCTTTGTGGAACTAGTAGGTTGTGATTAGCAGACTGTACCTCAGTCTCTATACTGATAAAGGACTGCTGCAGACTAGGGCAGCAGTCAGCAGTAGTGCACCTCAACCCTATATATTGTGGACCTATACCAGTCCTTAAGGATTAGCAGACTGTACCTCACTCAAACCTATATACTCTAGTATGCCATACCTTACCAGTCCTTAGAAGGACCTTTGTGGAACTAGTAGGTTGTGATTAGCAGACTCTACCTCACTCAACCCTATATACTGTAGTACACTATACCTTACCAGTCCTTAGAAGGACCTTTGTGGAACTAGTAGGTTGTGATTAGCAGACTGTACCTCAGTCTCTATTCTCATAAAGGACTGCTGCAGAATAGGGCAGCAGTCATCCGTAGTGCACCTCAACACTATATATTATGGACCTATGCCAGTCCTTAAGGATTAGCAGACTGTACCTCACTCAACCCTATATACTCTAGCACGCTATACCTTACCAGTCCTTAGAAGGACCTTTGTATAACTAGTAGGTTGTGATTAGCAGAGTGTACCTAAGTCCCTATACTGATCAAGGACTGCGGCAGAATAGGGCAGCAATCAGCAGTAGTGCACCTCAACCCTATATATTGTGGACCTATACCAGTCCTTAAGGATTAGCAGATTGTACCTCACTCAACCCTATATACTCTAGTACGCTATACCTTACCAGTCCTTAGAAGGACCATTGTGGAACTAGTAGGTTGTGATTAACAGACTGTACCTCACTCAAACCTATATACTGAACTACGCTATACCTTACCAGTCCTTATACGGACCTTTGTGGAACTAGTAGGTTGTGATTAGCAGACTGTACCTCAGTCCCTATACTGATAAAGGACTGCTGCAGAATAGGGCAGCAGTCAGAAGTAGTGCACCTCAACCATATATATTGTGGACCTATACCAGTCCTTAAGGATTAGCAGACTGTACCTCACTCAACCCTATATACTCTAGTACGCTATACCTTACCAGTCCTTAGAAGGACCATTGTGGAACTAGTAGGTTGTGATTAGCCGACTGTACCTCATTCAACCCTATATACTGAACTACGCTATACCTTACCAGTCCTTATACCGACCTTTGTGGAACTAGTAGGTTGTGATTAGCAGACTGTACCTCAGTCCCTATACTGATAAAGGACTGCTGCACAATAGGGCAGCAGTCAGTAGTAGTGCACCTCAACCCTATATATTGTGGACCTATATCAGTCCTTAAGGATTAGCAGACTGTACCTCACTAAACCCTATATAATCTAGTACGCTATACCTTACCAGTCCTTAGAAGGACCTTTGTGAAACTAGTAGGTTGTGATTAGCAGACTGTACCTCACTCAACCCTATATACTGTAGTACGCTATACCTTACCAGTCCTTAGAAGGACCTTTGTGGAACTAGTAGGTTGTGATTTGCAGACTGTACCTCACTCAACCCTATATACTGTACTATGCTATAACTTACCAGTCCTTATAAGGACCTTTGTGGAACTAGTAGGTTGTGATTAGCAGACTGTACCTTAGTCCCTATACTGATAAAGGACTGCTGCAGAATAGGGCAGCAGTCAGCAGAAGTGCACCTCAGCCCTATATATTGTGGACCTATACCAGTCCTTAAGGATTAGCAGACTGTACCTCACTCAACCCTATATACTCTACTACGCTATACATTACCAGTCCTTATACGGGCCTTTGTGGAACTAGTAGGTTGTGATTAGCAGACTGTACCTCACTCAACCCTATATACTGTAGTACACAATACCTTACCAGTCCTTATACGGGCCTTTGTGGAACTAGTAGGTTGTGATTAGCAGACTGTACCTCAGTCCCTATACTGATAAAGGACTGCTGCAGAATAGGGAAGCATTCAGCAGTAGTGCACCTCAACCCTATATATTGTGGACCTATACCAGTCCGTAAGGATTACCATACTGTACCTCACTCAACCCTATATACTCTAGTACGCTATACCTTACCAGTCCTTATAAGGACCTTTGTGGAACTAGTAGGTTGTGACTAGCAGACTGTACCTCAGTCTCTATACTGATAAAGGACTGCTGCAGACTAGGGCAGCAGTCAGCAGTAGTGCACCTCAACCATCTATATTGTGGACCTATACCAGTCCTTAACCACTTCAGGACCGCCGTATTGCCATTGTACGTCAACACAATGGCACAGGCAGGCACAATCACGTAGATTTACGTGATTGCCTTCCAGCGGGTGGGGGGTCCGATCGGACCCCCTCCCGCTGGTTACGGCGGTCCGGTTCGGTCCAGGAGCGCTCCGTGATGAGGGGATGGCCGTTGGTTTTCGGCCACCCCCTCTGGATCGCTCCTGGCCAATGAGAAGCTTCCTCCCCTGTGTATTGTTTACACAGGAAGGAGGAAGTGATGTCATTCTCCTCGGGGCGGTCTTTTTGACCGGACTACGAGGAGAAGACTAATAGTAAGTGTGCACCAACACTACACTGACATGTAGGTACACACAGGCACACAAACCCCCCCCCCGATCCCCCCCCGATCGCCCCCCCCTCCCCCCCCAGTCACAGTGTCACTGATTGCATTGATCATTTCTTTACTGATCAATGCATTCAGTGTCAGTTGTGACAGTAAAAACTGTCAGGACAGTTAGTGTTAGGTCCAGGGTAGCCCCCTATCACCCCCCAATAAAGATTTAACCCCCTGATTGCCCCTAGAGTTAACCCTTTCACCCCCTTTTGCCAGTGTCACTAAGCGATCATTTTTCTGATCGCTGCATGTGTCGCTAGGTAGCTAGTTATTTTTTTAGGTTCACCGCCAGGTTTTTATATCGCTAGGTACCCCGATATACTACCCAATAATGGTTTTAACCCCCTGATTGCCGCTAGTTAACCCTTTCACCTCCTTTTGCCAGTGTCACTAAGCGATCGTTTTTCTGATCGCTGCATTAGTGTCGCTACAGTCGCTAGGTAGCTAGTTATTTTTTTAGGTTCACCGCCAGGTTTTTATAGCGCTAGGTACCCCGATATACTACCCAATAATGGTTTTAACCCCCTGATTTCCGCTAGTTAACCCTTTCACCCCCTTTTGCCAGTGTCACTAAGCGATAATTTTTCTGAACGCTGCATCAGTGTCGCTAGTGTCGCTAGGTAGCTAGTTATTTTTTTAGGTTCACCGCCAGGTTTTTATAGTGCTAGGTACCCCGATATACTACCCAATAATGGTTTTAACCCCCTGATTGCTGCTAGTTAACCCTTTCACCCCCTTTCACCAGCGATCACAGTATAAGTGTCACTGGTGACGCTGGTTAGCCAGTTAGTTATTTAGGTTCCCCGTCAGGTTTTTATATAGCGCCAGGGACCCCCATATACTACCTAATAAAAATTTGAACCCCCTGATTGCCCCTAGTTAACCCTTTCACCACTGATCACCGTATAAGTGTTACGGGTGACTCTGGTTAGTTTGTTTTTTATAGCATCAGGGCACCCACCATTTATTACCCAATAAAGGTTTAACCCCCTGATCACCCGGCGGGTGATATCAATTAGGTTTTAGGGTCAGGGTCTGCGTCGCCCCAGGCAGCGCTAGGTTAGTGCCAGTACCGCTAACACCCACACGCAAAGCATACACCTCCCGTAGTGGTATAGAATCTGAAAAGATCAATATCTGATCTGATCAGATCTATACTAGCGTCCCCAGCAGTTTAGGGTTCCAAAAAAACGCATTGTTAGCGGGATCAGCCCAGATACCTGCTGGCACCTGCGTTTTGCCCCTCTGTCCAGCCCACCCAAGTGCAGTATTGATCGATCACTGTCACTTACAAAACACTAAACACATAACTGCAGCGATCGCAGAGTCAGGCCTGATCCCTGCCATCGCTAACAGGTTTTTTGGTAGCATTTTATATTCAAATTTGGAAGGCAGTGCTTGGTTTTCGGGGTCCCGTACGTGGCTAGGCTCCCAAAAAGTCCCCCACATGTGGTATCCCCGTACTCGGGAGAAGCAGCAGAATTTATTTTGGGGTGTAATTTGACTTCTGCCCATAGCATGTGTGAGTAATATATCATTTAGTGACAACTTTGTGCAAAAAAAAAAAGTTTGTAATATTCCCGCAACTTTTGGCAAAATATAAAATATTCCATGGACTCAACATGCCTCTCAGTAAATAGCTTGGGGTGTCTACTTTCCAAAATGGGGTCATTTGGGGGGGTTTTGTGCTATTTTGGCATTTTATGGCCTTCGAAACTGTGATAGGTAGTGAGGAGTTAAATCAAAAATTTGCACCCTTAGAAATCCTGAAGGTGGTGATTGGTTTTCGGGGTGCCGTGCGCGACTAGACTCCCAAAAAGTCCCACACATGTGGTATCCCCGTACTCAGGAGAAGCAGCAGAATGTATTTTGGGGTGTCATTTCACATATGCCCATAGCATGTGTGAGCAATATATCATTTAGTGACAACTTGGTGCAAAAAAAAAAAAGTTTGTAATATTCCCGCAACTTGTGGCAAAATATAAAATATTCCATGGACTCAACATGCCTCTCAGTAAATAGCTTGGGGTGTCTAATTTCCAAAATGGGGTCATTTTGGGGGGTTTTGTGCTATTTTGGCATTTTATGGCCTTCGAAACTGTGATAGGTAGTGAGGAGTTAAATCAAAAATTTGCACCCTTAGAAATCCTGAAGGTGGTGATTGGTTTTCGGGGTGCCGTGCGCGACTAGACTCCCAAAAAGTCCCACACATGTGGTATCCCCATACTCGGGAGAAGTAGCGGAATATATTTTGGGGTGCAATTCCACATATAACCATGGCATGTGTGAGCAATATATCATTTAGTGACAACTTTTTGTAAAAAAAATTTTTTTTTTTTTTTTTTGTCATTATTCAATCCCTTAGGACAAAAAAAATAAATATTCAATGGGCTCAACATACCCATCAGCAATTTCCTTGGGGTGTCTACTTTCCAAAATGGGGTCATTTGGGGGGGATTTGTACTGCCCTGCCATTTTAGCACCTCAAGAAATGAGATCGGCAGTCATAAATTAAAAGCTGTGTAAATTCCAGAAAATGTACTCTAGTTTGTAGACGCTATAACTTTTGCGCAAACCAAAAAATATACGCTTATTGACATTTTTTTTACTAAAGACATGTGGCTGAATAAATTTTGCCCTCAATGTATGACTAAAATTTAGTTTATTCGATTTTTCTTATAACAAAAAGAAGAAAATATCTTTTTTTTTCAAAATTTTCGCTCTTTTTCTATTTATATCGCAAAAAAAAAAAATCGCAGAGGCAATCAAATACCATCAAAAGAAAGCTCTATTTGTGGGAAGAAAAGGACGCAAATTTCGTTTGGGTGCAATATTGCATGACCGCGCAATTACCAGTTAAAGCAGCGCAGTGCGAAATTGCAAAAAGACCTCTGGTCCTTAAGGTGTTTATTGGTCCGGAGCTGAAGTGGTTAAGGATTAGCAGACTGTACCTCACTCAACCCTATATACTCTAGTACACCATACCTTACCAGTCCTTACAAGGACCTTTGTGGAACTAGTAGGTTGTGATTAGTAGACTGTACCTCACTCAACCCTATATACTGTAGTACACTATACCTTACCAGTCCTTAGAAGGACCTTTGTGGAACTAGTAGGTTGTGATTAGCAGACTGTACCTCAGTCCCTATACTGATAAAGGACTGATGCAGAATATGGCAGCAGTCAGCAGTAGTGCACCTCAACCCTATATATTGTGGACCTATGCCAGTCCTTAGGATTAGCAGACTGTACCACACTCAACCCTATATACTCTAGTATGCTATACCTTACCAGTCCTTAGAAAGACCTTTGTGGAACTAGTAGGTTGCGATTAACAGACTGTACCTCACTCAACCCTATATACTGAACTACGCTATACCTTACCAGTCCTTATAAGGACCTTTGTGGAACTAGTAGGTTGTGATTAGCAGACTGTACCTCAGTCCCTATACTGATAAAGGACTGCTGCAGAATAGGGCAGCAGTCAGCAGTAGTGCACCTCAACCCTATATATTGTGGACCTATATCAGTCCTTAACCACCTCGCGCCCGCCCTATAGCCGAATGACGGCCGTAGAGCAGGCGCGTTCGTCCGGGTGGTCGTCCCTGGACGGCCTGATGTTTACTTCCGCAATGCGCGCCGCCGCGGGCGCGCATCGCGGAAGTTCTGTGTTCGCCGTGTCCCCCGGGGACAGGCAAACACAGATCGCTGTAAACGGCCAATCACAGCGGCCGTTTACAGCGTGATCGGCGTGTCCAATGGGAGATGATCTCATATGTAAACATATGAGATCATCTCTCAGCGCCGCTCTCCCTCCTCGCACAGACAGTGTGAGAGGGGAGAGATGAACGGCTGCAGCGGCAGCCGTTCTGCCTGTAGTAAGGAAAAAAAAAAAAGAGTAAAAAAATAAAATAAAAAGTGCCATCCTCCCCCAGCAGTGCCATCCTCCCCCAGCAGTGCCATCCGCCCCAGCAGTGCCATCCGCCCCAGCAGTGCCATCTGCCCCAGTCCCATCCGCCCCAGTGCCATCCGCCCCAGTGCCATCTGCCCCAGTGCCATCCACCCCAGTGCCATCTGCCCCAGTTCCATCCACCCCAGTGCTACCTGCCCCCAGTGCCATCCACCCCAGTGCTACCTGCCCCCACTGCCATCCATCCCAGTGCTACCTGCCCCCAGTGCCATCCACCCCAGTGCTACCTGCCCCCAGTGCTACCTGCCCCCAGTGCTACCTGCCCCCAGTGCCACCTGCCCCAAGTGCCACCTTCCCCCAGTGCCACGTGTCATCAGTGCCACGTGTCATCAGTGCCACATAGTGCCATCTGTCATCAGTGCCACGTATCAGTGCCATTTGTCATCAGTGTCACGTGCCATCTGTTGTCAGTGTCACGTGTCATCAATGCCACTTATCAGTGCCATCTGTCATCAGTGTCACCCGTCATCGGTGCCATGTATTAGTGGCATCTGTCATCGGTGGCACGTATTAGTGCCACGTATTAGTGCCATCTGTCATCAGTGCCACGTATTAGTGCCACGTGTCTTCAGTGCCATGTATAAGTGCCACGTGTCATCAGTGCCACGTATAAGTGCCACGTGTCATCAGTGCCACATATTAGTGCCATCTGTCATCAGTGCCACATATTAGTGCCATCTGTCATCAGTGCCACCTGTCATCAGTGCCACGTATAAGTGTCATCATTGCCACGTATCAGTGCCATCTGTCATCAGTGTCACGTGTCATTGTCCTGGTGCTTCAAAAGTGTAATAAATAGTCAACAAGTTAGATGTGTAATTTATGTTCCTAGAACACATGATGGCGCTACCTGCATGTTGGGCCTCTCTATGTGGCCAGGCTGTGAAAAAGTCACACACATGTGGTATTGTAATACTCAGGAGGAGTAGCAGAATTTTTTGGGGGGTGTCATTTGTGGTATACACATGCCACGTGAGAGAAATAACCTATTACAATGACAATTTTGTGGAGAAAAAAAATAAATAATTAAAAATCTTAATTTTGCAAAGAATTGTGGGAAAAAAATGACAACATCAAAAAGCTCACTATGCCTCTTACTAAATACCTTGGAATGTCTACTTTCCAAAAAGGGGTCATTTGGGGGGTATTTATACTTTCCTGACTTGTTCGGGTCACAAGAAGCGAGATAGTCCACCAGTACATCAGATGTGATCAATTTTGTGCGATTCGCACCACACCTTGTAGACTCTCTAACTTTCACAAAGACCAAATAATATCCACTAATTTGGGTTATTTTTACCAAAGATATGTAGCAGTATAAATTGTGGCCAAAATTTATGAAGAAAAATTAATAATTTGCATAATTCTGTCACAGAAACAAAGAAATATGCGTTTTTTTTCAAAATTTTCGGTCTTTTTTCATTTATAGCGCAAAAAATAAAAAACCCAGAGGTGATCAAATACCACCAAAAGAAAGCTCTATTTGTGGGAAAAAAAGGACACAAAATTCATTTGGGTACAGTGTTGCATAACTGAGTAATTGTCATTCAAAGTGTGAGAGCACCGAAAGCTGAAAATTGGTCTGGGCAGAAGGGTGTTTAAGTGCCCAGTAAGCAAGTGGTTAAGGATTAGCAGACTGTACCTCACTCAACCCTATATACTCTAGTACGCTATACCTTACCAGTCCTTAGAAGGACCTTTGTGGAACTAGTAGGTTGTGATTAGCAGACTGTACCTCAGTCCCTATACTGATAAAGGACTGCTGCAGAATAGGGCAGCAGTCAGCAGTAGTGCACCTCAACCATATATTGTGGACCTATACCAGTCCTTAAGAATTAGCAGACTGTACCTCACTCAACCCTATATACTCTAGTACGCTATACCTTACCAGTCCTTAGAAGGACCTTTGTGGAACTAGTAGTTTGTGATTAGCAGACTGTACCTCACTCAACCATATATTCTGTAGTACACTATACCTTACCAGTCCTTAGAAGGACCTTTGTGGAACTAGTAGGTTGTGATTATGTGATTAGCAGACTGTGCCTCACTCAATCTTATATACTGCAGTACGCTATTCCTTACCAGTCCTTAGAAGGACCTTTGTGGAACTAGTAGGTTGTGATTAGCAGACTGTACCTCACTCAACCCTATATTCTGTAGTACACTATACCTTACCAGTCCTTAGAAGGACCTTTGTGGAACTAGTAGGTTGTGATTAGCAGACTGTACCTCAGTCCCTATACTGATAAAGGACTGCTGCAGAATAGGGCAGCAGTCAGCAGAAGTGCACCTCAGCCCTATATATTGTGGACCTATGCCAGTCCTTAGGATTAGCAGACTGTACCACACTCAACCCTATATACTCTAGTACGCTATACCTTACCAGTCCTTAGAAGGACCTGTGTATAACTAGTAGATTGTGATTAACAGACTGTACCTCAGTCCCTATACTGATCAAGGACTGCTGCAGAATAGGGCAGCAATCAGCAGTAGTGCACCTCAACCCTTCATATTGTGGACCTATACCTGTCCTTAAGGATTAGCAGACTGTACCTCACTCAACCCTATATACTCTAGTACGCTTTACCTTAACAGTCCTTAGAAGGACCTTTGTGGAACTAGTAGGTTGTGATTAACAGACTGTACCTCACTCAACCCTACATACTGAACTACGCTATACCTTACCAGTCCTTATAAGGACCTTTGTGGAACTAGTAGGTTGTGATTAGCAGACTGTACCTCAGTCCCTATACTGATAAAGGACTGCTGCAGAATAGGGCAGCAGTCAGCAGTAGTGCACCTCAACCATATATTGTGGACCTATACCAGTCCTTAAGAATTAGCAGACTGTACCTCACTCAACCCTATATACTCTACTACGCTATATCTTACCAGTCCTTAGAAGGACCTTTGTGGAACTAGTAGTTTGTGATTAGCAGACTGTACCTCACTCAACCATATATTCTGTAGTACACTATACCTTACCAGTCCTTAGAAGGACCTTTGTGGAACTAGTAGGTTGTGATTATGTGATTAGCAGACTGTGCCTCACTCAACCTTATATACTGCAGTACGCTATTCCTTACCAGTCCTTAGAAGGACCTTTGTGGAACTAGTAGGTTGTGATTAGCAGACTGTACCTCACTCAACCCTATATTCTGTAGTACACTATACCTTACCAGTCCTTAGAAGGACCTTTGTGGAACTAGTAGGTTGTGATTAGCAGACTGTACCTCAGTCCCTATACTGATAAAGGACTGCTGCAGAATAGGGCAGCAGTCAGCAGAAGTGCACCTCAGCCCTATATATTGTGGACCTATGCCAGTCCTTAGGATTAGCAGACTGTACCACACTCAACCCTATATACTCTAGTACGCTATACCTTACCAGTCCTTAGAAGGACCTGTGTATAACTAGTAGGTTGTGATTAGCAGACTGTACCTCAGTCCCTATACTGATCAAGGACTGCTGCAGAATAGGGCAGCAATCAGCAGTAGTGCACCTCAACCCTTCATATTGTGGACCTATACCTGTCCTTAAGGATTAGCAGACTGTACCTCACTCAACCCTATATACTCTAGTACGCTTTACCTTACCAGTCCTTAGAAGGACCTATGTGGAACTAGTAGGTTGTGATTAGCAGACTGTACCTCAGTCCCTATACTGATAAAGGACTGCTGCAGAATAGGGCAGCAGTCAGCAGTAGTGCACCTCAACCCTATATATTGTGGATCTATACCAGTCCTTAAGGATTAGCAGACTGTACCTCACTCAACCCTATATGCTCTAGTACGCTATACCTTACCAGTCCTTAGAAGGACCTTTGTGGAACTAGTAGGTTGTGATTAGCAGACTGTACCTCACTCAACCCTATATACTGTAGTACGCTATACCTTACCAGTCCTTAGAAGGACCTTTGTGGAACTAGTAGGTTGTGATTAGCAGACTGTTCCTCACTCAACCCAATATACTGTAGTACGCTATACCTTACCAGTCCTTAGAAGGACCTTTGTGGAACTAGTAGGTTGTGATTAGCAGACTGTGCCTCACTCAACCCTGTATACTGCAGTACGCTATACCTTACCAGTCCTTAGAAGGACCTTTGTGGAACTAGAAGGTTGTGATTAGCAGACTGTACCTCACTCAACCCTATATACTGTAGTACGCTATACCTTACCAGTCCTTAGAAGGACCTTTGTGGAACTAGTAGGTTGTGATTAGCAGACTGTACCTCACTCAACCCTATATACTCTAGTACGCTATACCTTACCAGTCCTTAGAAGGACCTATGTGGAACTAGTAGGTTGTGATTAGCAGACTGTACCTCAGTCCCTATACTGATAAAGGATTGCTGAAGAATAGGGCAGCAGTCAGCAGTAGTGCACCTCAACCCTATATATTGGGGATCTATACCAGTCCTTAAGGATTAGCAGACTGTACCTCACTCAACCCTATATGCTCTAGTATGCTATACCTTACCAGTCCTTAGAAGGACCTTTGTGGAACTAGTAGGTTGTGATTAGCAGACTGTACCTCACTCAACCCTATATACTGTAGTACACTATACCTTACCAGTCCCTAGAAGGACCTTTGTGGAACTAGTAGGTTGTGATTAGCAGACTGTGCCTCACTCAACCCTGTATACTGCAGTACGCTATACCTTACCAGTCCTTAGAAGGACCTTTGTGGAACTAGAAGGTTGTGATTAGCAGACTGTACCTCACTCAACCCTATATACTGTAGTACGCTATACCTTACCAGTCCTTAGAAGGACCTTTGTGGAACTAGTAGGTTGTGATTAGCAGACTGTACCTCACTCAACCCTATATACTCTAGTACGCTATACCTTACCAGTCCTTAGAAGGACCTATGTGGAACTAGTAGGTTGTGATTAGTAGACTGTACCTCAGTCCCTATACTGATAAAGGACTGCTGAAGAATAGGGCAGCAGTCAGCAGTAGTGCACCTCAACCCTATATATTGGGGATCTATACCAGTCCTTAAGGATTAGCAGACTGTACCTCACTCAACCCTATATGCTCTAGTATGCTATACCTTACCAGTCCTTAGAAGGACCTTTGTGGAACTAGTAGGTTGTGATTAGCAGACTGTACCTCACTCAACCCTATATACTGTAGTACACTATACCTTACCAGTCCCTAGAAGGACCTTTGTGGAACTAGTAGGTTGTGATTAGCAGACTGTACCTCACTCAACCCTATATACTTTAGTACGCTATACCTTACTAGTCCTTAGAAGGACCTTTGTGGAACTAGTAGGTTGTGATTAGGAGACTGTACCTCACTCAACCCTATTTTCTGTAGTACACTATACCTTACCAGTCCTTAGAAGGACCTTTGTGGAACTAGTAGGTTGTGATTATGTGATTAGCAGACTGTGCCTCACTCAACCTTATATACTGCAGTACGCTATTCCTTACCAGTCCTTAGAAGGACCTTTGTGGAACTAGTAGGTTGTGATTAGCAGACTGTACCTCAGTCCCTATACTGATAAAGGACTGCTGCAGAATAGGGCAGCAGTCAGCAGCAGTGCATCTCAACCCTATATATTGTGGACCTATATCAGTCCTTAAGGATTAGCAAACTGTACCTCACTCAACCCTATATACTCTAGTACGCTATACCTTACCAGTCCTTAGAAGGACCTATGTGGAACTAGTAGGTTGTGATTAGCAGACTGTACCTCAGTCCCTATACTGATAAAGGACTGCTGCAGAATAGGGCAGCAGTCAGCAGTAGTGCACCTCAACCCTATATATTGGGGATCTATACCAGTCCTTAAGGATTAGCAGACTGTACCTCACTCAACCCTATATGCTCTAGTACGCTATACCTTACCAGTCCTTAGAAGGACCTTTGTGGAACTAGTAGGTTGTGATTAGCAGACTGTACCTCACTCAACCCTATATACTGTAGTACACTATACCTTACCAGTCCCTAGAAGGACCTTTGTGGAACTAGTAGGTTGTGATTAGCAGACTGTACCTCACTCAACCCTATATACTGTACTACGCTATACCTTACCAGTCCTTAAAAGGACCTTTGTGGAACTAGTAGGTTGTGATTAGCAGACTGTACCTCAGTCTCTATACTGATAAAGGACTGCTGCAGAATAGGGCAGCAGTCAGCAGTAGAGTACCTCAACCCTATATATTGTGGACCTATACCAGTCCTTAAGGATTAGCAGACTGTACCTCACTCAACCCTATATACTCTAGTACGCTATACCTTACCAGTCCTTATAAGGACCTTTGTGGAACTGGTAGGTTGTGATTAGCAGACTGTACCTCACTCAACCCTATATTCTGTAGTACACTATACCTTACCAGTCCTTAGAAGGACCTTTGTGGAACTAGTAGGTTGTGATTAGCAGACTGTACTTCAGTCCCTATACTCATAAAGGACTGCTGCAGAATAGGGCAGCAGTCAGCAGTAGTGCTCCTCAACCCTATATATTGTGGACCTATACCAGTCCTTAAGGATTAGCAGAGTGTACCTCACTCAACCCTATATACTTTAGTAAGCTATACCTTACTAGTCCTAAGAAGGACCTTTGTGAAACTTGTAGGTTGTGATTAGGAGACTGTACCTCACTCAACCCTATTTTCTGTAGTACACTATACCTTACCAGTCCTTAGAAGGACCTTTGTGCAACTAGTAGGTTGTGATTATGTGATTAGCAGACTGTGCCTCACTCAACCTTATATACTGCAGTACGCTATTCCTTACCAGTCCTTAGAAGGACCTTTGTGGAACTAGTAGGTTGTGATTAGCAGACTGTACCTCACTCAACCCTATATACTGTAGTACGCTATACCTTACCAGTCCTTAGAAGGACCTTTGTGGAACTAGTAGGTTGTGTTAATCAGACTGTACCTCAGTCCCTATACTCATAAAGGACTGCTGCCAAATAGGGCAGCCTTCAGCAGTAGTGCACCTCAACCCTATATATTGTGGACCTATACCAGTCCTTAAGGATTAGCAGACTGTACCTTACTCAACCCTATATACTCTAGTACGCTATACCTTACCAGTCCTTAGAAGGACCTTTGTGGAACTAGTAGGTTGTGATTAGCAGACTGTACCTCAGTCCCTATACTGATAAAGGACTGCTGCAGAATAGGGCAGCAGTCAGCAGTAGTGCATCTCAACCCTATATATTGTGGACCTATACCAGTCCTTAAGGATTAACAGACTGTACCTCACTAAATCCTATATACTCTAGTACGCAATACCTTACCAGTCCTTAGAAGGACCTTTGTGGAACTAGTAGGTTGTGATTAGCAGACTGTGCCTCCCTCAACCCTATATACTGTAGTACGCTATACCTTACCAGTCCTTAGAAGGACCTTTGTGGAACTAGAAGGTTGTGATTAGCAGACTGTACCTCAGTCCCTATACTCATAAAGGACTGCTGCAGAATAGGGCAGCAGTCACCAGTAGTGCACCTCAACCCTATATATTGTGGACCTATACCAGTCCTTAAGGATTAACAGACTGTACCTCACTCAACCCTATATACTCTAGTACGCTATACCTTACCAGTCCTTAGAAGGACCTTTGTGGAACTAGTAGGTTGTGATTAGCAGACTCTACCTCAGTCCCTATACTGATAAAGGACTGCTGCAGAATAGGGCAGCAGTCAGCAGTAGTGCACCTCAACCCTATATTGTGGACCTATACCAGTCCTTAAGGATTAGCAGAATGTACCTCACTAAACCCTATATACTCTAGTACGCTATACCTTACCAGTCCTTAGAAGGACCTTTGTGGAACTAGTAGGTTGTGATTATGTGATTAGCAGACTGTGCCTCACTCAACCTTATATACTGCAGTACGCTATACCTTACCAGTCCTTAGAAGGACCTTTGTGGAACTAGTAGGTTGTGATTAGCAGACTGTACCTCACTCAACCCTATATACTGTAGTACGCTATACCTTACCAGTCCTTAGAAGGACCTTTGTGGAACTAGTAGGTTGTGGTTAGCAGACTGTACCTCACTCAACCTTATTTACTGTAGTACGCTATACCTTACCAGTCCTTAGCAGGACCTTTGTGGAACTAGTAGGTTGTGATTAGCAGACTGTACCTCAGTCCCTATACTGATAAAGGACTGCTGCAGAATAGGGCAGCAGTCAGCAGTAGTGCACCTTAACCCTATATATTGTGGACCTATACCAGTCCTTAAGGATTACCAGACTGTACCTCACTCAACCCTATATATTCTAGTATGCTATAGCTTACCAGTCCTTATAAGGACCTTTGTGGAACTAGTAGGTTGTGATTAGCAGACTGTACCTCAGTCTCTATACTGATAAAGGATTGCTGCAGAATAGGGCAGCAGTCAGCAGTAGATCACATCAACCCTTTATATTGTGGACCTATACCAGTCCTTAACCACTTCAATACAGGGCACTTAAACACCTTCCTGCCCAGACCAATTTTGAGCTTTCAGCGCTGTCGCACTTTAAATGACAATTGCGCGGTCATGCTACACTGTACCCAAATGAAATTTTTATAATTTTTTTCCCACAAATAGAGCTTTGTTTTGGTGGCATTTGATTACCTCTGTGGTTTTTATTTTTTGTGCTACAAATAAAAAAATACCGAAAATTTTGAAAAAAAAAATGTTTTTTTTTTGTTTCAGTTTCAAAACTTTGTAAATAAGTACGTTTTCTCCTTCACGGATGGGCACTGATGGGGCTACACTGATGGGCACTGATAAGGCGGCACTGATGGGCACCAATGAAGTGGCACTGATGAGGTGGCATTGATGGACACTGATAGGCGGCAATGATAGGCGACACTGATAGGCGACACTGATAGGCGACACGGATGGGCGACACGCATGGACACAGATAGGTGGCACAAATTGGCACTGATAGCTGGCACGGATTGGCATGGATGGGCGGCACAGATGGGCATGGGTAGGCAGGACACAGATTGGCATGGATGGGCGGCACAGATGGGCATGGGTAGGCAGGACACAGATGGGCATGGGTAGGCGGCACAGATGGGCATGGGTGGGCACTCATTGGCGGCACAGGTGGGCACTCATTAGCGGCACAGGTGGGCACTCATTAGCAACACAGGTGTTATACTGTACTAATGGATGCCAATCAGTGCCAAACAATAATGCATGCCAATCAGTGATGCCCATTGTGGGCACTGATTGCCATCCATTATGGGCACTGATTGGCATCCATTGTGCCTGACTGGCATCCCTGGAGGATTACCTCTGCTGGGCATCCCTGGTGGTCTGGTGGCGTCCCTGGTGGTCCAGTGTGGGCATCCTCGGGGGGCTGTGCTGATAATCGATCAGCACAGACCCCCCCTGTCAGAGGAGCAGCCGATCGGCTCTCCTCTACTCGCGTCTGACAGACGCGAGTGAGGAAAAGCCGATCACCGACTCTTCCCATTTACACTGATCAGCCGTGATTGGACACGGCTGATCACGTGGTAAAGGGTCTCCGTCGGAGACTCTTTACCGAGATCGTAGTTGCCGGGTGTCAGACTGACACCCCGCAACAATGATCGCCGCGATGCAGTCCTCAGAAGGACCTTTGTGGAACTAGTAGGTTGTCATTAGCAGACTGTACCTCAGTCCCTATACTCATAAAGGACTGCTGCAGAATAGGGCAGCAGTCAGCAGAAGTGCACCTCAACCCTATATATTGTGGACCTATGACAGTCCTTAAGGATTAGCAGACTGTACCTCACTCAACCCTATATACTCTAGTACGCTATACCTTACCAGTCCTTAGAAGGACCGTTGTGAAACTAGTAGGTTGTGATTAGCAGACTGTACCTCACTCAACCCTATATACTCTAGTACGCTATACCTTACCAGTCCTTAGAAGGACCTTTGTGGAACTAGTAGGTTGTGATTAGCAGACTGTACCTCAGTTCCTATACTCATAAAGGACTGCTGCAGAATAGGGCAGCAGTCAGCAGTAGTGAACCTCAGCCCAATATATTTTGGACCTATACCAGTCCTTAAGGATTAGCAGACTGTACCTCACTCAACCCTATATACTCTAGTACGCTATACCTTACCAGTCCCTAGAAGGACCTTTGTGGAACTAGTAGGTTGTGATTAGCAGACTGTACCTCAGTCCCTATACTGACCAAGGACTGCAGCAGAATAGGGCAGCAGTCAGCAGTAGTGCACCTCAACCCTATATATTGTGGACCTATACCAGTCCTTAAGGATTAGCAAACTGTACCTCACTCAACCCTATATACGCTAGTACGCTATACCTTACCAGTCCTTATAAGGACCTTTGTGGAACTAGTAGGTTGTGATTAGCAGACTCTACCTCACTCAACCCTATATACTGTAGTACACTATACCTTACCAGTCCTTAGAAGGACCTTTTGGGAACTAGTAGGTTGTGATTAGCAGACTGTACCTCAGTCCCTATACTCATAAAGGACTGCTGCAGATTAGGGCAGCAGTCAGCAGTAGTGTACCACAACCCTATATATTGTGGACCTATACCAGTCCTTAAGGATTAGCAGACTGTACCTCACTCAACACTATATACTCTAGTATGCTATACCTTACCAGTCCTTATAAGGACCTTTGAGGAACTAGTAGGTTGTGATTAGCAGACTGTACCTCACTCAACCCTTTATTCTGTAGTACACTATACCTTACCAGTCCTTAGAAGGACCTTTGTGGAACTAGTAGGTTGTGATTAGCAGACTGTACCTCAGTCCCTATACTCATAAAGGACTGCTGCAGAATAGGGCAGTAGTCAGCAGTAGTGCACCTCAACCCTATATATTGTTGACCTATACCAGTCCTTAAGGATTAGCAGACTGTACCTCACTCAACCCTATATACTCTAGTACGCTATACCTTACCAGTCCTTAGAAGGACCGTTGTGAAACTAGTAGGTTGTGATTAGCAGACTGTACCTCACACAACACTATATACTGTAGTACACTATACCTTACCAGTCCTTAGAATGACCTTTGTGGAACTAGTAGGTTGTGATTAGCAGACTGTACCTCAGTCCCTATACTGATAAAGGACTGCTGCAGAATAGGGCAGAAGTCAGCAGTAGTGCACCTCAACCCTATATATTGTGGACCTATACCAGTCCTTAAGGATTAGCAGACTGTACCTCACTCAACCCTATATACTCTATTATGCTATACCTTACCAGTCCTTAGTAGGACCTTTGTGGAACTAGTAGGTTGCGATTAGCAGACTGTACCTCAGTCCCTATACTGATCAAGGACTGCTGCAGAATAGGGCAGCAGTCAGCAGTAGTGCATCTCAACCCTTTATATTGTGGACCTATACCAGTCCTTAAGGATTAGCAGACTGTGCCTCACTCAACCCTATATACTGTAGTATGCTATACCTTACCAGTCCTTAGAAGGACCTTTGTGGAACTAGTAGGTTGTGATTAGCAGACTGTACCTCACTCAACCCTATATACTGTAGTACACTATACCTTACCAGTCCTTAGAAGGACCTTTTGAGAACTAGTAGGTTGTGATTAGCAGACTGTACCTCAGTCCCTATACTCATAAAGGACTGCTGCAGATTAGGGCAGCAGTCAGCAGTAGTGTACCTCAACCCTATATATTGTGGACCTATACCAGTCCTTAAGGATTAGCAGACTGTACCTCACTCAACACTATATACTCTAGTACGCTATACCTTACCAGTCCTTAGAAGGACCTTTGTGGAACTAGTAGGTTGTGATTAGCAGACTGTGCCTCACTCAACCCTGTATACTGTAGTACACTATACCTTACCAGTCCTTAGAAGGACCTTTTGGGAACTAGTAGGTTGTGATTAGCAGACTGTACCTCAGTCCCTATACTCATAACGGACTGCTGCAGATTAGGGCAGCAGTCAGCAGTAGTGTACCACAACCCTATATATTGTGGACCTAAACCAGTCCTTAAGGATTATCAGACTGTACCTCACTCAACACTATATACTCTCGTACGCTATACCTTATCGGTCCTTAGAAAGACCTTTGTGGAACTAGTAGGTTGTGATTAACAGACTGTACCTCACTCAACCCTATATACTGAACTAAGCTATACCTTACCAGTCCTTATAATGACCTTTGTGGAACTAGTAGGTTGTGATTAGCAGACTGTACCTCAGTCCCTATACTGATAAAGGACTGCTGCAGAATAGGGCAGCAGTCAGCAGTAGTGCACCTCAACCCTATAAATTGTGGACCTATATCAGTCCTTAAGGATTAGCAGACTGTACCTCACTCAACCCTATATACTCTAGTACGCTATACCTTACCAGTCCTTAGAAGGACCTTTGTGGAACTAGTAGGTTGTGATTAGCAGACTGTACCTCAGTCCTTATACTGATAAAGGACTGCTGCAGAATAGGGCAGCAGTCAGCAGTAGTGCACCTCAACCCTATATATTGTGGACCTATACCAGTCCTTAAAGAGGAAGTAAATCCTGATGGGTTTACTTCCTATTTCATTCCCTGCAAAGGCAAAGCAGAATGGACTACTATGCATCGCATAGTAGGCCATTATTTGTCACTTACCTGACACAGGAGCCAGCGATGTCATCGCTGTCCCCTGTAGTCCGGCGCATCCATCTTTTCAGTGGGGTCTCGCAGCTCAGACGCTGTCATCCGGCAGAGCCGCGATGACGTCACTCCCGCGCATGCGCACGGGAGCCGACACGCGCGGCAGCTAAGTTTTTGGAAATGCCACGCTCAGTGCGCCTGCGCACCGCTATCTACGGCGCATGCGCCGTAGACAGCGGTGCCTGTCTTCGGGCAAATATCTCCTAAACCGTATAGGTTTAGGAGATATTTCTTGGACCTACAGGTAAGCCTTAATCTAGGCTTACCTGTAGGTCAAAGTGGTTTGTAAGGGTTTACAACCACTTTAAGGATTAGCAGACTGTACCTCACTCAACCCTATATACTCTAGTATGCTATACCTTACCAGTCCTTATAAGGACCTTTGTGGAACTAGTAGGTTGTGATTAGCAGACTGTACCTCATTTCCTATACTGATAAAGGACTGCTGCAAAATAGGGCAGCAGTCAGCAGTAGTGCACCTCAACCCTATATATTGTGGACCTATACCAGTCCTTAAGGATTAGAAGAGTGTACCCCACTCAACCATATATACTTTGTGGACCTTTATATAAGACCTTTGTGGAACTAGTAGGTTGTGATTAACAGACTGTACCTCACTCAACCCTATATACTGAACTACGCTATACCTTACGAGTCCTTAGAAGGACCTTTGTGGAACTAGTAGGTTGCGATTAGCAGACTGTACCTCAGTCCCTATACTGATCAAGGACTGCTGCAGAATAGGGCAGCAGTCAGCAGTAGTGCATCTCAACCCTATATATTGTGGACCTATACCAGTCCTTAAGGATTAGCAGACTGTACCTCACTCAACCCTATATACTCTAGTACGCTATACCTTACCAGTCCTTAGAAGGACCTTTGTGGAACTAGTAGGTTGTGATTAGCAGACTCTACCTCACTCAACCCTATATACTGTAGTACACTATACCTTACCAGTCCTTAAAAGGACCTTTTTGGAACTAGTAGGTTGTGATTCGCAGACTGTACCTCAGTCCCTGTACTCATAAAGTACTGTTGCAGAATAGGGCAGCAGTCAGCAGTAGTGTACCTCAACCCTATATATTGTCGACGTATACCAGTTCTTAAGGATTAGCAGACTGTACCTCACTCAACCCTATATACTCTAGTACGCTATACCTTACCAGTCCTTAGAAGGACCTTTGTGGAACTAGTAGGTTGTGATTAGCAGACTGTACCTCACTCAACCCTATTTTCTGTAGAACACTATACCTTACCAGTCCTTAGAAGGACTTTTGTGGAACTAGTAGGTTGTGATTAGCAGACTGTACCTCAGTCCTTATACTGATCAAGGACTGCTGCAGAATAGGGCAGCAGTCAGCAGTAGTGCACCTCAACCCTATATATTGTGGACCTATACCAGTCCTTAAGGATTAGCAGACTGTACCTCACTCAACCCTATATACTCTAGTACGCTATACCTTACCAGTCCTTGGAAAGACCTTTGTGGAACTAGTAGGTTGTGATTATGTGATTAGCAGACTGTGTCTCACTCAACCCTATATACTGCAGTACGCTATACCTTACCAGTCCTTAGAAGGACCTTTGTGGAACTAGTAGGTTGTGATTAGCAGACTGTAGTTCATTCAACCCTATATACTGTAGTACGCTATACCTTACCAGTCCTTAGAAGGACTTTTGTGGAACTAGTAAGTTGTGATTAGCAGACTGTACCTCAGTCCCTATACTCATAAAGGACTGCTGCAGAATAGGGCAGCAGTCAGCAGTAGTGCACCTCAACCCTATATATTGTAGACCTATACCAGTCCTTAAGGATTAGCAGACTGTACCTCACTCAACCCTATATACTCTAGTACGCTATACCTTACCAGTCCTTGGAAAGACCTTTGTGGAACTAGTAGGTTGTGATTAACAGACTGTACCTCACTCAACCCTATATACTGAACTACGCTATACCTTACCAGTCCTTAGAAGGACCTTTGTGGAACTAGTAGGTTGTGATTAGCAGACTGTACCTCAGTCCCTATACTGATAAAGGACTGCTGCAGAATAGGGCAACAGTCAGCAGTAGTGCACCTAAACCCTATATATTGTGAAAATATACCAGTCCTTAAGGATTAGCAGACTGTACCTCACTCAACCCTATATACTCTAGTACGCCATACCTTACCAGTCCTTAGAAGGACCTTTGTGGAACTAGTAGGTTGCGATTAGCAGACTGTACCTCAGTCCCTATACTGATAAAGGACTGCTGCAGAATAGGGCAGCAGTCAGCAGTAGTGCACCTCAACCCTATATATTGTGGACCTATACCAGTCATTAAGGATTAGCAGACTGTACCTCACTAAACCCTATATACTGTAGTACGCTATACCTTACCAGTCCTTATAAGGACCTCTGTGGAACTAGTAGGTTGTGATTAGCAGACTGTGCCTCACTCAACCCTATATACTGTAGTACGCTATACCTTACCAGTCCTTAGAAGGACCTTTGTGGAACTAGTAGGTTGTGATTAGCAGACTGTACCTCACTCAACCCTATATACTGTAGTACGCAATACCTTACCAGTCCTTAGAAGGACCTTTGTGGAACTAGTAGGTTGTGATTAGCAGACTGTACCTCAGTCCCTATACTGATAAAGGACTGCTGCAGAATAGGGCAGCCTTCAGCAGTAGTGCACCTTAACCCTATATATTGTGGACCTATAACAGTCCTTAAGGATTAGCAGACTGTACCTCACTCAACCCTATATACTCTAGTACGCTATACCTTACCAGTCCTTAGAAGGACCTTTGTGGAACTAGTAGGTTGTGATTAGCAGACTGTACCTCAGTCCCTTAACTGATAAAGGACTGCTGCAGAATAGGGCAGCAGTCAGCAGTAGTGCACCTCAACCCTATATATTGTGGACCTATACCAGTCATTAAGGATTAGCAGACTGTACCTCACTAAACCCTATATACTGTAGTACGCTATACCTTACCAGTCCTTAGAAGGACCTCTGTGGAACTAGCAGGTTGTGATTAGCAGAATGTGCCTTACTCAACACTATATACTGTAGTACGCTATACCTTACCAGTCCTTAGAAGGACCTTTGTGAAACTAGTAGGTTGTGATTAGCAGACTGTACCTCACTCAACCTTATATACTGTAGTACGCTATACCTTACCAGTCCTTAGAAGGACCCTTGTGGAACTAGTAGGTTGTAATTAGCAGACTGTACCTCACTCAACCTTATATACTGTATTACGCTATACCTTACCAGTCCTTATAAGGACCTTTGTGGAACTAGTAGGTTGTGATTAGCAGACTGTACCTCAGTCCCTATACTGATAAAGGACTGCTGCAGAATAGGGCAGCAGTCAGCAGTAGTGCACCTCAACCCTATATATTGTGGACCTATACCAGTCCTTAAGGATTACCAGACTGTACCTCACTCAACCCTATATACTCTAGTATGCTATACCTTACCAGTCCTTATAAGGACCTTTGTGGAACTAGTAGGTTGTGATTAGCAGACTGTACCTCAGTCTCTATACTGATAAAGGACTGCTGCAGAATAGGGCAGCAGTCAGCAGTAGTGCACCTGGACCCTATATATTGAGGACCTATACCAGTCCTTAAGGATTAACAAAATGTACCTCACTCAACACTATATACTCTAGTACGCTATACCTTACCAGTCCTTAGAAGGATCTTTGTGGAACTAGTAGGTTGTGATTAGCAGACTGTACCTCACTCAACCCTATATACTGCAGTACACTATACCTTACCAGTCCTTATAAGGACCTTTGTGGAACTAGTAGGTTGTGATTAGCAGACTGTACCTCAGTCTCTATACTGATAAAGGACTGCTGCAGAATAGGGCAGCAGTCAGCAGTAGTGCACCTCAACCCTATATATTGAGGACCTATACCAGTCCTTAAGGATTAGCAGACTGTACCTCGCGAAACCCTATATACTCTAGTATGCTATACCTTACCAGTCCTTAGAAGGACCTTTGTGGAACTAGTAGGTTGTGATTATGTGATTAGCAGACTGTGTCTCACTCAACCCTATATACTGCAGTACGCTATACCTTACCAGTCCTTAGAAGGACGTTTGTGGAACTAGTAGGTTGTGATTAGCAGACTGTAGTTCATTCAACCCTATATACTGTAGTACGCTATACCTTAACAGTCCTTAGAAGGACTTTTGTGGAACTAGTAGGTTGTGATTAGCAGACTGTACCTCAGTCCCTATACTCATAAAGGACTGCTGCAGAATAGAGCAGCAGTCAGTAGTAGTGCACCTCAACCCTATATATTGTGGACCTATACCAGTCCTTAAGGATTAGCAGACTGTACCTCGCGAAACCCTATATACTCTAGTACGCTATACCTTACCAGTCCTTAGAAGGACCTTTGTGGAACTAGTAGGTTGTGATTAGCAGACTGTGCCTCACTCAACCCTATATACTGTAGTACGCTATACCTTACCAGTCCTTAGAAGGACCTTTGTGGAACTAGTAGGTTGTGATTAGCAGACTGTACCTCACTCAACCCTATATACTGTAGTACGCTATACCTTACCAGTCCTTAGAAGGACCTTTGTGGAACTAGTAGGTTGTGATTAGCAGACTGTACCTCAGTCCCTATACTGATAACGGACTGCTGCAGAATAGGGCAGCCTTCAGCAGTAGTGCACCTCAACCCTATATATTGTGGACCTATAACAGTCCTTAAGGATTAGCAGACTGTACCTCACTCAACCCTATATACTCTAGTACGCTATACCTTACCAGTCCTTAGAAGGACCTTTGTGGAACTAGTAGGTTGTGATTAGCAGACTGTACCTCAGTCCCTTAACTGATAAAGGACTGCTGCAGAATAGGGCAGCAGTCAGCAGTAGTGCACCTCAACCCTATATATTGTGGACCTATACCAGTCATTAAGGATTAGCAGACTGTACCTCAGTAAACCCTATATACTGTAGTATGCTATATCTTACCAGTCCTTAGAAGGACCTCTGTGGAACTAGCAGGTTGTGATTAGCAGACTGTGCCTCACTCAACCCTATATACTGTAGTACGCTATACCTTACCAGTCCTTAGAAGGACCTTTGTGAAACTAGTAGGTTGTGATTACCAGACTGTACCTCACTCAACCTTATATAATGTAGTACGCTATACCTTACCAGTCCTTAGAAGGACCTTTGTGGAACTAGTAGGTTGTAATTAGCAGACTGTACCTCACTCAACCGTATATACTGTATTACGCTATACCTTACCAGTCCTTATAAGGACCTTTGTGGAACTAGTAGGTTGTGATTAGCAGACTGTGCCTCACTCAACCCTATATACTGTAGTACGCTATACCTTACCAGTCCTTAGAAGGACCTTTGTGGAACTAGTAGGTTGTGATTAGCAGACTGTACCTCACTCAACCCTATATACTGTAGTACGCAATACCTTACCAGTCCTTAGAAGGACCTTTGTGGAACTAGTAGGTTGTAATTAGCAGACTGTACCTCACTCAACCGTATATACTGTATTACGCTATACCTTACCAGTCCTTATAAGGACCTCTGTGGAACTAGTAGGTTGTGATTAGCAGACTGTGCCTCACTCAACCCTATATACTGTAGTACGCTATACCTTACCAGTCCTTAGAAGGACCTTTGTGGAACTAGTAGGTTGTGATTAGCAGACTGTACCTCACTCAACCCTATATACTGTAGTACGCAATACCTTACCAGTCCTTAGAAGGACCTTTGTGGAACTAGTAGGTTGTGATTAGCAGACTGTACCTCAGTCCTTTAACTGATAAAGGACTGCTGCAGAATAGGGCAGCCTTCAGCAGTAGTGCACCTTAACCCTATATATTGTGGACCTATAACAGTCCTTAAGGATTAGCAGACTGTACCTCACTCAACCCTATATACTCTAGTACGCTATACCTTACCAGTCCTTAGAAGGACCTTTGTGGAACTAGTAGGTTGTGATTAGCAGACTGTACCTCAGTCCCTTAACTGATAAAGGACTGCTGCAGAATAGGGCAGCAGTCAGCAGTAGTGCACCTCAACCCTATATATTGTGGACCTATACCAGTCATTAAGGATTAGCAGACTGTACCTCACTAAACCCTATATACTGTAGTACGCTATACCTTACCAGTCCTTAGAAGGACCTCTGTGGAACTAGCAGGTTGTGATTAGCAGAATGTGCCTCACTCAACACTATATACTGTAGTACGCTATACCTTACCAGTCCTTAGAAGGACCTTTGTGAAACTAGTAGGTTGTGATTAGCAGACTGTACCTCACTCAACCTTATATACTGTAGTACGCTATACCTTACCAGTCCTTAGAAGGACCCTTGTGGAACTAGTAGGTTGTAATTAGCAGACTGTACCTCACTCAACCTTATATACTGTATTACGCTATACCTTACCAGTCCTTATAAGGACCTTTGTGGAACTAGTAGGTTGTGATTAGCAGACTGTACCTCAGTCCCTATACTGATAAAGGACTGCTGCAGAATAGGGCAGCAGTCAGCAGTAGTGCACCTCAACCCTATATATTGTGGACCTATACCAGTCCTTAAGGATTACCAGACTGTACCTCACTCAACCCTATATACTCTAGTATGCTATACCTTACCAGTCCTTATAAGGACCTTTGTGGAACTAGTAGGTTGTGATTAGCAGACTGTACCTCAGTCTCTATACTGATAAAGGACTGCTGCAGAATAGGGCAGCAGTCAGCAGTAGTGCACCTGGACCCTATATATTGAGGACCTATACCAGTCCTTAAGGATTAACAAAATGTACCTCACTCAACACTATATACTCTAGTACGCTATACCTTACCAGTCCTTAGAAGGATCTTTGTGGAACTAGTAGGTTGTGATTAGCAGACTGTACCTCACTCAACCCTATATACTGCAGTACACTATACCTTACCAGTCCTTATAAGGACCTTTGTGGAACTAGTAGGTTGTGATTAGCAGACTGTACCTCAGTCTCTATACTGATAAAGGACTGCTGCAGAATAGGGCAGCAGTCAGCAGTAGTGCACCTCAACCCTATATATTGAGGACCTATACCAGTCCTTAAGGATTAGCAGACTGTACCTCGCGAAACCCTATATACTCTAGTATGCTATACCTTACCAGTCCTTAGAAGGACCTTTGTGGAACTAGTAGGTTGTGATTATGTGATTAGCAGACTGTGTCTCACTCAACCCTATATACTGCAGTACGCTATACCTTACCAGTCCTTAGAAGGACGTTTGTGGAACTAGTAGGTTGTGATTAGCAGACTGTAGTTCATTCAACCCTATATACTGTAGTACGCTATACCTTAACAGTCCTTAGAAGGACTTTTGTGGAACTAGTAGGTTGTGATTAGCAGACTGTACCTCAGTCCCTATACTCATAAAGGACTGCTGCAGAATAGAGCAGCAGTCAGTAGTAGTGCACCTCAACCCTATATATTGTGGACCTATACCAGTCCTTAAGGATTAGCAGACTGTACCTCGCGAAACCCTATATACTCTAGTACGCTATACCTTACCAGTCCTTAGAAGGACCTTTGTGGAACTAGTAGGTTGTGATTAGCAGACTGTGCCTCACTCAACCCTATATACTGTAGTACGCTATACCTTACCAGTCCTTAGAAGGACCTTTGTGGAACTAGTAGGTTGTGATTAGCAGACTGTACCTCACTCAACCCTATATACTGTAGTACGCTATACCTTACCAGTCCTTAGAAGGACCTTTGTGGAACTAGTAGGTTGTGATTAGCAGACTGTACCTCAGTCCCTATACTGATAACGGACTGCTGCAGAATAGGGCAGCCTTCAGCAGTAGTGCACCTCAACCCTATATATTGTGGACCTATAACAGTCCTTAAGGATTAGCAGACTGTACCTCACTCAACCCTATATACTCTAGTACGCTATACCTTACCAGTCCTTAGAAGGACCTTTGTGGAACTAGTAGGTTGTGATTAGCAGACTGTACCTCAGTCCCTTAACTGATAAAGGACTGCTGCAGAATAGGGCAGCAGTCAGCAGTAGTGCACCTCAACCCTATATATTGTGGACCTATACCAGTCATTAAGGATTAGCAGACTGTACCTCAGTAAACCCTATATACTGTAGTATGCTATATCTTACCAGTCCTTAGAAGGACCTCTGTGGAACTAGCAGGTTGTGATTAGCAGACTGTGCCTCACTCAACCCTATATACTGTAGTACGCTATACCTTACCAGTCCTTAGAAGGACCTTTGTGAAACTAGTAGGTTGTGATTACCAGACTGTACCTCACTCAACCTTATATAATGTAGTACGCTATACCTTACCAGTCCTTAGAAGGACCTTTGTGGAACTAGTAGGTTGTAATTAGCAGACT
Source organism: Lithobates pipiens (assembly GCF_037356315.1). Lineage (NCBI taxonomy): Eukaryota > Metazoa > Chordata > Amphibia > Anura > Ranidae > Lithobates > Lithobates pipiens. Next base: position 1,514,456 of record NW_027507875.1, read on the forward strand.
GTACCTCACTCAACCGTATATACTGTATTACGCTATACCTTACCAGTCCTTATAAGGACCTTTGTGGAACTAGTAGGTTGTGATTAGCAGACTGTACCTCAGTCCCTATACTGATAAAGGACTGCTGCAGAATAGGGCAGCAGTCAGCAGTAGTGCACCTCAACCCTATATATTGTGGACCTATACCAGTCCTTAAGGATTACCAGACTGTACCTCACTCAACCCTATATACTCTAGTATGCTATACCTTACCAGTCCTTATAAGGACCTTTGTGGAACTAGTAGGTTGTGATTAGCAGACTGTACCTCAGTCTCTATACTGATAAAGGACTGCTGCAGAATAGGGCAGCAGTCAGCAGTAGTGCACCTCAACCCTATATATTGAGGACCTATACCAGTCCTTAAGGATTAACAAAATGTACCTCACTCAACACTATATACTCTAGTACGCTATACCTTTCCAGTCCTTAGAAGGACCTTTGTGGAACTAGTAGGTTGTGATTAGCAGACTGTACCTCAGTCTCTATACTGATAAAGGACTGCTGCAGAATAGGGCAGCAGTCAGCAGTAGTGCACCTCAACCCTATATATTCAGGACCTATACCAGTCCTTAAGGATTAACAAAATGTACCTCACTCAACCCTATATACTCTAGTACGCTATACCTTACCAGTCCTTAGAAGGACCTTTGTATAACTAGTAGGTTGTGATTAGCAGACGGTACCTCAGTCCCTATACTCATAAAGGACTGCTGCAGAATAGGGCAGCAGTCAGCAGTAGTGCACCTCAAGCCTATATATTGTGGACCTATACCAGTCCTTAAGGATTACCAGACTGTACCTCACTCAACCCTATATACTCTAGTACGCTATACCTTATCAGTCCTTAGAAGGACCTTTGTGGAACTAGTAGGTTGTGATTATCAGACTGTACCTCACTCAACCCTATATACTGAACTACGCTATATCTTACCAGTCATTATAATGACCTTTGTGGAACTATTAGGTTGTGATTAGCAGACTGTACCTCAGTCCCTATACTGATAAAGGACTGCTGCAGAATAGGGCAACAGTCAGCAGTAGTGCACCTCAACCCTATATATTGTGAAAATATACCAGTCCTTAAGGATTAGCAGACTGTACCTCACTCAACCCTATATACTCTAGTACGCTATACCTTACCAGTCCTTATAAGGACCTTTGTGGAACTCGTAGGTTGCGATTAGCAGACTGTACCTCAGTCCCTATACTGATCAAGGACTGCTGCAGAATAGGGCAGCAGTCAGCAGTAGTGCACCTCAACACTATATATTGTGGACCTATACCAGTCCTTAAGGATTAGCAGACTGTACCTCACTCAACCCTATATACTCTAGTACGCTATACCTTACCAGTCCTTAGAAGGACCTTTGTGGAACTAGTAGGTTGTGATTAGCAAACTGTACCTCAGTGCCTATACTGATCAAGGACTGCTGCAGAATAGGGCAGCAGTCAGCAGTAGTGCATCTCAACCCTATATATTGTGAACCTATACCAGTCCTTAAGGATTAGCAGACTGTACCTCACTCAACCCTATATACTCTAGTACGCTATACCTTACCAGTCCTTATAAGGACCTTTGTGGAACTAGTAGGTTGTGATTAGCAGACTCTCCCTCACTCAACCCTATATACTGTAGTACACTATACCTTACCAGTCCTTAGAAGGACCTTTTTGGAACTAGTAGGTTGTGATTCGCAGACTGTACCTCAGTCCCTATACTCATAAAGTACTGCTGCAGAATAGGGCAGCAGTCAGCAGTAGTGTACCTCAACCCTATATATTGTCGACGTATACCAGTTCTTAAGGATTAGCAGACTGTACCTCACTCAACCCTATATACTCTAGTACGCTATACCTTACCAGTCCTTAGAAGGACCTTTGTGGAACTAGTAGGTTGTGATTAGCAGACTGTACCTCACTCAACCCTATTTTCTGTAGTACACTATACCTTACCAGTCCTTAGAAGGACTTTTGTGGAACTAGTAGGTTGTGATTAGCAGACTGTACCTCAGTCCCTATACTGATCAAGGACTGTTGCAGAATAGGGCAGCAGTCAGCAGTAGTGCACCTCAACCCTATATATTGTGGACCTATACCAGTCCTTAAGGATTAGCAGACTGTACCTCACTCAACCCTATGTAATCTAGTATGCTATACCTTACCAGTCCTTAGAAGGACCTTTGTGGAACTAGTAGGTTGTGATTATGTGATTAGCAGACTGTGTCTCACTCAACCCTATATACTGCAGTACGCTATACCTTACCAGTCCTTAGAAGGACGTTTGTGGAACTAGTAGGTTGTGATTAGCAGACTGTAGTTCATTCAACCCTATATACTGTAGTACGCTATACCTTAACAGTCCTTAGAAGGACTTTTGTGGAACTAGTAGGTTGTGATTAGCAGACTGTACCTCAGTCCCTATACTCATAAAGGACTGCTGCAGAATAGAGCAGCAGTCAGTAGTAGTGCACCTCAACCCTATATATTGTGGACCTATACCAGTCCTTAAGGATTAGCAGACTGTACCTCGCGAAACCCTATATACTCTAGTACGCTATACCTTACCAGTCCTTAGAAGGACCTTTGTGGAACTAGTAGGTTGTGATTAGCAGACTGTGCCTCACTCAACCCTATATACTGTAGTACGCTATACCTTACCAGTCCTTAGAAGGACCTTTGTGGAACTAGTAGGTTGTGATTAGCAGACTGTACCTCACTCAACCCTATATACTGTAGTACGCTATACCTTACCAGTCCTTAGAAGGACCTTTGTGGAACTAGTAGGTTGTGATTAGCAGACTGTACCTCAGTCCCTATACTGATAAAGGACTGCTGCAGAATAGGGCAGCCTTCAGCAGTAGTGCACCTTAACCCTATATATTGTGGACCTATAACAGTCCTTAAGGATTAGCAGACTGTACCTCACTCAACCCTATATACTCTAGTATGCTATACCTTACCAGTCCTTAGAAGGACCTTTGTGGAACTAGTAGGTTGTGATTAGCAAACTGTACCTCAGTCCCTTAACTGATAAAGGACTGCTGCAGAATAGGGCAGCAGTCAGCAGTAGTGCACCTCAACCCTATATATTGTGGACCTATACCAGTCATTAAGGATTAGCAGACTGTACCTCACTAAACCCTATATACTGTAGTACGCTATACCTTACCAGTCCTTAGAAGGACCTCTGTGGAACTAGCAGGTTGTGATTAGCAGACTGTGCCTCACTCAACCCTATATACTGTAGTACGCTATACCTTACCTGTCCTTAGAAGGACCTTTGTGAAACTAGTAGGTTGTGATTAGCAGACTGTACCTCAGTCTCTATACTGATAAAGGACTGCTGCAGAATAGGGCAGCAGTCAGCAGTAGTGCACCTCAACCCTATATATTGTGGACCTATACCAGTCCTTAAGGATTACCAGACTGTACCTCACTCAACCCTATATACTCTAGTATGCTATACCTTACCAGTCCTTATAAGGACCTTTGTGGAACTAGTAGGTTGTGATTAGCAGACTGTACCTCAGTCTCTATACTGATAAAGGACTGCTGCAGAATAGGGCAGCAGTCAGCAGTAGTGCACCTCGACCCTATATATTGAGGACCTATACCAGTCCTTAAGGATTAACAAGATGTACCTCACTCAACACTATATACTCTAGTACGCTATACCTTACCAGTCCTTAGAAGGATCTTTGTGGAACTAGTAGGTTGTGATTAGCAGACTGTACCTCACTCAACCCTATATACTGCAGTACACTATACCTTACCAGTCCTTATAAGGACCTTTATGGAACTAGTAGGTTGTGATTAGCAGACTGTACCTCAGTCTCTATACTGATAAAGGACTGCTGCAGAATAGGGCAGCAGTCAGCAGTAGTGCACCTCAACCCTATATATTGAGGACCTATACCAGTCCTTAAGGATTAGCAGACTGTACCTCGCAAAACCCTATATACTCTAGTACGCTATACCTTACCAGTCCTTAGAAGCACCTTTGTGGAACTAGTAGGTTGTGATTAGCAGACTGTGCCTCACTCAACCCTATATACTGTAGTACGCTATACCTTACCAGTCCTTAGAAGGACCTTTGTGGAACTAGTAGGTTGTGATTAGCAGACTGTACCTCACTCAACCCTATATACTGTAGTACTCTATACCTTACCAGTCCTTAGAAGGACCTTTGTGGAACTAGTAGGTTGTGATTAGCAGACTGTACCTCAGTCCCTATACTGATAAAGGACTGCTGCAGAATAGGGCAGCCTTCAGCAGTAGTGCACCTCAACCCTATATATTGTGGACCTATAACAGTCCTTAAGGATTAGCAGACTGTACCTCACTCAACCCTATATACTCTAGTACGCTATACCTTACCAGTCCTTAGAAGGACCTTTGTGGAACTAGTAGGTTGTGATTAGCAGACTGTACCTCAGTCCCTTAACTGATAAAGGACTGCTGCAGAATAGGGCAGCAGTCAGCAGTAGTGCACCTCAACCCTATATATTGTGGACCTATACCAGTCATTAAGGATTAGCAGACTGTACCTCAGTAAACCCTATATACTGTAGTACGCTATATCTTACCAGTCCTTAGAAGGATCTCTGTGGAACTAGCAGGTTGTGATTAGCAGACTGTGCCTCACTCAACCCTATATACTGTAGTACGCTATACCTTACCAGTCCTTAGAAGGACCTTTGTGAAACTAGTAGGTTGTGATTACCAGACTGTACCTCACTCAACCTTATATACTGTAGTACGCTATACCTTACCAGTCCTTAGAAGGACCTTTGTGGAACTAGTAGGTTGTAATTAGCAGACTGTACCTCACTCAACCCTATATACTGTATTACGCTATACCTTACCAGTCCTTATAAGGACCTTTGTGGAACTAGTAGGTTGTGATTAGCAGACTGTACCTCAGTCCCTATACTGATAAAGGACTGCTGCAGAATAGGGCAGCAGTCAGCAGTAGTGCACCTCAAGCCTATATATTGTGGACCTATACCAGTCCTTAAGGATTACCAGACTGTACCTCACTCAACCCTATATACTCTAGTACGCTATACCTTACCAGTCCTTAGAAGGATCTTTGTGGAACTAGTAGGTTGTGATTAGCAGACTGTACCTCACTCAACCCTATATACTGCAGTACACTATACCTTACCAGTCCTTATAAGGACCTTTGTGGAACTAGTAGGTTGTGATTAGCAGACTGTACCTCAGTCTCTATACTGATAAAGGACTGCTGCAGAATAGGGCAGCAGTCAGCAGTAGTGCACCTCAACCCTATATATTCAGGACCTATACCCGTCCTTAAGGATTAACAAAATGTACCTCACTCAACCCTATATACTCTAGTACGCTATACCTTACCAGTCCTTAGAAGGACCTTTGTATAACTAGTAGGTTGTGATTAGCAGACTGTACCTCAGTCCCTATACTCATAAAGGACTGCTGCAGAATAGGGCAGCAGTCAGCAGTAGTGCACCTCAACCCTATATATTGTGGACCTATACCAGTCCTTAAGGATTAGCAGACTGTACCTCACTCAACCCTATATACTCTAGTACGCTATACCTTATCAGTCCTTAGAAAGACCTTTGTGGAACTAGTAGGTTGTGATTAACAGACTGTACCTCACTCAACCCTATATACTGAACTACGCTATATCTTACCAGTCATTATAATGACCTTTGTGGAACTAGTAGGTTGTGATTAGCAGACTGTAAATCAGTCCCTATACTGATAAAGGACTGCTGCAGAATAGGGCAACAGTCAGCAGTAGTGCACCTCAACCCTATATATTGTGAAAATATACCAGTCCTTAAGGATTAGCAGACTGTTAGAAAAGTTTTAAATGTTTATTGTGTGACTATTAGAAAAACAATAATCCTGAGACTGATTTGTTAAAAAAACTTACTTCTGAGCACATTATTGTATTAACTCATTGTATTGTTTTGTCTTAATTAACTCCATAGTAAGTTGTAGAATCATTAGATTTAACTAAATATGATAGCCTAAGAATGTACAGGAAACATGGATAGCTAATAAAGGTACTAGTTCGTACCATGACAACGTTATTTATGTTCCCTCAGCCAATAGAAGCACAGAGATGTTATTCTTATGGGGTATGTGAGGGCGTAACACAGTCTTTTGGGAGACATTTTTCTTCAGCTTTCGTCCTGTAAGCATGTCTCTCTGTTGTGGGCCACATCAGAAATAAATTTTCCTGCTTCTCAGAACACCCAGAGTTTTTTTACTGATCACAAGGGAAATTCCTAACCTTTTTGGTCTTTCGAGCCGGGAGCAACACGCTGGTTTTCAGATCAGACTGCCCCGACAACACTTCGGTGAGTATTGGACTTTGAAGCTCACCGACCGATTAAAAGTCCCCCCAATCAAAGTTATTGGTGAAAAAGGGGCAGGGGCAAAAAAGATCTGGATTCCACTGTCTGTTTCCGAGCCTTGTGTGATCCAGTCCAGGTGTTTGAGAGGTAAGATAATTTAAATTATTCTTAATTCTTTCTAAGAGTCTTTTCTTCTCTCTCTTTGCTTCTGGTTTAATGTGTTGTAATTGCCGACATTGGTATTGATCGTATAATATCTAGATGATCCAGTGCTCGTAGACAGAGACACTTGGGGACGTTGTCTAAGGTAAAAAATTACGTCGCCCGCTGTCCAGACAGATAACAAAAAGATTTGAGGTATACCGAATGTCAGAGGTTGAATGCCTGACTATTTAAGCGCTGTTTAGTTAAGTGATCTACAAAGATCACAAGGCTAACTTTCTTCTGTGTGTGTTTACTTTATCTTTGTTCATGTTTAACCCTTTTTGATTCTCTCGATAGTGTGTCTTGTTCGTTTACATGTTTTTTGTGCTGGTATTTCTCAGAAGATAAGAAGCCAAGCACTGCACCCTCTCCCCCTCCCCCTCCCCCTCCCCTCATGTAAGGATTTCTCCTGCTCCTGCAAGAAGTTGTAAATGTTAACCCTTGATTAGCTATGATAATACAGAAGGGTTATATTGTAAATATTGAAACTTAGCATAAAAGAAAAAGAAGGTAGATTGCACTTTGGAGTAAATAGAATGTTGTAGAATTATCAGGTGGCTTGATGAATGTGAAAAGAAAAGAAAAAAAAAAGGCTGAGAATGTTTTCATTGCTATGAAGGTCAAGAAGCTGTTTCTCAGAAACAAGAAAATGCAGATTGCCTGACAGAGGTTAATTTGTGCATCTGTGAAAATATTAGGACTTTTGGTGGGAAAGAGTCTGAATAATAGTCTTAAAGTAAATATTTATATTGGATTGGAGTTGATGATGCAATGCTGTTTATATTTGGGTACACTTATAAAGTCAAAAGGCTAAGTTCAAAAAAGGTATGGGTTGGAAATGGCGGAGTATTGGCTTCAGCATGCTAGAATTAGGGTAGAAGGAAAAAGAACAAAGGAAAAATGCCAAGCCCAATAGCCCCTAGTGGACAAAGAGGATGATCTCATCTGCTGTACCCAGAGACCACCTCCCTATAATGGTCCTCCCCCTCAGGTGCAAGTAACTGCCCAGAGTAACACCTTCCCTGTGATATCCACCCCTGTCAAAGGAACCGCCTCTGAACAAAACCCCAACTCCACTTCCTCAATCTCTCCAGACAGTAGTTCAGTCCTGGAGATGAACAGATCGATCCTTGAAACATTAACTGACGCCATAACTCATGCACTAGGTGCCCCAGCAGGAGCCAAGAGACTAAGTAAACCTCCTATTAGGTATGGTGTGGAGGACGGTGAGGAACACCCCTGCGCCCCAGAAAATGCACAGGGACGGGGGGATCCATTGCCTCCAGAAAGCCCAGACTTAGGAAACAGGTTGACTGCCCTACTGAACAGATGCCAGCTTAGATGGGTACAACGGACTGATTGGCAAAAAATAAATATGACAGTACAAGAAGACAAAGAAAGTGTCAGTGACTACCTAAATAAATTACGAGAGATTTTTAGAGTGTTCTCCGGGTTCCCCGAAGCGGAGGATGTGTATAGTGCATATTAACAACAGCTAAAGATTGTTTTTTTTTTTAAAGGATTGCATTGTTAAAAACATGGTTACTTACCGAACTGCATCAGTTTTAGATGTTTTACAATATGCTAAGCATTCTGAGAAGTATTTAAAAGCAAAAAAGAATGTGAAAGTAAAGGTTTTTGTGCAAGGTGATGGAGAGGAGGATGCAGAAGAGTACACTGCTGAGGCAAAACCAGAGGGGTCTCATAGAGGAAGAGGCACAGGTGGTTTTAGAGGAAGGATTACTCTACAGAATTAGACAGTGCAACGAGAGTACTTCCACCCTGTGTACAAGCACTGGTAGCATCAGCGGTGTAGTGGTTAGCACTCTCGCCTAGCAGTGAAGGGGGTCACTGGTTCGAATCCCAATCATGGTGCTGCCTGCCTGGAATTTGCATGTACTCCCTGTGCCTGCGTGGATTTCCTCCGGGTGCTCTGGTTTCCTCCCGCACTCCGGGGACATGCAGGTGGGTTGATTGGCTTCTGTCCCGGTTTGGCCCTGGTATATGAATGGGGACGTTGGATCCTTGGGGGTGGAGAACGATGTGGGTGTACAGGGGTAGGGGCTAGACGCTCACTCAGGCTGAACCGGATGGACTGGTGTCTTTATTCAACTTTACTAACTGAAAAGGTACCACATGCAGTGTTTGTTATCCTGTTACAACAAAAGGTATCACATTTGAGCCCAGCACGACACCTTTCCTGCATGACAATACTCTTGACACAACCTCACTTAACAATACAGAGGTGTACTACATTAAAACCATCCACACTACTACTACTTCCTACTGACGGGTATAAACATGACTGCACTGCTGCCATCACTGAAAAGGTACTGCCATGAAGTGATCTGAAAGATGTACCATTATCTAACTCTGACATGATACTTTTTGTTGATGGTTCTAGTAAGAAAAATCCAGATGGCACAAATGCAACAGGATATGCAGTAGTGACACAGGATGAGATTTTGGAAGCAGGGCCACTACCAAAACATTATTCAGCACAAGTTGCAGAACTTGTAGCACTGACAAGAGCATGTATACTGTCAGAAGGAAAATCTGTAACCATATACACTGACAGTCAATATGCCTTTTCAACAGTGCATGTTTTTGCACAACAATGGAAAAACAGGGGGATGGTCACCTCCAGTGGTAAACCAATTTCACATACGGACTTCATTTTAGAAATCCTAGATGCAATACAGTTACCAAAAAAGCTTGCAATCTGTAAATGTCAAGCACACACAAAATATACGGACCCCATCTCAAAGGGAAATAAAAGGGCAGATGAAGCTGCACATAAAATAATGACGAGAAATCATAGTGATAGATCATACAGTCCTTACTGATATGCAGCAAAATGCCCCCCTGGGGAAAACAATATTGGAAAACAAAGGGTTACACAATAATTGATGACATTTACACATCACCTGAAGGGAAACCGGTATTACCAAAATCTTTATTTAGGTATGCAGCAGTATTGACACATGGAGTAACGCATGTGTCAAACAGGGGGGTGACTGAGATGTTAAATAAAGTATGTACAGCCTATGGATTCACAAATTACTCAAAAAACTTTTTGCTCTCAATGTCTTATATGTGCAAGGCACAATGCTCAGGGAGGTATAAGACCACAGAAAGGGAAGTTCCCTACACCACAATATCCATTCCAACACATTTGCATGGATTTTATTGAATTAGACAAATGTGAAAGGAAGAAATATTGTTTGGTACCCAGGCACCCTGACCAAATGGGTGGAGATATTCCCGACAGGAAGTGCAGATGCACAGACTGTAGCCAAAGCATTACTAAGAGATATTATTCCTAGATTTGGAATCCCTGAAAGGATTTACAGTGATAATGGACCCCATTTTGTACTTAACAAATATACAACATTTGATAGAAGTGATGAGAATTAAAGGAAAATACCATTGTGCCTATCATTCCCAATCAGCTGGATTGGTAGAAAGACATAATGGCATTCTAAAAAGCAAACTGAGAAAAGTTATGGAAGAAATAGGTAAAAATAATTGGATGTATTGCCTCCTAGTAGCTGTGACCAGTATGTATATCACACCCACAAAAGAAGATGAAAAAGGTGCATGTGGGAGATTGAGGTCTCAATAAAAAGTAATAAGAAAAAAAGCAGTGGTAACTCCCCAAGGTGGGATGGTCCTTTCAAAGTCCTTTTAACTACCCCTACTGTGATAAGGATTGCAGAGAGGTCTACCTGGATTCACCAGTCCCATTGTAAAAAGGTTTTACAGGCAGAGTAGGGCCAGTTGGCTACAAGAGGTCCAGAAAATCCGGCTACAAAGGGAGGTCTCACACAAGGTGGGACTTGTCTCAAACCGGTGAAGTCTCCCTCCCCTTCCAACTCCCCTATCCTATCCGCTGGAACTCTGTAGCTGGTTAGGATGAAAGGGACAGTAATTATCCTTGGGTTACTGGTGACTCTAGGAGAGGCATCCATAAGAGGGGGTAGGCGCTATGGAAGAGTAGAGGAACCTTTGAATTGGGAAAGAACAGGAAAAGCTTTAAATCTAACCTTTATAGAGGGAATAACTAGCACTATACTGGTAGACTTCTGTCAGGTTGCAGATTGTGGGGATACTACTGGGGCTAGAGGACTTCTATGGGCAGATAAATATATCTGCTGGCTCTGGAATAAGGCAGGATGTCAAGCATGGGATCAGGCCCTATGGACTACAGCGCATCAAGATTGGGGGTATAATAAACCAGGGGCTAAAAAGAGTGGTATAAAGGAGAGACTCATAATCACAAAAGCGGCCAACTCCCCCTGCACAAATAGTAAGAACTGTAACCAACTATTAATAACATTAACGGAGCCGAGGAAGGAAGATCAGCGGTTGTATTCCATGGGAGCATGGGTGTCAGGAACTGACCCCTCAGGAACATTTTTCCTTGAGGTATTACCACCTAATAAAATTAAACAACAGGAAAAAGTAGACTCAGAAGGGAAAGAAGAAGGCCATACTAAAATAGAAGTTCTGAGTAAAACTATAAGATTCACTAACCTAACAATAGAAGATGCCATAGCTTTGGAGACGGGCTACCAAGAAAAAAATGAGTGGTTAGAATGGTTGAGGTACACGGTTAGAACTCTGAAAAAGGAAAACTGTTTGGTTTGTGCCAGAGCCAGACCACATTTAGCAACAGTTCCTTTTCCTCTAGATCACAATACAGATCCAGAAGGTTTAAAATGTATGTTGTATAATAAGAGCTATAAACCTGAAACAAATTCTACTTGTCACACATTGAGTTTGTTGTTTCCCCCAGTACAGAGACCTCAGATACCTCCAGCGGTTACCGCTTATCCGGGCAATTTTACTTGTTTTGCACTCCCAGGGAACCGTAGCGCGGTGGATCTTGGGTCATTACCTGATGACTACTGTGTGGAGAGGATTAACACGGACAACGGTGACTGGGTTGAACATGACATTCAGAGAGCTGATGTCTGGTGGATGTGTGGGGATAAGAAACTGCGAGCTAGACTACCAGCCAATGCCCAAGGGGATTGCGCTATGGTCCAGCTGGCTATGCCCCTGAGAATCCTGTCAGAATACCCGTGGACTAAGAGTCACCGACAGTATCGTAGGGACACCTCTCCCTTGGGGTCATTTGACTCTCAGATCTACATAGATGAGATTGGGGTTCCTCGCGGGGTGCCGGACGAGTTTAAAGCCAGGAATCAGGTGACAGCTGGGTTTGAGTCTCTTCTCTGGTGGGTGACTATAAATAAAAATGTTGACTGGATTAATTATATATATTATAACCAACAACGATTTGTAAACTATACTAGGGATGCTGTGAAGGGCCTAGCAGAACAGTTGGCCCCCACATCTCTAATGGCCTGGCAGAACCGAATGGCTTTAGATATGGTCTTAGCTGAAAGAGGAGGGGTATGCAAAATGTTTGGTAGCATGTGTTGTACATTTATCCCCTACAATACAGCTCCTGGAGAGACAGTGACCAGAGCCTTGGAAGGACTGACTGCGCTATCGAATGAATTGGCGGAAAACTCAGGTATTAATGATCCATTCACAACTTGGCTTGAAGGATGGTTCGGTAAATGGACTGGATTTATCACATCATGTTTCATCTCAATCTCTGTGGCTTTGGCTGTTTTGGTCACTTGCGGATGCTGCTGCATTCCCTGTATTCGAGGACTTTCACAAAAACTCATTGAAACTGCAGTCTCAAGAACAATGTATCAAACCCTCTCTACCTCTGAGGAGACCTATGTGGACATTGAAGCCCAACTTAATGACATACAGTCCGAAAGTGTATAACACAGGGACTTTCATCGAAATGTGTTGAGATAAAATAGTCACACAAAGAGGAGGGAATGTTAGAAAAGTTTTAAATGTTTATTGTGTGACTATTAGAAAAACAATAATCCTGAGACTGATTTGTTAAAAAAACTTACTTCTGAGCACATTATTGTATTAACTCATTGTATTGTTTTGTCTTAATTAACTCCATAGTAAGTTGTAGAATCATTAGATTTAACTAAATATGATAGCCTAAGAATGTACAGGAAACATGGATAGCTAATAATAAAGGTACTAGTTCGTACCATGACAACGTTATTTATGTTCCCTCAGCCAATAGAAGCACAGAGATGTTATTCTTATGGGGTATGTGAGGGCGTAACACAGTCTTTTGGGAGACATTTTTCTTCAGCTTTCGTCCTGTAAGCATGTCTCTCTGTTGTGGGCCACATCAGAAATAAATTTTCCTGCTTCTCAGAACACCCGGAGTTTTTTTACTGATCACAAGGGAAATTCCTAACACAGACTGTACCTCACTCAACCCTATATACTCTAGTACGCTATACCTTACCAGTCCTTATAAGGACCTTTGTGGAACTAGTAGGTTGCGATTAGCAGACTGTACCTCAGTCCCTATACGGATCAAGGACTGCTGCAGAATAGGGCAGCAGTCAGCAGTAGTGCACCTCAACACTATATATTGTGGACCTATACCAGTCCTTAAGGATTAGCAGACTGTACCTCACTCAACCCTATATACTCTAGTACGCTATACCTTACCAGTCCTTAGAAGGACCTTTGTGGAACTAGTAGGTTGTGATTAGCAAACTGTACCTCAGTGCCTATACTGATAAAGGACTGCTGCAGAATAGGGCAGCAGTCAGCAGTAGTTCACCTCAACCCTATGTATTGTGGACCTATACCAGTCCTTAAGGATTAGCAGACTGTACCTCACTCAACCCTATATACTCTTGTACACTATACCTTACCAGTCCTTAGAAGGACCTTTGTGGAACTAGTAGGTTGTGATTAGCAGCCTGTACCTCACTCAACCCTATATACTGTACTACGCTATACCTTACCAGTCCTTATAAGGACCTTTGTGGAACTAGTAGGTTGTGATTAGGGATGAGCCGAACACCCCCCTGTTCGGTTCGCACCAGAACCTGCGAACAGACCTAAACTTCGTGTGAACTTTAGAACCCTATTAAAGTCTATGGGACTCGAACGTTCACAATCTAAAGTGCTCATTTTAAAGGGTAATATGAAAGTTACTGTCCTAAAAAGTGTTTGGGGACCCGGGTCCTGCCCCAGGGGACATGGATCAATGCAAAAAAAAGTTTTAAAAACGGCCGTTTTTTCAGGAGCAGTGATTTTAATAATGATTAAAGTGAAACAATAAAAGTGTAATATTCCTTTAAATTTCGTAGCTGGGGGGTATCTATAGTATGCCTGTGAAGGGGCGCATGTTTCTGGTGCTTAGAACTGTCGCTGCACAAAGTGTCATTTGTGCAGGAAAAAAAGTCTTTTAAAATCACTTGCGGCTAAATTGTCGGGTCTCCGTAATACAGAGAACACTCAATGAGTGTTCTCTGTATTAGCCGACAATTCATTCATTCATTGATTAAAAAAAAAAAAAAAAAAAAAAAAAAAGCGTGGGGGTTCCCCTAAATTCAATCAAAAGGCCCTTCAGGTCTGACATGGATATTAAGGGGAACCCCGTGTCAAATTAAAAAAAAAAATTGACGTGGGGGTCCCCCCAAATATCCATACCAGACCCTAAAGGTCTGATATGGATATTAAGGGGAACCCCGCATCAAATTAAAAAAAAAAATTGACGTGGGGGTCCCCCTAAATATCCATACCAGACCCTTTATCCGAGCACGCAACCTGGCAGGCCGCAGGAAAAGAGGGGGGGACGAGAGAGCGCCCCCCCCTCCCTCCTGAACCGTACCAGGCCACATACCCTCAACATTGGGAGGATGCTTTGGGGGTCTGTGACCCCTCAAAGCACCTTGTCCCCATGTTGATAAGGACAAGGGCCTCATCCTCACAACCCTGGCCGTTGGTTGTGAGGGTCTGCGGGCGGGGGGCTTATCAGAATCTGGAAGCCCCCTTTAACAAGGGGACCCCCAGATCCCGGCCCCCCCCCCTGTTTGAAATGGTAAGGGGGTACAAAAGTACCCCTACCATTTCACAAAGAAAGTGTCAAAATGGTTAAATAAGACAAACACACTTTTGAAAAATTCCTTTATAAAAAAAAAAAAAAAAATATTCCAGCGGTGCTAATCCACTCTTGCTATCCAGCGACGGGTCTCCGGGGTCCAGCGATGGATGATCATGTCCAGCGATGGATGATCATATCCAGCGACGGGGGATCTCTCAGTCCAGCGCTGTCCATACCTCCTTCTTCTGTCTCCACTGCGGAGACACTGCAGAGAGCCGAGCGCTGACATTTCTTATATTGGAAGGGCGGGGCCACCCGTCACCTGACCCCGCCCCTCTGACGCAGGAGAGGGAAGCCAGGGGTTCCCCAGTGACGTGTGGGTGACCCCGCCCCCTCTGATGTAACGGAAACCTGCGTTACATCAGAGGGGGCGGGGTCACCCACACGTCACTGGCCCACTGACCCACACGGGTGGCCCCGCCCTCCCAATATAAGAAATGTCAGCGCTCGGCTCTCTGCAGTGTCTCCGCAGTGGAGACAGAAGAAGGAGGTATGGACAGCGCTGGACTGAGAGATCCCCCGTCGCTGGATATGATCATCCATCGCTGGACCCCGGAGACCCGTCGCTGGATAGCAAGAGTGGATTAGCACCGCTGGAATTTTTTTTTTATTTTTTTTATTTTTAATAAAGGAATTTTTCAAAAGTGTGTTTGTCTTATTTAACCATTTTGACACTTTCTTTGTGAAATGGTAGGGGTACTTTTGTACCCCCTTACCATTTCAAACAGGGGGGGGGCCGGGATCTGGGGGTCCCCTTGTTAAAGGGGGCTTCCAGATTCTGATAAGCCCCCCGCCCGTAGACCCTCACAACCAACGGCCAGGGTTGTGAGGATGAGGCCCTTGTCCTTATCAACATGGGGACAAGGTGCTTTGAGGGGTCACAGACCCCCAAAGCATCCTCCCAATGTTGAGGGTATGTGGCCTGGTACGGTTCAGGAGGGAGGGGGGGCCGCTCTCTCGTCCCCCCCTCTTTTCCTGCGGCCTGCCAGGTTGCGTGCTCGGATAAAGGGTCTGGTATGGATATTTAGGGGGACCCCCACGTCAATTTTTTTTTAAAATTTGATGCGGGGTTCCCCTTAATATCCATATCAGACATGAAGGGCCTTTTGATTGAATTTAGGGGAACCCCCACGCTTTTTTTTTTTTTTTTTTTTAAATCAATGAATGAATGAATTGTCGGCTAATACAGAGAACACTCATTGAGTGTTCTCTGTATTACGGAGACCCGTCAATTTAGCCGCAAGTGATTTTAAAAGACTTTTTTTCCTGCACAAATGACACTTTGTGCAGCGACAGTTCTAAGCACCAGAAACATGCGCCCCTTCACAGGCATACTATAGATACCCCCCAGCTACGAAATTAAAAGGAATATTACACTTTTATTGTTTCACTTTAATCATTATTAAAATCACTGCTCCTGAAAAAACGGCCGTTTTTAAAACTTTTTTTTGCATTGATCCATGTCCCCTGGGGCAGGACCCAGGTCCCCAAACACTTTTTAGGACAGTAACCTGCATATTACCCTTTAAAATGAGCACTTTAGATTTCTCCCATAGACTTGTATAGGGTGTTCCGGCTTTTCGAATTTGCTGCGAACAGCCCAAATTGTTCACTGTTCGCTGAACAGGCGAACAGGCAATGTTCGAGTAGAACATGAGTTCGACTCGAACTCGAAGCTCATCCCTAGTTGTGATTAGCAGACTGTACCTCAGTCCCTATACTGATAAAGGACTGCTGCAGAATAGGGCAGCAGTCAGCAGTAGTGCACCTCAACCCTATATATTGTGGACCTATACCAGTCCTTAAGGATTAGCAGACTGTACCTCACTCAACCCTATATACTCTAGTACGCTATACCTTACCGGTCCTTAGAAGGACCTTTGTGGAACTAGTAGGTTGAGATTAGCAGACTGTACCTCAGTCCCTATACTGATAAAGGACTGCTGCAGAATAGGGCAGCAGTCAGCAGTAGTGCACCTCAACCCTATATATTGTGGACCTATACCAGTCCTTAAGGATTAGAAGACTGTATCTCACTCAACCCTATATACTCTAGTACGCTATACCTTACCGGTCCTTAGAAGGACCTTTGTGGAACTAGTAGGTTGAGATTAGCAGACTGTACCTCAGTCCCTATACTGATAAAGGACTGCTGCAGAATAGGGCAGCAGTCAGCAGTAGTGCACCTCAACCCTATATATTGTGGACCTATACCAGTCCTTAAGGATTAGAAGACTGTATCTCACTCAACCCTATATACTCTAGTACGCTATACCTTACCAGTCCTTAGAAGGACCTTTGTGGAACTAGTAGGTTGTGATTAGCAGACTGTACCTCACTCAACCCTATATACTGTACTACAATATACCTTACCAGTCCTTATAAGGACCTTTGTGGAACTAGTAGGTTGTGATTAGCAGACTGTACCTCAGTCCCTATACTGGTAAAGGACTGCTGCAGATTAGGGCAGCAGTCAGTAGTAGTGCACCTTAAACCCTATATATTGTGGTCCTATACCAGTCCTTAAGGATTAGCAGACTGTACCTCACTCAACCCTATATACCCTAGTATGCTATACCTTACCAGTCCTTAGAAGGACCTTTGTGGAACTAGTAGGTTGTGATGAGCAGACTGTACCTCAGTCCCTATACTGATAAAGGACTGCTGCAGAATAGGGCAGCAGTCAGCAGTAGTGCACCTCAACCCTATATATTGTGGACCTATACCAGTCCTTAAGGATTAGCAGACTTATCTCACTCAACCCTATATACTCTAGTACGCTATACCTTACCAGTCCTTAGAAGGCCCTTTGTGGAACTAGTAGGTTGTGATTAGCAGACTGTACCTCAGTCCCTATACTGATAAAGGACTGCTGCAGAATAGGGCAGCAGTCAGCAGTAGTGCACCTCAACCCTATATATTGAGGACCTATACCAGTCCTTAAGGATTAACAAAATGTACCTCACTCAACACTATATACTCTAGTACGCTATACCTTACCAGTCCTTAGAAGGATCTTTGTGGAACTAGTAGTTTGTGATTAGCAGACTGTACCTCACTCAACCCTATATACTGCAGTACACTATACCTTACCAGTCCTTATAAGGACCTTTGTGGAACTAGTAGGTTGTGATTAGCAGACTGTACCTCAGTCTCTATACTGATAAAGGACTGCTGCAGAATAGGGCAGCAGTCAGCAGTAGTGCACCTCAACCCTATATATTGAGGACCTATACCAGTCCTTAAGGATTAACAAAATGTACCTCACTCAACCCTATATACTCTAGTACGCTATACCTTACCAGTCCTTAGAAGGACCTTTGTATAACTAGTAGGTTGTTATTAGCAGACTGTACCTCAGTCCCTATACTCATAAAGGACTGCTGCAGAATAGGGCAGCAGTCAGCAGTAGTGCACCTCAACCCTATATATTGTGGACCTATACCAGTCCTTAAGGATTA
This sequence comes from Lithobates pipiens, assembly GCF_037356315.1. Lineage (NCBI taxonomy): Eukaryota > Metazoa > Chordata > Amphibia > Anura > Ranidae > Lithobates > Lithobates pipiens. The sequence goes on from NW_027507875.1 coordinate 1,532,532, forward strand.
GCAGACTGTCCCTCACTCAACCCTATATACTCTAGTACGCTATACCTTATCAGTCCTTAGAAAGACCTTTGTGGAACTAGTAGGTTGTGATTAACAGACTGTACCTCACTCAACCCTATATACTGATCTACGCTATATCTTACCAGTCCTTATATTGACCCTTGTGGAACTAGTAGGTTGTGATTAGCAGACTGTATCTCAGTCCCTATACTGATAAAGGACTGCTGCAGAATAGGGCAACAGTCAGCAGTAGTGCACCTCAACCCTATATATTGTGAAAATATACCAGTCCTTAAGGATTAGCAGACTGTACCTCACTCAACCCTATATACTCTAGTACGCTATACCTTACCAGTCCTTATAAGGACCTTTGTGGAACTAGTAGGTTGCGATTAGCAGACTGTACCTCAGTCCCTATACTGATCAAGGACTGCTGCAGAATAGGGCAGCAGTCAGCAGTAGTGCACCTCAACACTATATATTGTGGACCTATGCCAGTCCTTAAGGATTAGCAGACTGTACCTCACTCAACCCTATATACTCTAGTACGCTATACCTTACCAGTCCTTAGAAGGACCTTTGTGGAACTAGTAGGTTGTGATTAGCAGACTGTACCTCACTCAACCCTATATACTGTACTACGATATACCTTACCAGTCCTTATAAGGACCTTTGTGGAACTAGTAGGTTGTGATTAGCAGACTGTACCTCAGTCCCTATACTGGTAAAGGACTGCTGCAGATTAGGGCAGCAGTCAGTAGTAGTGCACCTCAACCCTATATATTGTGGTCCTATACCAGTCCTTAAGGATTAGCAGACTGTACCTCACTCAACCCTATATACTCTAGTACGCTATACCTTACCAGTCCTTAGAAGGACCTTTTGTGGAACTAGTAGGTTGTGATTAGCAGACTGTACCTCAGTCCCTATACTGATAAAGGACTGCTGCAGAATAGGGCAGCAGTGAGCAGTAGTGCACCTCAACCCTATATATTGTGGACCTATACCAGTCCTTAAGGATTAGCAGACGGTATCTCACTCAACCCTATATACTCTAGTACGCTATACCTTACCAGTCCTTAGAAGGCCCTTTGTGGAACTAGTAGGTTGTGATTAGCAGACTGTACCTCAGTCCCTATACTGATAAAGGACTGCTGCAGAATAGGGCAGCAGTGAGCAGTAGTGCACCTCAACCCTATATATTGTGGACCTATACCAGTCCTTAAGGATTAGCAGACTGTACCTCACTCAACCCTATATACTCTAGTACGCTATACCTTACCAGTCCTTAGAAGGACCTTTGTGGAACTAGTAGGTTGTGATTAGCAGACTGTACCTCAGTCCCTATACTGATAAAGGACTGCTGCAGAATAGGGCAGCAGTCAGCAGTAGTGCACCTCAACCCTATATATTGTGGACCTATACCAGTCCTTAAAGAGGAAGTAAATCCTGATGGGTTTACTTCCTATTTCATTCCCTGCAAAGGCAAGCAGAATGGACTACTATGCATCGCATAGTAGCCCATTATGTGTCACTTACCTGACACAGGAGCCAGCGATGTCACCGCTGTCCCCTGTAGTCCGGCGCATCCATCTTTTCAGTGGGGTCTCGCAGCTCAGCCGCTGTCATTCGGCGGAGCCGCGACGACGTCACTCCTGCGCATGCGCACGGGAGCCGACACGCGCGGCAGCTACGTTTTTGGAAATGCCACACTCAGTGCGCCTGCGCGCCGCTATCTACGGCGCATGCGCCGTAGACAGCGGTGCCTGTCTTTGGGCAAATATCTCCTAAACCGTATAGGTTTAGGAGATATTTCTTGGACCTACAGGTAAGCCTTAATCTAGGCTTACCTGTAGGTCAAAGTGGTTTGTAAGGGTTTACAACCACTTTAAAGATTAGCAGACTGTACCTCACTCAACCCTATATACTCTAGTACGCTATACCTTACCAGTCCTTAGAAGGACCCTTGTGGAACTAGTAGGTTGTGATTAGCAGACTGTATCTCAGTCCCTATACTGATAAAGGACTGCTGCAGAATAGGGCAGCAGTCAGCAGTAGTGCACCTCAACCCTATATATTGTGGACCTATACCAGTCCTTAAGGATTAGCAGACAGTACCTCACTCAAGCCTATATACTCTAGTACGCAATAGCTTACCAGTCCTTATAAGGACCTTTGTGGAACTAGTAGGTTGTGATTAGCAGACTGTACCTCATTTCCTATACTGATAAAGGACTGCTGCAAAATAGGGCATCAGTCAGCAGTAGTGCACCTCAACCCTATATATTGTGGACCTATACCAGTCCTTAAGGATTAGAAGAGTGTACCTCACTCAACCATATATACTCTAGTACGCTATACCTTACCAGTCCTTAGAAGGACCTTTGTGGAACTAGTAGGTTGTGATTAGCAGACTGTATCTCAGTCCCTATACTGATCAAGGACTGCTGCAGAATAGGGCAGCAGTCAGCAGTAGTGCACCTCAACCCTATATATTGTGGACCTATACCAGTCCTTAAGGATTAGCAGACTGTACTTCACTCAACCCTATATACTCTAGTACACTATACCTTACCAGTCCTTAGAAGGACCTTTGTGGAACTAGTAGGTTGTGATTAGCAGACTGTACATCACTCAACCCTATATACTGTACTACGATATACCTTACCAGTCCTTATAAGGACCTTTGTGGAACTAGTAGGTTGTGATTAGCAGACTGTACCTCAGTCCCTATACTGGTAAAGGACTGCTGCAGATTAGGGCAGCAGTGAGCAGTAGTGCACCTCAACCCTATATATTGTGGTCCTATACCAGTCCTTAAGGATTAGCAGACTGTACCTCACTCAACCCTATATACTCTAGTACGCTATACCTTACCGGTCCTTAGAAGGACCTTTGTGGAACTAGTAGGTTGTGATTAGCAGACTGTACCTCAGTCCCTATACTGATAAAGGACTGCTGCAGAATAGGGCAGCAGTGAGCAGTAGTGCACCTCAACCCTATATATTGTGGACCTATACCAGTCCTTAAGGATTAGCAGACTGTACCTCACTCAACCCTATATACTCTAGTATGCTATACCTTACCAGTCCTTAGAAGGACCTTTGTGGAACTAGTAGGTTGTGATTAGCAGACTGTACCTCACTCAACCCTATATACTGTACTATGCTTTACCTTACCAGTCCTTATAAGGACCTTTGTGGAACTAGTAGGTTGTGATTAGCAGACTGTACCTCAGTCCCTATACTGATAAAGGACTGCTGCAGAATAGGGCAGCAGTCAGCAGTAGTGCACCTCAACCCTATATATTGTGGACCTATACCAGTCCTTAAAGAGGAAGTAAATCCTGATGGGTTTACTTCCTATTTCATTTCCTGCAAAGGCAAAGCAGAATGGACTACTATGCATCGCATAGTAGCCCATTATGTGTCACTTACCTGACACAGGAGCCAGCGATGTCACCGCGGTCCCCTGTAGTCCGGCGCATCCATCTTTTCAGTGGGGTCTCGCAGCTCAGCCGCTGTCATTCGGCGGAGCCGCGATGACGTCACTCCCGCACATGCGCACGGGAGCCGACACGCGCGGCAGCTAAGTTTTTGGAAATGCCACGCTCAGTGCGCCTGCGCGCCGCTATCTACGGCGCATGCGCTGTAGACAGCGGTGCCTGTCTTCGGGCAAATATCTCCAAAACCGTATAGGTTTAGGAGATATTTCTTGGACCTACAGGTAAGCCTTAATCTAGGCTTACCTGTAGGTCAAAGTGGTTTGTAAGGGTTTACAACCACTTTAAAGATTAGCAGACTGTACCTCACTCAACCCTATATACTAGTACGCTATACCTTACCAGTCCTTAGAAGGACCTTTGTGGAACTAGTAGGTTGTGATTAGCAGACTGTATCTCAGTCCTTATACTGATAAAGGACTGTTGCAGAATAGGGCAGCAGTCAGCAGTAGTGCACCTCAACCCTATATATTGTGGACCTATACCAGTCCTTAAGGATTAGCAGACTGTACCTCACTCAACCCTATATACTCTAGTACGCTACACCTTACCAGTCCTTAGAAGAACCTTTGTGGAACTAGTAGGTTGTGATTAACAGACAGTACCTCACTCAACCCTATATACTCTAGTACGCAATACCTTACCAGTCCTTATAAGGACCTTTGTGGAACTAGTAGGTTGTGATTAGCAGACTGTACCTCATTTCCTATACTGATAAAGGACTGCTGCAAAATAGGGCAGCAGTCAGCAGTAGTGCACCTCAACCCTATATATTGCGGACCTATACCAGTCCTTAAGGATTAGAAGAGTGTACCTCACTCAACCATATATACTCTAGTACGCTATACCTTACCAGTCCTTAGAAGGACCTTTGTGGAACTAGTAGGTTGTGATTAGCAGACTGTATCTCAGTCCCTATACTGATCAAGGACTGCTGCAGAATAGGGCAGCAGTCAGCAGTAGTGCACCTCAACCCTATATATTGTGGACCTATACCAGTCCTTAAGGATTAGCAGACTGTACTTCACTCAACCCTATATACTCTAGTACACTATACCTTACCAGTCCTTAGAAGGACCTTTGTGGAACTAGTAGGTTGTGATTAGCAGACTGTACATCACTCAACCCTATATACTGTACTACGCTATACCTTACCAGTCCTTATAAGGACCTTTGTGGAACCAGTAGGTTGTGATTAGCAGACTGCACCTCAGTCCCTATACTGATAAAGGACTGCTGCAGAATAGGGCAGCAGTCAGCAGTAGTGCACCTCAACCCTATATATTGTGGACCTATACCAGTCCTTAAGGATTAGCAGACTGTACCTCACTCAACCCTATATACTCTTCTACGCTACACCTTACCAATCCTTAGAAGGACCTTTGTGGAACTAGTAGGTTGTGATTAGCAGACTGTGCCTCACTCAACCCTATATACTGTACTACGCTATACCTTACCAGTCCTTATAAGGACCTTTGTGGAACTAGTAGGTTGTGATTAGCAGACTGTACTTCAGTCCCTATACTGATAATGGACTGCTGCAGAATAGGGCAGCAGTCAGCAGTAGTGCACCTAAACCCTATATATTGTGGACCTATACCAGTCCTTAAGGATTTGCAGACTGTACCTCACTCAACCCTATGTACTGTACTACGCTATACCTTACCAGTCCTTATAAGGACCTTTGTTGAACTAGTAGGTTGTGATTAGCAGACTGTACCTCAGTCCCTATACTGATAAAGGACTGCTGCAGAATAGGGCAGCAGTCAGCAGTAGTGCACCTTAAACCCTATATATTGTGGACTTATACCAGTCCCAAAGGATTAGCATACTGTACCTCACTCAACCCTATATACTCTAGTACGCTATACCTTACCAGTCCTTAGAAGGACCTTTGTGGAACTAGTAGGTTGTGATTAGCAGACTGTACCTCACTCAACCCTATATACTGTACTACGCTATACCTTACCAGTCCTTATAAGGACCTTTGTGGAACTAGTAGGTTGTGATTAGCAGACTGCACCTCAGTCCCTATACTGATAAAGGACTGCTGCAGAATAGGGCAGCAGTCAGCAGTAGTGCACCTCAACCCTATATATTGTGGACCTATACCAGTCCCAAAGGATTAGCAGATTGTACCTCACTCAAAACTATATTCTCTAGTACGCTATACCTTACCAGTCTTTAGAAGGACCTTTGTGGAACTAGTAGGTTGTGATTAGCAGACTGTACCTCAGTCCCTATACTGATAAAGGACTGCTGCAGAATAGGGCAGCAGTCAGCAGTAGTGCACCTCCACCCTATATATTGTGGACCTATACCAGTCCTTAAGGATTAGCAGACTGTACCTCACTCAACCCTATATACTCTTGTACACTATACCTTACCAGTCCTTAGAAGGACCTTTGTGGAACTAGTAGGTTGTGATTAGCAGCCTGTACCTCACTCAACCCTATATACTGTACTACGCTATACCTTACCAGTCCTTATAAGGACCTTTGTGGAACTAGTAGGTTGTGATTAGCAGACTGTACCTCAGTCCCTATACTGATAAAGGACTGCTGCAGAATAGAGCAGCAGTCAGCAGTAGTGCACCTTAAACCCTATATATTGTGGACCTATACCAGTCCTTAAGGATTTGCAGACTGTACCTCACTCAACCCTATGTACTGTACTACGCTATACCTTACCAGTCCTTATAAGGACCTTTGTTAAACTAGTAGGTTGTGATTAGCAGACTGTACCTCACTCAACCCTATATACTGTACTACGCTATACCTTACCAGTCCTTATAAGGACCTTTGTGGAACTAGTAGGTTGTGATTAGCAGACTGTACCTCAGTCCCTATACTGATATAGGACTGCTGCAGAATAGGGCAGCAGTCAGCAGTAGTGCACCTCAACCCTATATATTGTGGACCTATACCAGTCCCAAAGGATTAGCAGATTGTACCTCACTCAACCCTATATTCTCTAGTACGCTATACCTTACCAGTCTTTAGAAGGACCTTTGTGGAACTAGTAGGTTGTGATTAGCAGACTGTACCTCAGTCCCTATACTGATAAAGGACTGCTGCAGAATAGGGCAGAAGTCAGCAGTAGTGCACCTCAACCCTATATATTGTGGACCTATACCAGTCCTTAAAGATTAGCAGACTGTACCTCACTCAACCCTATATCCTCTTGTACACTATACCTTACCAGTCTTTATAAGGACCTTTGTGGAACTAGTAGGTTGTGATTAGCAGCCTGTACCTCACTCAACCCTATATACTGTACTACGCTATACCTTACCAGTCCTTATAAGGACCTTTGTGGAACTAGTAGGTTGTGATTAGCAGACTGTACCTCAGTCTCTATACTGATAAAGGACTGCTGCAGAATAGGGCAGCAGTCAGCAGTAGTGCACCTCAACCCTATATATTGTGGATCTATACCAGTCCTTAAGGATTAGCAGACTGTACCTCACTCAACCCTATATACTCTAGTACGCTATACCTTACCAGTCCTTAGAAGGACCTTTGTGGAACTAGTAGGTTGTGATTAGCAGACTGTACCTCACTCAACCCTATATACTGTACTACGCTATACCTTACCAGTCCTTATAAGGACCTTTGTGGAACTAGTAGGTTGTGATTAGCAGACTGTACTTCAGTCCCTATACTGATAAAGGACTGCTGCAGAATAGGGCAGCAGTCAGCAGTAGTGCACCTAAACCCTATATATTGTGGACCTATACCAGTCCTTAAGGATTTGCAGACTGTACCTCACTCAACCCTATGTACTGTACTACGCTATACCTTACCAGTCCTTATAAGGACCTTTGTTGAACTAGTAGGTTGTGATTAGCAGACTGTACCTCAGTCCCTATACTGATCAAGGACTGCTGCAGAATAGGGCAGCAGTCAGCAGTAGTGCACCTTAAACCCTATATATTGTGGACCTATACCAGTCCCAAAGGATTAGCATACTGTACCTCACTCAACCCTATATACTCTAGTATGCTATACCTTACCAGTCCTTAGAAGGACCTTTGTGGAACTAGTAGGTTGTGATTAGCAGACGGTACCTCACTCAACCCTATATACTGTACTACGCTATACCTTACCAGTCCTTATAAGGACCTTTGTGGAACTAGTAGGTTGTGATTAGCAGACTGCACCTCAGTCCCTATACTGATAAAGGACTGCTGCAGAATAGGGCAGCAGTCAGCAGTAGTGCACCTCAACCCTATATATTGTGGACCTATACCAGTCCCAAAGGATTAGCAGATTGTACCTCACTCAACCCTATATTCTCTAGTACGCTATACGTTACCAGTCCTTAGAAGGACCTTTGTGGAACTAGTAGGTTGTGATTAGCAGACTGTACCTCAGTCCCTATACTGATAAAGGACTGCTGCAGAATAGGGCAGCAGTCAGCAGTAGTGCACCTTAAACCCTATATATTGTGGACCTATACCAGTCCCAAAGGATTAGCAGACTGTACCTCACTCAACCCTATATACTCTAGTACGCTATACCTTACCAGTCCTTAGAAGGACCTTTGTGGAACTAGTAGGTTGTGATTAGCAGACTGTACCTCACTCAACCCTATATACTGTACTACGCTATACCTTACCAGTCCTTATAAGGACCTTTGAGGAACTAGTAGGTTGTGATTAGCAGACTGTACCTCAGTCCCTATACTGATAAAGGACTGCTGCAGAATAGGGCAGCAGTCAGCAGTAGTGCACCTCAACTCTATATATTGTGGACCTATACCAGTCCTTAAGGATTAGCAGACGGTATCTCACTCAACCCTATATACTCTAGTACGCTATACCTTACCAGTCCTTAGAAGGCCCTTTGTGGAACTAGTAGGTTGTGATTAGCAGACTGTATCTCAGTCCCTATACTGATAAAGGACTGCTGCAGAATAGGGCAGCAGTCAGCAGTAGTGCACCTCAACCCTATATATTGTGGACCTATACCAGTCCTTAAGGATTAGCAGACAGTACCTCACTCAACCCTATATACTCTAGTACGCAATAGCTTACCAGTCCTTATAAGGACCTTTGTGGAACTAGTAGGTTGTGATTAGCAGACTGTACTTCACTCAACCCTATATACTCTAGTACACTATACCTTACCAGTCCTTAGAAGGACCTTTTGTGGAACTAGTAGGTTGTGATTAGCAGACTGTACATCACTCAACCCTATATACTGTACTACGCTATACCTTACCAGTCCTTATAAGGACCTTTGTGGAACCAGTAGGTTGTGATTAGCAGACTGCACCTCAGTCCCTATACTGATAAAGGACTGCTGCAGAATAGGGCAGCAGTCAGCAGTAGTGCACCTCAACCCTATATATTGTGGACCTATACCAGTCCTTAAGGATTAGCAGACTGTACCTCACTCAACCCTATAAACTCTTCTACGCTACACCTTACCAATCCTTAGAAGGACCTTTGTGGAACTAGTAGGTTGTGATTAGCAGACTGTGCCTCACTCAACCCTATATACTGTACTACGCTATACCTTACCAGTCCTTATAAGGACCTTTGTGGAACTAGTAGGTTGTGATTAGCAGACTGTACTTCAGTCCCTATACTGATAATGGACTGCTGCAGAATAGGGCAGCAGTCAGCAGTAGTGCACCTAAACCCTATATATTGTGGACCTATACCAGTCCTTAAGGATTTGCAGACTGTACCTCACTCAACCCTATGTACTGTACTACGCTATACCTTACCAGTCCTTATAAGGACCTTTGTTGAACTAGTAGGTTGTTATTAGCAAACTGTACCTCAGTGCCTATACTGATAAAGGACTGCTGCAGAATAGGGCAGCAGTCAGCAGTAGTTCACCTCAACCCTATATATTGTGGACCTATACCAGTCCTTAAGGATTAGCAGACTGTACCTCACTCAACCCTATATCCTCTTGTACACTATACCTTACCAGTCTTTATAAGGACCTTTGTGGAACTAGTAGGTTGTGATTAGCAGCCTGTACCTCACTCAACCCTATATACTGTACTACGCTATACCTTACCAGTCCTTATAAGGACCTTTGTGGAACTAGTAGGTTGTGATTAGCAGACTGTACCTCAGTCTCTATACTGATAAAGGACTGCTGCAGAATAGGGCAGCAGTCAGCAGTAGTGCACCTCAACCCTATATATTGTGGATCTATACCAGTCCTTAAGGATTAGCAGACTGTACCTCACTCAACCCTATATACTCTAGTACGCTATACCTTACCAGTCCTTAGAAGGACCTTTGTGGAACTAGTAGGTTGTGATTAGCAGACTGTACCTCACTCAACCCTATATACTGTACTACGCTATACCTTACCAGTCCTTATAAGGACCTTTGTGGAACTAGTAGGTTGTGATTAGCAGACTGTACTTCAGTCCCTATACTGATAAAGGACTGCTGCAGAATAGGGCAGCAGTCAGCAGTAGTGCACCTAAACCCTATATATTGTGGACCTATACCAGTCCTTAAGGATTTGCAGACTGTACCTCACTCAACCCTATGTACTGTACTACGCTATACCTTACCAGTCCTTATAAGGACCTTTGTTGAACTAGTAGGTTGTGATTAGCAGACTGTACCTCAGTCCCTATACTGATCAAGGACTGCTGCAGAATAGGGCAGCAGTCAGCAGTAGTGCACCTTAAACCCTATATATTGTGGACCTATACCAGTCCCAAAGGATTAGCATACTGTACCTCACTCAACCCTATATACTCTAGTATGCTATACCTTACCAGTCCTTATAAGGACCTTTGTGGAACTAGTAGGTTGTGATTAGCAGACTGCACCTCAGTCCCTATACTGATAAAGGACTGCTGCAGAATAGGGCAGCAGTCAGCAGTAGTGCACCTCAACCCTATATATTGTGGACCTATACCAGTCCTTAAGGATTAGCAGACTGTACCTCACTCAACCCTATATACTCTAGTACGCTATACCTTACCAGTCCTTAGAAGGACCTTTGTGGAACTAGTAGGTTGTGATGAGCAGACTGTACCTCAGTCTCTATACTGATAAAGGACTGCTGCAGAATAGGGCAGCAGTCAGCAGTAGTGCACCTCAACCCTATATATTGTGGACCTATACCAGTCCTTAAGGATTAGCAGACTGTACCTCACTCAACCCTATATACTCTAGTACGCTATACCTTACCAGTCCTTAGAAGGACCTTTGTGGAACTAGTAGGTTGTGATTAGCAGACTGTACCTCAGTCCCTATACTGATAAAGGACTGCTGCAGAATAGGGCAGCAGTCAGCAGTAGTGCACCTCAACCCTATATATTGTGGACCTATGCCAGTCCTTAAAGATTAGCAGACTGTACCTCACTCAACCCTATATACTCTTGTACACTATACCTTACCAGTCTTTATAAGGACCTTTGTGGAACTAGTAGGTTGTGATTAGCAGACTGTACCTCAGTCTCTATACTGATAAAGGACTGCTGCAGAATAGGGCAGCAGTCAGCAGTAGTGCACCTCAACCCTATATATTGTGGACCTATACCAGTCCTTAAGGATTAGCAGACTGTACCTCACTCAACCCTATATACTCTAGTACGCTATACCTTACCAGTCCTTAGAAGGACCTTAGTGGAACTAGTAGGTTGTGATTAGCAGACTGTACCTCACTCAACCCTATATACTGTACTACGCTATACCTTACCAGTCCTTATAAGGACCTTTGTGGAACTAGTAGGTTGTGATTATCAAAATAAATACAAAAAAGGGGGGGAGAACACTGCGCTATAGTTTGTGAAGAAATGGCCACAACAGCCACCACAGCAGCCAACACCAAAAACAAACAAAGTTCAACAGGTAAAATAATAAAAACGGTGTAGCGCTTCAATAATAATAAATGTGTTAAACATAAATTATAAAGGTAATAATAAAAATCGCAAAGATATAAGTGCTTAGAAATAAAAGTCCAACATTAGGCGCTCATTCCACTATGTTGCTGGCATAGGAGTAACCAAACCGTCACAAGGGAGAAAAATGGTGCACTAGGCGAGATGTATCCATGTGGGTCTACTTGATTGAAAACATCAGAGAAAAGTAGATAAATACTTCTTACCGGAACAGTTGGACCCACACAGTCATATGACGGTTGGATCTAAAGGGCTTGAGGTCACAGTCTGGGACCAAGGAGTATGAGGAGAGAGGTCTGTTGAGCTGATAGAAGAGCTCCAGGCAGTTGAAGGCTCGATGTTGGATCCTTTCAGATGGAACGTCAAAGTAATCAAGCTCGAACGCAGCCCGTTATACCAATACTCCAACCTCCCCCGGATGGGGAGGGGGGTGTTGTGAAGTATTAAACCAAAAAAATGGAGAAAAAGAAAGAAAGGCTCCACATGGTGCGGGTCAAACGATATAAAAAATATTGGTTTATTGAAGTCAAAAGGTAATTAATGACTTGGTGATCACATAAAAAGCAAAATAAAGTTAAAAGCAATGTGGGGTGCCAACAGCTCGCCCGACGCGTTTCGACATAGGTGTCTTCAACTGGGGCATGTTGGGACCCACCACATTGCTGACAAATATATAGAGAATGAGACAGAGGTTCCACCTAACAGGAGGCGGGGAATCCGATCACAGACAACCTCTTAAAGCTACAGTGAACAGTTTAGTCAAATCAGAGTATACTTATTCAGACAGTATAAACAAATACAAATAACATCTAAAAATGTCACTCATACAAACTATTAGATGGGTATTGGTAACAATAAAATCTAAAAAATATGTGAAAGATATGCCACCATGCTCACGTGTGAGTAGCACTACATAGATTATATTGTTCATAGCCTGATCGGGTATATAGATGCAGGAAGGTTCAATTCACTTATAAAGCTTATACAGAGAACACATCCAGCACCAATACAGAAAGGTCAGACATGCGTTGTTAATTGTACATGAATTGCATTGTACCTTCACCTGAAACTGCCTGTTTACATTTGCATTATTCATAGCCTCATTAGACTCATAAGATACAGGGAGGTTCAATGCACATATAAAACGTATATAAAGAGCGCATCCAGTTCCAAAACATAAAATCGGACATGCATTACCAATTATACATAGGCTGCGTTTTACTCCCCCATATACAAACTGATTTATTTGTATTATGTCCTAAATAGAGCTGTTGAAGTCTCAGTAATAATGTCCAATAGAGATCTGTCATTATATAATGTAGATATCTCTTACTTGTTGTGCTGGCAGTGTATAACCTGGAAATATGCATGAGTAACCATAGTGACAATTCGTACGTGATGATCAGTCTTTTTAAAATTAGATCAGATGATCTAAGGTGTCATGACGTGCAATGACACAGGGAGGGCTACACCAACCACTCAGTGTGTATGTCATGTGACTAAATGTGGGAGTGATAAGAACAGGCTCACATCAATGGAGTGGGGGCGTGTAGTGTTTGCACATCATTATGCAGGAATGTAGGGAGGAGGTAACATTCAAAATTTGGCGCCAATTTCTCCTTGGTGTGCGCTCCACGCTGTGGATCAAAACAAACAGCGTGAGCGCATATCAAGTGCATGACGACGAAGTGGGGCGTGTATGTGTAAACGTCCTGTATTGCGTGGTTATGCGGAGATGCAAAGGGGGCGTGTAGACGTGAACGTCACGCTCTACATCTCTCCACAGGAGTGTAGAGGAGGTGGAGACATCTGAACATGGCGCCGTTTTCGCGCATGGTGAGCGTCACACGCCACGGGGCGTGGCCGACAGTGAAAAGGCCAATCCGAGGGTGCGTCACTCCGCACATGCGTCACGGCTAATGACGTAATTACGTCCTGACATGCGCAGTGATGGATCGAGGGCAAATGAAGCAGGATCATCACAGGGAATATAAAGAATGTGACAACATCACGTCACGTCCAATACTAAACCCGACGTAACCATGACAACCACGGAAACGTTATAGCATTTGAGATCGAAAAGATACCGCAAGTAAAGGGACGCACATACCGAAATAAAACAGAAAAAATATATTTAAAAAGAAAAACGAATATCACTCCATAATTAGACTGTACATCTTACTCAGGAGATTTTTACAACTAATAAGGAAAAGGTCATGTGTAATAATGAAGATGATGTGAAATATGAAGAATAGTGGCATGGGTCAAATGTAGTGCGCACAAATTACGCACATACTAACCTAAATAGATATTTTAAAGTACCTAAAACCCGGGAGTGAGCTTAAATAAGGTGAACATGGCATATTCGCTACTAATGCCAAAGTGAAAATAAACATTGGTGTAAAGTGAATATGTGAAAGGATATCTGTCCCCAATCACACATGGTCTAGAAAAATGCATAATAATAAATGCATATATCCAGATTCCGGCAAGGGACAGTAATTTGAGAAGTGAATATGTGAAAAGGAAGAATATGCTGGAAATACGAGGTGTATAAGGAATTTGAACATAGTGTCATGGGAATGAAATAAAAAAGTATAATTAGAGTGACCTAAAAATAAATATTGGGTATATTGGTGTATAAAGACCAGAAGGGGAAAATAGAGAAATAATGAAGAAATAAGACCAATCCATAACAGAAATAATATGGGGCACTAATGGTCCGTAATAAGATAGATTAAGCCTGATTAATAAAGCTGTTGATGTCCCAGTCTGTATTCATGCCGAAGGGGGAGTAGCACCTCAATTCATAAATCCAGAATGTCTCGAGGCGCGAAACCCCCCTCAGGCATGAATCGCCTCTCCAGCTTGGGACAAATTTGTCAATGACTTGAAAGCGGGTGCCCGTGGGGTCTCTATTGTGCTTTTCAAGGTAATGTCTCGGAACCGGGTGTTTATCACACCCTTTTTTGATTTTACTAAGATGTTCGTTGACTCTAATGGAGAAATTGCGAATAGTGCGACCAACATACTGTTGGTTGCAGGGGCAAGTAATCAGATAGACAATGTATCTGGTGACACAAGTAGTGAAGTGTTTCATAAGGTATCTACGTGCAGTGGTTGAGGATGTGAAGGAGTCACTTTTCCCCTTGCCCAGCATATTATGAAGGCAAACGTTACATTTTCTGCAGGGAAAGTAACCCTTACTCTGTTGTGATTATCAGACTGTACTTCAGTCCCTATACTGATCAAGGACTGCTGCAGAATAGGGCAGTAGTCAGCAGTAGTGCACCTCAACCCTATATATTGTGGACCTATACCAGTCCCAAAGGATTAGCAGACTGTACCTCACTCAACCCTATATACTCTAGTACGCTATACCTTACCAGTCCTTAGAAGGACCTTTGTGGAACTAGTAGGTTGTGATTAGCAGACTGTACCTCAGCCCCTATACTGGTAAAGGACTGCTGCAGAATAGGGCAGCAGTCAGTAGTAGTGCACCTCAACTCTATATATTGTGGTCCTATACCAGTCCTTAAGGATTAGCAGACTGTACCTCACTCAACCCTATATACTCTAGTACGCTATACCTTACCAGTCCTTAGAAGGACCTTTGTGGAACTAGTAGGTTGTGATTAGCAGACTGTACCTCAGTCCCTATACTGATAAAGGACTGCTGCAGAAAGGGCAGCAGTCAGCAGTAGTGCACCTCAACCCTATATATTGTGGACCTATACCAGTCCTTAAGGATTAGCAGACTGTACCTCACTCAACCCTATATACTCTAGTACGCTATACCTTACCAGTCCTTAGAAGGACCTTTGTGGAACTAGTAGGTTGTGATGAGCAGACTGTACCTCAGTCCCTATACTGATAAAGGACTGCTGCAGAATAGGGCAGCAGTCAGCAGTAGTGCACCTCAACCCTATATATTGTGGACCTATACCAGTCCTTAAGGATTAGCAGACTGTATCTCACTCAACCCTATATACTCTAGTACGCTATACCTTACCAGTCCTTAGAAGGACCTTTGTGGAACTAGTAGGTTGTGATTAGCAGACTGTACCTCAGTCCCTATACTGATAAAGGACTGCTGCAGAATAGGGAAGCAGTCAGCAGTAGTGCACCTCAACCCTATATATTGTGGACCTATACCAGTCCTTAAGGATTAGCAGACTGTACCTCACTCAACCCTATATACTGTAGTACGCTATACCTTACCAGTCCTTAGAAGGACCTTTGTGGAACTAGTAGGTTGTGATTAGCAGACTGTACCTCAGTCCCTATACTGATAAAGGACTGCTGCAGAATAGGGCAGCAGTCAGCAGTAGTGCACCTCAACCCTATATATTGTGGACCTATACCAATCCTTAAGGATTAGCAGACTGTACCTCACTCAACCCTATATACTCTAGTACGCTATACCTTACCAGTCCTTAGAAGGACCTTTGTGGAACTAGTAGGTTGTGATTAGCAGACTGTACCTCAGTCCCTATACTCATAAAAGACTACTGCAGCAGAAGGGCAGCAGTCAAGTATAATATTCTTTCTATAGTTGGAAGAAAGAATATTATACGTGTACAAGCCTATTACCATACCATTCCTGAAAAGGACCTTTGTGGACCTTATAGTAACAGCTACTGATTAAACTGACTGTCCCTCACTGCCACACACAGCTTCCTGCCTGTCCCTATTTAAACTGACAAAACACAGGCTGCTGCAACAATAACTTGGATAGCACTCAAAACTATATCCTATGCTACTACACCATACCAGTCCTGAAAAGGACTTTTGTGGACCTAATAGTAACAGCTAATGATTAATCTGACTGTCCCTCTCTGCAACACACAGCGTCCTATCTGTCCCTATCTCAGCCCTGACAAAAGACAATCTGCAGCAACAATGACTTGAATAGCAGTGCCTCAAACCTATATCCTGAACTACACCTATACCATACCAGTCCTTAAAAGAACTTTTGTGGACCTAATAGCTAGCGATTTGGGTCACTGCAGTCTCTCCCTGCTCCACACAGCAACCTCTCCCTATAGTGACAGTAGAAAGAATATAAAATGGCCGCCGGATCGGGTCTATTTATAAGTTAGGGGGAATGTCCAAGTGTCCATGTGCTGTAATGTCTCAATTGGCTGTCCTGTACCCCATATGATGGATGTGTCATCATAGGTCAAAGTTCTTTTACACAGTAAACATGTAAGGCCGCCGGGCGAACAGCGGCAATAGTCCGCCGAACGGGCGGACCGCGAACAGCCGAAATTCGCTGTGAACCGACCGCCGGGCGAACAGTTCGGCCATCCCTACCCAGGAAGGACATCATTTGTCTTTGTTTCTAAGGACTGTGTAGTCTACATTATTTCATACCTTCATTTAATGCTCTAAACACTAAAACACCTCTAAAGGTTAAATTTTACTCATTCATGTAATCAGTAGACATCCACCCCATAGAAAGGAACACGCTTTATTCCTCAGTTGTGTAGAAGGTGGGGGTGTCATATCTGCACTCGAATTTGGGCTGGAAAAATGGATACTCTTTATCCAACATGAATGAGCACAGGATCACAGATCAAACTACCAAACACCTTCCTTACCTTGGAGTTGTTAACAACAATATTCTTTCATTTATTCAAATACATATATTACACAAACACACACACACACACACACACCTCTGAATATATTTCCTCAGACCCCAATATTTTAGCAAAATTTAAGAAAACTTGAACCCCCTTTTGTATTGTTCCCCTTATTCTCTGGTCCCAAGTGAAATCCACAGGGTCCTAAAATAGAACTTTTTTTCTTTTTAATAATATTTAGTATTCTGATTCAGAACTTAGCCTTTTAACCACTTCAATACAGGGCACTTAAACACCTTCCCGCCCAGAACAATTTTCAGCTTTCAGTACTCTCACACTTTGAATGACAATTACTCTTTCAAGCTACACTGTATCCAAACAAAACAATAATTTTTTTCTTACAATTATAGCTTTCTTTTGGTACTATTTAAAGCGGGGTTCCACCCTAAAGTGGAACTTCCGCTGATCGGAACCCTCCCCCCCTCCGGTGTCACAATTGCCACCTTTCAGGGGGGAGGGGGGTGGAGATACCTGTCAAAGACAGATATTTACACCCACTTCCGGGCATAGACTCCGTGGGAGTCTATGTCATTTCCTGTCCTGCCGCGCTGTCTGCTGGGACACACACGGGTCCCAGAGACAGCGCAGACAATTCCTATTGCGCTGCGCGACTCGCGCATGCGCAGTAGGGAACCGGGAAGTGAAGCCGATTCGCTTCACTTCCTGATTCCCTCACCTAGAATGGTGGCGGCAGCAGCTGAGAGCCGAGCGATCGATCGGCCTCGGCTGCCGGCATCGCTGGAACCCGGGACAGGTGAGTGTCCATTTATTAAAAGTCAGCAGCTGTAGCATTTATAGCTGCTGGCTTTTAATATTTTTGTTGTAGGTGGAATCCCTCTTTAATCACCGCTGAGTTTTTTATTTTTTGCGATATAATCGGAAAAAGAGCGAAAATTTTGAAAAAAAACAAATTTTTTTCGTTTCTATTGTAAAATTTTGCAAATAAGTAATTTTTATTCATAAATTTGGGCCAAAATTTATACTACTACATATCTTTGGTAAAAATAACCCAAATTAGTGGATATTATTTTGTCTGTGTGAAAGTTATAGAGTCTACAATTAAGACCCCTTTCACACCAGGGCGTTTTGCAGGCGCTATATCGTTATAAATAGCGCGTGCAATCCGCCCTAAAAAAGCTGCACCATTGTATGTAGTGTGAAAGCCCGAGGGCTTTCACACTACAGCGGTACGCTGGCAGGACGTCAGAGAAAAGTCCTGCCAGCAGCTTCTTTGGTGTGTTTACCACTCCTCCACCACTGCTCCCCATTGAAATCAATGGGGCAGCGCTGTAATACCGCCGGCAATACGCCGCAATAGCGGCGTTTTAACCCTTTTGCGGCCGCTAGCAGGGGTAAAAGTGCCCCGCTAACCGTCGAAATGCGCCACAAATACGGCGGTAAAACGCCGCTAAAAATAGCGGCGTTTTACCGCCAATGCAATGGGCGGTGTGGTGTGAAAGGGGTCTTAGCCCACGTACACACAGTCGGAGATTTTGCCAACCAAATCCGTCGGATTTTGCCCGTCGGATTTAGTCCAACGGATTGTGTCTGAAACTGTTGCATACACACAGTCGGGCCAAGTTGTCTGATTTCGCCGTTGCCAAGAACGCGGTGACGTAAGCCGTGTACGGCGGGACTAGAAAAAGGAAGTTCAGCACCACGTCCGGCACCCTTTGGGCTCCTTCTGCTGATCTCGTGTTTTAGTAGAATTTTGGTGAAAGACGATTCGCGCTTTTCAGATTAGTGATTCAGATCGCTACTACTCTTCAGTTTGTGCTTGTCTTTGCGTATCTGATAATCAGTGCGTGCAGTCATTAAGTATTTGCTTCTCATTGGGGACTCTATCTTGGTATAGTACGCTTTGAAAGGCATTTTTTATTGTCTGCTTGCTTCTGCTATTCAGGTCGTCCTTTCAGGCCTTGCTGTTTATCGTTGCTTTCTGGTGTCCGTTCTGACCAGCCGACCTTTTTCCAAACATGTTTCGTCTACATACTCATTGTACAGTTTGTGCTATGCAGGGGTTCTTACTTTGACTTTGACACAAGCCAAAGGGCTTGTGTCAAAGTCAAAGTAAGAACCCCTGCACAGCACAAACTGTACGATGAGTACGTAGACGAAACATGTTTGGACGACCAAGAATTGGTTGCGCCAGCGTCACCAGTTCTCCCACATGCCTTTGCTCCGTGAGATCCGCAAGAATAATCCTGATCATTTCTGGATTAGTCTCAGGATGACGGACCCCGTTTTTCATTGTCTGCTGGCTTTGCCGTCCCCTTATATCACCAGGCAGGATAACCTGCATGCAGCAAGCCATCACTCCAAGCCATCACTCCGGAGCAGAGGCTCATTGCCACGTTGCGCTACTTGGCGACAGGGAGAAGCCTTCAGGACCTCAAGTTCTCTACAGGCATCTCCCCCCAGGCTCTGGGGATCATTATTCCAGAGACCTGTTCTGCCATCATTCAGCTCCTGCAGAAGGACTATATTCTGCTAAGTTTTATCCTTAAACATCACATTCTATGTATTTCATGATTGGTAATGTCTTGCATTTCTTTCCTCATTCCCTAATTACCATCATTGCAATATGCTCTAATTCATATGCTCTGCCCCTTTGTCCTCATGCAGATTTGCCTCACTAACTTCCCCACCATGCTCTTCTTGGCCCCTAAAACTATAGTCTAGTCACTTGACAATGTCTTTTGTCAGCTCCATTGTATTGCTTTCCCCTAAACACCCCCTAAAATCTCTACAAATGTGATGTGTGTGCTTCAATTCATGCAAAGTGACCTTTTTTGGATTTTTGGAGTTGTGCCAAAGTCATTAGTAACCCCCCTCTCCCCAACTGCTAGCTCAGCTGATAGCAATCTTCTATCTGATGACTTGACCCAACCCAATACACACTCTAAATACCTTTTTCATGATCACATTTATGGACAAATTCACCAAAGCATGTAGTGTAAGGGCCTGCCTCAATACTTTCAAATGCTAGTTTTTTGTTTTAAACACATTAATTTTCTTGCTATGTAATAGCAGAATGTCAAAATGTCCTTCCATTTTGTTATTATGACACTTCTTACCTGTCCGGTGGACTGCCAATAGTGTAACTAAGGAGAGGCTTCACAAAGTATCACACATTATTTAGGCATTCAGCTCTCAATCAAGTGGAGAGCGTTACCTGTCCTAAACATCCCCCCCTCATTTTTTAGCAAGGGCACATCAGATGGGGGGGGGGGGATGGGGGGTTATGACTCTCATAAGGAGACCTTATACTTTAGGCTTTAAATACTCATTTCAAAAAATGTTATACTAATTTTGACCAAAAATGTGGGTGTCTAATCTGCATGCAATGTTGATTTGTCAAATTCCTTTTTTTTTTCTTGTGTCACTACACAGTGTCCTTCAACGCCACAGGAATGGCAGACTGTGACCTCCCACTTTGCCAGTTTTATTAAAGATGTGCCTTTTTCACCAACAGTGCAAACCCAAGTTCAGAGCGAGATGAGGGGACAGTCTCTTCTTCAGATAATCTTATTATGTTGTGGGTCTGCTACACACATACACCTTCTTTTTGTTAAGTAATGTGTAGTGCATTACTGATCTAAATCATGCTAATTTTCAGCACCATGGCATGAAAATGGCATGATTGTCCAAATTTACACCTCACTGTGGGTGCTTTTTACTAAAGGCACATCCACTATGCACTACAAGTGCACTGCAAAAGTACACCTGAAACTGCACTTGGAGTGCAAAGTGGAGTTGCCTTTAGTAAATCGCACTCCTTCTCAGCACAAACTCAAATTTCATTACAAATACATTTTAAGCCCAATGAAAAAGGAAGCCACACATTGTTGAGAATTCAACTTTTTAATACAAGCACATTCATATGTGCGTTTAGTAAAGGTTTTTACAACAAACCAAGATATTTTGGGTATCCAAAACTGAGTTTAATCAGATTTATTTTTTACTTGTTTTTTGTGTAAACAGGCATGTATCAAACCGTAAAATACAGAACACAGGAACTTGCAAAGTTCAACTTGGAAAAGTGAAGACAATATCAGACATGAGTATGTACAAACTGGGCTGATATTGCCTTCATCACATGGGGTGTCACCCCTGAAAAATACAAATTTGGAAGATGCACACAGTGTGTCAACACGTTTCAACTCCCATCATGGGGGATCAATGTACATGCTTTGGGGCTGCAACCCCTTCATCTCAGACACTTTACACAAAACACGTACATTGATCCCCCATGATGGGAGATAGCGCATGTTTACACACTCTGTGCATCTTCCAAATTTGGAACTATGCAAAATACAACATTTTTATTTTAAAAAGCAAAAAGAAAACCCTATCTAGTTTTTTCGTTTTCACACTCTCCCCAAAACATTAATGATGTTCTTCATTTTATTTTTAACATCATTGATGTTTTGTTGTACAATTTCCAAATCCCTATTGCACCCCATTATCTCCCTGATCAAGATCTGGGCACTTTCACTGGTAAAACAGGAATCTTCCTCCACATCACCTAGAAAAAATAAATAAAAACACACCATGTAATCCAAATATGGTGATATACATTGATGAGCTTACCGGAAGCTGTGTTCTCCGACACTCACCTGTTGTGGTGACAATTTGGCCAACCTCCACAATCTCTCCTTCTTCCTCCTCCTCCTCCTGCTCCTGCTCCTCTGTTTCTTCTTTTGGAAGTTGCCCTTCTTTGGGAGGGGTGTGGTCCCTGGTGTCCTCATGGTCCCTGGTGTCCTCATACTTGCCCAGTCTTCTCTCCCCTATGAGAATGTAAACAAAGATTAATTAGCACACAGAGAGCAGAAATAGGAATATGAATCATTGCTTGGAAGTGTTGTACAATTGTGTTTTTGGTCTGAGTTACAAGGTGAGAACATTATTGGGGCCACTTTGGTAAGCTGGAATACTTCCCTGCAGAACGATGTTTCATATGAACGAACGAAACCATGACCTTGAAAGTGGCCATTTTAAAATGCACAACATGAAATCAAAGCACATGGAGCATGTATGCAAGCAAGAATAATCATATGAACACACGACAACTACCTACTTTTTTTAAGAACACGCTTGATCCTTAGGTACTGCTTGTGCTCCCTCAGTTTCAGGTCTGACCAGCGTTTTCTCAGTTGATCCTTGGATCGGCGTACCCCAAAATTCTTCAGAAGACTCTTCACAACTTTTTTCATGATCTTGGCCTTTCTGATATTTGGGTTTGGGTAAGGTCCATACTTCCCATCATAGTCGGTCCTATTCAATATGTCGACCATCTCCAACATCTCTCCAAAAGACATATTTGAGGCCTTAAATCTTGTCTTCCTGGATCGGGACGTTTCAGGCTGCGGGCTTTCCTCACCCTCCTCCTCGTTAGTGGAACTATTATTGCGCACCTGCGTTCTCTCCGCCATGTGCTCTCCCCACTGTGCGGGAAGCGAAGGGGCGGGGAATAGTCTGGAAAGAACGTCAGGGGCGGGCGGAGTTTCACACATGCGCGCTGTATATAAAATGCCACACATGTATATCGTCCGTACGATCTGGGAGGAGAGTGTGAGTCACAGACGCGGCGAACGTGGAAACGAAGCTAACATTTGTAACTTTGTGCTTCACTAGACTAGACTGCTTGTATCTAGGCCACTGTTGGGACAAGATTAGGAGGGATTTTAATTGCATTATTAGTATTTGAGGGTTTGTCTTGTGTTGTGTCTTGCAGACAAAATGGACCCATTCAACAATGCCAACTTTATGGGGCTATTCCTCGAGCTCTACATGGAGATGCCCTGCCTGTGGCAGTTCCACAACAAGTTTTATAATGACAGATCAAAGAGGAACGCAGCACTGGAGAAACTGCTTGCTTTGGTGCAGATCAGGGTCCCCACGGCAGACATGACATATCTGAATCGCAAAATTGTGGCCATGGAGCTTACATATTTCAGGGAGAGAAAGAAGCACCTGGAGTCCTTGAGAGCAGGAGATCCAGATGCTGTTTATTACCCCAGGATGGTGCACTTTGACAGGCTGCATTTTCTGGTAGACCAGGGGGTACCCAGGCCACCACTCAGGCCACCACTCTCCAGGCTTCCTCCAAGGCATCCTTCACCCTCAGCTGAGGCTTCTGATGTCCAACCTGGGCCTTCCAGGCAGCACCATGTGGTGGGGCCCAGCTTGAGACAGGTATTGCATTGTTGAACATATTTCTTGTGTTACATTTAATGATGTTAACTAGATGTTCTTATTGATCAGTAAGTTGAGATTTCTCTAAGTGGTTTACATCTCAATAGACAGTAGTGACCAAAAATGATTGGGACGGGAAAGAAAAATGCTGGTGTCAGAATGATAGTCTGTTCTATTTGGTAACATTCAATTAGCAAAAGCCAGGAGCACAAAATGGTGTGATTGATGATCAAAAAACTAAAACTATGTCCCCTTTTCATACACAGGAAGACCTCAGTCGGGGGGAGGCTGTGGCAAGTGGCAGCCAGGAGGTCCACCAACGCCCTCCTTCTCCTCCTGCCCCAGCTACAGGAGCCCAGCCACAGCCTGGAAGGTGGGAAGTCACAAAGGAAGACCAGAGAGTGATGGCCTGGGTTGAGTCTGGTGTGCCAGAAGATGCAGCCTCTTCAAGATCCACATCCTGGGGACAGAAATGGCATCTGAATTTTCTGCTCTCTAGGACTTCGGGACCAGATTTCTCTCCCTGAGATATCTACTCCTCAGGGAACCAATTTTTTTTATATCTCATTTAGTCATGTCTGCCCTGGGGGCCAAAGGCTGCACCAAAGTTAAGAAGTTTCTCTAGTGCTGCGTTCCTAGTTTTATTTTCGAGCAAACAAAATAAATTTTATTTTTGTTTGATGAAATACTTGTGTAATGTGTTTTCCTTCCAAAAGTATAGTTTATTTGTGAGCAGGCAGGTACATTTCCAAAATACAAAGTGAAATAAAGAACAAGGGGTACCAAAACTAAACAACCTCCTGTAGATTAAAAAAGAAAAAGAAAATATAAAAAATAGAATAATGTTGTTGTTGTAAGTTTACACCCCCAAAAAAATAAAAAAATAAATAAGGAGAAATGAGCAGTGTCTTTAAAGGAGATTTTTAGGGAATCAGCCCCCCCCCCAAAAAAACATCCCAAAAATAAAAAATAAAATCAAACATTGTGTAGATGTGACGCTAACTAAAATTGTATTGCTGAAATGGTTAAAAAAGAGTAATGAAATCCGTTCGGAAGAAGTGTGTGTGACTATGAGCATCAAAAGAAGTTGATTCTTGCAGCATTATAAAGAACAAGAGAATGCGCTTGATGAATGATTTTTTTAACATTGCAGCGTGACGAATGTGCTATATCGCTTACGAGCAGTAGTTTTACCTGAACGAGCGATTCCGTGTCGGAATTTGAATGTGAGCATGCGTGGCACTTGGTCCGATGAAAATGCTCTACACATGATCGGATTAGGTCAGACCGGCCCAGTTGGTCGGGAAATATTTCCAACATGTTGGAAAATTGGATCGGATGGAGATTCGGACGGAATCAGTCCGATGCATACCACACACAGTCGGATTATCTGAGGACACGGTCCGATAAGACGCATTCCGAAAGATTCCCCGACCGTGTGTACAAGGCTTAAGGGTGCAAATCACTGAAAATTGATCACATCTGATCACACCTGATGTACTGAAGGCCTATCTCATTTCTTGAGACACTAACAATCAAGGAAAGTACAAATACCCCCCAAATGACCCCTTTTTGGAAAGTAGACAGTCCAAGGTATTTAGTAAGAGGCATGGTGAGTTTTTTGAAGTTGTAATTTTTTTCCACAATTCATGGGAAAATTAAGACTTTTTTTTTTTTCACAAACTTATTGTATTGACAGGTTATTACTTGAACACAGCATGCGCAAACTTGCAACAACAGCCAAAAATACAATCTGCTATTCCTCCTGAGTATGGCGATACCACATGTATGAGACTTTTACACAGCTTGGCCACATACAGAGGCCTAATATCCAAGTAGCATGTCCAGGCATTCTAGGAGCAAAATTACACATATAATTGCTCACTTTTGAAGGCCCTGGAGCACCAGGACAATAGAAATGCCCACAAAATGACCCCATTTTGGAAAGCAAACACCCCAACGTATAATCTATGAGGCATAATGAGTCTTTTGAACGGTTCATTTTTTCCAGAAGTTTTCGGAAAACGTGGGAAAAAAATGAAAATGCATTTTTTTTTTACACAAAGTTGTCCATTTCTAAGATATTTCCAACACATAGCATGTACATAGCAAAAATGACACCCCAAAATACATTCTGCTACTCCTCCTGAGTATGGCAATACCACATGTGTGAGACTTTTACACAGCCTGGCCACATACAGAGGCCTAACATCCAAATAGCACCTCCAGTCGTCCTAGGAGCATAAATTACACATATAATTTCCTGACTACCAATTAAATTTTTGAAGGCCCTTCATATTTCTAACACATAACCTGTACATACCAAATAACAAAAGATTACCTGTGGTTTTAGTAGTGTGGTGGTCCACAGAAGAGAACATCGGTCCAGGCAGCAGGCAGGGATGTGGTCAGCGACAGCAAAAGTAATCGTCCAGGCAGCAGGCAGGAATACTGTTCATAGTTAGTTCAGGCAGGGATACTGTCAGCACAGCCAAAGCATTGGTCCAGGTAGCAGGCAGAGATGTCCAGGCAGAAATACTGTCTATAGTCAGTAGAGGCAGCAGGCCCGAGATATGGTCAACACAGCCAAATTATTGGTCCAGGCAGCAGAAAGAAACACAGTCCATAAAGTCCTGGGTCATTACAGGCAGCGATATGGTCAGCACAGCCAAAGTATTGGTCTAGGCAGCAGGAAGGGCCATCAAGCTTAGGGCCAGGGGGACAGGGGTAGAGGCTTCTCCCACCCAAATCTCTTTGAAGCCTCCGGGCAACCAGACCCTGTTCTAGGAGCACAGAAAACCAAAAACTGATTTTCTCTACTCAGAACGCTATTCTGAAGCCCCTCACATATGTGAGACCCCTGCATACTGAAGTAGAAGGGCAAAAGATCAGTCCAAGTGGCAGGCAAAAACATGGTCGATTTAACAGGTCGAGGTCGGTGCACGTGGAAATCAGAAACGTGGTTAAAACGGCATGCAAAGGCATTGTCGGTAAACAGGCCAAGGTCGGTGCACGTGGCAGTCAGAAGCATGGTTAAAACGGCAGGCAAAGGCATCGTCTGTAAACAGGCTGAGGTTGGTGCACGTGGCAGTCAGAAACATAGTTAAAACAGCAGGCAAAGGCATCGTTGGTAAACAGGCTGAGGTTGGTGCACGTGGAAGTCCAGAAACGTGGTTTCAAAACAACAGGCAAAGACATTGTCGGTAAACAGGCCAGGGTCAGTTAACATGGAAGGTAGAAACATGATGGCAGGCAAATGATGCACACAGGTAATTGAAATGGGGAAATGGCAGTCTGTTACTAATAAGGGGAACTAATATCGGATGGATGTGTGATACTTTTTGAAACAATCACCGATACACAGGCCAGGTTGGGAGGTACAATCGGGACAATAATAACTTGTATCTCTTCTAACTCCTCTACTTGAGCATACACGACATCTCTTTTGGCGTCTTCTTCGGGGATTCTGCGGGGGGAATACTATAGGGAAAATGTTGCTCGTGAAGTCGAACACACAGTCAGAGCGAATGGTTCCTGGGGTGGGTCCTTGCTGGTAAATAAGGGCAGTGATAATGTTTTCAATATATTTGAGGTAGCTGATGGGTTGGTTTTGGGGTGATTTTCGATAGCAGACAAATTAATTGAACATGGCCATATGAAACAGATGAAATGCGACTTTTTCATACCAATATTTGGACTTGCGGGGTGATAAATACCGTTGCAGCATCTGATCATTTAAATCCACCCCCCATATAAAGATTGTAATCATTGACACATTCAGGCTTTACTATGGGGCCACGTCTTCTCTGAATCTCCACCAAGGTGTCATTGTGAATGGTACTCATCATATGAACATCCTTCTTGTCCCGCCACTTCATGGCCAACACCTCCTCATTCCTCATGAATGCGGCTTCCCCCTTTTGTAGCCGTTTTGATAATAAATTCAGTGGGAAGCCCTTCCTATTTTTTCAGAAGGTACCGCAGGCCAGGGTTTTTTCATGATACAGGTGACGGGAAAAGGGGCAAGCTGCTGTAGTAATTATCTACATATAAATGGTAACCTTTTTTGAACAGGGGGTATGAAAGGTCCCACACAATTTTACCACTGGTTCCTATATAAGTGGGGCACTCACGGGGCTGGAGCTGGGAGTCTTTTCCCTCATAAATACAAAATGTGTACATGTATCCAGTGGCTCGGTCACATAATTTATTCAATTTCACACCGTACCTGGCTCTCTTACTTGGGATATACTGCTTCATATGCAGCCGGCCAGTAAAGTGGATAAGGGATTCGTCTACACAAATATTTTGGTCGGGGGATAAAGACTTCAGAAAATCATTTGGTAAAATAATTTATTAGGGGGCGAATCTTATATAATTTGCCGTGGTTGGGATGATCTTGGGGAGAGCACTGCGAAGTGCCATTGAAAAGTAGGAAGCGCATAATAATATCGTACCGTGACCTGGACATAACAGAAGAATATATGGGCATGTGGTGGATGGGGTGGGTGGACCAGTAGGCATTCAGTTCGTTTTTCCCCATATTAAAAGTAAGGCCCAAAAACAATTTTAATTCGTCTAGTGTTAGACGTCGCCATTGGAACATACGGGCGTAGGACGAACTGGAATTGGCAGCAATAAATTGCTCTGCATAGAGATTTGTTTGGTCCACCATGTACTGCAACAAATCTTCGGGGGAAAAACAAATAGAAATAGTCCAAATGTGCAAAATTTGAAGTGTTGGGTTGCACACCTGGCTGTGCAGTGAAAGGGGGGATTGTAGCAGATCCTGAGTTGGCAGGCAACCATAAGGGGTTTGCCAGGGCATCGGGAAGGTAGGACTGGGCCTGGATTCTTTGGGCTCGATGTGTAATTCCAGTACTTGTACTGGGTTCCTCTTCTTGGGGTCTGGTGCTGCTGGTGGTTGGCAGGTGTTCTGATCTTGGTCCTGATCTAGGTCCTGATTGCCTTACTCTTGTAGGAGGGGCGGTTTCCTCCACTGACTCGGACTCCGATCCACTACCCTCCACTGGCTCGTATTCGGAACCAGAATTGGATAATGAGAGCTCCCCGCTGCTCTCATCATCCGACATGGTGAGGATGTTATATGCCTCCTCAGCTGTGTAAACTCTTTGGGACATGGTTGTACTTTTGGCGGGCTTGTGTGACAGAACTGGTGGTGGTACTGACAGCTCACTGAAGGCGGGCCTGTGGGATGGTACTGACAGGTTACTGATGGCCTGTGTGATGGTACTTATAGCGGGACTGTGAAGCGGTAGTGATGTCAGGCCTGTGTGACAGATGGGCTGTCAGATCCAGATGGTTCTGATGGCGGCACTGATAGCGGCACTGATAGCGGTACTGTTAGTGGTACTGATGGTGGCCCGTATGACAGATGGGCTGTCAGATCCAGATGGTACTGATGGCGGTACCGATGGCGGGCTTTGTGACAGATGGGCTGTCAGATTCAGATGGTACTGATGGCGGTGCTAATGGCGGTGGCTGTGCTGATGGCAGTGGCTGTACTGATGGCGGTGGATGTGCTGATGGCGGTGGAAGTACTGATGGCGGTAACGGTGGAGGTGCCGATGGCGGTACCGATGCTGATGGTGGGCTGTGACAGATCCAGATGGGCTGTGGCAGGTCCTGCTGGGCTGCGACAGGTTCTGATGGGCTGCTACAGGTTCTGATGGGCTGCAACAGGATCTGATGGGCTGTGACAGGTGGGCTGTGACAGGTCCTGATGGGCTGTGACAGGTTCTCTTTATTGGCAAGGGGGGATTTGTGTTGTGCACAGTAAATGTATGACAAAAAGGTGTTTCACTCACAGATCAGATCTCTCCTTCTCTCTCCTCACAATCGGTGTGAGGAGAGAGAAGGAGAGATCCCTGGATACCGCTGCAGTGTTTATACTTGTGACCGGCTGTGATTGGACACAGCCGATCACGTGGGTAAACAGCCATTTCATTGGCTGTTTACCCTGATCGGGATGGGGATATGTCCAAGGGACATATGCCATCTCTGATCGGTGTGCTGCTCGCTCCCGGCGGCGCACATTGCGCGCAAGCCCGATTTGTTTTGACATGTGGCTGGCTGTTATTGGATACAGCCGATCACATGGTAAACAGCCAATTTCATTGGCTGTTTACCCTGATCGGGGAAGCGCTGTGTCCGAGGGACAAGCGTCATCCCCGATCGCCGTGGTGCGCGCCCCCGGGGGCCCTCTATTTGTAATAGGGCGGGCGGCAAGTGGTTAACTTTATAAATGTACCCAAATATAAACAGCATAGTATCATTAACACTTCACAGGTGAAAGTCTGCGAATTCTAAAAATAACTCATCCAATATTAATATTTACTTTAAAACTATTATTCAGACTTTCTTTCCCACCAAAAGTCCTAATATTTTCACAGATGCACAAATAAACCTCTGTCAGGCAATGTGCATTTTCTTGTTTCCGAGAAACAGCTTCTTGACCATCATAGTAATGAAAACATCCTCAGCCTTTTCTTTTCTCACATTCATCAAGCCACCTGATAATAATTCTACAACATTCTATTCACTCCACAGTGCAACCCACCTTCATGTCTCCCATCTACCTCCAAACCATCAACAATTTCTGCCACTTGCTTCCTGTAACACCATGGCATGCTAAAATAATAAAGCAACCTGGTGTTATCAGTGTATCTTTTTTCTTTTATGCTAAGTTTCAATATTTACAATATAATCCTTCTGTATTGTCATAGCTGGGTTAACTTTTACAGATACAACCTTTCACACAGGAATTTGAAGAGCATTTCTCACTCCTTACATGAGAGGAGGGGGAGAGTGAGTTTAATGCATAGCGTTTTTTTTTTTTTTACAGACACACAGAACATGAGAATGTTACCGGCCTCAAAATGTGAATTAAGAGAGCCGATGGTTGTAGACGCGATGAGATAAGGTGATCAGCTTGGCGTGGACTGCAAAGAATCACACAAACAGCATGAGACATGACCACTGACTTTATGGCTGGAAGTAGTTTTATTTTACATAACAATACATCTTTTACATTTTTATAGTCACATGTTTATAAACATTAACCATATATATAATACCGATTTTAACTAAAGTATTTTAAAACGTAGTTATAACAATGAACATTACTAAATTTAATAACATAGTTATCCCTGTTATTCAGTGTTATAGATAATTATCTTTATCTCTCTGGTACACTTTAAGTGTGCAATAATCATACTAGCAATGCATTGCTTTAATACAAATATTTTCATGGTAGTACTCTTTTTTAACCACTAGATGGTGCACATTGCATGTCTGTATAATGCAATACATAAGCTTTACATACAATAGGTTTTTTTCTATATTAAATAACAGAAAACATGTGCTTCTATAAATCTATGCAATTTCCAATAAATCAGGTTTAAATATACCTATTTAGAAAGGTTTAGTGTTTATCATAGACATTTGTTCTGACTAATGCAGTATTTTCATGTTCTTATGCACCTTTCCCTTGTTTCTGACACATGCTGTTCTAAACTTCTAATTACAGCAAAACTATAGCATAAAATCTGCTGAGACTATTTCTGCATCTGCTCAAGATGTTTAGGAATCTTTCTATCACAGGTTAATACAGATTAGGAATGATTTAGAGTACATACCTGCAAAGAATCACACAAACAGCATGAGATATGACCACTGACTTTATGGCTGGAAGTAGTTTAATTTCCAGTCACATGGTGTGTGGCCTTATATAGACTCTGTTTGTGTACCTTCTCTGCCATCTACTGGTTATTAATAGAATAGAAGGGACATGTTTAGAAATATAAAAAAAAAAACTGA
This sequence comes from Lithobates pipiens, assembly GCF_037356315.1. NCBI lineage: Eukaryota > Metazoa > Chordata > Amphibia > Anura > Ranidae > Lithobates > Lithobates pipiens. The sequence goes on from NW_027507875.1 coordinate 1,563,609, forward strand.
ATATGTATTTTGCTTTGGGGTGTCTGTTTTGTGACCATATACAGTGGTGTGAAAAAGTGTTTGCCCCCTTCCTCATTTCCTGTTCCTTTGCATGTTTGTCACACTTAAGTGTTTCGGAACATCAAACCAATTTAAACAATAGTCAAGGACAACACAAGTAAACACAAAATGCAATTTGTAAATGAAGGTGTTTATTATTAAAGGTGAAAAAAAATCCAAAATATCATGGCCCTGTGTGAAAAAGTGATTGCCCCCTAAACCTAATAACTGGTTGGGCCACCCTTAGCAGCAACAACTGCAACCAAGCGTTTGCGATAACGTGGAATGAGGCTTTTACAGCGTCCTGGAGGAATTTTGGCCCACTCATCTTTGCAGAATTGTCCTAATTCAGTTACATTAGAGGGTTTTCGAGCATGAACAGCCTTTTTAAGGTCATACCACAACATCTCAATAGGATTCAGGTCAGGACTTTGGCTAGGCCACTCCAAAGTCTTCATTTTGTTTTTCTTCAGCCATTCGGTGGTGGACTTGCTGGTGTGTTTAGGATCATTGTCCTGCTGCAGAACCCAAGTTCGTTTCCGCTTGAGTACACGAACAGATGGTCGGACATTCTCCTTCAGGATCTCTTGGTAGACAGCAGAATTCATAGTTCCTTTTATCACGGCAAGTCTTCCAGGTCCTAAAGCAGCAAAACAGCCCCAGACCATCACACTACCACCACCATATTTTACTGTTGGTATAATGTTCTTTTTATGAAATGCAGTGTTCCTTCTACGCCAGATATACTTGGACACACACCTTCCAAAGAGTTCCACTTTTGTCTCATCGGTCCACAGAATGTTGTCCCAAAAGTCTTGGGGATCATCAAGATGTGTTGTGGAGAAATTGAGACGAGCTTTGATGTTCTTTTTGCTCAGCAGTGGTTTTCTCCTTGGAACTCTGCCATGCAGGCCATTTTTGCCCAGTCTTTTCCTGATGGTGGAGGCATGAACGCTGACCTTAACTGAGGCAAGTGAGGCCTGCAGTTCCTTGGACGTTGTTGTGGGGTCTTTTGTGACCTCTTTGATGAGTCGTCGCTGCGCTCTTGGGGTAATTTTTGGCGGCCAGCCACTCCTGGGAAGGTTCACCACTGTTCCATGTCTTCGCCATTTGTGGATAATGGCTCTCACTGTGGTTCGCTGGATTCCCAAAGCTTTGGAAATGGCTTTATAACCCTTTCCAGACTGATAGAGCTCAATTACTTTCTTTCTCAATTGTTCCTGAATTTCTTTGGGTCTCGGCATGATGTGTAGCTTTTAAGGATCTTCTGGTGGACCTTACTGTGTCAAGCAGCTCCTATTTAAGTGATGCCTTGATTGTGAACAGGTGTGGCAATAATCAGGCCTGGGTGTGGCTAGAGAAATTGAACTCAGGTGTGGACAACCACAGTTATAGTATGTTTTAACAATGGGGGCAATCACTTTTTCACACAGGGCCATGATGGTTTGGATTTTTTTTCACCTTTAATAATAAACACCTTCATTTACAAATTGCATTTTGTGTTTACTTGTGTTGTCCTTGACTATTGTTTAAATTGGTTTGATGTTCCGAAACACTTAAGTGTGACAAACATGCAAAGGAACAGGAAATGAGGACGGGGCAAACACTTTTTCACACCACTGTAAACCCCAGTCCGTCACAAGAACGTGATGGATGATTTCTTATCTCCTTCTAATGGCACATTAGGAATACGCAGCACAAAACATGTAAAAGAACAAAGACTGTTTTAACCGATCCACGGTAACAATAGGAATACAAGAGTAAAAATATCAGCACTCTCCACACTATAGAGAGAATCAAAAAAGGTTAAACATGAGCAAAGATAAAGTAAACACACACAGAAGAAAGTTAGCCTTGCAATCTTTTTAGATCACTTAACTAAACAGCGCTTAAATCGCCGGGCATTCAACCTCCGACAGCTTCAGGCAATCAACCTCTGACGTTCGGTATACCTCAAATCTTTTTGTTATCTGTCCGGACAGCGGGCGACATAATTTTTTACCTTAGACAATGTCCCCAAGTGTCTCTGTCTACGAGCACTGGATCATCTAGATATTATACGATCAATACCAATGTCGGCAATTACAATACATTAAACTAGAATCAAAGAGAAAGAGAAGAAAAGACTCTTAGAAAGAATTAAGAATAATTTAAATTATCTTACCTCTCAAACATCTGGACTAGATCACACAAAGTTCGGAAACAGACAGTGGAATTCAGATCTTAGGCCCCCGCCCCTGTTTGACCACCAATGTTGAGTGGGGGGACTTTTAATGCTCAGTGAGCTCCTAAATCCAATACTCACTGAAGTTTTTCCGGGCCATCTGATCCGAAAACCAACATGTTGTTTACAGCTTCGAAGGACCAAAAATTTTAGGAATCTTCTCTTGTGATCAGTCAAACTCCAGATGTATTGAGAAGCAGACAATTTATTTCTGATGTGGCCCACAAAAGGGAGATCCTTACAAACAGAAGTTGCAGTAAGAAATCACACAAAGAAAATGTCTCCCCCCCTCCTCATTCCTACTTTGATACCACCTCTATGCCTCTATTGGCTGAGAAAACATAGATAGCGTGCCTGGTACACGATGGTACTTTATTTTGGCTATCAGGGTTTCCTGTACAATCTTATGCTACCATATATAGTAAAGCATAATCATCCTACAACTTACTATGGAGTTAGTTAAGACAAAATGATACAGCAAGTTAATACAACGTGCTCAGAAGTAGTTTTAAAAATCAGACTCAGGGTTATTGTTTTTCTAATAGTCACACAATAAACATATAAAACTTTTCTAACAGAAAGGAATCTCCATCCAGAGGAGGTTTTAATGATCCTGTCCGGAAATGTTCCAATCCGCTGATAATATCTGTCTTTTGGGCTGCAGTACTGGCGTCCACCAGCAGGTGTCTCCTGGCAGTGTGGAGCAGACAGCACCTCCTGCAATCAGGTGTCACTTGAGGCCAATCATAGGCCTATAAATTGCTGGCAAGCACTCATATGTTTGCCTTGGTATTGTCCTTGTGCGCTGACCTGCTGCTGTGTGATCTGATCCTGATTTCTGAACCTGAACCTGTTCCTGTGCCCTGAACTTGTGACCCGTGTTTCTGATCCTGTTTCCCTGTCCTGATCCCTACCCTGTCCCACCTGTTCCTGTCATCCCTGCGCTGCAATCTGATCCGTCCATCCTCTCCCTGTCCTGTGTTCCTTTCCCCATTGGCTGATCTCCCCATGTATGACCTTGGCCTGGCTTGCATCTCTGAGTCTGGAACTGCCCTTTTTTTATTATCTGCTGATCCTCTGTGCATGACCCTGGCCTGGCTTCATTTATGATCCCGGTATTTTCCATTTTGTACATATCTGTCTGTTGTTATTTGGGGGTCTCTGTCTGTTGGTTGGTTTATTGCACTGTGCGGTTGTATTTATATTATTCACTTCCCTTAATAAATCTTCATATTTCACTTATACACGTTTGGGTTTCCTCTGTTGCAGTCCACACAGTTCTGGTCTTATCTGATACGTGACAGAATACCAAGGCCATCCCTGACCAGAAGTGGCTACACAGAGGAACCATCTTGGTTCAGGTTGCTTACTGAAATGAATTTAGAGGTGATTCGTTATTATGCTCTGCTGAAGTCTGAGAGTAGTGAATATCTCCGCCAGACACTGAAAGAGTGGACCAGTGATCAGCTGTTGGAAACCATTCGTTTAGCTCACCCCTGGGTTGATCAGGGCTGTATGCTGTTTGGGGATATTCAGCCATTAATTCAAATCTGCACAGAGCTGGCCCTGCCCTGCATCCCAGAGGGCCATGATGATTTTTCTCCCCCTTTTAGTATTAATCAGGTCACATCACTGGTATGGCTTCTGGAAGATGATTCCCCTTACTTTTTTGAGCATTACACAGCCTGTTCCCAACAGATGATAATAGAATGTGTTGATTCTGTACAATCCCTTGTCAGACAGGCAGTATGTAACCCGCAGTTTGTGCAACCACTACTTTTAGCATGGTCTGGTATTTTGCAATCAGCCACAGCCAGCTCACAACAAACCATCTCTGCTACCAAACACCTGACTGCCCAAGAGTCTCTTCCTCCTTCACCTATGGCAAACCTCAGTTTCAGCCCAATATACTCTACTCTCCACCAAATATCAATACCCTGTTTCTTCCTGCTGCACATATCCTGCCTAATCCAACTGCCTCTTTCCCGTTGCCTACTATCCCTCAAGAACTTCCCCCAGCCACTGTTACCTCTTTCCTGCCATATTCCAACCCTTCTCTCCAGTCTGCTTCATCCCCTGCCTATAGATCTGCAGCTACCTACAGGACTTCAGTAACTAAATCTAAAAAGAGACGGAAGTTCTTTCCTACCTATTTGATCCTGCCAGTAACACAACCTACCTCCACACCAACCAACCTGCTCCAGTCTGCTTGCATGCCAGCTGAACCTGATAACCCACCTGATTCTGCCAAACATCTACCTGCTATCCAGCCAGTGTCTCCGCCTGAAGTTCCTGTGCTCCAGTCTGTCCAACCAGACGCGCCGCTGCCGGCTTTCCAGCCTGACGCACCACTGCCTGCCTTCCAGCCTGACGCGCCGCTGCCTGCCTTCCCGGTCCGATGTACCAGCTTCCTGGTCTGATGTGTTCCTGTCTGATGCCCAGCCTGAGGTGCCAGTGCCTGCTGCCCAGCCTGAGGTGCCAGTGCCCGCTGCCCAGCCTAAGGTGCCAGTGCCCGCTGCGCAGCTTGAAGTGCCCACACCCGCTGCCCAGCTTGAAGTGTCCGGCTGCCCAGCCTGAAGTGCTCGCTGTCCAACTTGAAGTGTCTGTGCCCGCTGCCCAGCCTGAAGTGCCCGCTGCCCAGCCTGAAGTGCATGTGCCCACTGCCCAGCCTGAAGTGCCTATGCCCGCTGCCCAGCTTGAAGTGCCCTCTGCCCAGCTCGATGTACCCGCTGCCCCACTTGATGTGCCCGCTGCCCAGCTTGAAGTGCCTGTGCCCGCCGCCCAGCTTGAGCCCATGCCCGCTGCCCAGCTTGAGGTGCCCTCTGCCCAGCTTGATGTGCCTGCTGCCCCATTTGATGTGCCTGTTGCCTAGTTCAAGATGCCTGCCACCTAGCCCGACAACCTGGAGCCTGCCGCCCAAACCGACAACCAGAAGCCTAACGCCCAGTTCGATGTGCCTGCTGCTAAGCCTGTTATGTCTTCGCCTGCTGCCCAGCTTGATGTGACTCTGCCTGCTGCCCAGCTTGATGCCATGGACTAGTCCCAGCAGCAGCTAGTTGGAGTGTCCGAAGGCCGCTCCTTTGAAGGGGGGTACTGTCAGGAAATATTCCATCCGCCAATACCTGTCTTTTGGCGTGCAGTACTGAGGTCCACCAGCAGGTGTCTCTTGCCAATTTGGAACCGTCAGGAGAGCTTTTCCCTGCTGATGTTATATCATCTTTAGGCTGCAGTACTGGATGGATCCTGGCAGTGTGGAGCAGACAGCAACTCCTGCAATCTCAGGTGTCACTTGAGGCCAATCACAGGCCTATAAATAGCTGGCAAGCACTCACATTTTTGCCTTGGTATTGTCCTTGTGCCCTGACCTGCTGCTGCGTGATCTGATCCTGATTTCTGAACCTGTTCCTGTGCCCTGAACTTGTGACCGTGTTTCTGATCCTGTTTCCCTGTCCTAGTCCCTACCCTGTCCCACCTATTCCTGTCATCCCTGCGATGCAGTCTGATCTGTCCATCCTCTACCTGTCCTGGGTTCCTTCCCCCATCGGCTGATCTCCCCGTGTATGACCTTGACCTGGCTTGCATCTCTGAGTCTGGAACTGCCCTTTTGTTTATCTGCTGATCCTCTGTGCATGACCCTGGCCTGGCTTTGTTTTATGATCCTGGTATTTCCCATTTTGTACATATCTGTCTGTTATTTGGGGGTCTCTGTCTGTTGGTTGGTTTATTGCACTGTGTGGTTGTATTTACATTATTCACTTCCCTTAATAAATCTTCATATTTCACTTATACACGTTTGGGTTTCCTCTGTTTCAGTCCACACAGTTCTGATCTTATCTGATATGTGACAGATCCTAACTTAGAGATGGGATCATCAGAAGCCTGCACTGCAAGTAGCAAAAAGGTTGACCGAACCAACCCAGTGAGAGCGTGCACAAGCAAGCTCTTTTGCAGTGATACTCCTTCCATGTTAGGATCCTCAGAAGAGGATAAGCCAGTATCTTCCATATCTCTAGGAAGATCTGTCTGATCCCTGGCATCCTGAACCTCCAGAGGAGGATCTTGAGCCATTGAAGGGGATCTACTGCGTTTAACCCCGCTCTGAAGGGATAAAATCGCATTAAGCTTTTTCTCTAAGCCAGCAATGGTAGAGGACAACACTTCACGTGTGACATACTCAGGGGCTGAAGCGTCTTGAGCGACTGCAATAACAGCTTTCCCTGATGGCTCAATCTGACCGGCTGCAACACTCTCAGAAGAGGAAGACATTCTTTTGGACAGGGTCTCAGTTTGTTGTGACCCCTTAGAACACTTAGAGGAGTTTCTGGCCCCCTTGCCACTCATAGCTTACAGTACAAAGCAGAGGCACTACCAGCTAAAGAATGCAACACTTGCTAGGCTATAGTACAGTACAATAACTGCTATTAGTCCTAGCTATACCTTACAATGTTGTCAACAAAAAGGATATGCCTGTGTCACCAAACCTGACCAGCAACCACTCTGCTCTGTCCCTCCACCGCTAGACTGCGGTAAAGAGTCTAAAGCACCAGTCCATTTTCCCCAGAACCCCAGATGGTGGAGGCATTTTCTGCTGTGTGCAGGTACCAGGTCGGGGCCTTCAGGCTAGCTCCACCAAGGGGTAAGCGGGTACCGTGTGGAGGCAGAACACTAGCATGTAGTCAGAATCAGGGAAAGGATCTTGGCAGTCAGCAAGCAGGGAGTAATCAGTCAGTCTGAGGCAGAAATGAGACAGCAGAAGACAAGGCAAGAGAAAATGGAAAGGTAAGGCAATCTGGGTGAAACAGGTTTCAGTTTCTGATTCGAAGACACACCACCAAAGTTTGGTGCTTGAATAGCCTCAAGGCCACTTCCCGTGTCATTAGCTTGCACTGTGCATGTTGTAAAACTAAGGCCGCGTACACACGGGCGGATTGTCTGCCCAACTAAGTTCGTCAGACAATCCGACAGACAGTCCGTTCAAAATTTGAATGAACGGACTTGACCACACACGATGAGCAGACAGTCGTGATGCGTGATGACATGTACAGCACGTACGACGGGACTAGAAAAACGACGTCCTATACACTGCAATGCAACCTTCGGCTGTGTAAATCCTTTCTGAGCATGCGCCATACTTAGTCCGTCCAACTTGCCTACACACGAGCGGACTGTCCGCTGAAACCAAGTTTGGACGGACAAAACCAAGTTTGAACGGACAAAATTACGGAAATTCCGTAAGACTTTGTTCGTCAGACAGTCCGCTGAAAAAGTCCGCTGAAGCCCACACACGAGCGGATTGTCCGCTGAAACACGGTTCAGCGGACTAAGTTGGACAGACAATCCGCCCGTGTGTACGTGGCCTAAAAATGAGTTGTAAGAAGAGCTATGAGGAAATTAGGGTAGTAGTAGGGCACAAAGAGATGGAACTAGGTTGAGGATAAACTATGCCTGAGCGGAGCTGGGCAGAGCTGCAATGAGCACTGCCTGTATGAGTCTCCCCAGTAGCCACTGGATGGCTTAAGGCTTTTTTGGATGAGAAATAAAATGCTGTGGTTGCCTACATGCAAGGACATGGTTTGCAGGCTCCAAAGACTTTTCTTCTGTGCCAATCCTTTTTCTCATGCTGAATGCACAATGGCTTTGACCTCAAAACATCCACATGATGAGGCAGAGGTGGAGAAGAAGGCCTGCCAAAAAGGAGTACCGACAAGCTTCAGACAAGAGATGTGAAATACAGAAAACCCTAAATGGCTTAATATATTAGAGCTTTACTGCTACAGAGCTGATGACCTTTTGCATTTGAAATGGGCCAAATTGGGGCCTAGTTCTTGAATGGATAATGAGCTTTAGGTTACTGTAGAAAGTTATGCTAGAACCCCAGGCTAAAAAGCAGGACTCTTCCTCATCTTCTTAACAACTCTGGTTTTAGTCATGAAAGCAGAAGTAAACCCATCTATATAACGGCTTCAAAAAAGTTACAATTCTGACACGTGTCTGAAATGTAACTGTCACACTGGTTGTGCTTTTAGACTCCTTTCACACTGAGCCGCCCAGGGCACCAGTGGTAATTCAACGCTATTTTTAGCGATGCTATTCGGCCGCTAGTGGGGTGGTTTTAACCCCCGCTAGTGGCTGAAAAGGGGTTAAATCCGCCCGCAAAATGCCACTGCATGGGCGTTTTGCCAGCAGTATAGCAGCGCTGCCCCATTGTTTTCAATGGGGAGGAGCGGTGAGTTCATGCACGCCAAAGAAGCTGTTGGCAGGACTTTTTCTGACGCCCTGCCAAGTGCACTGCTCCAGTCTGAATGGAGCCGCTGTTTCGGGGCACTTTGCAGGCACTATTTTTAACGCTATAGTGCCTGAAAAGCACCTCAGTGTGAAAGGGGTCTTAACCAAACTGTCAAACCATTCAATGGCTGGTGTCATAACTGATCACATGTGCAGCAATAGCAATTGAAGATTAAACAGAGGCCAAGATGGCAGCTTCCTTGGCTGAAAATAGGAAGGTTTACTTCCGCTTTAACTGAAACTGAGAAAGGCACAATTGCAATTCCTTTAACCACTTGCCTACTGGGCACTTAAACACCCCTCCTGTCCAGACCAATTTTCAGCTTTCGGTGCTCTCACATTTTGAATGACTCAGTCATGCAACACTGTACCCAAATGAATTTTTTGTCCTTTTTTTCCCACAAATAGAGCTTTCTTTTGGTGGTATTTGATCACCTCTGGGTTTTTTATTTTTTGCGCTATAAATGAAAAAAGACCGAAAATAAATAAAAAAAAAAAAACACATTTTTCTTTGTTTCTGTGATAAAATAATGCAAATGATTAATTTTTCTTCATAAATTTTGGCCACAATTTATACTGCTACATTTCTTTTGTAAAAATAACCTAAATTGGTGGTTATTATTTGGTCTTTGTTATAGTTAAAGAGTCTACAAGCTATGGTGCGAATCATACAAAATTGATCACATCTGATGTACTGGTGTACTATCTCAATTCTTGTGACCCGAACAAGCCAGGAAAGTACAAATACCCCCAAATGACCCCTTTTTTGAAAGTAGACATTCCAAGGTATTTAGTAAGAGGCATGGTGAGGTTTTTGATGTTGTCATTTTTTCCCCACAATTCTTTGCAAAATTAAAAAAAAAATTTTTTTTTTACATTTTTTTTTCCACAAAATTGTCATTGTAATAGGTTATTTCTCTCACATGGCATGTGTATACCACAAATGACACCCCAAAATAAATTTTGCTACTCCTCCTAAGTATTACAATACCACATGTGTGGGACTTTTTTACAGCCTGGCCACTTGGAGAGGCCCAACATGCAGGGAGCACCGTCACGTGTTCTAGGAGCATAAATTACACATCTAAATTGTTGACTACCTATTACACTTTTGAAGGCCCTGGAGCACCAGGACAATGACACGTGGCACTGATGTGGCACTGATGACAGATTGCACTGATACGTGGCACTGATGACACGTGACACTGATGTGGCATTGATGACAGATGCCACTAATACGGAGCACTGATGACACGTGACACTGATGACAGATGGCACTAATATGTGGCACTGATGACAGATGGCACTAATACGTGGCACCGATGACACTGACAGATGGCACTGATATGTGACATTGATGACACGTGACACTGATAGGTGGCACTGATGACAAATGACACTGATACGTAGCACTAATATGTGGCAATGATGACACGTGACACTGATATGGCACTGATGACAGATGGCACTATGTGGCACTGATGACACGTGGCACTGATGACAGATGGCACTTATACGTGGCACTGGGGACAAATGGCACTGACAACAGGTGGCACTGGGGACAGATGGCACTGGGGGCAGATGGCAGTTTATTAAAAAAAAAATTTTGTAACTTACGGCCGCTCCAGCCATTCATCTCTCCCTCCTCACACGCTGTCTGTGTGAGGAGGGAGAGCGGCGCTGAGAGATGATCTCATATGTTTACATATGAGATCATCTCTCATTGAACATGCCGATCTCGCTGTAAATGGCCGCTGTGATTTGATTGGCCGTTTACAGCGATCTGTGATTGGCTGTGTCCAAGGGACACGGCCAGCACAGAACTTCCCCGATGCGCGCTCTCAGGAGCGCGCATTGCGGAAGTAAATAGGAGGATATCCAGGGACCCCGCAGGTAGTGTCCGCGCTATGTAGCTGTCTTTCGGCTATAGCGCGGGCGGGAAGATGTTAAGTTAGAGGTTAGGGAGGCAAGACCAGTGTTGACAACCATCAGTATTTTTAATTGCAGCTAGTACAAAAAATAGGATTTTTTACTTACCGTAAAATCAGTTTCTCTGAGTTCATTCACAGACACGGCCTTCTTTATTCATAACAATAAGGTTATATCGCCTCCACAGGAGTAGGACTGGGCAGAACAAGAAAAAACACTTGGTCACTCCCATGGGGCTGTCCTCAGTCAGTATATAACCTCCTCCCTGCTCTAGGTATTCAGTTTAGTAGCAAGCAGTAATAGAACTATCAAAAAAACAACTCCATGGAGGGGTGGGTGCTGTGTCTGTCAATTAATTCAGAGAAACTGATTTTTCGGTAAGTAAAAAAAACTATTTTCCTCATTCTTTCATTGACAGACACAGCCTTCTTTATTTATAATGATAGGGATGTCCCAAAGCATTGCCAACATGAGGAGTGGGAAAAGAAAAATCCCAAGGCTAATACAGGAGCCAACCAGGTAAGAGGAACTTCACCCAGGACAAGCTGGAACCCAAACTGGACGATAACCCTTCAAGAGGGAATAGACCCCCTAAACAGCGGCCTGCAAAAAAACTTGCAGCCAAAAGAGGCATCCACAGATGCCAAACCATCCACTTCGTAGAACTTGTGAAAATGTACACTGATGACCAGTGGCCATCTAGCCAACTTGCTCAACAGCCACCTGATGACAGAAGGTCCAAGAAGCACTAAGTGCCCGAGAAGAATGCACCATAAACGGGAAAGCAGGAAACCGATTCCTGACAGGATAGCTCATAGACATCATCTGTCCGATCCATCCAGACCAACATGCTCAGTGGCTGACAAATACATCCAAATCCCCCAAATCCCATCCAGGCCAGATAAAGCCAATTCCTTGGGCTGTGCTGACCACGGACACAAGAAGCCAACCCAATGTCCTTATTCAAATGGAAATCCAAGGACAGAACTATGTAAAAAAGGACGAAGCACCACCTTAACCTGGTGTAATATTTGGGGGTTATTTAGCATCTGTGTAGAGCACACCAGTGAGCAGAGTCCACGCCAGTTATGCCTTTTAAGGGCTTGTTGCCCCAATTTTATTAAAAGTAAAAGAAAACAAGTCCCATAACAGGAGGGTTCAGCTTCACAGCAGTAACAAACAAATAAACAGAAAAAGTACCAAGCCACCTGGCTCTCCTCAGCAATACTGACGTTTAGGCTTTACCCTTCAGCCCTCTCAGCCACATAACAGAGATCTCGTACAAGGACTGTACCTCTTTTGATCTTCCTTACTGCTCAGCCCACAGCTTTGGGCCTTCTGACTACACCATGCAGACATGCATGCTTCTCCCTTGCTTGCCTAGACTCCTCGGGAGGGTGGAGCCCCGAACCCTTGTCTTGGCTCTGTTATAAGCCCAGGACCCACCTGTGCAATCAACTAGCAAGACTTCTGGCTGTTCCCAAAACCCGGTCCCAGGATTGGAGATTCAGTCCCACCCATAACACTATGGAATCTCCGGGCTCCAGGTCCCAAACTGGATTTTTGAAAACAATGAGGAAACTGAAAAGCCAGTTTCCTCTCAAACAAACAACTCCCCTGGAGCCCCTCAACCTGCCTGGTTAAGAACCCTGCACTCTTCTGCTGGTGGGGTACCATACTACCACACTGGGTAACGTGAATAACAAGATATCGGCACCATTCATGCCACCCTGCGAGTAGAGGTGATAGCCACCAAGAGGGCACCTTCTGAGACATAGTAAGGAGTGGAGCCAAATCCAAATTGTTCAAAGACCTTGAGTATTTGTCTCATTATGCTAGGAACTCCCCGAAGGGAGCCTACATGGAACTGTGAATGACCTTGCCTCAAAAAAGGGTAGATAATATCAGACCCAACACCTGCCTGTAGATCCACAGAGGAGCTCACCTGCCGGATAATACGTAAAAAAATGCCGCATACCAATTCTGGAGTCTGTCCAGGGGAAGAAACACGCTGGCCAGAGCAGAAGCCCAGTCAGGCTCAGATAAACCAATGTTCTGGCCAGACCAAAGCAGACTTCCGATATAGACGCCAAATGAAATCAGAGAAAGTGTATAGGAACTACGTTGCTCCTCGGGGCAATCGAGAATTTGGCACAGATTGCTCAGGCAGCCCAGTACCGTCAACCCCCACTGATGTAACCATACCAGACCCGGGGCCAACACCTCGTGAACACCCGAGGAGTGGTGGCCAGTAGTGATGGACGAACTTCCGACGGGACGTTTCGCGAACGCGAAACGCGAACGGACACAAACGTTCGCGAAAACGACCGTTCGCCGCGGGCTCCATTGACTTCAATGGGAGGCGAATTTCGCAAACCTTTAGGTCGAATTTGCGGCCACGGGGTAATTATTAGGGGGTAGCACGTAGTCCCACCACCTGGACAATAGCATAATACATGTATGAGGTGAATTTGGGATCGATAACTACAAGCATTTTTTTTTTATTTGGGAAATTGTTCTGACAATTCAGGACTATGGAGCTAATGAAGGCAATGGAGGAGAGGGAAGGTCAGGGACCAGGGTAGGCAAACAAGAGGGTGCAGGAGATACAGAGCACTGACAGCAGCACCGTAATACAGAGCACTGACATCAGCACCGTGACATACAGCGCTGACAGCAGCTCCGTGACATACAGCGCTGACAGCAGCTCCGTGACATACAGCGCTGACAGCAGCTCCGTGACATACAGCGCTGACAGCAGCTCCGTGACATACAGCGCTGACAGCAGCTCCGTGACATACAGCGCTGACAGCAGCACCGTGACATACAGCGCTGACAGCAGCTCCGTGACATACAGCGCTGACAGCAGCTCCGTGACATACAGCGCTGACAGCAGCTCCGTGACATACAGCACTGACAGCAGCTCCGTGACATACAGCGCTGACAGCAGCTCCGTGACATACAGCGCTGACAGCAGCACCGTGACATACAGCGCTGACAGCAGCTCCGTGACATACAGCGCTGACAGCAGCTCCGTGACATACAGCGCTGACAGCAGCTCCGTGACATACAGCGCTGACAGCAGCTCCGTGACATACAGCGCTGACAGCAGCTCCGTGACATACAGCGCTGACAGCAGCACCGTGACATACAGCGCTGACAGCAGCTCCGTGACATACAGCGCTGACAGCAGCTCCGTGACATACAGCGCTGACAGCAGCTCCGTGACATACAGCACTGACAGCAGCTCCGTGACATACAGCGCTGACAGCAGCTCCGTGACATACAGCGCTGACAGCAGCACCGTGACATACAGCGCTGACAGCAGCTCCGTGACATACAGCGCTGACAGCAGCTCCGTGACATACAGCGCTGACAGCAGCTCCGTGACATACAGCGCTGACAGCAGCTCCGTGACATACAGCGCTGACAGCAGCTCCGTGACATACAGCGCTGACAGCAGCTCCGTGACATACAGCGCTGACAGCAGCTCCGTGACATACAGCGCTGACAGCAGCTCCGTGACATACAGCGCTGACAGCAGCTCCGTGACATACAGCGCTGACAGCAGCTCCGTGACATACAGCGCTGACAGCAGCTCCGTGACATACAGCGCTGACAGCAGCACCGTAAGCAGCCCCAGGAGGAAGTCAGCACAGCACAGGGATGGTGTGATCCCCTCATAATAAGAACCCCCAGGAGGAAGTCAGCACAGCACAGGGATGGTGGGAGCCCCTCATAATAAGAACACCCAGGAGGAAGTCAGCACAGCACAGGGATGGTGGGAACCCCTCATAATAAGCAGCCCCAGTAGAAATATGACACCGCTCAACCTCTTCAAAGAGGAGGGTAGGGGCATATAGTACGGTGTGCTTTTTTGGGTCAGGGAAGTGAGCCAAATGAATTAAGAAGGTCTGTGTGCTTGATTCCAAAAATTGTTTATAGACATATACATGGTCTACTGATCACATGTGTTGAATTCCTCCGAGATCCATGCCTCATTCATTTTTAGAAATGTGAGGTAGTTAACACTGTGGTGAGCTAGGCGAGTACGCTTATCGGTCACAATCCCCCCTGCTGCGCTGAACGTCCTTTCGGACAGGACACTGGATGAGGGGCAAGCCAACAGTTCGATTGCAAATTGGGCAAGCTCTGGCCAGAGGTCAAGCCTGCCCACCCAGTAGTCTAGGGGTTCATCACTCCTCAGAGCGTCCACATCGGCCGTTAACCCAATGTAGTCGGACACCTGACGGTCTAGGCGTTCCCTGATGCTGGATCCGGATGACACCTGTCGATGGGTCGGCTGAAAGAATGACCTCATATCCGAAGTCACCAACACATCTTCAAACCGGCCTCTTCTTGCAGGCGCTGTTGGATTGGTACCCGCAAATCCTTCTCTGGGAGTGGGAATTGCTCCTCTGCCAGCGCACGCAAAAGCAGAATGCAGCATTTCTCGAAGCAAGGCCTGGAAGTGCTGCATTCTGACAGCCCTCTGCGACGGCGGTAACATTTCCGCCATTTTGTGTTTGTACCGGGGGTCTAAGTACGTTGCCACCCAGTACTGGTCCTTGACCCTCATGCTTTTTATACGGGGGTCCCTATTAAAACACTGGAGCATGAAGGCCCCCATTTGCACTAAAGTGGAAGCGGTGTGGTGGCCTGGCTCCTGCTCATCATCCAGGATAATGTCGTCCTCTTCATTCTCCTCTCCCCATCCTCGCACAACAGGGATCCCAGAAAGGTTTAAAGCATGCTCTTCTTGCTCCTGCTCATCCGCCCCGGCACCATCCTCCTCTGACTCCTCATCAGACTCCTGTTGTTGACTTGTCTCAGATAGAGTAGCCCCCCCTGGGAATTCATCCAGCATTGCGACTTCCTCATCTTCCCGCTCCTGCTCCTCCACAGCCTGATCAATGACACGACGCAATGCACGCTCCAGAAAGAAGGCATAAGGTACCATGTCACTGATGGCGCCATGGCTGCGACTGACCAGTTTGGTGATCTCCTCAAATGGCCGCAGAAGTCTGCATGTGTCGCGCATGAGCAGCCACTGGCGCGGTGAAAAAAAACCCAGCTCCCCAGAACCGTTTCTTTCGCAGAGTTCATACAGGTAGACGTTAACTGCACGTTTCTGCTGGAGCAGCCTATCAAGCATATAGAAGGTTGAGTTCCATCGCGTCGGGCAATCGCAAATAAGACGTCTGACCGGCAGATGGTGTCGCCGCTGAATGTCAGCAAGGCGAGCCATGGCCGTGTAAGATCTTCTGAAATGGGCCGAGATTTTCCTTGCCTGCCGCAAGATGTCCTGGACCCCAGGGTATTTGACAAGGAATCGCTGCACGACCAAGTTTAAGACGTGTGCCATGCACGGCACGTGCGTGATTTTGCCCTGTTTCAATGCGCTAAGCAGATTGGCACCGTTGTCACACACCACTTTACCAACTGTCAAATTGAGCGGTGTTAGCCACTCATCTGCCTGTGAACGCAAAGCTGAAAGGAGTGCCGGGCCAGTGTGGCTCTTTGCTTCCAGGCACAACAGACGCAGCACGGCATGGCAACGTCTCACCTGGCATGTGGAATAGGTTCTGGGGAGCTTGGGCGGTGCAGTGGAAGAGACGCTAGCAGCGGAAAAGGAGGAGGCAGCTGAGGAGGAGAGGGAGGAGGATGGAGTAGGAGGAGGAGAAGAAGAGTCAGGCCTGCATGCAATCCGTGGCGGTAAAACCAAATCTACACGGGTGCCACGGGTTACATGCTTGACGGCCGTCAGAAGGTTCACCCAGTGGGCAGTAAAACTGATATACCTTCCCTGCCCGTGTTTGCTAGACCACGTGTCTGTGGTCAGATGTATCTTGGCACCGACACTGTGTGCCAGAGATACATTCACTTGCCGCTGAACATGGCCATATAGCTCTGGGATGCCCTTCTCTGAGAAATACTTCCTTCCTGGGACCTTCCATTGTGGTGTTCCAATGGCCACAAATTTGCGAAAGGCCTCCGAGTCCACCAGTTTATATGGCAGTAGTTGGCGGGCTATGAGTTCTGACAAGCCAGCCGCCAACCGTTGGGCAAGAGGGTTATCCGGCGTCATCATTTTTTTACGCTCAAACATTAGGCCCACGGAAGCCTGCCTTTTTGCAGAAAAATGTGAGCTTGGCGTGATGGAAGGTGGAGTGGAGGACAATTGTGAGGAGAGAGGAGAAGGAGAAGTAGAAGACGAGGCTGGACGGTGAGAGCCTGCAGTGTGGCTTTGTGTGTTCCGTTGCTCCCACTGGGCTCGGTGATGGCTGCTCATGTGCCTTCTTAAGGCGGTCGTCCCTAGGTGAGTATTGGGCTTACCGCGACTAACGCGTTGACTGCAAAGATTGCAGATGGCAACGCTATTGTCAGCAGCGGACACGTTAAAAAAAGCCCACACTGCGGAGCCATGTGCCGGTGTCCTGGGAGCGCCAGATGTGACCGTACATGGTCGATGACTCGCTCCTGATACATTTGCAGTCTGCTTTGTCCCTGCTGTGCAATGTAAGTCATTGCTGCTTCTCCTCCCTATCTGCTGGTCCATATCTCCCTCTGAACTCCCCTCCTCTTCCTCTCTTGTGGGCACCCACGTGACATCACTAGACACGTCATCATCAACGTCACCTTCCCCACCGCTATAAGTAGAGTAGGCAGCAACACCGGGGACCAACCTCCTCCTTGGGCTGATCTGGGTACTGGCGTCAGACTGCTGAGTAGCGCTTGTTGCTACCTCCTCTTCCTGATCCAATACCAAGAGTGGCTGCGCATCAGAAATGTCCTCTTGATATGGATCGGAAAATAATTCCAGTGACTCAAGCGGAAGGTATGTGGTGGTGGTGGTGGTGGTCGTGTTGTTGGTGGTAGTGTCTTTGGGGGTGCACATAGCAGAGAGTGAAGAAGAGGGTGCAGATCGAGAGGATGAGGAGGGTGCAGAAGAGTAAGGCTGAGCGAGCCACTCAACCAAGTCTGGTGCATCCTTTAAAGTAATTGAACGCACCTTCTGCAACTTCCCACTTTGGCTCAAGCCTGTTGCTCCTGCCCTACCCCTACCACCCCTGCGGAAGGGCCTGCCTCTTCCTCTGCATGTCATTTTTTAAATGACCCTGTGACAAAACTCTTAGTCCCTATACCGCTGAAGGACTGCTGCAGTATAGGTGAGCGGTCAGCAGTGGTGCACGTCAACCCTATCTATTGTGGACCTATAGCGGTCCTTACAGAACAGCAGACTGTACCGCACTCAAGCCTATGTACCGTAGCACCCTATACCAAGTTACCAGTCCTTATAAGAACTTTTGTGGACCAAGCAGGTTGTGTATTAGTGTTTAGCAGACTGTACGTCAGTCCCTATACCGCTGAAGGACTGCTGCAGTATAGGGCAGCGGTCAGCAGTGGTGCACGTCAACCCTATCTATTGTGGACCGATAGCGGTCCTTACAGAACAGCAGACTGTACCGCACTCAAGCCTATGTACCGTAGCACCCTATACCAAGTTACCAGTCCTTATAAGAACTTTTGTGGACCAAGCAGGTTGTGTATTAGTGTTTAGCAGACTGTACGTCAGTCCCTATACCGCTGAAGGACTGCTGCAGTATAGGGCAGCGGTCAGCAGTGGTGCACGTCAACCCTATCTATTGTGGACCGATAGCGGTCCTTACAGAACAGCAGACTGTACCGCACTCAAGCCTATGTACCGTAGCACCCTATACCAAGTTACCAGTCCTTATAAGAACTTTTGTGGAACAAGCAGGTTGTGTGTTAGTGATTAGCAGACTGTACGTCAGTCCCTATACCAATGAAGGACTGCTGCAGTATAGGGCAGCGGTCAGCAGTAGTGCACGGCAACCCTATGTATTGTGGACCGATAGCGGTCCTTACAGAACAGCAGACTGTACCGCACTCAAGCCTATGTACCGTAGCACCCTATACCAAGTTACCAGTCCTTATAAGAACTTTTGTGGACCAAGCAGGTTGTGTATTAGTGTTTAGCAGACTGTACGTCAGTCCCTATACCGCTGAAGGACTGCTGCAGTATAGGGCAGCGGTCAGCAGTGGTGCACGTCAACCCTATCTATTGTGGACCGATAGCGGTCCTTACAGAACAGCAGACTGTACCGCACTCAAGCCTATGTACCGTAGCACCCTATACCAAGTTACCAGTCCTTATAAGAACTTTTGTGGACCAAGCAGGTTGTGTATTAGTGTTTAGCAGACTGTACGTCAGTCCCTATACCGCTGAAGGACTGCTGCAGTATAGGGCAGCGGTCAGCAGTGGTGCACGTCAACCCTATCTATTGTGGACCGATAGCGGTCCTTACAGAACAGCAGACTGTACCGCACTCAAGCCTATGTACCGTAGCACCCTATACCAAGTTACCAGTCCTTATAAGAACTTTTGTGGAACAAGCAGGTTGTGTGTTAGTGATTAGCAGACTGTACGTCAGTCCCTATACCAATGAAGGACTGCTGCAGTATAGGGCAGCGGTCAGCAGTAGTGCACGGCAACCCTATGTATTGTGGACCGATAGCGGTCCTTACAGAACAGCAGACTGTACCGCACTCAAGCCTATGTACCGTAGCACCCTATACCAAGTTACCAGTCCTTATAAGAACTTTTGTGGACCAAGCAGGTTGTGTATTAGTGTTTAGCAGACTGTACGTCAGTCCCTATACCGCTGAAGGACTGCTGCAGTATAGGGCAGCGGTCAGCAGTGGTGCACGTCAACCCTATGTATTGTGGACCGATAGCGGTCCTTACAGAACAGCAGACTGTAACGCACTCAGGCCTATGTACCGTAGCACCCTATACCAAGTTACCAGTCCTTATAAGAACTTTTGTGGACCAAGCAGGTTGTGTGTTAGTGATTAGCAGACTGTACGTCAGTCCCTATACCAATGAAGGACTGCTGCAGTATAGGGCAGCGGTCAGCAGTAGTGCACGGCAACCCTATGTATTGTGGACCGATAGCGGTCCTTACAGAACAGCAGACTGTAACGCACTCAGGCCTATGTACCGTAGCACCCTATACCAAGTTACCAGTCCTTATAAAAACTTTTGTGGACCAAGCAGGTTGTGTGTTAGTGTTTAGCAGACTGTGCGTCAGTCCCTATACCGCTGAAGGACTGCTGCAGTATAGGGCAGCGGTCAGCAGTGGTGCACGTCAACCCTATCTATTGTGGACCGATAGCGGTCCTTACAGAACAGCAGACTGTACCGCACTCAAGCCTATGTACCGTAGCACCCTATACCAAGTTACCAGTCCTTATAAGAACTTTTGTGGACCAAGCAGGTTGTGTATTAGTGTTTAGCAGACTGTACGTCAGTCCCTATACCGCTGAAGGACTGCTGCAGTATAGGGCAGCGGTCAGCAGTGGTGCACGTCAACCCTATGTATTGTGGACCGATAGCGGTCCTTACAGAACAGCAGACTGTAACGCACTCAGGCCTATGTACCGTAGCACCCTATACCAAGTTACCAGTCCTTATAAGAACTTTTGTGGACCAAGCAGGTTGTGTGTTAGTGATTAGCAGACTGTACGTCAGTCCCTATACCAATGAAGGACTGCTGCAGTATAGGGCAGCGGTCAGCAGTAGTGCACGGCAACCCTATGTATTGTGGACCGATAGCGGTCCTTACAGAACAGCAGACTGTACTGCACTCAGGCCTATGTACCGTAGCACCCTATACCAAGTTACCAGTCCTTATAAAAACTTTTGTGGACCAAGCAGGTTGTGTGTTAGTGTTTAGCAGACTGTGCGTCAGTCCCTATACCGCTGAAGGACTGCTGCAGTATAGGGCAGCGGTCAGCAGTAGTGCACGGCAACCCTATGTATTGTGGACCGATAGCGGTCCTTACAGAACAGCAGACTGTAACGCACTCAGGCCTATGTACCGTAGCACCCTATACCAAGTTACCAGTCCTTATAAGAACTTTTGTGGACCAAGCAGGTTGTGTGTTAGTGATTAGCAGACTGTACGTCAGTCCCTATACCAATGAAGGACTGCTGCAGTATAGGGCAGCGGTCAGCAGTAGTGCACGGCAACCCTATGTATTGTGGACCGATAGCGGTCCTTACAGAACAGCAGACTGTACCGCACCCAAGCCTATGTACCGTAGCACCCTAGACAGACCAAGTTACCAGTCCTGATAAAGAGCTTTGTGGAACAAGTGAGTTGTGAATGATTAGCAGACTGCAGCAGAAGGGCAGCAGTCAAGTATAATATTCTTTCTATATTTGGAAGAAAGAATATTATACGTGTACAAGCCTATTACCGTACCACTGATACCAGTCCTGAAAAGAACCTTTGTGGAACTAATAGTAACAGCAAGTCTTTAAAATTATCCTCACTGCCTGACACACTGCTTCCTGCCTGTCCCTATACAAATTGGCAAAAAAGAGTAGGCTGGAACGATTAGCTGGAACAGCTCTTTTGTGGACCTGATAGTAACAGCTAATGATGATGATGATGATGATGATGAAGAAAGACTAATCTGGCTGAGCTGTCCCTAAAATAGCAGCATACAGCGCTCTGTCCCTTTATCTAAACTGACAAAAGAAACTCAGGCTGCTGACCTAACACCTATACCAGTCCTGAAAAGAACTTTTGTGTACCAAATAGCTAGCGTTTTCTCTGTCCCTACTCCACACAGGATCCTTTCCCTACAGTGACAGAAGAAAGAATGTAAAATGGCCACCGGATCGGGTGTATTTATAGGTTAGGGGGAATGTCCAAGTGTCCATGAGCTGTCATGTCTCAATTGGTTGTCCTGTAACACATGATAAACGTGTCACGAAAGGTTAAAGTTCTTGTATACATTAAACACGTAAGTCCGCCGGGGCGAACGACGGAAAAAGGCGTTCGAACCCGCGGACGGCGAAAGTCGGAAATTCGCCGCGAAACGACCGCCGGGCGAACCGTTCGGCCATCACTAGTGGCCAGATCAAAGGACCACACCAGGCGCCAATAATGCTCCACACCCACAGCAGATGGAGGACGTGCTGGAGCAGGGCACAGAACAGAATGCTTAAGCATTCGTGATGTCGCAGAAGTCAGAAAGACCCCATGATGGAGTGCCACCGCTGCATGGACGGACTCCATCCTGAACTCACGTACCCACACAAGGCAGGTCAGGGCCTTGAGGTCCAGAATTAGATGTACCATACCTTCCATCTTTTACACTGTGCACATGTTCGAACAAACCCCCTGACACTGTTCCCAGCACAGGAACCAGAACAATCACACTCTGCAGCAACGGGGCTTGCACGGCCCCCCACGGAGAACAGCAAGCAGTCTGGCGACAGACGACTATTGAAAGCAACAAGCAAAATGTTTGGAGGAACACAGCTGGAAAACTATTTTTTTTTTTTTACAATTTCTTTATTTTTTCTCCTTTTTTCTTTCATATAAACAAGAATGGAAATTTACATAAACAGTATAAATATCATACAACGAATTTCCATATTCATACATAATAAAAAGAAAGACATAACAATTCGTTCTATTTCCTTTACCTCTTGCATCCCTTATAGTATAATATATAAATCCAAGGAAAAAAGCTAAGTTGGTGGTAATGTATGGGGACGACGTTGAGGAAACTCCTCCCTCTGAGTTCGCTCCCACATACCCTATGTCTGGTCCTGGGTTGATGCTATTCCCAGCCAGGCCAAAATTGTATTGTTATCTTCTTATTTCTCATCTCCCCCCCTTTATTTCCATCCTTGTTATTCCCCCCCCCAAAAAAAAAGAAAAAAAAACCCCCACCCCAAACCACCCCCCTCAACACCCCCACAGACCAAGAAGGGGAGGGGGAGAGAAAGGAAGTTCTCATCTCCTTCCCCTATATCTCCCCTCCTCCCCCCTAGATCGCATCAATCTGTCTCTTTCCCTCCTCCGAAGAGATACAAAGGTTCCATGGTGTCCATATTTCTAAGTAGGTTTTTCTTCTTTTCCTAGCTGTCCATATTAGGTCTTCCATCCTGTTCATCTCCTCAACTTTCTTCAGCCACATGCTCACACTAGGGGGTTGTGTCTGTTTCCACCTAAGTGTTATACATGCCTTGGCTGTGTTTACCAAGTGGCACAGGATGGAATTCCTATATATTTTCCCCGGGGTCTCTGACAAATGCAAGAGGAATACTGCTGGGTCCTCCCGTATTTCTACTTCACTGAATTGTTGAATAATCTCTCGTACGTCCTTCCAGTATTTCTAAATTTTTGGGCATGACCAAAATATATGTAGAAAGTTTCCCACTTCTTTCTGACACCTCCAACACTTACTTGATGTATGGGGGAAATATTTTTGACGTTTTTCTGGTGTTCTGTACCACTGTGAAATGATTTTATAATTAGTTTCTTGTAGTTTTGTACATGTTGCTGTTTTAAAGATAGATTGTATCATATTTTTCTTCTGCTCGTCGAAAAAAGTCCTTCCTAGGTCTATTTCCCACTTCCGAAAGAAGGGTAGCTGAAAATTTTCTAATGGTTTAGTCAATAGCGTGTACATTTTAGAAATTACACGAGTAATTGGCTCCTTTTCCATACAGAGTTTCTCAAATGGCGTATAGCCAAGGTCTAATAACTCTGGCGCTATCTCTGTACTTAAAAAATGTCCTAGTTGTGCCGCCTGCCAGAAATCTAATTGAAAGGGGCCTTTTCTGTCCATCATCTCCTGCATTGTTGGCCATTTGCCTATTTTTATGAAATGCGAGGCTTGATATATTCCTTTTTTAATCAGCTTGTCAAAAGGTCCTTTCTGTATACCTGGTATGAATCGGGGATTAAATAAATCAAAAAAGTAAATATAAATCAACAACTCCACTTTGTCAAATCGATATCACCTTGTGGCGCTTAATCAGTACAAAACCCCCCTATATACCCTTGCAAAAATATATACTTTTCAGTAGAGTGAATGGAAAGGGTCAGCTAGCCCTTGTTACACTTATCTGCAAAATAGGTGGTGGAATTTGAGGTGTGTATAGATTTTGGCATGAATCGGGGATTACCTAATATAGGGACTAGAGGGGAATTCTGTGTCGATATCTTATTCTTAACTAAGAGATTGTAACATATTTGTAGTGTGGGTCCTATTGTAGGGTGTAGCTTCTTATCTGATGTCAGGTTTCTATAGCACCAAGGTGCTCTATGTAATAGCTCCCTACATTGTGCTTGCTCTAAATTTACCCATATTTTCTGGTCTCCATGTCGACACCAGTCCAAAAGTCGGCCTAGATGTATTGCCTGATAATATTTATATATGTCCGGTGTTGCCAGTCCCCCGTATTGCTTTGGTAGTGTTAGTAGTGTCCTCCGTATCCTTGGTTGTTTATCTGCCCATATAAATTTCATGAATAATGTTTGTATAGTTCTAAAAAATTTCCTTGGCATTAGAATTGGGATTGCCTGGAGGAGGTACAGGAGTTTTGGCAGAATATTCATCTTGATTATATTATTTCTTCCAAACCAAGAGTATATTCCCCTATGCCATCTCCCCAGGCATCCACGTACCATCTTCAATGCTGGCGCAAAATTTAATTCATATATTTTATTGGGGTCTGTTGCAATCATTATTCCTAAATATTTCAGGCCTTGATCCGGCCAATTAAATTTATAATTTAGTTTTATTAATCTCATCATTTTCTCTGGGACTGCTATCATCAGGGCTTCTGACTTGGAACAGTTTATTTTAAAGTAGGATAGTATACTGTATGTCTCAATTTCCTTAAATAGATTTGGGAGTGAAATTATCGGATTCGTCACTGTAAAAAGCATATCATCTGCATATGCTGCCACTTTATTATGAATTCCTCCTATAGTTATTCCTTGGATATCCCTGTTCAGCCTTACTCTGCATAACAGTGGTTCGAGGGTCAACGCGAATAACAAAGGGGACAGTGGACATCCCTGTCTGGTCCTGTTTGTTATCGAAAAAGATGAAGATACCACTCCGTTTACTCTTACTTGAGCTGTAGGTTTTTCATACAAACTTGCTATCCAGCCTATCATTTTCCCCCCTAACTTTATATGTCGGAGTACCGAAAAACTGAACCCCCACCCTACCCGGTCAAAAGCCTTCTCTGCATCTGTTCCTAAAAATATGCAGGGGGTCTCGGCAGAGATGGCTGTATGCATTAAGTTTAAGGCCTTGATAGTATTGTCTCTTGATTCCCTTGTTGGAACAAATCCCACTTGGTCTTGGTGAATCAAAGAGGGCAAGTACTGTTGTACCCTCAAGGCTATTATTTTACTGAATATTTTCAGATCCACATTCAACAAAGATATTGGCCTATAACTTCCACATTGTTTCTGGTCTTTGCCTTCTTTCTGTATCACTGTAATTGTAGCTTTAGCTGTTTCTGAGTGGAAAGTCGATATGTCTCCTATTTCATTGAACAATTTAACCATATATGGGCATAATTCTGGCATAAGCATCTTATAATACTGGGCTGAGAATCCATCTGAGCCAGGTGCTTTCCCTCTTTTTACCTGTTTTATCGTATTTTGTACCTCATCTAGTGTGATTGGCGATTCCATCTCCTCCCGTGCAGTGCTTGTCAGGCACGGCATTCCACTTGAGCTTATATATTCATTTATCTTTGCCTGATCTGATGCCCTCAAATTCAAATTATACAGTGAGGAGTAAAAATCGCCAAACATACCAGCAATCTGTTCTGGCATCCACACTTCCTCCCCATCTTTTTTCCTAATTGTAGGTATGTATGTCTTTGTTTGTATTTCCCGTAATGCTCTCGCCAATTGTTTTCCGCATTTATTGCCAGATTCATAGCTACACTTACGTCCTATCTGAATTGACATTTTAGCTCTGTACTGTAACAAATCTGTCACTTGTCTACGTGTACTTATTAATTCTTGTTCAACTTCTAAATTCTGAACATGTTTATGTTGGGCTTCTAAATGTTGCATTTTTTCTAAAAGTTCTGTCAACTTAATTTCTCTTTCCTTCTTAATCCTCGCTCCATGCTTAATAATCAGTACTCCTCTTATTACAGCCTTGTGCATTTCCCAGATTGTTCCCGAGGAACTTTCTGGACCTACATTCTCCTGAAAAAAGAATTTTATCTCCTTTCGGACTTCCTCCAACACTAAGGGGTCTTGAAGGAGGCTCTCATTGAGTTTCCACATCCTGGGGGTTAAATGTTTTTTCCCCGTTAGATTATATTTTAAAAAGATTGGGGCATGGTCTGACAAGGTAATTAGACCAATAGTGGCTTCCTTAACTGAAGATAGTTGTTTATGCGGGATAAAAAATATATCTATCCGTGAGTACACTCTATGCGGGCTAGAAAAAAAAGAATAATCTCTTTCCTTGGGGTGTAATAATGGCCATATATCTACTAGTTTTGCTTCTATTATTGCCTGAGATATCCTCTCTTATTTTAGGTGTCACTGACAATGTCCCTGATGAGGTGTCTTCCCTAGGAATTAGTGGGATATTAAGGTTTCCCCCCATAATCAACTGTCCTTCTGCGAATTCCATAAGTTTATCAAATGTCTCTTTAGCAAAAGAGTCTTGTTGTATATTGGGGGCATAATATGTTGCTAATGTTACTCCTACTCCTCCTATAGTCCCCTTTACGAACAAATACCTTCCTTTTACATCTATCAGGGAATCTCTATGATTCCATACTACTGTTTTTGATATCATAATGGTTAGCCCTTTAGTTTTGGAATCCGGATTGAATGCGTGATAGACCATTGGATAACCTGTATTCTTTAACAAAGGGAGATTATTTTCTCTGAAATGCGTTTTTTGAATAAACGCTACATCTATCTTCAGTCTCTTTAAATCGTGGAATAACATTTGTCTTTTTTCAGGGACATTCAATCCCTTTACGTTCAAGGACATTATTTTTAAAGTGTCCATTTTTCTTCAAAAAGAGAGAGAGAGAGAGAAAAAACAAAAAAAACAAAACATTCAATCCCTTTACGTTCAAGGACATTATTTTTAAAGTTTCCATTTTTCTTCGAAAAGAGAGAGAGAGAAAAAATAACAAAATAAAAAATTCCCTTTAAATCCACCCCCTCCCACCCCCCTCCTGTCCAATTCCCTACTCCCTCCCTCCCTCACTACCAATCCCTGGGTTGGCCGTTTACCAACAGCCACCCCACGAATCTCAAAGCTCTACTGCTTTTAACCAATCAACGTCCGGACCCTCCAGATTATGAGTGTTGACCTAGTGGGGTTTTGTGGTTGTGCATGGCTGGTCCAGGCCCAAGCTTCCCCCGTGCACTCCGCCAGTCTTTTATAATAACGAGTTTTCTAATGTCACCTATTACTTCATAGTGCATTGTATCTACTCCAACATGGCTCTTGCAAAAGAAAGGGGAAATCGCAGAAGAGAGAGAAAACAAAAAATAATTTTTTTTTAGAAAGACCAATTTAAATATATCAGTCTATGCCCGTCCATACATATATCTATAAATACACATTGTAATATTTGGGGGTTATTTTAGCTTAAAGGTAGAGCTTACCAGTGAGCTGGATCCACACCAGATGTCGTTTAAGGGCTCGTAGGCCCACTTTTATTAAAGAAAGAAAAGTCAGATAACAAAATAGTTGCCCACACAGGGGTTTCAGCTTTCCACAGCAGTAATGTATGTAGAACCAAAAATACCAAGCCACCTAGCTCTCTTTAGCAGCACTGCTGCTCAGACTTCTGCTGCAGCCCTCTTGGCTCTTTAACAGAGTTCCTGTACACCCAGTACCTCAGCACTCTTTAACAGCTTCTCTTTCAGCCCACAAGCTTGGACCCTCTGTCTGCTCTGACAGACCGACCTGTGCAGACATGCACACTTCTCCCTTACACGCCTGGACTCCTCGGGAGGGTGGAGCCCAGAACCATGGTGTTGGCTTTGTTTTAAGCCCAAGACCCACCTGTGCAATCATCCAGTCAGACTGCTGGCTGTTCCCAAAACCCGGTCCCAGGATTGGAGATTCCGAACTACCACATATCCCCCCCCTTTGTTTCGACCCAGAGGGCGGAACACCCAAGTTACTTTTGGCACCTCTGTGCCAGATACCATTTACAGAAGTACCCTCCTGTCCAACCTCGCTTCTCCTAACGGGGAACTCCACCCAATGCCTCCTTTGGGGTCTCCCTCTAAGCCTTACTGTCACTCTGCTATGAGCTTTGATGCGACCTTCCCAACTTTTCTTCCGAGTGAATTTCCATAAGCACTTCCTCTCCTGAAATCTAAATGGGTTCCCGTTGGTCTTTCTACCAACCCTTCTGCCTCCACGCTTCAGTTTCCCAGGTTTCCCCAAAACTCTCTCAGCAGTACTGTTCTGAGACTGTAGGGGGCCCATTTCTATAGTGTTTAGAACAGAAACCCACCTCTTATTTCTGGTACCTGACGCAGCAGTCACTAACTGATTACCAGGTTTACCTGTACCTTTGGACACCACATTATCATGTACCATTAACACATTTGGTTCATCATTGACAGACATATTCAAACCAACATTAGACCTCTCAATGTTGCACATGTCACCAATGCCTTTTTTTTCAAAATTTGCTAGGGCAGAGTCTGCAGAGGGCACACATACTGGAGGGCCGCCATCACCCACAGGAACCTCACAGGACGCCACCTCCCCTGGGTTCACTCACTCTGCAGGCAGCTGTCCTACCACTTGACCCGTTCTGATGCCATCTGTATTTTTATCCACCGGAACAGGCAAGCTCTGGTCTGATCCACATACAATTTTTATCACGCTCCTTGCCCATTCCCCTGTCCCGGGGACCTTATTAGGTTTGTCACCTAAACCAACCATTGGACTGGGGACCCCAGTCTCTTTAACCACCTTTGTTTGAGCCCTGGTCAGGATCTCTGCTGCTTTCAGATCCACACATGGCCCTTCCACCTCATGTGGTTTTTCTACTGGTGCAGTATACACGCCCTTCACCAACAACTGACCAGCACCACACTGGACCATAGCAGCAGAAATGCTTCCCATCTGGCTGTTAGGAGGTGTAACCACAGACATTTTAGGCTTATTTTCAACTTCTCCAATATCTGTCTCAAATATTTCTTCTGGAGCTAATCTAGCAGCATACGTAGCGGCAACTTTTAACAAAAGTAGCAAATTTAGGAATAAATCATTCCTGTCCTGTATTGCTTTGCTCTGTACAGCCTGCCATAAAGTGCTCCACCTAGTGGTACTCCGCAGTACCGGACCATCAGACTGTGGAGGAGACACACTAGTATAGATTGGTTGTACATCCCAAAGTTCAAGCATCTCTTTTAATGCTTTGGTGAATAACCAGGCCCTTGACTCCAGACCTAAGTCCTTCCTGGGGACTTTCATGACACTGGGGATGCAGAGAGACTCACTTGCTGAGACTTGAAAAGTTGCAACGTTTAACGGAACCTCCTCCCGGCTGGAGGTAAACACAGCCTGGTGCTCCACCAGAGCGCTGCCAGGTGCTGGACTTATACACAACTTCTCAGGCCCAGCATCAGTGAACTGCTCCAGAACATTACTAGTGACAACGTCACGTTGACACTCCATGCCAACCTCAGTTTTGTGGGTCACGGACAATGCCTCTGCTGTGCCCTTATTTGGTTCATCCTGCTCACCAGGGTTAACCCCTGCAGCAGCCATCGCGCCCTCAGGTACAAGCTGTTCTGCAGCCCCTCCTGCTGGCCCAGCAGAAACCGTGTCCACCTTATCTTTGTGCATAAAAGCCTCATCTATCAGGGAGATAAGATTTTTGCTCCAACTATCCCAATCTGTTGTATGTGCGCTCCCTTCTGCGGTACTCCTCAGCACCGATCCATCTGCCCAAGGAGACACATAAGAACAGACTGGCTCAGCTGCAGACTCATTACACCAGTCATTGTAAATCATGTCAGACTGTGGTAGCACAGGTTGCAATACACCATATTCACCACCTTTCTCTGCTTGCATTTCATAAGCCTCACACACACATTTGCATTTTTCACAGGTTGTGTTAATCCACCATTTACCTCCACATTTTTAGTACTAGCAGTTTGCACCAACACATTACTATTACACGGTACAGTTCCATTCTGTCCCACCAGAGTGACATCGCAGTTGTCCAGGGCAACCTCTGACTCCAATACATGAAGTTCCCTGGGGATTCCAGTGGACAACTGTGCCGGCTTACCACCAGTTGCTACAGGCAACGGCCCATTTTTGATAACCCCAGGTTCTTTCAGAGCAAAAGTTTTCCCAACAGCAGCAAACTTTTCATTAACAGTAACACTTATAGCATTTTTAGCATTTGTAGGCTGTCCTAGCCCATGGTCAACTTGAGCCTGATAGTCATTAGACACAACACTTTTAGACATCAACACAGGTTCTATTTGGACTTTAACCCTTGCATTCCCACTATATAGGGAAAAGTCATTCTCAAGTGCACATTCAGTGGCCCCACTAACTGGGGTCACTCTCACATCATCATGGACAGTCTCGTAACCAGTCCTTTTATACATGAAATCAGCAGTTCCAGCCATCATTTCATTAAAGACAGTCTTACCCACCGCAGTAGTTGGGGTCACCATCTTCATTTGAGTACGTCGTCTTATGCACCAGTCCTCTGCTGCACTTTTACTGGCCAACACCTCCTGGTGGCCATGGGATGAAACTACAGCAGGCATCTCCCACCGCTTAGCACCCCCTGCAGGCACAACAGGAAACTTCTTGTTGCTAGGGGTGACTGCAAACATATTTTCACCGGACTCTGGGCCTACAGACAAAACTTTCTCAGCAACATTATCTCCAGCCGTATTCCACAACCTAGGGCAAGAAAACATGCCATGCCCCAGCTGGCCACATTCCAGGCATGGTACTGGACGACTTTTTCCCAAAGCGATTCTCTCCTGGTGATTCCCAGCTGGCCGGAATGCACAGGCCTCTTTATGGGGACGCTAAACCAAACCTCTATTGCAGCTCCTTTCAGGCATAAATTTCACTCCGGTTGCCATGGGAGACCGCACTCTCCCAGCAGAACTTTGCTGGCTCTCTCCAACATGATAAACTGGCTCCTCCTTAAGCCACTTTCCACGATCCTTATTAGACATAGCCCATGGTACAGAGACAGCCCGATTGGCTTCCTTTGCGTTGCTATGGGCAACCACTCTCATCCTCAGCCTTTGATCAGCCTCTCTCCTTGCATATCGCATGGGCTTCGCTCTGCTGGATCCCATCTCATGCTGTGACACATTCACATCTTTCACAATAGCTGTTGTTTTAACTGCAGCAGCTTTGCCAGGGGCAACAACAGCCCTCTTCCAGTTATGGACATCCAGCGGCTTTTCCCTTGCACTGAGGGTTGGCTTCCTTTCCTCTGTAGCTTGGTTCAGTGCTGCTAAATGCCGCTTGCACCAATCCACTGCAGATTCAAATGCTGGTGAACTCTCCATAACAGCAGTCACCTGTGCACTCATTGCACCAGGGTTGCTAGGGACAACCCCAGCCATTTTTCTCCTTGATAAACTCTGATCAGGTATGTATGGGGCTCGTTCAGGCGGTAACAACCCCTCCAACCACAGAGCTCTGTCTCTCATTTCAGCAAACCTGGCTTCTTTTAAGAGCTTTGACCGCCCCATACTTAGAGACTCCAGAACAACTTTAAACAGTCCAGGAAAATGAAAGTGTCTCTTTTAAAGCAAGTTGCTTTTCTCTTCATGCAAGCTTTTCTCACCTGCACATTGCACACACTGATTATGCTGTCTCATGCACACAAACACAGTTCATAGCAAGAGAAAAAAAAAAAATTTGACTTTTCATTCACAGGTACACCACCTGCAACACGCAATGCCTTTTGCCTGGCTGCACTTCCACACACAGCCAATAGTTCCTGACTTGAACTTACTGTGGAGCAAGGACCCGGATTCCACCATCTAATGCCCGCATTCGAACACCACTTGTAATTTTTGGGGGTTATTTTAGCTTAAAGGTAGAGCTTACCAGTGAGCTGGATCCACACCAGATGTCGTTTAAGGGCTCGTAGGCCCACTTTTATTAAAGAAAGAAAAGTCAGATAACAAAATAGTTGCCCACACAGGGGTTTCAGCTTTCCACAGCAGTAATGTATGTAGAACCAAAAATACCAAGCCACCTGGCTCTCTTTAGCAGCACTGCTGCTCAGACTTCTGCTGCAGCCCTCTTGGCTCTTTAACAGAGTTCCTGTTCACCCAGTACCTCAGCACTCTTTAACAGCTTCTCTTTCAGCCCACAAGCTTGGACCCTCTGTCTGCTCTGACAGACCGACCTGTGCAGACATGCACACTTCTCCCTTACACGCCTGGACTCCTCGGGAGGGTGGAGCCCAGAACCATGGTGTTGGCTTTGTTTTAAGCCCAAGACCCACCTGTGCAATCATCCAGTCAGACTGCTGGCTGTTCCCAAAACCCGGTCCCTGGATTGGAGATTCCGAACTACCACAACATGTATAGACCTACACATATAAATGGACTCGTGTAAGCAAATACATACATGTACCCACACTTGTCCACCACTTAAACCTCTCCTATATTTATATTGATCATTCCCCCCCCATTTACCATATCTCCTCTCTATTTCTCTCCCCCCTCCTCACACAAAAGCCATATTGTGTATCAACCTTATTCCAACAGTGCAATACAGTAATACATTAATACAACAATACAATAACACCATACATTCCTTATCATTTTCCAGCTCAAAAAAAAAAAGGGGGGGGGGAAGAAAGAGGAAAAGGAGGGAAGGGGGTGAAACCGAAGGGTACAACTCATGGAAGTATTTTATTTATCTTTAGGTTCAGATAGGGAGGTCCATTCCCATGGGCCTTCTGTCTCCCCCAGGTCCCTGACCATGTGCTTTTATTTTTTTAATGATATTAGTGATTAATAGTGTTTGTTATTTAACTCCTTTTAAAAAAAAAAGAAAAAAAAAAAGGAAATAAGCAATTCCTAGTGTTAACATTAAATATACTCTCCTTCTCTAACCCTCCCTCACCTACTCATTATCTCTCCCGTTATCCCTCCCAAAGTCCAAGCCCACCCTTGTGCCACCATCATATGTATTCACTAACCCACCTCTCCTTTACCCTCTCCCACTCTCGAGAAAAAAGAAAAAAAAATTGTTATATACCCCCCACAACACTTCTAAAAAAAAAAAAAACTCATTCCCCAAAAAGTTAAAAAAATAAAGAAAAACACAGAAAACCCCTATCCTCGCATTTTCTCCCAACCATTTCTTTACCACCTTGTGAAATATAATGAAATATAATATTCTCCTAAGTGATCACTCCTTCTAGGAACCTAGGTTATGGAAGTCTCCCTCCGTATTTATATATATAATCATATGATCATATTTATGCATTTATCTTATACTCTCCATCTATATCTCCTGTTTCCCCCTCCGTCCCACCCCCCTTCCTCCCCTCCAAACCTCCTCCTCCCCCTTGCTACCCACCTCTCACCTCTCATTTCTCCATTCATACCAATCCACAAAAAAAAAAAAAAGACATATTTCACTCCACTCATATTTCTCAAATCATCATAGGAGGAAGTGATTAAATAAGTTGGGAACCTGGGCCGTGGGGAACCCCCCCCCCCCCCAAAAAAAAAAACAGAAAAGCAAATTCTGAGGTATGGCTTAATTTCCAGAATGTGTCCCGGTATACTGTAACATATTTCTCTCTTCCTTCTCCCTCCCTCTCCCCCCCTCTCCTTCTATATTTCTGTTTTTTTTCTCTGTAGGAGAGAGAGTGGGAGTCTCCAGTTCGGCACCATAAACGGCTCAACACCTATGAAGCCAAATAGCTTCTACTATTTTATAACCGGACAAACTCAATACGCGTCATGAAGTCATTCAGAGTAGCCCCCCAAAATACATGTCTAAGCACCACTGAGACAACAGACTCGGCAACCAGGGGAACTGTGGCCAAGAGGCATAGTGGACAAACCGCAGCGCCTACCCAATATGTCCCCAGCAGAAAAGGCGGGGAAATTCTGCTCCCCCTCCAGGTATGCCAGCTGGGCCCTTAGAAGCCAGAGATTCCTCTATCGGAGCCATGGTCTCTAGCAGCCTAGAGACAGAGGGGTTCACTACTGGTGTAACAGTCCCCTTTTGAAGGGGGGACTCCCCAAAGGGGTACCTTACAGCCAGCATTCTTGGAAATGCAAAAGCCACTTTGGACACTCCCAGTCTGCATGGACAAATTTTGTCAAAATAAGAGAATGAGAGAGAGGGGAATGCTTTCACCACACAAGATAGTTTATCCAAGAGGGTACTGGCCCTCCCCCGCAGCCACCGCTGCATTAAGGGCAGCACAGTGGTGTAGTGGGTAGCACTCTCACCTAGCAGTAAGAAGGAAATATATGGTGGGACTTTAAATGAAGCATAGCTGCACAGTAAGTATGCAAGGACATGTCCGAAATTCATTGGTTGAGTTACAGAATTCCGAAGATATAAAGTAATAACATGATAAATAATGATATCAATAGGTTATATTTCATATAAGTATATATACAAGCACATATTGCAACATGATTTACAGTAATAATCAACATCTCAATAAAATTCATGATTAGAAAAAAAGCAGAAATAGTCTTCAATTGATTGAAGCATAAAACATTGTAGATAAAGTGGGGGAGGAGGGGGGGAATTTCAGACATATGCTTGCAAATGGTAGCATAAAAGCACTCTATGCATTTGGTGGAGTTCATCCACTCATCAGGAGCAGTTCCAGGGGTTAAAATTATCTACAAAGAGATAAGTAAACGCATGAGGATCAAACAGGAACAGCACAAAAGGGCAGAGGAACAGAGAGAGGGGAGAAACTCAGCTCCCCCAAACACTCTTACCTACAATGAGACTGTGGTAAAACAAGGAGTCCTGCGCAAATCGTGCCACTCATATAATATAATAGAAAATATAAAGATAATAAAAACGGGAAAACAGTCAATATATGTAAAAGAAGAAAAAAATGTCCAAAAAAAGCACACAAATGGATAAGGATAAAATGTGGAAAAAGGGGACCAATGATGCAAAGTCCACTAGTCCAGGCTCTCAGAACTCTCACCTTGAGATAGAATAAACAAGCAGATCAAATATAACCCCAGGAATCTCTCATTTGGTTCACTGTATTAAGCCACTAAGGAAATGCAGGTGAGGGATGTAATACAAAACTTCCGCCACTAGAGGGCCAATCCCAGCATATAGGCTTTGCACTGTAGATTCTCCAATCTATTCCGTAGTGTATGGCTCAAAAACAAGAGGGAGAGGGGAAGGAGAGAGAGAGAGAGGACTCCAATGGTGTAGTAATTTGAGATAAGCAGATATATTTATTAAAATAATATCCAAGACTCTCACATTTAAAATAAAATAAAAATCACAGTGAGGAAGATGGTTGTCTGGCGTCTTCCGCCAGTCTTACTCTACTTCCGGTTTGTCCTACGGCCACTCCCTACGCGTTACGTCATACCACGTGACTTCTTCATGATCACGTGGTATGACGTAACGTGTAGGGAGTGGCCGTAGGACAAACCGGAAGTAGAGTAAGACTGGCGGAAGACGCCAGACAACCATCTTCCTCACTGTGATTTTTATTTTATTTTAAATGTGAGAGTCTTGGATATTATTTTAATAAATATATCTGCTTATCTCAAATTACTACACCATTGGAGTCCTCTCTCTCTCTCTCTCCTTCCCCTCTCCCTCTTGTTTTTGAGCCATACACTACGGAATAGATTGGAGAATCTACAGTGCAAAGCCTATATGCTGGGATTGGCCCTCTATTGGCGGAAGTTTTGTATTACATCCCTCACCTGCATTTCCTTAGTGGCTTAATACAGTGAACCAAATGAGAGATTCCTGGGGTTATATTTGATCCGCTTGTTTATTCTATCTCAAGGTGAGAGTTCTGAGAGCCTGGACTAGTGGACTTTGCATCATTGGTCCCCTTTTTCCACATTTTATCCTTATCCATTTGTGTGCTTTTTTTGGACATTTTTTTCTTCTTTTACATATATTGACTGTTTCACGTTTTTATTATCTTTATATTTTCTATTATATTATATGAGTGGCACGATTTGCGCAGGACTCCTTGTTTTACCATTTTCACTTGATAGTCTGTGTTCACTATTCTGTCCTGCTGCATTTTTTTGCACTATTGATTAGCACATGCACTTTATATCACTCAGTGGTTCACATGTTATTTATTTATTAATTATATATCTTTTTGTATAACTTTTTTTATTTATTTATAAGTACTAATTTAGATATTTATTCACTTTAGTCACTTTATTACCGAGTGGCGCGAGGGCTTATTTTTTGTACAATGAGACTGTAACTTGAGGAGAAAAAAACGTTAACGAGTAAGGAGGCTGTGAAAACAAATCTTCTCCGGAGCTGAGGCAGAAATCTCAAAGACCACAAGGCACCACAGCTAATCAGGGGTGACGAACTCTAAGCCCACGTACACACAGTCGGAGATTTTGCCAACCAAATCCGTTGGATTTTGTCCGTCGGATTTAGTCCGATGGATTGTGTCCGAAACTGTTGCATACACACGGTCGGGCCAAGTTGTCTGATTTAGCTGTTGCCAAGAACGCAGTGACGTAAGCCGTGTACGGCGGGACTAGAAAAAGCAAGTTCAGCACCACGTCCGGCATCCTTTGGGCTCCTTCTGCTGATCTCGTGTTTTAGTAGAAGTTTGGTGAGAGACGATTCACGCTTTTCAGATTAGTGATTCAGATCGCTACCGCTCTTCAGTTTGTGCTTGTCTTTGAGTATCTGATAATCAGTGCGTGCAGTCATTAAGTATTTGCTTCTCATTGTGGACTATATCTTGGTATAGTACGCTTTGAAAGGCATTTTTTATTGTCTGCTTGCTTCTGCTATTCAGGTCGTCCTTTCAGGCCTTGCTGTTTATCGGTGCTTTCTGGTGTCCGTTCTGACCAGCTGACCGTTTTCCAAACATGTTTCGTCTACGTACTCATCGTACAGTTTGTGCTGTGCAGGGGCTTCATCTTGGGGTTCTTACTTTGACTTTGACAGAAGCCCAGTCCATGAACAGGAAGGGAAGGCGTTTGTGGACCAAGAATTGGTTGTGCCAGCGTCACCAGTTCTCCCACATGCCTTTGCTCTGTGAGATTCTCGAGAATAATCCTGATCATTTCTGGATTATTCTCAGGATGACGGACCCCGTTTTTCACTGTCTGCTGGCTTTGCTCACCCCTTATATCACCAGGCAGGATACCTGCATGCGGCAAGCCATCACTCCGGAGCAGAGGCTCATCGCCACGTTGCGCTACTTGGCGACAGGGAGAAGCCTTCAGGACCTCAAGTTCTCTACAGGCATCTCCCCCCAGGCTCTGGGGATCATTATTCCAGAGACCTGTTCTGCCATCATTCAGCTCCTGCAGAAGGACTATATTATGCTACTTTTTAGCCTTAAACATCACATTCTATGTATTTCATGATTGCTAATGTCTTGCATTTCTTTCCTCATTCCCTAATTACCATCATTGCAATATGCTCTAATTCATATGCTCTGCCCCTTTGCCCTCATGCAGATTTGCCTCACTAACTTCCCCACCATGCTCTTCTTGGCCCCTAAAGCTATAGTCTAGTCCCTTAACAATGTCTTTTGGCAGCTCCATAGTATTGCTTTACCCTAAACACCCCCTAAAATCTCTACAAATGTGATGTGTGTGCTTCAATTCATGCAAAGTGACCTTTTTTTGTTTTTTTGGAGTTGTGCCAAACTCATTAGGAACCCCCCTCTCCCCAACTGCTACCTCAGCTGATAGCAATCTTCTATCTGATGACTTGACCCAACCCAATACACACTCTAAATACCTTTATCATGATCACATTTATGGACAAATTCACCAAAGCATGTAGTGTAAGGGCCTGCCTCAATACTTTCAAATGCTATTTTTATTTTTTAAACACATTAATTTTCTTGCTATGTAATAGCAGAATGTCAAAATATCCTTCCATTTTGTTATTATGACACTTCTTACCTGTCCGGTGGGCTGCCAATAGTGTAACTAAGGAGGGGCTTCACAAAGTATCACACATTATTTAGGCATTCAGCTCTCAATCAAGTGGAGAGCGTTACCTGTCCTAAACATCCCCCCTCATTCTTTAGCAAGGGCCCATCAGATGGGGGGGGGGGGGGGGTTATGACTCTCATAAGGGGACCTTATACTTTAGGCTATAAATACTCATTTCAAAAAATGTTATACTAATTTTGCCAAAAAA
Source organism: Lithobates pipiens (assembly GCF_037356315.1). Taxonomy (NCBI): domain Eukaryota; kingdom Metazoa; phylum Chordata; class Amphibia; order Anura; family Ranidae; genus Lithobates; species Lithobates pipiens. Next base: position 1,601,341 of record NW_027507875.1, read on the forward strand.
TGTGGGTGTCTAATCTGCATGCAATGTTGATTTGTCAAATTACTATTTTTTTTTCTTGTGTCACTACACAGTGTCCTTCAACGCCACAGGAATGGCAGACTGTGGCCTCCCACTTTGCCATTTTTATTATAGTTGTGCCTTTTTCACCAACAGTGCAAACCCAAGTTCAGAGCGAGATGAGGGGACAGTCTCTTCTTCAGATAATCTTATTATGTTGTGGGTCTGCTACACACACACACCTTCTTTTTGTAATTAATATATGTAGTGAATTACTGACCAAAATCATGCTCATTTTCAGCACCATGGCAGGAAAATGGCATGATTGTCCAAATTTACACATCACTGTGGGTGCTTTTTACTAAAGGCACATCCACTATGCACTACAAGTGCACTGCAAAAGTACACCTGAAACTGCACTTGGAGTGCAAAGTGGAGTTGCCTTTATTAAATCACACTCCTTCTCAGCACAAACTCAAATTTCACTACAAATACATTTTAAGCCCAATGAAAAAGGAAGCCACACATTGTTGAGAATTCAACTTTTTAATACAAGCACATTCATATGTACGTTTATTAAAGGTTTTTTACAACAAACCAAGATATTTTGGGTATCCAAAACTGAGTTTAATCATATTTTTTTTTTTTTACTTGTTTTTTTTTGTGTAAACAGGCATGTATCAAACCGTAAAATACAGAACACAGGAACTTACAAAGTTCAACTTGGAAAAGTGAAGACAATATCAGACATGAGTATGTACAAACTGGGCTGATATTGCCTTCATCACATGGGGTGTGACCCCTGAAAAATCCAAATTTGGAAGATGCACACAGTGTGTCAACATGTGCTAACTCCCATCATGGGGGATCAATTGTACATGCTTTGGGGCTGCAACCCCTTCATCTCAGACACTTTCCACAAAACATGTACATTGATCCCCCATGATGGGAGATAGCGTATGTTTACACACTCTGCGCATCTTCCAAATTTTTAATTATGCAAAATACAACTTTTTTATGTTAAAAAGCAAAAATAAAACCCTATCTAGTTTTTTAGTTTTCACACTCTCCCCAAAACATCAATGATGTTCTTCATTTTATTTTTAACATCATTGATGTTTTGTTGTACAATTTCCAAATCCCTATTGCACCCCATTATCTCCCCGATCAAGATCTGGGCACTTTCACTGGTAAAACGGGAAACTTCCTCTACATCACCTAGAAAACATAGCAAACAAACACACCATGTAATCCAAATATGGTGATATACATTGATGAGCTTACCGGAAGCTGTGTTCTCCGACACTCACCTGTTGTGGTGACAATTTGGCCAACCTCCACGATCTCTCCTTCCTCCTCCTACTCCTGCTCCTGCTCCTCTGTTTCTTCTTTTGGAAGTTGCCCTTCTTTGGGAGGGGTGTAGTCCCTGGTGTCCTCATGGTCCCTGGTGTCCTCATACTTGCCGAGTCTTCTCTCCCCTATGAGAATGTAAACAAAGATTAATTAACACACAGAGGGCAGAAATAGGAATCTGAAACATTGCTTGGAAGTGTTGTACAATTGTGTTTTTGGGCCGAGTTACAAGGTGAGAACATTATTGGGGACACTTTGTTAAGCTGGAATACTTCCCTGCAGAACGATGTTTCATACTAACGAACGAAACCATGAACTTGAAAGTGGCCATTTTAAAATGCACAACATGAAATCAAAGCACATGGAGCATGTATGCAAGCAAGAATAATCATATGAACACATGACAACTACTTACTTTTTTTAAGAACACGCTTGATCCTTAGGTACTGCTCGTGCTCCCTCAGTTTCAGGTCTGACCAGCGTTTTCTCAGTTGATCCTTGGATCGGCGTACCCCAAAATTCTTTCTGATATTTGGGTTTGGGTAAGGTCCATACTTCCCATCATAGTCGGTCCTGTTCAATATGTCGACCATCTCCAACATCTCTCCAAAAGACATATTTCAGGCTCCGGGCTTTCCTCACCCTCCTCCTCGTTAGTGGAACTATGAGTGCGCACCTGCGTTCTCTCCGCCATGTGCTCTCCCCACTGCGTGGGAAGCTAAGGGGCGGGGAATAGTCTGGAAAGAACGGCAGGGGCGGGCGGAGTTTCACGCATGCGCACTGTATATAACATATATGTGTACAACATATGTGTATCGTCCGTACGATCTGGGAGGAGAGTGTGAGTCACGGACGCGGCAAACGTGGAAACGAAGGTAACATTTTTAACTTGGTGCTTCACTAGACTAGACTGCTTGTATCTAGGCCGATGTTGGGACAAGATTAGGAGGGATTTTAATTGCATTATTAGAATTTGAGGGTTTGTCTTGTGTTGTGTCTTGCAGACAAAATGGATCCATTCAACAATGCCAACTTTATGGGGCTATTCATAGAACTGTACATGGAGATGCCCTGCCTGTGGCAGTTCCACAACAAGTTTTATAATGACAGATCAAAGAGGAACGTAGCACTGGAGAAACTGCTTGCTTTGTTGCAGATCAGGGTCCCCACGGCAGACATGACCTACTGAATCGCAAAATTGTGGCCGTGAAGCTTACATATTTCAGGGAGAGAAAGAAGCACCTGGAGTCCTTGAGAGCAGGAGATCCAGATGCTGTTTATTACCCCAGGATGGTGCACTTTGACAGGCTGTATTTTCTGGTAGACCAAGGGGTACCCAGGCCACCACTCAGGCCACCACTCTCCAGGCTTCCTCCAAGGCATCCTTCACCCCGAGCTGAGGCTTCTGATGTCCAACCTGGGCCTTCCAGGCAGCACCATGTGGTGGGGCCCAGCTTGAGACAGGTATTGCATTGTTGAACATATATCTTGTGTTACATTTAATGATGTTAACTAGATGTTCTTATTGATCAGTAAGTTGAGATTTCTCCAAGTGGTTTACATCTCAATAGACAGTAGTGACCAAAAATGATTGGGACGGGAAAGAAAAATGCTGGTGTCAGAATGATAATCTGTTCTATTTGGTAACATTCAATTAGCAAAAGCCAGGAGCACAAAATGTTGTGATTGATGATCAAAAAACTAAAACTATGTCCCCTTTTCATACACAGGAAGACCTCAGTCGGGGGGAGGCTGTGGCAAGTGGCAGCCAGGAGGTCCACCAACGCCCTCCTTCTCCTGCCCCAGCTACAGGAGCCCAGCCACAGCCTGGAAGGATGCCTGGTGGGAAGTCACAAAGGAAGACCAGAGAGTGATGGCCTGGGTTGAGTCTGGTGTGCCAGAAGATGCAGCCTCTTGAAGATCCACATCCTGGGGACAGAAATGGCATCTGAATTTCCTGCTCTCTAGGGCTTCGGGACCACACTTCTCTCCCTGAGATATCTACTCCTCAGGCCACCAATTTTTTAATATCTAATTTAGTCATGTCTGCCCTGGGGGCCAAAGGCTGCACCAAAGTTAAGAAGTTTCTCCAGTGCTGCGTTCCTAGTTTTATTTTCTAGCAAACAAAATAATTTTTTTTTTCTTTGATGAAATACTTGTGTAATGTGTTTTCCTTCAAAAAGTACAGTTTATTTGTGAGCAGGCAGGTACATTTCCAAAATACAAAGTGAACTAAATAACAAGGGGTACCAACACTAAACAACCTCCTGTAGATTAAAAAAGAAAATCTAAAAAATACAATAATGTTGTTGTAAGTTTACACCCAAAAAAAAAATTTAAATAAGGAGAAATGAGCCAAAGTGTCTTTAAAGGAGATTTTTAGGGAACCACCCAAAAACATCCAAAAAATAAAAAACAAAATCAAACATTGTGTAGATGTGACGCAAAATAAAATTGTATTGCTGAAATGGTTAAAAAAGAGTAATGAAATCCGTTCGGGAGAAGTGTGTGTGACTATGAGCATCAAAAGAAGTTCGTTCTTGCAGCATTGTTAAAGATCAAGAGAATGCGCTTGATGAATGAATTTTTAACATTGCAGCGTGACGAATGTGTTATATCGCTTATGAGCAGTAGTTTTACCAGAACGAGCACTTCCGTGTCGGAATTTGAATGTGAGCATGCGTGGCACTTGGTCCGATCAAAATGCTCTACACATGATCGGATTAGGTCCGACTGGCCCAGTTGGTCGGGAAATATTTCCAACATGTTGGAAAATTGGATCGGACGGAGATTCGGACGGAATCAGTCCGATGCATACCACACACAGTCGGATTATCTGACGACACGGTCCGATAAGACGCATTCTGACGGATTCTCCAACCGTGTGTACGCGGCATAAGGCACTGTAATCCCAGAGTAGCCATGTAAAGGAATTCTGAGGGACCTCTATAAAGGGGTAAATTAAATAGGTATGTAGATATGTCTATACAAAAATAAGTAAATCGGAATTACATTGCAGAGGGTGATAGAATCAATGAGTGAGGTGATTGGAGTGAGGGGAGGCATATAGCCCAACCCAATAGATTGAATACACTTGGAGTGAAAAATAAACTAGTGTGAGCAGTAAAGAACAAAAATAAAATTGAAATGAAACCAAACAGCCCATAATTACCAATGGCTAAAACAAATAAGTGTCAAACAGGATACAATGAGGTTGTGAGGGAGACAGCTGAATCTTCTGAATTCTGTAACTCAACCAATGAATTTCGGACATGTCCTTGCATACTTACTGTGCAGCTATGCTTAATTTAAAGTCCCACCATATATTTTTTTTTTAGAATATTGAATTAGGGATGGAGGTAGATGAACTGACATATTCATTGCCTCATATAAAGTCCCAACTCTCCCCCCCTCCCCTCTTTTTGTCTAAGATATTAGGGATGGAAGCATAATCCTGCGGTAGCATTCAATTATTATCTTTAGTATTATTGACTGCATTCGGATCGGGTCAGCACCCTGGATTTTTATTCGTATATATCATATATATTTTTTGTTGTGTTCTGGCTGCTAGTGTGCAATTCTATTTCCGGAGCTGTGATGTGCCTAGGGGACCTTCCTCTTTTCTCCACCCTTGTGGTTGTAGGATTGTGGGCGGGTCCCTTATCGCATTAATGCCACGCCCCGCATGCCGTGCGCTTGACGTCACTTGTTGGCGCCGGGTGGCTGGCGAGTGTCCATCTGCTATCAATATGGGGTAGATGTGGTTGTTGGCTGTCGAACGCTGTCAGCTGTTCGAACGCTGACGCCGCCTCCTCCTCAGACCTTGCAGCGTGACGTAGGTGGTCTCTGGGGCTATATCGCACCATCAGTTGATACACGCCGTTTGAGCTGTCTCCCTCACAACCTCATTGTATCCTGTTTGACACTTATTTGTTTTAGTCATTGGTAATTATGGGCTGTTTGGTTTAATTTCAATTTTATTTTCGTTCTTTACTGCTCACACTAGTTTATTTTTCACTCCAAGTGTATTCAATATATTGGGTTGGGCTATATGCCTCCCCTCACTCCAATCACCTCAGTCATTGATTCTATCACCCTCTGCACTGTAATTCTGATTTACTTATTTTTGTATAGACATATCTACATACCTATTTAATTTACCCCTTTAAAGAGGTCCCTCGGAATTCCTTTACATGGCTGCTCTGGGATTACAGTGCCTTAGAGTTCGTCACCCCTGATTAGCTGTGGTGCCTTGTGGTCTTTGAGATTTCTGCCTCAGCTCCGGAGAAGATTTGTTTTCACAGCCTTCTTACTCATTAACGTTTTTTTCTCCTCAAGTTACAGTCTCATTGTAGGTAAGAGTGTTTGGGGGAGCTGAGTTTCTCCCCTCTCTCTCTGTTCCTCTGCCCTTTTGTGTGCTGTTCCTGTTTGATCCTCATGCGTTTACTTATCTATTTGTAGATAATTTTAACCCCTGGAACTGCTCCTGATGAGTGGATGAACTCCACGAAAGGCGTAGAGTGCTTTTATGCTACCATTTGCAAGCATATGTCTGAAATTCCCCCCCCCCCCCCTCTATCTACAATGTTTTATGCTTCAATCAATTGAAGACTATTTCTGCTTTTTTTCTAATCATGAATTTTATTGAGATGTTGATTATTACTGTAAATCATGTTGCAATATGTGCTTGTATATATACTTATATGAAATATAACCTATTGATATCATTATTTATCATGTTATTACTTTATATCTTCTGAATTCTGTAACTCAACCAATGAATTTCGGACATGTCCTTGCATACTTACTGTGCAGCTATGCTTCATTTAAAGTCCCACCATATATTTTCTTTTTTTTAGAATATTGAATTAGGGATGAAGGTAGATGAACAGACATATTCATTGCCTCATATAAAGTCCCAACTCTCCCCCTCCCCCCCCCCTCTTTTTGTAGCAGTAAGAAGGGTCGCTGGTTCGAATCCCAACCACGACACTACCTGCCAGGAGTTTGCATGTTCTCCCTGTGCCTGCATGGATTTCCTCCAGTTTCCTCCCACAAACCAAAGACATGCAGGTAGGCTAATTGGCTTCTGTCCAAGATTGGCCCTATTATATGTATGGGGACCTTGGATTGTGGGCTCCTTGAGGGTAGGGACTGAGTGTGCATTATACAGGGATAGGGACAATTGTAGACACTCACTCAGGTTGAACTGGATGGACTGGTATCTTTATTCAACCTTACTAACTATGAAACTATTCCCCATCTCCCGCACAGATGTAACAAGTGCAACAACCAGCGCCCATTTGAGCCCTTCTGCCATCATCCTTACCCCCTAACAGAATAGGAAGCGTGACCACCAGCCCGCAAGGTGGCCACATCCATGCGGCAGAGACAGATAGGACTGTTCAACAGGGGAGTTAGGGGAGGGCAGGAGTACCCTCTACCAGCCTAAGCGATATATCAAATAGGAGGAGGATGGGGGTCCCATCGACCGGGACCCCATCCTCCGAGGTCTACATAGGGGATGTCAACTGAGGCTCTGCAAAGAGGGCACCCCCAAGGCCCCCCACAGGGGGCACAAATCGTGGCCCCTTACAGGGGGCACAGACCGAAGCCTTTCTCACGGGGCACAGACCCCTGCAGTGCCACCCCTCAGCCTAAATTTTTGCATGTCGATCATGAGTGCGCAAAACCCGCAGCCTAAATCTTTGCGTGTGTCCCAAAAAGTTCCTAGGCCAGAAGCCTGGGCCTCCCCCAGGAAAGGGTAGGGAGTGGAGGAGAACCCAGAGGGACCGACCTCCCCAGGGAGTACCCGTGTCCTACACCACTCCAGGGAAGGAGAGGAGGGGACTACTTACCTCTCCAGCAAAAATGCGCGGGTAACGCTCCTGGACAGATCCTCCTCACCACCAAAGTGGGGGGCTGTCGGCTATGAGGAACGTTGTGACACAGGCTGAAACCCGGTTGTATGCGACCTCGTGAGATGTTTAACTCGCAGGGCCAGCCCCTGTCCACATGCTCGCTGGCCAGACTGGGGTGACCCCTGGACCAAGTGTCCAGTCTGTCGCCCAGCCCAGCAGTTGATTGGAGATCTCATCGGAAAAAAAAACAGGAAAAGCAAAAAATAACAAACAAAAATTCCCAGGACTAGTTATCCCAGCAGGGAACTAGTCTTACTCCTGACTAGGCAGAAAAAACTGAATACTTAGAGCAGGGATGGGGTTAGATACTGACTGAGGACAGCCCATGGGAGTGGCCAAGTGTTTTGTTCTGCCTATTCCTACTTCTGCGGAGGCGATATAGCCCTATTGTTATGAATAAAGAAGGCTGTGTCTGTCAATGAACACATGAGAAAATGGGGACTTTTCTTCTGCCAGTAAATGTCAGTGAGAGGAAAAGGTTGCCAGTAATAAATATGGCTGTGAGGCTGGCAGAAACCATCTGAGTGCCTGCTACAGTGTGTTCAGGTGGCGCAAGCTTGGGGCCATCTGGCGGAGGTGGTGCCTGAGAGTGTCGCATGATGTCATGGTACAAGGGAGCCGAGCGGAGAGGCCAGAGCCTCGGGTGTGGATCTGTGGGACAGGAGCAAGGCAAGCTGGGAATAGGACTGCTGTAGAGATTTAAGGGGTAGAGGGTCAGCTTGTCAGTGCTCAGACCATACGCCACACACAATGCTGACAGCACATATGAGTGCTGTCAGCATTGCTGCAGAGCTTGAAGGGGTGGAGGGTCAGCTTGTCAGTGCTCAGACCATACGCCGCACACTGCATCAAATTGATCTGCATGGCTGCCGTCCCAGAAGGAAGCCGCTTCTAAAGATGATGCACAAGTAAGCCTGCAAACAGTTTGCTGAAGACAAGCAGACTTGGATTACTGGAACCATATCCTGTGATCTGTTGAGACCAAGATAAACGTATTTGGTTCAGATGATGTAAAGCGTGTGTGGTGGCAACCAGATGAGGAGTACAAGGACAAGTGTGTTTTGCCTACAGTCAAGCATGGTGGTAGGTGTGTCATAGTCTGGGGCTGCATGAATTCTTCTGGCACTGGGAAACGACAGTTCATTGAGGGAACCATAAATGCCAACATGTACTTTGACATACTGAAGCAGAGCATGATCCCCTCCCTTCGGAGACTGGGGCGCATGGCAGTATTCCAACATGATAACGACCTCAAAGACACCTCCAAGACAACCACTGCCTTGCTAAAGAACCTTGCTAAAGGTGATGGACTGGCCAGGTCTCCAGACCTAAACCCTATTTTGCATCTGTGGGGCATCCTCAAACAGAGGGTGGAGGAGCGCAAGGTCTCTAACATCCTCCAGCTCCGTGATGTTGTTTGTCATGGAAGAGTGAAAGAGGTGGCAACCTGTGAAGCTCTGGTAAACTCCATGCCCAAGGGGGTTAAGGCAGTGCTGGAAAATAATGATGGCCACACAAAAGATTAACAATTTGGGCCCAATTTGGATATTTTCACTTAGGGGTGTACTCAATTTTGTTGCCAGTGGTTTAGACATTATTAGCTGTGTGTTGAGTTATTTTGAGGGGACAGAAAATTTACATTGTTATACAAGCTGTACTCTCACTACTTTCCATTGTGGCAAAGTGTAATTTTTTCAGTGCTGTCGCACGGAAAAATATAATAAAATTATTTACAAAAATGTGAGGGGTTTACTCACTTTTGTGAGATATGGTAACTGCTGGCAACAAATAAAACCATAAGTGTGGTTCTCTTTTAACTGTTCCAAAACAGGAGTATAATAATCCTTGCCACATAATTTTTATTTTACTGCAGCCAGCAGATTCCACACCCTGGACCATTTTATGTGTCTGTGCCACCAACACCTGCTCATCTCCTCTTGATTATCACAGTGCTCTCACTCCAGCTTTGTGGTTTCCTTACTTCCATAACCACCCAGCTGCTTCCTAATTACCACAATGACACCCAGCAGCATGCTTCAATAAGCTACCAGTCAATAAACCACCCGTGACTCAGTCTATAGAAGATTTGCTACTATTTTATGTATTTTGCTTACTAAGGAAGCTGGGTCCTTCATTCCAAGTGGCAAAATGGGTGGTTGACATACAAAATGCCTTGCCTCAGGCACTAGAGTGGGTGCCTAGCAGAGCTAGGAATGAAGTTCAGCTGTCGGAAACAGGTATGGACGAAGAGGTAGCTGAGGACCTCTTTTCAATAGACAAAACAGGAATGGCAGGTGCCAAAATGGGTTCTTGGAATATTAGATGACCTGCATGGGTACTGGAATGGGTGGTTTGACTCTTTATTTAGCTGCTGAAAATGAATGTGGTTGTATACCCTCACATACACCCAGTAGAATGACTGACATCAGGTGGTACACAGAGATGAAAAAAATCCTCCTACATAAGTGTTACCTGTTTATTTACAGACATCTTTCCCCTACAGCCAAAGTGCAGAGTTTCCACAGGATCTCTCAGCTTTGAAAAGCAGAGGGTGGAGTGCTGAAGTGAGAAGAGCTCTGGGAGCTGATTGGAGGCAAGGGAAACCCCAACCCCCTTTCATACAGCACAGGACTGTTCACACAGCGCAAGACTGTTCCCCATCCAGGGGGTCTTTGCCACACCAACCGTCATTTCCTAGTCAATGGCCTCTTCTGCACCCACTCTACAATCCTCTCCCAGTCCAAGGCCTCATTTACAGCCCACCCCAAGTTAAGAGCCTCCTCTGTACTCTGCTCTCCGAATCCAGGTCCTTTATCAACCCCATTTTTCAAGTCCTGGGCCTCCTTGCATCCTTCAGTCCAGGACTCCTCTGCACCCCCCCCTTCAAGGGCCTCCTGTGTACTCCCCTCCTAGTCAAGGGCCACATTTGTACCCCCCCAGTCCAGGACCTCCTCTGTACCCCCCCAGTCCAGGGCCTCCCCTGCACACCCCAGCCCAGGGCCTCCTCCACACCCATCAGCCCAGGGCCTCAACTGCACCCTCCAGTCCAGGACCTCTTCAAACCCCCCCCCCCCCCCCCCAAGTGCAGGGCCTTCTTTAAAGCTATTTTATATATATATATATATATATATATATATATATATATATATTGTGACAGAGCGAGGCTCTGTCCTTATGAAATCCGAGGAAAAAGAGACAGAGTTTGCATATCTCCAGCCCTGTGTCCAGGTCTTGAGGATAACGAGCAGGGTGTGTGCCCAGCTGCACACAGGCAATATAACAAAGGGCTGTTGGGAGTAGAGTGGAGGATGGTGGAGTGGAGTAGCTTGCTGCTGTGCATGTCCAAAGAGCCCAAAGCTGTGTGCGTTGAAGGGTTGAAGCTGTGTGCGTCCAAAGAGCCCAAAGCTGTGTGCGTTGAAGGGTCAAAGCTGTGTGCGTCCAAGGAGCCTAAGACTGTGTGTATCCAAGCAGCTCGTTTGAGGGGCAAGTACTTATAGCAGCACTACTGCTGAAGAGTAGCCAGGTGGGCTAGCATTTTTCATTTGGATTGTGTGTATTTAATTTAAGATTGGACCCCTGTGTGGGATTCCTGGATGGACTATTATTTTGTTTTTCCTTTTAATAAACGTGGGCTACCAGGCCCTTAACTATAAACGCCTGCCTGATGTGGACTGAAAAATGCCTCTAACCACTTGAGCTAAACACCCCAATGTCACAAGTGGTGTTCGAATGCGGGCAGAAGACGGTGGAATCCGGGTCCTTGCTCTACAGTAAGTTCAAGTCAGGAACTATTGGCTGTGTGTGAAAGTGCAGCCAGGCAAAAGGCATTGCGTGGTGCAGGTGGTGTACCTGTGAATGAAAAGTCTATTTTTTTTTTCTTGCTATGAACTGGGTTTGTGTGCATGAGACAGCACAATCAGTGTGTGCAATGTGCAGGTGAGGAAAGCTTGCATGAAGAGAAAAGTAACTTGCTTTAAAAGAGACACTTTCATTTTCCTGGACTGTTTAACCACTTCCCGACCAGCGCACGATGATGTACGTCGACAGAATGGCACGGGCAGGCATATTGGCGTACAGGTATGCCCAATATTCGATGCCGCCCTGCCATCGGGAGCGCGCCGCCGGCGGTGCGCTCCCGCGCTGGTCGGGACCCCCGTGAGTCCGGTCGCGGGACCCGCGGACTCGATCGCCGCGGGCATCCCCGCGATCGTCTCACGGAGCGGCCGAATAGAGCAAATGCTGTGTAAACAACATTTGTCTATTCTGCCTAGCAACTAGTGATGCTGATCTCTGCTCCATGTGATTGGAGCAGAGATCAGTGTACACTAAATGAAAGCCCAACCCCCCCACAGTTAGTAACACTCCCCTAGGAACACTTAACCCCTACACTGCCACCCACTGGTTAACCCTTTCATTTATATAGCAGTGATTACTGTATAAATGACAATGGTCCCAAAAATGTGTCAAAAAAGTTCGATGTGTCTGCCATAATGTCGTAGTCACAATAAAAATCGCTGATCGCCGTCATTACTAGTAAAAAAAAAAATAATAAAAAATTATTAATAAAAATGCTATAAAACTATCCCTATTTTGTAAACGCTATAACTTTTGCGCAAACCAATCAATAATCGCTTATTGTGATTTTTTTTACCAAAAATATGTAGAAGAATAGGTATCGGCCTAAACTGAGGGAAAAAAATGTTTTTTTATATATTTTTGGGGGATATTTAATATAACAAAAAGTAAAAAATAATGCGTTTTTTTCAAAATTGTCGCTCTATTTTTGTTTATAGCGCAAAAAATAAAAACCGCAGGGGTGATCGAATACCACCAAAGGAAAGCTCTATTTGTGGGGAAAAAAGGACGTCAATTTTGTTTGGGAGCCACGTCGCACGACCGCGCAATTGTCAGTTAAAGCGACGCAGTGCCGAATCGCAAAAAGTGGTCTGGTCTTTGACCAGCAAATTGGTCCGGTCTGAAAGTGGTTAAAGTTGTTCTGGAGTCTCTAAGTATGGGGCGGTCAAAGCTCCTAAAAGAGGCAAGGTTTGCTGAAATGAGAGACAGAGCTCTGTGGTTGGAGGGGTTGTTACCGCCTGAACAAGCCCCCTACATACCTGATCAGAGTGTATCAAGGAGAAAAAGGGCTGGGGTTGTCCCTAGCAACACTGGTGCAATGAGTGCACAGGTGACTGCTGTTATGGAAAGTCCACCAGCATTTGAATCTGCAGTGGATTGGTGCAAGCGGCATTTAGCAGCACTGAACCAAGCTACAGAGGAAAGGAAGCCAACCCTCAGTGCAAGGGGAAAGCTGCTGGATGTCCATAACTGGAAGAGGGCTGTTGTTGCCCCTGGCAAAGCTGATGCAGTTAAAACAGCTATTGTGAAAGATGTGAATGTGTCACAGCATGAGACGGGATCCAGCAGAGAGAAGCCCATGCTATATGCAAGGAGCGAGGCTGATCAAAGGCTGAGGATGAGAGTGGTTGCCCATAACAACGCAGAGGAAGCCAGTCGGGCTGTCTCTGTACCATGGGCTATGTCTAATAAGGATCGTGGAAAGTGGCTTAAGGAGGAGCCAATTTATCATGTTGGAGAGAGCCAGCAAAGTTCAGCTGGAAGAGTGCCATCTCCCTTGGCAACAGGAGATGGAGTGTTAACCGGAAGGAGGAGCTACAGTGGAGATGTGGAACGGCGTCCCACTAAAGATATGTGCAGAAATGTACCATGCCTGGAATGTGGTCAACTGGGGCATGGTATTTTTTCTTGTCCCAGGTTATGGAACATGCCTGGAGATGTAGTTACTGGGCAGAAGTCTTTGTCCGTAAGCCCAGATTTTTGTGCAAACGTGTTTTCAGTCACCTCTGGCAACAGTGAGGAAGTACCTGTTGTGCTTGCAGGAGGTGCTAAGGAGTCAGAAGTGGCTGCTGCAGTTTCGTTCCATGGCCACCAGGGAGCGTTGGCCAGTAAAAGCGTGATAAAGGAGAGACTGTTGCAGTTTGTGGGACTGATTCCAGTGAAGTGGGAGTATATCCGGCTGGAAGATCAGCAGAAGGTGTAAAAATGGACTTGCTGCAGTGTGCTACCCTGAGTAGTGGGGAGACACAGGTTGAAGCTCAACCTGCAGCAAGGTTAAGAACTCAAAAAGACTGGACTCTGTGTGTGCCTGGTGTAATCCACCAGAGTGCTGGAAGTGGTAACCTAGGGGTGACCAATACAGTTTGTGTGCCAGGTTCCCTCAGGGGCGGATCCAGAGTCTAATCTCGGGAGGGGCACTGCTATAAAATATGTTTTTTGGGGGGCAATTTATATGGGAAATGGCTGGTATTGGCGCTTCAATCATTACGGCACCATGGTTGTTATGGTGTCAGGATGATTGAAGCGCATTATTTCTATTAATACATTGTAATATAAAATTAAATGGTTCAACTCACCATATTGCAGAATCAGTGGGAGCCCTGAGGATGTCACTTGCCATGTCGCCTGCCACCAAATGTGGATTGTCACTTGTCACCAAATGCGGATTGTTACTTGCCACGTCACCTGCCACCCATTGCGGATTGTCACTTGCCACGTAGCCTGCCACACATTGCAGATTGCCACTTGCCACGTCACCTGCCACACATTGCGGATTGTGACTTGCCACGTCACCTGCCACACATTGCGGATTGTCACTTGCCACGTCGCCTGCCACCAGATGTGGATTGCCACGTAGCCTGCCACACATTGCGGATTGCCACTTGCCACGTCACCTGCCACACATTGCGGATTGTCACTTGCCACGTTGCCTGCCACACATTGCGGATTGCCACTTGCCACGTCACCTGCCACACATTGGGGATTGTCACTTGCCACGTCACCTGCCACACATTGCGGATTGTCACTTGCCACGTTGCCTGCCACACATTGCGGATTGCCACTTGCCACGTCACCTGCCACACATTGCGGATTGTCACTTGCCACGTTGCCTGCCACACATTGCGGATTGCCACTTGCCACGTAGCCTGCCACACATTGCGGATTGTCACTTGCCACGTAGCCTGCCACACATTGCGGATTGCCACTTGCCACGTCACCTGCCACACATTGCGGATTGTCACTTGCCACGTTGCCTGCCACACATTGCGGATTGCCACTTGCCACGTCACCTGCCACACATTGGGGATTGTCACTTGCCACGTCACCTGCCACACATTGCGGATTGTCACTTGCCACGTTGCCTGCCACACATTGCGGATTGCCACTTGCCACGTCACCTGCCACACATTGCGGATTGTCACTTGCCACGTTGCCTGCCACACATTGCGGATTGCCACTTGCCACGTAGCCTGCCACACATTGCGGATTGTCACTTGCCACGTCACCTGCCACACATTGCGGATTGTCACTTGCCACGTTGCCTGCCACACATTGCGGATTGCCACTTGCCACGTAGCCTGCCACACATTGTGGATTGTCACTTGCCACGTCACCTGCCACACATTGCGGATTGCCACTTGCCACGTAGTCTGCCACACATTGCGGATTGTCACTTGCCACGTCACCTGCCACACATTGCGGATTGTCACTTACCACGTCACCTGCCACACATTGCGGATTGCCACGTAGCCTGCCACACACTGCGGATTGTCACCTACTGGTGGTCTTTTGTTGGGTCCCAGAGTGAAGATAGGCAGCAGAGAGATGATGCAATCTCTCTGCTGCACACAGCTTCCTACACAGTGAGGGTGGAACTGGAGGGATGCAGGGCAGTGAGAGATGATGTCATCTCCCTGCTCCCCTGCCTGCTGGCTTCCTGATTGGCCAGCAGCCCTCCTAAGCCGCCCAGCTGCCCCCCCCCTCACCCGTCCACTCAGCGCGGGTACCCGCGGAACCGACCGCGATTGGACCCGCGGAACCGGCCGCGGGTACCCTCGGAACCGGCCGCGATTGGACCCGCGGAACCGGCCCGCGGGTACCCGCGGAACCGGCCGCGATTGGACCCGCGGAACCGGCCGTGCTGTCATTAGCTGGCGGTATTCTCGGAGGGGGCAATTGACCCGTTGCCCCCCCCCTGGATCCGCCCCTGGGTTCCCTAGTGACTGGTGCTACAGAGATGCCCAGGGAAACCTACCAGGAGCCCGCAGGGGTGAGGCACGTGGTTTCCCAGGACAACTGTGAAGCTGCCCTAATAGCCAAAACAATGCCTTTGGAGAGGAAGGGTGGTGTGCTGAGTGGTACACGGGGTGCTGAGTGTACTGACCAAAAACAGCCTGTTAAAGCTAATAATACTGCTATGTCTATGAATGCTGATGGTAAAGGTATTGCCGATCATAAATGTACTTATTCTGATTTGCTCAAAAGTAATGAGGAAAGAGGGATGTCTCCCTTGGTAACCAGACGCAGAGCCACGGGGTTGTCCATGGAAGTCTCAGGGGCTCTCCATGCGTTTGAGCCAGAGATTTTCCAGGACAGCACTGAATTTGCTCTGGGGGAACAGACTGGGTCTACACCATGCAGTGATAGTTTGTGTAAGCAGTCTGTTTACCATATGTGTAACCCAGTTGGTAAAGGGTTAAGTCCACTGGCCAAAGCTGAAGGTACACAGCTGAGTGTGCTTGTGCCCCAGAAGCAAGGTGGTGATGGTGTGTTGAACCCTGCCTTGTTTGATGAAGCATTAGCAAAGAATAAAAGCATGTCGTCAAAATGTGATTTATATAGAACTGACAAAGGTACTGATTGTGCTGCAGAATCCCAGGTGCCTCCTAAAGCAGAAGAGGTACTGCTGAGCCCTCATTATGGAAGCACAATGTATTGGGACAAACAATTACTAGCCATGTTAGACAAGGCTATGTTGAGTGACAGGGGTCTGAATACAACAACTGCCATGCCAGACAGGGAGTTTGCAGAGCGACCGATGGTTGAGGGTGCGTTGGTCACTGCAAGGGATGTTTCCCTCCTGTCGGAAGGACCAGATCAGGGCGCATGCATGGCAGATGTGGTGCTCACAACCCAGCCGCTAAATGTCAAGTGTCAAGGTGACACGGTAATAAATTTTGACTTGCAGAGGCTTATTGGTGAGTTAGAGGGGATGAGTGGGAGACATGCATCTAACAGTGTTCCAGAGGAGCATCAGGCTGTGATGGGTACCTCCAGTGAGGTGGAGGCCCCCTTAAATGTCGTGGCCCCCTCACGCTGAAGTGAATGAGCCCCTCTATGTCTCTGATAAGGGAAAGGTCCCCAAAAATGTTTTGCATATTGATGTGGAGTGTGTAGAATTTACAGATATGCTAGTAGAACTACTTGAACTGATGAAAGCACATTCTTTGTACACCTGGGTGCCTCTGTTACAGTCAGATGTGGTAATGCTGCATGGTACCAAAGGGTGGAGCCAGGTAATGCAAGCTGTGCTGGGTAACATTAATCAAAAGTGGAACTGAGTGGTATGGTGCTTAATAGTCTGGAAAGTGATCTCACCGTTCCCTGTGAGAGTGCTTCCGGATATGGTTCAGTACAGAAGGCGCTCTAGGGGGCTGCTGGAGACATCAGAGGTCTCTCCGCCTGGTGCAGTGATAGACATGTCTGCTAGTGCAGTCCGAGGTGTGGCTGAGCAGGGTTCAGTAAATGGTGTGGATACTGCGTCACCCGCTAGACCTCGTAAGAAGGAAGGGCCAGATATGGACATGGCAAAAGCAGAGATTCTGTCTATCACCTGCAGAGAGGTACAAGTTTGTGTACCCGGAGACGCTCTCAAATATAGAATGGAGAGGAAAAAAAATTGTGACATGGAAAAGTGTGAGCTGGCAAAGATTGATACTGGTGAAAATAGGTCATGCGTTGTTCAATGTCAATTGTTAGGACAATTGCCCACAGAGATTTGGACAACAGGTGAAGTGAAGCCTTATGAAGATCCCATAGGGGATAGCTGCTCACCTGTGTGTTGTCCCTCCTTGGGCCTGGCCCTAACAAATCCCGAGCAAGAAAGAACTGACGGTATGGGTAATTGGAGAAATGATGGTATATTACTGAAGGTTGGTGTAAATAATGGCCTTGATATGAACATAAATAATTTCTTGGAAAATGAGCGTGATACACAGATGTTAAGCTCTGGGGAGTTGGTGGTCAAGGGTAAAGGCAAAGGAGTTGGTAAACCCAAGAGACCTGTTGTGATGGGGAAAACCAGTACCAGTGAGGGAAAAGGTAGTTCCTCATCAGGTGTAGTGTCTGAAGCAGGTTCCCTACGGAATCTGGAAACAGAGTTGAAAGGAAGTAGCAGGAAAGGCGGTGGGCCACCAGAAAATAAATGGGAGCTCAGGAACCCCAAGGACAGAGGGGGTAGGCTGCGGATACAGAACTGTAGGACCCCGTTGCGATCCAGGGTAGGGCGTGCCTGGAAGCACACGCGAAAAAAGGGTTGGGCTTACGTGGCTGACAGCCAGCACAGAGGTGTCCCAACCATCATGATGGGTGCTGGTGTTCCTCCCTCCGGATCGAAACAAAGGGGGGGGGATATGTGACAGAGCGAGGCTCTGTCCTTATGAAATCCGAGGAAAAAGAGACAGAGTTTGCATATCTCCAGGTCTTGAGGATAACGAGCAGGGTGTGTGCCCAGCTGCACACAGGCAATATAACAAAGGGCTGTTGGGAGTAGAGTGGAGGATGGTGGAGTGGAGTAGCTTGCTGCTGTGCATGTCCAAAGAGCCCAAAGCTGTGTGCGTTGAAGGGTTGAAGCTGTGTGCGTCCAAAGAGCCCAAAGCTGTGTGCGTTGAAGGGTCAAAGCTGTGTGCGTCCAAGGAGCCTAAGACTGTGTGTATCCAAGCAGCTCGTTTGAGGGGCAAGTACTTATAGCAGCACTACTGCTGAAGAGTAGCCAGGTGGGCTAGCATTTTTCATTTGGATTGTGTGTATTTAATTTAAGATTGGACCCCTGTGTGGGATTCCTGGATGGACTATTATTTTGTTTTTCCTTTTAATAAACGTGGGCTACCAAGCCCTTAACTATAAACGCCTGCCTGATGTGGACTGAAAAATGCCTCTAACCACTTGAGCTAAACACCCCAATGTCACAATATATACATATATATATATATATTTACCCAATCTCTTCAGTTTTTAGACACACAATTTGAAATTTACCTGGCCAGTCATTTCTGTGCCTGTTTGGCAGCTGAACCACAAGCCCCAGAATGCCAACCACAATTGACAGCCTCAGCTCTGTAGCTGAGGCTGTCAATTAACTGGAGCTCCCTCCCCAGTCACAATTTTTCTCTTGGTGTCAGCAAAACTTGTCAGAATTGATGTCAGCAAAACTTGTCAGAATTGACTTTTGCTTATAACAAAGGAATGAGGCAGTGGGCTGAAATGAAACTTAGTACTCTGGATTGAGACAAGCACAAACTATAGAGGAATCAGTTTTGTTCACATTTCATGTCTGAGGTTTATAACCACTTTAATAAGAGATGTGGAGTAATCCAGGTGACTTAATCTGGCAACCAAAACAGGTACAAAACATGATGGGTGCTTTATTCCAGGTGTCAGAATGGGTGGTTGGTATACTGAGAGGGATTTCGCAGTCAGTGGAACAGGCTCTTAGCAGCCCTATGGTTTTAGATGAAAAGTGACCTGAATACTTTAGTACAGCAACCCCAAAAGGTACTAAGCATGCTAAATGGTGGTGGCTGGTATGCTGGGTAGTTTACCTCAGTCACTGGAACAGGTGCTTAGCAGCACCGGAGTTATGATTCAGCTGCCAGAACCATCATATGAACAACAACTGGATCTCCAGAGTGAGCAGAATTTGAACTAGATCCCCAAAATGACCTTGGGATTTAAATCTGGGCAGCTGGATGCAAGCCTGGTGTCTTGCTTTAGGTGCTAGAATGAGTGTCATACTGGGGGAAGACTACCCAGCATTGGAATAGTTGGTTGGCATCCTGGGACTTGTGGTTCAGCTGCACTGGGGGGGGTTGAAGAGGAGGCCTTGGGCTGATGGGGGGTATGTAGGAGGCTTTGAGCTGGGGAGTGCGGAGGAGGCCCTGGGCTGGAGGGTGCAGGGGAGGCCCTGGACTGGGGAGGTGCAAAGATGACCCTGGACTAGGAGGGGAGTACACAGGAGGCCCTTGACGGGGGGGGGGGGGGGTGCAGAGGAGGCCCTGGACTGAAGGATGCAAGGAGGCCCTGGACTTGAAAAATGGGGTTGATAAAGGACCTGGATTCGGAGAGCAGAGTACAGAGGAGGCTCTTAACTTGGGGTGGGCTGTAAATGAGGCCTTGGACTGGGAGAGGAGTGTAGAGGAGTGGGTGCAGAAGAGGCCATTGACTAGGAAATGACGGTTGGTGTGGCAAAGACCCCCCCTGGATGGGATGGTACAAGGGAGATACTGGATTAAGTGAGGGGGTGCCTGGAGGTCCCAGATTAGGAGGGGGGAGTGTGGAGGCCCTGGACTAGGGCAGCAGGTGTCTGTATGCCCTGGACTATAAGAGGGGGATCGTGGAGGCCCTCTGGACTAGGCAAGAGGGTGCCTGAAGGACCTTCCAGCTTCAGGGAGAAAGAGCCTGGATTTAAAGCCTGGGCTGAGGAAGAGCTTGCCTGGGCCCTGGAGGGTGAGTTCAGAACATAAATGGGGAAATGTTTTAATTGTTGCAAGTAATGCCAAACAAGAGCAGAGAGACAGGTTGTGTGATAGATATATTAAAGAAGTACAGCCACAGCCTGTTTGGTTGTACGTCTCCTGTTGATCACATCAGTGCAGATTGTTTTGCACTCCTGTGACCCATTTTCAGATGACAGCGGGATTAAGCTCCAGGCTGGGGAAAGATCGCAACCACATGGTTGGGATCCACTCACATGCCTGGAAGCCAACAGCCTGAGCCGCCACTCCAGCCCCCTCCACAGCCCAGTGTTTTGGTGAGCACCTGGGGGGGGGGGGCAGGGGGGCCAGAGCAGAGCCAGAGACTGACATCCACCATCTCTCTGCTCAGGGAGCACTGAGAACTGAGTGATTGGTGGTGTTTGATTACACGGCCTTAGAGCCGGCGGCGGACAAATGCAGAATCTACCTAGGTAAGTATGATTCATAAATACAATTTCCATACTTATCTTTTAATTACCCATCTCCTCATTCCTGCTATCTGGACCCTATGACAATTAGGCCTCATTCACATGGAGCAAATGCGTCCATGTCCAGTGTGATGGGCATGTACCGCGTGGGGATGCACAGTGTTCCCCTCTCTGTGTTTTACATTTCTTACTCCTGACCACAGCATTCTAAGTACAGCACATTCTTTGTTAAAGTGGTTGTAAAGGCACACGGTGCATTCTATGCATGAAGGTAAAAAAACCTGTGTGCAGCAGCCCCCCATTCCCACCTAATATTTACCCGAGCCCCCTCTTGATCCAGGAATGTCCCTGAGAACCTTGGCTGTCTGGGGACTCACACTCCTGATTGCCTTTTGCCAGCAGCAGGAGCCATTGGCTCACACTGCTGTCAATCACTGCTAGTGAGCAAATCAGAAGATGGAGGGAGCGGAGTTGAACCATGACTCCGTGTGTGAATGGACAGACAGAGCCGCCGCTCGGGAGTGGGCCTGCTTGGGTGCCCCCCTAGCTGCTTGCTGTTGAGGGCACCCAGAAAGGGGGACCCGAGAAGAGGTGGATCCAAGCTGCTCTGTGCAAAACCATTACACATATGAGGTAAGCATAAAATGTTTATTGTTTAGAAAAATAAAAGTCTTTAATATCACTTTGAGGTTAGCTGTGTGTAGTAAAGGATATGCAATAAAACATTTTTATTTTATTAAAATTAACATACTGAGGTCTGTGTTGTCTGTTACATACTCGCTTGTGGCACAGTCATTAAAGCATATGGCTATTTAAGCCCCTCCCACTGTTGATGCAAAAAAAACATGTCCAGCCCTGGGTGCCAGATGTGCTAGTCCCTGATGGTAAGTGCTGCTAATTTTTATTATTTTTTTTTTTACCTAAATTTAGGCTTTAAATAGCAATGTAGTGAGAAAAAAAACACAAAAATGTGATAATAAAAATTAAGTAAACTGTAACAAAATAGTACATTGTAGTCTGCTAAACATTTGAAAATGCCTCCCAACCAGTGGCGGCCCGTCCATAGGGGGCACCCCCCCCCCCCCCTCCAGGCAGCCACAAAAAAAATTACTGGCCCTTTAAAAAAAAGATATAGTTCCTTAAGTGCACTGTGTTCGGATGCCAGACACAGTGCCCTTATGGGAAGCGCCACGTCTATGCAATCACGAGATTGCAGACATGGCGCTGCATTTGCGGGCGTTTTCTGAAGCGCCGAGTAGCTACTTCGGCGCTTCAGATTTGATTGACATCTGACCTGATCTGACTTCCTGTCTCTCTCTCCCATTGCGCCTGGGAGAGGAACCAGGAAGTATGCCGCTCCATCAGCGCTGCCAGCGGAAGGAGACACCGCTGGAGAGGACAACAGCAACGTAAGTACACAGGCTGCATTTAATGGGACACAGGCAGGCTGCATTTGGGGGGGGGGGGGGGGAGGCACAGACTGCATTTAATGGGACAAAGGCAGGCTGCATTTAATGGGACACAGGCAGGCTGCATGGGGGGGCACAGGCTGCATTTGGGGGGGAGCACAGGCTGCATTTAGTGGGACAAAGGCAGGCTGCATGGGGGGGACACAGGCTGCATTTAATGGTACACAGACAGGCTGCATGGGGGGGGCACAGGCTGCATTTAATGGGACACAGGCAGGCTGCATCGGGGGGAGGACAGAGGCTACATTTGGGGGAGGGGGGGGCAGAGGCTGCATTTGGAGAGGGGACAGAGGCTGCATTTTGTGGGACAGAGGCTGCATTTGATGTGACACAGGCTACATGTAAGGAGGGACTCTGCTGGGGGCACCTGATGGCATCTGGTTGTAGGCGATGTAACTAGTGACACGCTCAGGGCTCCCACCGATTCTGCATTATGGTGAGTTGAATGATTTCATTTTATATTACAATGTAATAATAGAAATAATGCGCTTCAATCATCCTGACACCACAACAACCATGGTGACGGGATGATTGAAGTGCTAACCTCAGGTGTTTGGAGTATCTTTATCTGCTGATTGTTAAACTTTCTAGAATACACATATTTCTATTGTTGTATAGGATCTGGGCCTGCTGTCCCTCCATCCCTCGTTCATCTCAGACGCTAACCACGCCACCTTAGAGCCACACTCACTATTTCGCTCAAACCACTCCCATTTTGACCAAGTGGGAGGGACCAAAGAGGAAGGGCGGGGTCTGGGGCCCCCCCCCCCATCATAAAACTTCACCAGTGGCAACTGTGGACCTAGCTCCTGCTCAGTGCCCACTTCAGACACAATACAATTAATTTATTAGTAGCTAACACTGCTGCCAGCAGAGGGAGCTCTAACAACTCTTGTTCAGAATCGCTCAATAGTCTTGGATTTTACTCGGTCCCGTTTCAACACATCCTTCTGCTAACAAAGTCTTGCGTACATCATACATCTACACGTTGAGAGATGCTAGTGCATACTTATTGCAGTTAGCGAGTATGACCTGGAAGCGACGTTTCTCAGGCAACCGTCCACGAGACACATGCACAGTACTACAAACCTACGTCACACTACAAAGCAGTACCATGCGCAGTAACCATCACTAGGTGTCCCTGTTTCTCCGTTCATCTAAATTAGGTTAGTTCGTCTTTAGATTTCCTGAACTATCGCGAGTTGTGTCATAAGTAGCAGCTGACTTACTCACGTGATCAGTCTGCCAAGAAGCAGTAGGTTTGTGCTCATGGAAGCGGCTTTGGAGCAGCATTTGGAGGATACGTAAGGCTCGTTTAATGTACTGTATGAAGGCTCTGTATCTAATTGAACTTTGCTGGTAGAAATGTTTTTTTCTGTTATACGTTTTAAGCGTGAATAACAAGCATTCACAAGTCTATGGAAAGACGTCTGGTACTATTACATTTTTCATTCGATTATTTTCGTTAGAGCACAACTAAGGAAAACTTATTTTTAATTTTAGACGGAGTAAGGAGGGGGTTGGGGAGGGCTTGTTATAGCACTGTCGTTTATTATTTATTTGTCCCCTGTGCGTCACTGGGGAGTTTTCCTGCGCAATAACCATAACAGGAAGTGAGGGGATAGCCCTTCAAAATGATTGAATCCTTGGTTGCCAACCTGAACTATTGTTCCCATTGGAAGATTTCTCCTCGTTTTCTATTCTGGTGGCAACTGAAAATTTGGGATTTGCTTTCATTTTTACTCTTGACGCTAATGATTAATAGAATAAGCAATAGAAACGCACAGGTGTTCTAATCCCTCTCCACTCTGTCCAAAACATGAAAAAAATAGCTTTTATTTATTCTTTAGCTATAGTTGATCTTCATTGCTTTAACTGCACGCAACTGGTACAGAAGAAAATATAAAAGGGTTCTCGCATTTCTTTCTGTAAGGGTAACTCCACTTCCATGGGAATAAAATATTGGAAAAATAAAGCATATACAATTGCAATACGTTATGAAAAATTACTGTACTTTTTTTAAAGAGGAAGTAAACCCTGATGAGTTTACTTCCTCTTTCATTCCCTGCAAAGGCAAAGCATAATGGACTACTTTGCATCGCATAGTAGCCCATTATGTGTCACTTACCTGACACAGGAGCCAGCGAAGTCGCTGCTGTCCCCTGTATTCCGCCGCATCCATCTTGCTGGTGGCGTCTCGCAGCTCCGCCGCTGTCATTCGGCGGAGCCGCGATTACGTCACTCCCGCGCATGCGCACGGGAGCCGACACGTGCGGCAGATCCATTGTTGGAAATGCCGCGCTCAGTGCGCCTGCGCGTCGCTGTCTACGGCGCATGCTCCGTAGACAGCGGTGCCTGTCTTCGGGCAAATATCTCCTAAACTGTATAGGTTTAGGAGATATTTCTTGGACCTACAGGTAAGCCTTAATCTAGGCTTACCTGTAGGTCAAAGTGGTTTGTAAGGGTTTACAACCACTTTAATCTGCAGCTGCTGTCATTTTCTGCAAAAAAAATGTATGCAATGTGGCAACCTGGAGGTGTTCTGTACACACTTGTTATAATGAAAGCCCCCAGAAATATAATTTCCTGCTTGAGTGGCACATTTATTTTCCCAGAAGTCTGTGCTAAGATACATTTCAGATTTTAAGCATCCTCTGCAACAAAAATCTCAGTTTTGCTGGCATGTTTCCAAAGGGTTAAGCACTTTTAAAGGAATGCAGACCTTGCCACTCTCGTTTTTTTTTAGAAGTGCCTAGCCTTTCTCAACCTTTTCAACAAGGGATCCCTTGGAATAACTTTCCGGTGTCAAGGAACCCCTGCTAAAAATTACTATATCTATAACTCATGATCTATTAGTGCAGGGGTTGACAAATTTGCTTGGAATCTAGGAGCCAGCTAAAAAAGTTAGGAGCCGGGTCCGTGATGGCGATCCGGACCTGTCCCTGGCCTGACATGGAGACAAGTGAGGGGAAGATAGCCCCAAGCCCCCCACCTGTCTCCAAGTCATTGCCCCCCATAGCTCTTAGAGGGACATTTTTTTTTTTTTTTTCAAATGACAATTTTTTTTTTTAAATTGCATTTTAGTGTAAATATGAGATGTGAGGTCTCTCTGACCCCAGATCTCATATACAAGAGGACCTGTCATGCTTTTTTCTATTACAAGGGATTTTTACATTCCTTGTAATAGGAACAAAAGTGACACACATTTTTTTTTTTTTTTTTTTAAAGAACAGTGAAAAAAATAAAAATAAAAGTTAAAATAAAAAAAAAATATTTTAAACGCGCCCTGTCCCGCCAAGCTTGCGTGCAGAAGCGAACGCATATATGAAAGCGGTGTTCAAACCACACATGTGAGGTATCGCTGCGATCGGTAGAGTGAGAGCAATAATTCTAGCCCCAGACCTCCTCTGTAACTTAAAAAGTGCAACCTGTAGAATTTTTTAAATGTCGCCTATGGAGATTTTAAAGGGTAAAAGTTTGTCGCCATTCGATGAGCGGGCGCAATTTTGAAGCATGACATGTTTGGTATCGATTTACTCGACGCAACATTATCTTTCACAATATTAAAAAAAATTGGGCTAACTTTACTGTCTTATTTTTTTTTTTTTTATTAAATACATTTTCCCCAAAAAAGTGCGCTTGTAAGTCCGCTGTGCAAATACGGTGTGACAAACAGTATTGCAACGACCACCATTTTATTCTCTAGGGTGTTAGAATAAAATATATATATAATTTTTAGGGGTTCTGAGTAAAGGGAAGAAAGATAGGCTGGCAGACAGGGAAAATTAGCATTACATCCATTAGCATTGCTGGTTGTAATTCCAACGGCCACCACAAGAGGGCGCCAGATTACAGAAGGAACCATAGGATCGTAGAAGGCCTCAAAGCCGGGGGCTAAATTACCGGCCGGCGGCGGCGCGGCCCGACGCGATCGCGCCGGGGGGGGCCACGGAGACAGCATACCCCCAGCTGTGCTGCCCCAGGCGCCAGGTCTGGAATTCTAGTCGCAAATGCGACCGGGCGCCCGGGTTTTGTCGAGCCCTGTATTAGTGTGATAGTCAATGGGAGGAATATTCCTTAAAGGTTAACTCCACTTTAATTGGGGAAAAAAATAGCAAATAAATGGAAAAAAAAAACTATTGTGACACAAGTCATATTGTAACTGAATGTTATTAAAAATTACCTTTCCTTTTCAATATGTCATTTTCTGTAAAATGCAATGTAATATGGCTACCTGGAAAGATTCTGTATACAAAACATCTCCCCAAGTATGTTGTTTTCTGCTTGTGTGATAGGGATGCACCGAAATTTTGCCCGCTGAAAATGGCCCTTACGGCAAAAAGCCAAAAGAGAATGTTCGCTGATACTGGTGTCGAAAATGGGGAGGGGCCTGCTGGGCTTGGCCCCGGTGCCGCCCATCAGGGGGGGGGGGTCATTCTGTCTTCACGCTCCCCTCCCTCCTTACCTATGCTGCAGTCAGCCTGTGGGGTCTCGTTGTAAAGTCCCCCTCTCCACAGCGGTGGCTGCATATGGCTCCTCAGCCAATGTGTAAATCGGCTGTGCAGGAGCTGGGCACGCTGTTTACTGTGAAAGTGAAAGCAAAGGAGAGGCATCTAGCGGTGTATGCTGTGCTCTCTGCCTCCCCCTAGAGTGCAGTACCCAGCATGGAGATTAATGTACAGAGCTGCAGCTGCCAATTAAAAAAAAAAGAAAAAAAAGACTGTGTGTGTGTGTGTATATGTGTGTGTATATATATATATATATATATATATGCACTGGTGAGACACAGGGCACTACATGACGGGCACTGGTAGGCTGCTGGGCACAGTGAGGCTGCATTGATTTCCTGTAGCATGCCTGCAGTCTCTGGCCATCTCCTGTAGCATGCCCGCAGTCTCTGGCCATCTCCTGTATAAAAATATTTTTTAAAAATAGTCAATTTCGGTATCGGTGCTGTTTCGGTATCTGTTTCGGGATCAAGGAAGACTTATTTACGGTATCGGTTTCAGCACCAAAAAAACCCATTCGGTGCATCCCTATTGTGTGATTGGCTCACTCATTCCAGAAGTCTGATCTAAGATACAATGGTAACATTCCTGCAATGTACATAGATCACCCAGAGGTTAATGTTTTTTTTTTTTCCTCACCAAAAGTGGAATTACTCTTTAAACTTATGGTTGTTGGGAGGAAATACGCCCTGCTAAAAAAAAATCTGTGGTGTCAGTGGGAACTTACCTGAGAGGCAGAGATTGCTTAAGGAACCCCCAGCAACCTCTGAGGGAACCCTGGTTGAGAAACCATGGTATAGACAAAACGTGTAAGCCTCTAAAGCCCTTGTGACCCGCACAGTTGAAGTTAGGGTGGACCTGGGCTGAGCGGTACTTTGCAATTTTGTTCCATTATAATAAAGGCTTTGTCTCCACAGAAGCACAGTAGATAAGTATTAAAATGAATAGACCTTGGGTCAGCAAGGAAACCCCTTTAAAGGGGAGTGCGGCCCTACAGTTATATCCATCCCAGGAGCCTAAACAGTGTATTATGTGGGGCATAACATGTAGCGTATGTACAGTTAACTAAAGAGATGAAAAAGGAGAACATGGGTAAAGGAGAGAAAATAGAGTGACCAATGTAGCACAAATATCAGATGAGAATGTCAGGCTTTTCCTGATATACAGTATCTCACAAAAGTGAGTACACCCCTCCACATTTTTGTAAATATTTCATTATATCTTTTCATGTGACAACACTGAAGAAATTACACTTCGCTACAATGTAATGTAGTGAGCGTACAGCTTGTATAACAGTGTAAATTTGCTATCCCCTCAAAATAAAGCAACGCACGGCCATTAATGTCTAAACCGCTAGCAACAAAAGTGAGTACACCCTTGAGTGAAAATGTCCAAATTGGGCCCAATTAGCCATTTTCCCTCCCCAGTGTCATGTGACTCGTTAGTGTTACAAGGTCCCAGGTGTGAATGGGGAGCAGGCGTGTTAAATTTGGTGTTATTGCTCTCATACTGGTCACTGGAAGTTTAACATGACACCTCATGTCAAAGAACTCTCTGAGGATGTGAAAAAAAGAATTGTTGCTCTACATAAGATGGCCTAGGCTATAAGAAGATTGCCAAGATCATAAAACTGAGCTGCAGCACGGTGGCCAAGACCATACAGCGGTTTAACAGGACAGGCTCCACTCAGAACAGGCCTCGCCATGGTCGACCAAATAAGTTGAGTGCCAGTGCTCAGCGTCGTATCCAGAGGTTGTCTTTGGGAGACATATGAGTGCTGCCAGCATTGCTGCAAAGGTTGAAGGGGTAGAGGGGTCAGCCTGTCAGTGCTCAGACCATACGCCGCACGCTCCATCAAATTGGTTTGAGTGGCTGAGGTCCCAGAAGGAAGCAAACAGTTTGCTGAAGACAAGCAGACTAAGGGCATGGATTACTGGAACCATGTTCTGTGGTCTGATGAGACCAAGATATGCTTATTTGGTTCATATGGTGTCAAGCGCGTGTGGTGGCAACCAGATGAGGAGTACAAAGACAAGAGTGTCTTGCCTACAATCAAGCATGGTGGTGGGAGTGTCATGGTCTGGGGCTGCTGGCACTGGGGAGCTACAGTTCATTGAGGGAACCATGAATGCCTACATGCAATGTGACATACTGAAGCACAGCATGATCCCCTCCCTTCAGAGATTGGGCAGCAGGGCAATATTCCAACATAATGACCCCAAACACACCTCCCAAGATGACCACTGCCTTGCTAAAGAAGCTTAGGGTAAAGGTGATGGACTGGCCAAGCATTTCTCCATACCTAAACCCTATTGAGCATCTTCGGGGCATCCTCAAATGGAAGGTGGAGTGGTGTAAGGTCTCTAAAATCCACCAGCTCCGTGATGTTGTCATAGAGGAGTGGACAGGAAATTTACACTGTTATACAAGCTGTACTCTCACGGATCTACATTGTAGCAAAGCGTAATTCCTTCAGTGTTGTTGCATGAAAAGATATAATAAAATATTTACAAAAATGTGAAGGGTGTACTCACTTTTGTGGGATACTGTATATGTGATCCCAAGTTTTCTTAAATAAGTTAGAAGGGGTATATATCCCGCATCCCCTGTGGGATCCCTCGTCTGCTTGTTTTCTGGTTAGCCAACATGTGGGGGGGGGGGGGGGTGTCTGCTCGCTCACACGGGGATCTGCCTGCTCTTCATTCCTGGGGCAAGGCCGTATACTATAACTTAGCACTTCCATGGAAAAATTCCGGTATGTGCACAGCAGGGGAAGTTGGGCTGTGGCTTATATGGATAGCTTGTTCCATGGTAGTGGTGTCATCGTTTCTAGTGAGAGTTTCTTTATTTTGTCAGTTGGTAGGACTTTCTTTAACCACTTGACAACTGGGCACTTAAACCCCCCTCATGACCAGACCAATTTTCAGATTTCGGTGCTCTCACACTTTGACAATTACTCAGTCATGTAACACTGTACCCAAATGAATTTTTTTGTCCTTTTCCCCCACAAATAGAGCTTTCTTTTGGTGGTATTTGATCACCTCCTGGGGTTTTTTTTTTTTTTTTGCGCTATAAATGAAAAAAGATCAAATTCTGGAAAAAAAACCAATGCATTTTTCTTTGTTTCTGTGATAAAATTTTGCAAATTATTCATTTTTCTTCATAAATTTTGCCCACAATTTATACTGCTACATATCTTTATATTTGGTCTTTGTGAAAGTTAGAGAATCTACAAGCTGTGGTGCAAATCATACAAAATTGATCGCATCAGATGTGCTGGTGGCCTATCTCATTTCTTGAGACCCGAACAAGCCAGCAAAGTACAAATACCCCCAAATGACCCCTTTTTACAAAGTCGACATTCCAAGGTATTTAGTAAGAGGCATGGTGAGCTTTTTGATGTTGTCATTTTTTCCCACAATTCTTTGCAAAATTAAGATTTTTTTTTTCACAAAATTGTCATTGCAATAGGTTATTTCTCTCACATGACGTGTATACCACAAATGACGCCCCCAAATAAGTTCTGCTACTCCTCCTGAGTATTACTGATGACACGTGGCACTGATGTCAGATGGCACTAATACGTGGCACTGACACGTGACACTGATATTGTACTGATGACAGATGTGGCACTGGGGACAGATGGCACTGACAGGTGGCACTGGGGACAGGTGGAAGTGGGGACAGATGGCACTTACATTTACTTTATTTTCATTTTTTTTTTTTTTTTTTTTTTTTACCAAAGCCATTCATCTTTCCCTCCTCACATGTTGTCTCTGTGTGAGGAGGGAGAGCCAGCAATGAGAGATGATCTCTGTTTACATATGATCGCGCTGTGATTGGCCATTTACAGCGATCTGTGACTGGCTGTGTCCAAGGGACACTGCCAGCACAGAACTTCCCAAATGCGCGTTAGCGGGAGCGCGCAACGCGATGTAAACAGGAGGACGTCCACGGATGGCCTCCCGGCAATTGGCGTCCGCGCTGCAGCCGTTTTTCGGCTATAGTGCGGACGCCTAGTGGTTAAACGCAAGTCAAATTTTGGATTATTTATTTTCCTATCTTGCCTTGGGGAGGGGGACAGAGAAGCCAGCCGGTCTGTTGCTGGAGGTCAGGGAGAGGGGTGACGCATGCTATGAGTTGATCCTGCTGTCACGGCCATTTAATGCAATCCTGTTGTAGCTCTCTGTCATAGCGGGCTTGGATCTGTTATCGTTATTCTGCAGTCTTAAGGGTTGTAAGGGCCGCAGTGGTTTTTGGGAGGGGGGATTGCAGGTGTTGGCTATGGTTGTGGAGGTGTGGGGCCCATTATTCTATTACCCCTAATCTCGGGTGGGGGGGGGGGGGAGGTGTCATCAGCATCCTTTGGTTGCTATTGTTGGTGGGCGTACGGGCAGGCGCATTAATTTCTGGGTTTATTTTGGGTAAGAGAAAAAAATTACTGCGCTCCTAATCTAAAAGATTAAAAAACAAAAACCCAGTTACAGCTGCAGCTACCAGGATGTGATACACATCCAAAATACAATGCATATAAAGAACAAAATTAGCTGCGCTACCTACCCCCACTGAGGCTATTGCTATTTGTGCAAAGGAATGAAAACAAATCCGATAATTCCAATAGATTAAGTGAAATCAGCAAGAACAATTCATATACAATCAAAAGTGATAAATACTCAAAAATGAAATATGATTACATTAATATAGTGATTAATAACAGTTGATTATATTCAAAAAGTGAATAAATCATAAATGAATAAATTCATTAATTGACTAAGTAAATTTAATTTAATTATATTCAATAAATAAATACAGTGATTATTAATTATAATTAAATAAGATAAAAACCCAGTGACAAATTAATGGAAAAATTATATCCATAAAAAGGTGAACCAGTGAACTACAACCTATGAGAAAAGGTCCAAACAAAAAGTCTTTATAATGGAGGAGATATCTCTTTAAGAGGGTGCCAGTCAGCCGTGCGATCCACCTTCACCAAGCCAGAAACCCGTGAGTCAACAGTGGGAATGCATGCTTACCAGAAAGCGGTATGTAAACGCTCATTGAATTTGTCACCCGATCTGCACCAATCCTGACTCCTATTGCGGAAACGCTTTAGAATGGACCATGGAGATTTCCAAGCAGGCAATAGTTTAGAAGGTAACTCGGAAAACGCAAAGCCTGACGCAATTACGTTGACCTTCTGAACGGGCGCTCGCATGCCGGCCGGCATTTCATGCTTTTTTACTGATATGTTTGTGAGTATATTTTGTTTATTTAAATAAAAATATCCTGCCTGGTTTACGCTATGGGAGGCTTTCTTTGTGTTTTCCTCCCATAGCGTAAACAACAAAATATACTCACAAACATATCCGTAAAAGCATGAAGCATGAAATGCCGGCCGGCATGCGATCGCCCGTTCAGAAGGTCAACGTAATTGCGTCAGGCTTTCTTTGTGTTTTCCGAGTTACCATCTAAACCATTGCCTGCTTTTGTGGAAATCTCCATGGTCCATTCGAAAGTGTTTCCGCAATAGGAGTCAGGATTGGTGCAATTCGGGTGACAAATTCAATGAGCGTTTACATAACGCTTTCTGGTAAGCGTGCATTCCCACTGTTGACTCATGGGTTTCTGGCTTGGTGACGGTGGATCGCACGGCTGACTGGCACCCTCTTAAAGAGATATCTCTTCCATTATAAATACTTTTTGTTTGGACTTTTTCTCATTGGTTGTGGTTCACTGGTTCACCTTTTTTTTTTTTTTTTTTTTTTTTTTTTTTTTTTTTTTTAATGGATATAAGTTTTTTTATTTGTCACTGGGTTTTTATCTTAATTATAATCACTGTATTTATAATTATTGACTATAATTAATTTTACTCATAGTCAATAATTTATTCATTTATAATTCACTTTTTGAATATAATCAACTGTTATTAATCACTATATTAATGTAATCATATTTTAATTTTTGAGTATTTATCACTTACCGTATATACTCGAGTATAAGCCGAGATTTTCAGCCTCTTTTTTGAGGCTGAAAGTGCCCCCCTCGGCTTATACTCGAGTCATCGCTGTCTGTCTGCCCGATCAGCGTGTCGAGCAGACAGACAGCGGCCATTCTAGGATTCAAAAGCCGCGCCTCCGGCTCCGCCTTCGCCTGTGATAGGCGGAACACTGAATTTCCCAGCAGCCTGTGTTCCGCCTATCACGGGCATCGTCTCATCCTCGTACTACGGACGAGGATGAGACGATGCCCGTGATAGGCGGAACACAGGCTGCTGGGAAATTGAGTGTTCCGCCTATCACGGACATCCGATAGGCGGAACAGCAGTCAGTGGGAAATTGAGTGTTCCGCCTATCACCGACGGAGGCGCGGCTTTTGAATCCTAGAATGGCCGCCGACGAAGAGCTGAAGGACGGAGGCTCGGCTCGGGATGGGACGGGCCGGGCCGGGACGGGCCGGGCCGGGCCGGGACGGGATGCAGGCTGGACGGACACAGGCAGGCTGGACACAGGTAGGCTGCACGGACACACACACACACACACACACACACACGGATGCATGGACACACACACACACACACACACACGGATGCATGGACACACACACACACACACACGGATGCATGGACACACACACAGGGATGGATGGACGGACACACAGGGATGGACAGGCATGTCTCACCCTCGGCTTATACACGAGTCAATAATTTTTTCCAGTTTTTTGGGGGTAAATTGGGGGCCTCGGCTTATATTCGGGTCGGCCTATACTCGAGTATATACGGTAATTTTGATTGTATATGAATTGTTCTAGCTGATTTCACTTAATCTATTGGAATTATCTCATTTCTTTGCACAAATAGTAATAGCCTCAGTGGGGGTAGGTAGCACAGCTAATTTTGTTCTTTATATGCATTGTTATGTTGGGTATCATTAGATCAGCACATACACCAGCATCGTCTTCTTGCATTTATACGTATCATTGTACCTTTTCGCGCTGATATTTTTAATGGCTTTTGCTTGTAATATTGTTTCCAGTATTGGTTCCACAGCATTATATGCTGGGCCAACAAGGGGCATGTGTGTGCATGTTGTCTTAGCTAGTGCTCATATCTAGAATCTGTTGCATCTACTGATCCATGCAGGCTGAGGTTTGTTTTTAATTGATTGTCGTCCCACAATCTTCTCGCCTGTATACCATATGTCATATGATGCACGTTCACCATTACACCTTTACTACTACCCACCATGGTCTTTGGGTATTTTTTAGCCATGAGTGTTCGTTTTTAATTGCCTGTCTTTGCGCTGCAGGTTACCTAGGCTCACTTACTGCATACACGAGGGTAGTTTTGTCATTAGGTTCATATTCACGCACTTTTGGTCTTGTCATCTCTGCACCTACATCCATTAACTTGGGTACGAAGGGGTGGTGTTGTTGTTTTTCATGTTCCGATTGTCTGTTTTCTCTAGAGTGTTTCCTCAGATCAGGGCATGGTGCACGTTTTGGAGAGCGGCAAGTTCACATTCATCTCTCCAACTCTGCGTTGGGGGTGGGGGGGTGTAGTTGGGGGTGTTAGAGCGTGGTAGCACTATGTCACTAAGGAGTTGGACTACACAGGATGCAGTACTCCTCAGATTCATTCCCAACTCCACCCTAATCTCTTCCATCCACCAGTGAAGAACACGTTTCTGTGCATAATTCTTTAACTCAGATTCATGTGGTATTTATTACGCTCTTAAAGCGGAGGTCCACCCTAAAGTGGACCTTCCGCTCATCGGAACCCTCCCCCCCTCCGGTGCCACAATCGGCACCTTTCAGGGGGGAGGGGGGTGCAGTTACCTGGATAATCCAGGTAACTGCACCCACTTCCGGGACAGCTCTCTGCGGAAAGGGGCGTAACTTACGCCCCTTTCCGCAAGTGCCCGCCCCTTCCCGCAAGTGCCCCGCTGCCTGCTGGGAAACACACAACTCCCAGAGGCAGCGGGGAGCGTCCTTATTGCGCAGCGCAATTCGCGCATGCGCAGTAGGGAACCGGGAAATGAAGCCGAAAGGCTCCATTTCCTGATTCCCATACCCAAGATGGCGGCGGCAGGACCCGACAGACGACCTAGCGATCGGCTTCGGGTGCCGACATCGCGGGCGCGCTGGACGGGTAAGTGTCACTATTTTAAAAGTCAGCAGCTGCAGTATTTGTAGCTGCTGGCTTTAAAAAAAAAAAAAAAAAAAAAACGCGGAGTCCCGGTGGACTCCCGCTTTAATTGCTAGAGATGGAGGTGATCGAAGCCCTCTTGGCTTGAGCTGAGGTGACAGCTCCGGCTCTTGGTGCATCTGAAGGTAATATTGAATTTCTTTACCTATGGCAGCTACTTCATATGTAGTGGTGTTAACTTCAGGGTCCCCGGCCCATTTAATCTCTGCCAATATCAGGTAGGACATTCTGTTAAGCTAAGATGTCAATCTGGTCTCTTCCTACAGCATGTCGGGACATTCTGACGATCAAAGTTTTTGCTTGCGGGGAGGTCTCGGTGGTGCTTGAAACTAAGCATCCCAGGCTTAGCCGCAAACTTGGCGTGGCGGAATTTCGTTCTAGCATTCAGCATTTTCAGAGATATCATCTGTTTTCAGTCCTGGTAGGAGAGTAGAGTCAGATCCATACTTACTCCACACTTACCAAAATGGTGGACTTGGTGCACATGCACGGGAGGGTTTATTTTCCACAGTTATCACAGGTTTTGCAAAGATGGCGGCCACTTGGGAATAAGTCCAGGTGGTGACATCTTGGAGCTATTTTGATATGCAACTTTTCTGCAGGCATTTCGCCAACCAGAAATCCCCTGTGTGTGCCAACTGTCAGTCATCAGCCGAACTTGGATTTTCAGTAGGCTTTCACACAGGCCTCAAAACTCTCCCGTCAGTCTTTTGAATGTAGTGACTGGCTTCAGTAGTCTTCCATTGTCAATTTTACTGAAGGGCAGAGGTTTCCAAGGGATTCGTGGTTAGTCTGGGTCTTTCACCACCTTTCTGCATGTGGAGGATCGGGCCCATCGGGGTGGTCAGTTTTTCCAACCAATATCGTTTGTTTTGCGATTTATCTGCGCCTCATTCATTGTACATTCCTAGCCTTAATTACTCATTCCCTTAGAAGAATGTTCATTGTAGTAATCGTCCATGGGTCTGGTTGTCCAGCACATTCTACTCTTAGGCAGGGGTTCTTGGCTATCCATGCTGATATCCAATGCGTTCAAGCTATTTCCTATCAGTCCTGCCCTCTGACAACGGCATGGTGCAATGGCGTGAACATTATGATTTTTGCCTCATGCCATGAGAAGCATTCCGCTAAGGGTAGAGTTTTGTTCCAGGTTACTGGCCCTCCTTCTCCCTGCATCAGGTCTCTGACTCACTTGTCAGGTCACTAGGAGATGCCCAAGCCAATCTAATCATACGAGTCTGGAATGGCATTTACAGGTTCATTCCACTACCAATGAGCAGGTCTTCCAGAGTGTTTTCAGATGCCGCTGCCTCAGTCGGTTTTACGGCCAGCTTCGATGTGAGTGGTTGAACCCCGGATGTGTTTTTTTTTTTTTTTTTTTTTTTTTTTTTTTCTTACATCAGGGGACCCAGAGCCATAGTAATAACTATTTGGGTTATATCGGACCATCGGGTGCTGGACACTGGCACGCTCCTTAAGGCGTGAACTTCCCCCCATATAACCCCTCCCACTACTGGGAATCCTCAGTGTTGGGCACGTATAAGGATGTGTTGTACTGAGCTCCACGGGCTTTAATCCTTTCATGAGAGACAGCCATCCTGACTGGATCCATTCTGATGTCTCTGTAATAGACTAAATGAATGGTACCCGGGCCTCGTCATCTGAAGACGCAAGGTTTTGCTTGCGGATGCTTTAAGAACTGAGCCCTGGGATCCAGTACTTTTTGGTAGTAAGGCCAATAAGTTTACTGGCAGGGTCTTCTCGCAGGTCCAGGATTGTGGGATAATCTGAGTGTCGCCCGGTTCCTGAAGGTTTCCTTTTAAAGACGTAGTAAACCCGCTAATGTTGTTTGTTTGTTTTTTTACCACCTGCAAAGCATACTAGCTCATTATGAAATACTTACCTTAGAACGAGGCCCCAATATCTGGCCCAATCCACGCCGAGGGAGCTGACATGCTCCCTCGGCGTTGCTTCTGGGTATCGCGGCTCCGGCGCTGTGAGTGGCCGGAGCTGCGATATCGTCACTCCCGCACATGTGCGTGGGAGATTTCATCCCGGCCGGTCGGCCACTGCCGGATTTTCAGCTGAGAATCCCCTTGTGCGCATGCGCCGCTGCAGTCAGCGGCGCATACCGAAGGGAATATCTCCTAAACCGTACAGGTTTAGGAGATATTTTTTTATTTTTTTTTTTACCTACAAGTAAGCCTTATTATAGGCTTTCCTGTAGGTAAAAGTAAAAAAAAAAAGAGTATACAACCACTTTAAGGTCTCGGAGCCTACCATGAAGATTGTGTGTGTGTGTTTTTTTTTATTTTTTTATCTCTGATAAACCGAGCTGTGAGTTCATACAAACAGGTTTTTTCTTTTACCATTTTTAAAAGATTATTGCTATAATGTCTCTCCATAGTAGGACTAAACATAGCAGATTCCCATCTAGTCCTCTGGGCCCTTTTGTTGAAGTGCAGGAGGCTGGGGATCAGGTAGATCTTCCCAAATTTTGGAAGATACTTATTTTTCCTCTTCGGAGGATCCTAATAGGGAGGGAGCAGCCGCACAAGTCAGGTGTTTGTCTACTCCCTTACTTAACCCTTTTGTTGCCTGCAGCACAGGCTCTTGAGGTATCTGCCTCTAATAGGGTTAATTTGAACCGCCCCCACCTGGGGATGTTTTTCCTATTCATGCATAGCT
The DNA here is from genome assembly GCF_037356315.1 of Lithobates pipiens. Classification (NCBI taxonomy): domain Eukaryota; kingdom Metazoa; phylum Chordata; class Amphibia; order Anura; family Ranidae; genus Lithobates; species Lithobates pipiens. The sequence continues at coordinate 1,638,519 of NW_027507875.1, forward strand.
ATGTATTCTGAATGGGAACATTTCTATGAAAGAAATGGGGGGGTTCCAGCTATTAATGCTGCAATCACCTCAGTGAGCAGAGTCTCGAATGTCCAGTGGATAATGCACTGATGTTAAAGGATCCAGCAAGTTAAGGTTGGATTTTCCTTTTAAAGACCATGTCTTTTGCAGTTCTGGCTGCAATTGGAGTAGCTCAGTCCATTAACTCCTTAGCGTCTGCTCCACTATTGTGGTGGAGTACATTTTGAGTCAAGCCAATGCATTGGAATGTGGCCTCCAAGGGGTTAAGAAACAGGTGTGAGATACCTGAAGGTTCTGCCTGATCAGCAGGCCCGGAAAGGGGCTGGTGTATTTGACGCACTGTGTCTCACAGATGCTATGAAGGACTCTACTGTTTAAATCCTATGGCTTCTACTTGGACTAGTGCATTTTTGCAGAGGTCGTGCAGGGGCGGATCCAGCGTCTAGTCTTGGGAGGGGCACTGCTATAAAATGTTTTTTTTTTTTTGTTTTTTTTTTGGAGGCAATTTATATGAGAAATGGCTGGTATTTGCGCTTCAATCATTACGGCACCATGGTTGTTATGGTGTCAGGATGATTGAAGCGCATCATTTCTATTACATTGTAATATAAAATTTAAATGGTTCAACTCACCATAATGCAGAATCAGTGGGAGCCCTGAGGGTGTCACTTGCCACGTCACCTGCCACCAAATGCGGATTGTCACTTGCCACATATTGTGGATTATTACTTGCCACGTCGCCTGCCACACATTGTGGATTGTCGCCTACTGTGTCACTTTTCTGCTAAGGTGGTCTTTTGCTGTGTCCCAGAGTGAAGTTAGACAGCAGAGAGATGATGTAATCTCTCTGCTGCACACAGCTTCCCGCACAGTCAGGGCGGAACTGCAGGGATGCAGGGCAGTGAGAGATGTCATCTCCTTGCTTCCCTGCCCACTGGCTTCCTGATTGGCCAGCAGCCCTCAGACACTGAGCCGCCAAGCTGCTCTCCCTCTCACCTGTCCACTCGCCAACCGAACCGCCCCGTGCTGTCACCCGCGGAACCGGCCACGGAACCAGCCGAGCTGTCACCCGCCAGCCGTATTATCCACAATTCTCTGAGGGGGCAACTGTCCCGTTGGTCCCCCCCCCCCCTGGATCCGCCTCTAGGTCCGTGGCTGAAATATTGATCAGCCGAAGCACCAGGTGAAAACCCTTAGCCAGTCTGTGTCCTTCCTGGGGTATGACTAAAGGGATAAAGCTCTCTTTACCAGTAAAAGGAGGTTCAGACAGTTCTCCTTTTAATCGTGCAGCCTCTCCTATGCCTGGGGTATCTGCCTTTTAGGCAGTCTCAATCATCAGGATCTTGGGGGAAGAAAGCCCATAAAGCAGAATGCTAAGGCCTTCTCATGAAGGCGCACCCCCCACTCATTTGGGTGAGGGGAAAGGCCCTGCGATTCTCAAAGTCTGGCAGGAACAATGTTAAGAGCAGAGGTATTTCTGCAATTTTTTTTTTTTTTTTCCTCTAGGTTACATCTAGAGTTTCAAGAGCCCAGATGCGCAGTCAGCTTTCGATCTGAGGGTCTGGGGTTCAGGTCATGTTTGGGTGCTGCCTGTGGGGTCCTTGGGCTGCTGATGCAGCAGTCTTTATGCAAGAGTGTCTGTCTCCTCAGAGAATGCTCTTAAGGTTCCAGAGAAGTCTCACTTTCTGGCCTCTGGATCAGCTGTTATCCCAGTCGGTGATATCAGAGATTGCCTTAGTGGAACAGGTTTTTTTTGGCTCAAACCTTTTAAGGTCCCAGAGCCAAATGGAGAGGTAAGACCCATTCTAGATCTCGGAGATCTGAATCGGCACTTGAACATCCGATCCTTTCATAATTCGATCGGCTGTGTCCATCCTGCAAGGAGGGGAGTTGCATATCTCCATGTGCCAAAGTTTCCCGCTTACCAGAAATTTCTGCGGTTTGAAATATATAAAATTATTTTTTCAATCGTGGCACTGCCATTCGGCTTGGCCACAGCACCATGAGTGTTCTGAAAGATTCTAGCACCTCATTTAGCCAGGTTAAGGGCTCAAGGCATAACGGCCCTAGCCTATTAGAAGATCTACTTTGAATAGATCATTCAGTGTCAGGTCTAAAACCAGATTCTGATCTCAGCTGTAGATATCTGAAATCTCTAGGTTGGGTTCTCAGCCTAGGAAGATTCTCCTTAAAACCATCAAGGAGGTTACTTGGGGGCTGGTTATAGATACCATACAGAAGAAGGTATTCTTACCCCAGTAGTGAATCGGTTCCATTGTAGGACTAATTCAACTTATCAGAATAAAATTCCTTCATTTGGCTGCAGGAGATTTTTAGGGGAAATGGTTGCCTCCTTCAGGGCCGCCCCTTACACGCAATTTTTTTCAAAGACTGCTTCAAGACACCATCCTGTCGGTCTGGAATAAAGAGGATTCAGGCCTTGTTTGTTTCCAATATGCTTGGCTCCCGACATAGGTCAGAGCCTAAATTGGTGGTTATCCAGCAGGAGGGAAAATCTTTATTCTGCAAGGTGTTAACAACAGATGCCAGCCTTCTAGGCTGGGGAGAAGCCCTGGAAGAAGATTCTGTCCGGGGGAATGGTCCAGGTTAGAGGACCTTGCCTATCAACTTTGTTGGAAGTTTCAGGCAGTACATCTGGCCATAGAATCTTGGCGGTCAGATTAAGGCACTGTCCGGACAGGATTCAGTTTGACAGAGCCACGGCGGTGGCTTACATCGATCACCAGGGGAGGCACGAGAAGTCGTGCAGCCCAAAAAAGAGTTGAATAATGTTCTAGCTTTGGCAGAAGGCAAGAGTGTTGCCTATCAGCAATTTTAATATTTCAGGTGTACTACTTTAGATGCTAACAATTATTTCCGGGGGAATGAACTCTTCACCCCGACATCTTCCTAGCAATATGTCAGATGGGGTACTAGTCTTCCCAGGGGATCAGTTTTCACTGATCTATGCATTTCCTCCAGCTCTGCTACTTCTGCGCCTTCTCCACAGGATTAAGCAGGAACAGCAGGAGGTGATTCTGGTGGCCCCAGCCGGGTCCCAGAAGATCTTAATTTATGGAGATCATAAAGATGGCAGTAGGAGTCCTTTGGAATCTGCCATTATAGCCAGATCTTCTTGCACAAGGTCCGATATTTCATCCTATTTTACGGACAAGGAGTTGAACAGGTTTGAATCTCACTCTATAAAAGATCGTGGGTGATCTCCTTCGGTAGTGTCTGCTTTGACTAATGTCAGGAAGCCGGCTTCCAGAATCGCTTACTATAGAATCTGGAAGGCGTAGGTTTCTTGGTATGGATCCAGGGGTTGTCACCCCAGGAAGTATGTCAATAGGCAGGATTTCTGATTCCTGCATATGGGATCTGAAATTAAGCTGGCCTTGACTTTTTTTATCAAGAACCAGATCCAGGCCATGTCGATGTCTCTTTCTATGGCCTCTTGCTTCCCACTCTTGGTGCGTAGCTTATTCAGGGGGAATAAACAGTGTTACCCCCTGAATATCAGGGCACCTCTTAATCCTTAGGATTTAAGATTGGTCTTATCGGCTTTGTTAAATCAGCCATTTGAACCTTAAGAGAAATTCTCTTGGTTCTTTGACAAGAAAGATAATCTCTTTTGCTTGCCATTTCTTCTGCTAGAAGAGTATCAAAACTAGTGGCTCTGTCTTGTAAGAGCCATATTTCATCATGCATAAGGATGAGGTGGTTCTATGTCCTCATGCTGAATTCTTACCAGAAGTGGTAACAGCTTTTCATTTAAACCAAGATATTATTCTTCCTCCTTTCTCCCCAGAAGCCTTAATCTGGGGAAGAGAAAACACTACAGTCTCTTGATGTAGTAAGAGCGATCAGAATCTATTTAAAGGCAACTGCTCAGGTTCGCAAAACACAGGTTTTGTTTGTACTGCCAGAGGGTCCAAGATATGGACAGGCAGTGTCAAATCCACTATTTTCCAAATGGATTTGTCAAGCGATTGTTCAGGCTTCAGCTTAACCACTTCGCATCCAGGCCAATTCTGACATTTCTCTCCTACATGTAAAATTCATAATTTTTTTGCTAGAAAATTACATAAAACTCCCAAACATTATATATGTTGTTTTAGCAAAGACCCTAGAGAATACAATGACGGTCGTTGCAACTTTTTATCTCGCACGGTATTTGCGCAGCAATTTTTTGAACACTCTTTTTTTCAGAAAAAAAAAGTTTCATGCTTTAAAAAAAAAAACAGTAAAGTTAGCCCAATATTTTTGCATAATGTGAAAGATGAAGATACGCCGAGTGAATAGATACCCAACATGTCACGCTTCAAATTTGGACACGCTCATGGAATGGCGCCAAACTTTGGTATTTAAAAATCCCCATAGGCGACACTTTAAATTTTTTTTACTGGTTACATGTTTTGAATTACAGAGGAGGTCTAGGGCTAGAATTATTGCTCTCTCTATCTAAGGTTCGCGGCAATACCTCACATGTGTGGTTTGAACACAGTTTTCATATGTGGGCGGGACTTGCGTATGCGTTCGCCAACATATAGCCAACAATCCAAGTTCTTCCTATGCCTGTCCTTTTGTTTGGAAACCCCTCACCGTGGAAGAATTTAAAATTTTCCTTGGCCTAACCCTCAACATGGGGCTGCCAAAAAAAATAAAAATCAAGTCCGTTCCTACTGGTCTAGCCATCCTATCCACCACATGCCGTTATGAGATGATCATGAGATTTTTACATTTCAATAACAATGCCCAATTCCTCCCTCGAAATCATCCCAGTTACGATAAATTATTCAAAATTCGGCCCCTAATCAATTTTTTTTTCCCGCCAGTTTCAAGCAGATGTTTACCCCCTGTAGATGAATCCCTATTAGACTTCACTGGACGACTTGGAATACAACAATAAAATCCCCAGTAAAAGAGCCAGACGTGGGGTAAAATTTTATAAGGCGTGTGACAGGGCCACGGGTTACACATATGACTTTATAATTTATGAGGGAAAAGACCGACAGCTAAACCCCCCCCCCCCCCCCCCCCCTGGATGCCCTACCTACATGGGAACAAGTGGCAAAATTGTCTGGCAGCTGATCCAACCATTGCTTGGGAAAGGTTACCACCTATATGTAGACAATTTCTACACAAGTCTCCCACTTTTTTGCCATCTGTACCTAAAGCAGACTGTGGCCTGTGGGACAGCACAGACCAACCACAAAGGCTTCCCACAGACTAGGGATGAGCCGAACACCCCCCGGTTCGGTTCGCACCAGAACTCTCGAACGGACCCCGCGTTCGTAACGAACGTTAGAACCCCATTGAAGTCTATGGGACTCGAACGTTCGAAATGGAAAGTGCTAATTTTAACGGCTAATATGCAAGATATTGTCCTAAAAAGGGTTTGGGGACCTGCCTCCTGCCTCAGGGGACATGGGTCAATGCAAAAAAAAGTTTTAAAAATGGCCGTTTTGGCGGGAGCACTGATTTTAATGACGATCAAAGTGAAAAATATTAAATATTCCTTTAAATATGGTGCCTGGGGGGTGTCTGTAGTATGCCTGTGAAGTGCCACGTGTTTCCCGTGTTTAGAACAGTCCCTGCACAAAATGACATTAAACGGAAATAACACCATTTAAAACTGCTTGCGGTTTTAATGTTATATCTGGTTCCTGCAATATGGTTGAAAATCATTGAGAAAAATGGCATGGGTAGCCCTCCCTGCCCATTACCAGCCTATTTGGGTCTTGTACGCATATTAAGGGGAACCCCGTACCCATATTAAAAAAAGGAAATGCGTGTGGCCCCCAGGCCCTATATACTCAGAACAGCAGTATACAGGCGGTGCAAACAAGACAGGGACTGTGTAGGTTTGTTGTGTTAAGTTGAATCTGTTTGTAATTTTCAACTGGTACATTTTTAAAGTGTAGCTCCAGTCAAAAAAACTATTTTTAAGCTTTTTGGAAAACATAGGGAAGGGTTATCACCCCTGTATAATTTGTTTTGTCCATCTTTTTTCATCTCACTTGCTGCTGTCTGATGTTTGTAAGTTGGATGTTTGAAAGTAGGGGCCTGCCCTATATTCTCTGCAGAAATGGCGGAACAAGGTGTTGGTTTTGCCACAACATTGTAAGCCCTCAAAGTGACTCTTGGTGGGCGCTGGAGAGCCCTGCTGTGAACGATTATATCAAGAATTGTAATTACATGCCATTGTTGAACAGTGGTAGAAAAATTGACCTTTGGTGGTTGTGGTGCTGGTGCCACAACACTAGAAGTCCTCACCGTTACTCTGGGTGGGCACAGGAAGGGGCCCTCCTGTGAAATATTATATCAAGAATTGTAATTACATGTCCCTGTTAAACAGGGGCAGAAAAATTGGGCCTTAGGCACTGGTGCTGGTGCCATCACACTGCAACCTCTGCCATATACTCTAGTTTTATTGCAGGAATTAGCCCTGCTGCAAAGCATTGCATCAAAAATTTTAATTAAACGCCCCTGTTAAACAGGGGCAGAAAAATTGGGCTGCTGGCATCACCCAGAACCAAAAATGTTCTTCCAACATATCAGCGGAGGAGGAAGAGGATAGACAATCAACATAACAGGACAGTCACTCAGCATCAGCATAGGCAGTCTTGAAGGGATGTGGTATTTCAAAAAAAATTATTCGGTTACATCAGCTTCAGGTGCTTGGTAGCTGTGGGTGATACAAGACTGATTCATCTTGATGAAGGTCAGTCGATCAACTGATTCGGTGGACAGGCGCACCCTGTGATCGGTAACAAAGCCACCAGCAGCACTGAAGGTGCGTTCCGAAAGAACGCTGGATGCAGGACAGGCCAGTAGCTCAATTGCATACTGTGCAAGCTCTGGCCAGTGATCCATCCTCAAGACCCAGTAAGCCAGAGGATTTTCAGTGGGAAAGGTGTCCAAGTCTGACCTTGCCCCTAGGTATTCCTGCACCATGTAAATTAGACGCTGGCGATGGGTGCTGGAACCAATCATACCTTGGGGCTGCGGACTAAAAAATTGTCTGAAAGCATCAGTCAGACGGCCACCTTCTCCACCGCTCCTTCTGACTGATGCCTCAGCAACACGTTGTCCAGGACCAGGAGTTTGTGACCTCCCAGTCTCTGGGAACGCGTTGCACAGAGCTTTCTGCAAGGCCTCCCGGAGATGTCTCATCCTCTGCTCCCTCTGCGATGGCAAGATAAGGTCGGCAACCTTACCCTTGTACCGTGGATCAAGGAGAGTGGCCAGCCAGTAATGGTCCCTCTCCTTGATCCGAAGAATACGAGGATCCTTCTGCAGGCTTTGCAGGATCAGGGAGGCCATGCAGCGTAGGTTAGCTGAGGCATTCGGTCCGGAGTCCTCTGGGTCACTAAGGACAACATGATCCGCAGCTACCTCCTCCCAGCCACGTACAAGTCCACGTGTTTCTTGGGACTGTAAATCATCCCTATAAGACTGCTGATGCTGAGTGCCAGCCTCCACCTCCATGCTGACACAATCATCCTCCTCCTCCTCTTCCTCCTCCTCACCCTCTTCCTGTGTGATGGGTGGCACAGCAGGAACACTGTCTGGATAAAGGGGGCCTTGAGAGGCAAGGAAGTCCTCCTCTTCCTGCCTCTGTTCTGCCTCAAGTGCCCTGTCCATTATTCCACGCAGCGTATGCTCCAAGAGGTGGACAAGAGGTACAGTGTCACTGATGCATGCACTGTCACTGCTCACCATCCTTGTGGCCTCCTCAAACGGTGACAGGACAGTGCATGCATCCCTGATCATGCCCCACTGGCGTGGTGAGAAAAAACCAAGCTCCCCTGACCCTGTCCTGGTGCCGTAGTCGCACAGGTACTCATTGATGGCCCTCTGCTGCGTGTGCAGCCGCTGCAGCATGGCCAATGTTGAGTTCCATCTGGTGGGCATGTCACATATAAGGCGGTTCTTGGGCAGGTTCAACTCCTTTTTGGAGCTCAGCCAGCCGAGCACAGGCATTAAATGATCGGCGGAAATGCACACAGACTTTCCTGGCCTGCTTCAGGACATCATGTAAGCCGGGGTACCTGCCCAAGAACCGCTGCACCACCAGGTTAAGGACGTGAGCTACACAGGGCACATGGGTCAGTTGTCCCTGTCGGAGGGCGGAGAGGAGGTTGGTGCCATTGTCGCAAACCACCATTCCTGGCTTAAGCTGGCGTGGCGTCAACCACCTCTCGGCCTGCCCCTGCAGAGCTGACAAAACATCCGCCCCAGTGTGGCTCCTGTCCCCCAAACAAACCAGCGCAAGCACGGCATGGCATCGTTTTGCCTGCGTACTTGCGTAGCCCCTGGAACGCCTACGGAGCACCACTGGTTCTGAGGACAGAGCACTGGAAGAGGCCATGGAGGAAGAAGAGGAGGAGGGGGTGGAGGAGAGAGGTGTGTCACAACCAATAGTAGCATTTTGGAGGCGTGGTGGCGGAACAACCTCCAACACTACTGCACCTTGTCCTGCATCCTTCCCAGCAGCCAGAAGAGTGACCCAATGGGCCGTGAAAGACAGGTAATGTCCCTGTCCATGCCTGCTGGACCATGAGTCAGCGGTAATATGCACCTTACCGCTGACCGCCCTGTCCAGCGAGGCAAGGACATTGCCTTCCACATGCCGGTAGAGAGCCGGAATCGCCTTCCGTGAGAAAAAGTTTGGGGACCTGCCACTGAGGAACCGCACATTGTACAAACTCACGGAAGGGGGCCGAGTCTACCAACTGAAAAGGCAGCAGTTGAAGTGCTAGCAATTTAGCCAAGCTAGCATTCAACCGCTGGGCATGTGGATGGCTGGGAGTAAATTTCTTCCGCCGGTCCAGCAGCTGGGGCATGGACATTTGCCTGCTATAATCGGACGTGGATGTACCACTAGCGGAGTTCCCGGAAGCACTTGGCTGTGACACACCTAATTCTACACCTTCATTCCTCTGAGCAGGTTTCAGAGAGGACTGAAGGTCTAGTGGGGTTGGAGATGCCAGCTGATGAGGAGCAAGGAGAGGTCCGCTTTGTTCTTTGGTGTTGGTCTTTGAGGTACGCTTGCCAACGAGCTGCATGGCAGGTCAACATATGTCTGGTCAAGCATGTGGTGCCCAAGCGGCTGATGTTTTGGCCACGTGAGATACGCTTGAGACATATGTTGCAAATAGCAGCGGTGCGATCTGATGCACTCGTCTCAAAAAAGGCCCACACCAAAGAACTTTTAGAATAACGCGCAGAGGAAGCGCTCTGCGCAGGCGGAGCTCTGCGGTGTGATTCAGTCGGTGTGCTGCCCCTAAGCTGGCCCCCGGAGGGCATCCTGCCTCGTTGGACATGTGGCGCCTCCTCCTCCTCCTCCCTCCTTCCAGGCACCCACGTGGAGTCAGTGCCCTCATCATCCCCTCCCTCTTCATCGCTGTAGCAAACCTGGCAGTATGCTGCAGCTTGTGGAACATGACTGCCAGATTGCTGTGCTTCTTGAGCATCCTCTCTCTCTGCGCTCACGCTACTGCCTTCCTCTAGCTGAGTGTCATCATCAGAGCCCACCAAACACTGGGCATCCTCCTGGAGCATGTACCCAACACTGTGCTCAAAGAGTTCAGGAGACTCCTCAGGAGGACGTGGTGGGTCTAGGGAAGGAGTCACTGATGATGACATTGAGAGGAGGGAAGACGATGCGTTGGCAGCTGCTTTGCTACTACCCTGAGACTGGGTGAGAGAGGATGAGGAGGATGAAGAGGGCTTGGTCATCCACTCTACCAAGTCGTTGGCATGTTGCGGTTCAACATGTCCAGCTGCAGAAAAGAAGGACAAGCATGTCCCATGGCCACGTGCTGATGACAATGCACCGCGTCCACGACCAGCACTGTTGTCTCTAGACACAGAGCCTGCTTGCCCTCTTTTATCGGCTCGCGCCTGTCTGCCTCTCCTTGCTGGCCTTCCAGACATGGTAATGGCCTGAAGGGAGTTGGGTAAAACAGTAGTTGGGTAGTTTATATTGTGCTGTAGGCTCACAACACCCACTAACTCCTGCAGATGCCTTTTTTATAGAACAGCAGAGTTAAAGGGGTATATACAGATGTATACTGTGCTGTGCTGGAAGCACACACAACTTCCAATAACTCCTGCAGATGACAATTGGGCCCAAATAGAGAACAGCTATGTAGGTGGATTATAGCGGTATGTACTGGGTACAGAGCACGCAGACAGCACGCACTATCTCCTGAGTGACACCACTGACTGCAAGCGCTATTGTTAAAGATGGACCACTAGCTATATAGGTGAGGTGAATATCACGGTGTATACTGTGGTCAGGGCACGCAGACAATAACCAGAAAACAGCAGAGTTAAAGGGGTATATACAGATGTATACTGTGCTGTGCTGGAAGCACACACAACTTCCAATAACTCCTGCAGATGGCAATTGGGCTCAAATAGAGAACAGCTATGTAGGTGGATATAGTGGTATGTACTGGGTACAGAGCACGCAGACAGCACGCACTAACACTACTGACTGCAAGCTCTATTATTAAAGCTAGATCACTAGCTATATAGGTGAGGTGAATATAGTGGTGTATACTGCGGTCAGGGCACAGACAGTAACCACTACACAAGAGCAAGATAGTAAATCAGCCAAAAACGATTGGTGTGTAACTGTGTTGAAGGTACACAGAACACCCACTGCTTCAGATGCTAACTAACACACTACACGAGGCCGCCTCAAAGGCGGCCTTATATAGTGTGGGGCGTGCACTACACAGCCTGAGCTATGATTGGCCACAGGCAGGATGCCTGTGGCCAACCATGGCTCTCCTCGCTGCTGGCGCTGCGATTGGCCAAGCATGCGGGGTCACAGTGCATGCTTGGCCAATCGTGAGCCAGCAATGCATTGCGCCATCGCAGTGCATTGTGGGCCACACGAATTTTGCCGCGAACGGCCCAAACGTTCGGAATTCGGCGAACGCCCGAACGACCAATGTTCGAGTCGAACTTACGTTTCGACTCGAACACGAAGCTCATCCCTACCACAGACATTGGTCGACAAGAAATTAAAACAGGGTGAAATGGCCAGTATGCGGACTGAAGAGGTACTAGCGCTGAAGTGGAGAGATAAAAAAAGATGTCTACATCCTTTCCACAATACACAATGACACCTTGGTGGAACTGCAGAGAAGAAAAGACCCCATCCAGAAGCCAAAATGTATCCATGAGTATAACTTATAAATGGTGGGGGGACGGATATTAATGACCAGATGATGCAGCCCTACTTGGCCACCAGGAGATCACTGTTTTGGTACAAGAAAGTCACCATTTATTTGATGCAACTAGCCATGTTCAATTCATATATTATTTAGAAGATGTTATCACAGCCCTTGTCTATCCCCATGGCCAACCCACTCAACTAATTCACTCTGATGCAGTAGCCAGACTCCATGAAAGGCACTTTCCCGAAATCCTCCCTACCTCCCTCCCTACCCAAACAACAGGTCACAAACCACAAAAAAGTGTGTGTTCAAGTAGAGGCATTCGCTGCCACACCCCCCCCCGATACTACTGTCCAGACTGTCCCTCCCAGCCAGGCCTCTGCATTGGAACTTGCTATCATAGTTCACTACACTATTAGTAAAGTGAAGATGATTTCTTTCCAGTTTCCACTTTCTGCCATTTCTGTGTATGACCCTGACTGTTAAATGACTATGCCTCTGCCAAACATGTTTCTGCCTTCAATGTGAATTGACCTCGGCCTGTTAAATGACCATGCTTTTTGCCTGCCTCTTGAACTGATCATTTGCCCTGCCACTGTACAGCACAGGGGTCTCACATGTGAGGGGCTCCAGAAAAAGTTTTCCGAGTGGAGAGAACATTTTTTCTCCAGGTTTTTCATTTTCTCGGATTAGGGTCTGGAGACTCGGAGGCTTCGTAGAGATTTGGGTGGGAAGAAGCCTCTACCCCTGTCCTCAGGTCTTACCTGACCAAGGCCCAATGTACAAAGTGCCGCCTGCTGCCACCTGAGCTGGCCCTGCCTGTGCCTGCCACCTGAGCTGGCCCTGCCTGTGCCTGCCACCTGAGCTGGCCCTGCCTGTGCCTGCCACCTGAGCTGGCCCTGCCTGTGCCTGCCACCTGAGCTGGCCCTGCCTGTGCCTGAACTGCCTGCTAAACCTTGGACTGTACTGAACCATGTTCATACTTTTCCGTATCTGTCTGCTGCCTGGACAATTCCTGGACATTTCCTTTGGCTGTCTAGAAAATGCTTTGACTTCTCTGGAACGGTGTTCCTGCCTGCTAAAATCACAGGTGAGCCTTTTTTTTACCCTTTTGCTCAGCAGAATGTATTTTGGGGTGTAATTCTTGGTGTGTACATGCTATATGTTAGAAGCCTGAAGTTGCTACTTGCATGCTAGGCTTTTGTATGTGGCCAGGCTATGGAAAATTCTGACACATGGGGTATCACCATACTCAGGGCGAGTAGCAGAATGTATTTTGGGGTGTCATTTTTGGCTATGTACATGCTATGTGTTAGAAAGATGTTCTAAATTGACAACTTTGTGAGAAAAAAAAAATAGGTTTTCATTTTCTTTCCACGTTTTCCAAAAACTTGTGGAAAGAAATTACGTGTTCAAAAGACTCATTATGCCTCATAGAATTATACATTGGGTTGTTTTCTTTCCAAAATGGGGTCACTTTGTGGGTAATTCCATTGTCCTGGTGCTCCAGGGCCTTCAAAAATGTAATGGGTACTCGGGAAATGAAATGTGTAATTTATGCCTTTAGAACGCCTGATGTTGCTATATGGATGTCGGGCCTCTGTATGTGGCCAGGCTGTGGAAAAGTCTCACACATGGGGTATCTCCATACTCGGGACCAGGGCTGGATTTACCATTGGGCTTGACTGGGCTCAAGCCCATGGGCCCTGCCCAATAGGGAACCCCACGTGCCCCGCCGAGATACATACCCAAGTGTACTCGGCTCAGCTCCGCTAACAGTTAAGCCCTGTGATGGACATAACACAGGGACTGGGCGTGACTGTACACCCAGGCTCTGCTCAGGACTGCAAGAGGACCTGAGAGCTGCAGAGAGGACCCGAGAGCCACCGAGAGGACCCAAGATACACAGGACTCTGCTCCATTTTTAAACTTCAAGACTGCAATGTGACAGGGCTGCAAATGACACTGGGGCAAGGCTTCAAATGACAAGGCTACACTGACAAGGCTGCAATGACACTGGACAAGTCAGCAGATGGATGGACAAGGCTGCAGATGGACACTGATAAGGCTGCATTGATGGGCATTTTTTTTCCTTAAACTTCCCTCCTAAACTTGGGATTCGTGTTCTACGCCAGCGTGTGTTATGCGCCGATAAATATGGTAATGTATAGAGAAGGTAGGACCCAAAAGTGACTCAAGCCCAGGGGCCCCCACCACCTTAAGTCCTGCCCTGCTCAGGACGAATAGCAGAATGTATTTTGGGGTGTAATTGCAATTATGACTGCACCATGTGTGAGAAATAACTTGTAAATATGATAATTTAATGAAGGGAAAAAAAATATATAAATATATATAGATTTCTTAATTTTCCAAAGCACTGTGGGGGAAAAATTGCAACTTCAAAAAATTCACTATGCCTCTTACTAAATACCGCAGACTATCTTCTTTCCAAAAAGGGGTCATTTGGGGGATTATAGTACTGCCCTGACATTTTAGGGCCTCAAGAAATGAGATGAGATGGAAATGAGGTGCATTAGGATTGATACATTTTCAATAATGCATAGCATGGCTTGTAGGCTCTATAACTTTCACACAAACCAATGATCATACGCCTTATCAGGATTTGTTTTTTTACCAAAGACATGTAGTAGAATACATTTTGGCCTAAATTTTCGCCAAGATTAGATTTTTTTTTTTTTTTTTTTTGGTTTATTTTAAAAGAGAAAGTAGAAAATGTTTTGTTTTTTCAAAATATTCGCTCTTTTTTCGCTTATATTACAAAAAATAATAAATTAAGTGGTGAATAAATACCACCAAAAGAAAGCTCTATTTGTGTGAACAAAATGATAAAAAATTAATTTGGTTACAGTGTAGCATGACTGAGTAATTGTCATTCAAAGTGAGAGAGCACTGAAAGCTGAAAATTGGTCTGGGAAGGGAGGGGGTTTAAGTGTCCCTGTATTGAGGTGGTTAAAGAGAGTAGAATGTTGTTGGTGAAAGCTGCAACATTGAACTCTTTCCCCTTCACGGCTATCCCTTGGATGTTTAGGTTGTCTCTGTCTGTTAAGGAAGGGTTCCAGAGTGAGTATATAAATCGGGGGCGAAAGTGGGCATCCCTGGCATGTTCCATGCTGATGGGGAAGGCGTTCGGGTGTCCGTTGGCCTTCACTGCTGCAGAAGGACCAGAATACAAGGCCATTATATACGATCGCATGCGGCCCTCGAGTCCAATGGCTCGGAGGACCTCACACATGTAATCCAAGGCCCCCCTGTTGAATGCCTCCTCAGCGTCTGAGAGAAGAAATCCTTGTGTTTTGGAAGTCGTGAGCCAGTGGTGCAGATTTAATGTGCGGATAGTGTTGTCCCTGGCCTCTCTGCCAGGGACAAAGCCCACCTGGTCCAGAGAGATGAGACTGGGCATTAAAGGGAGCAATCTGTTGGCTAGGATCTTCGCATATATCTTAAAGCGGTTGTATACCCGCCAATGTATATATATTTTTTTTTTACTCACCTGCAAAGGAAAAGGCTTAATGAGCTATTATGCATCGCATACTAGCTCATTATGAAATGCTTACTGTCAGGTCACCTTGAGGCGAGGTGACAGATGCACACCGTAGGGATCAGGAGTGCACCGCAAGGTTGTGGACCCTATGGCTGACTGCTGCGGACGGGAGACAGGTCCCACCGGGTTTAGAGCCTAAGATTCCTTGGGATGCGGAGTCTAAGAGCCAGCAGGTGTTCACCAGAGCCTCGAGTGGTGAGGATGGACTTGGCTGCAACTGGCTCTAGGTCGCGACCCCCAGGGTCCCCCAGCTCACACCCACAGTAGGCAACAGGAGGATAGGGATGGTGAGGGACAAAGCCAAGGTCGGGGCCACAAGCAGACAGGAATAGTCAGGGACACGCCAAAAGGTCAGGGAGGGTCACAGGCAAACAGGGCTAGTCAAGACACGCCAAAGTCGGTAACGGAACAACAGAAGAGCACATGGCAAGTAACAGGAAGCTAAACACACAAAGGAATACACAATGGTTGATCAGCACTGTTGGCTTGCAGTGCACAGGTTAATATAAGGTTCCCTGATAGGGCCTGGGGTGGAGCCATGCTTAGAGGAGAGGTTATAAAAACCACCAGGTGGAAGTGGCTGGCCTCTTAGTCTGAACACATGAGGGGAGGTAAGCAAACAGGAAGATTGCTGCATAACCATGACACTTACCTTAGAACGAGGCCCCGGCGTCTGGCCCGATCCACGCTGAGGGAGCTGACATGTCCCCTCTGCGTTTCTTCCGGGTATTGCGGCTCCGGCGCTGTGAGTGGCCGGAGCCGCGATATTGTCACTCCCGTGCATGCGTGCGGGACATTTCTTCCCGGCAGGGTCCGGCATCTGCCAGACTTTCAGCCGAGAGTCCCCTGTGCGCATGCGCCGCTGCAGTCAGAGGCGCATTGCGAGGGGAATATCTCCTAAACCATACAGGTTTAGGAGATTTTTTTTTTTTTTTTTTTTTTTTTTTACCTACAGGTAAGCCTTATAGGCTTTCCTGTAGGTAAAAGTCTAAAAAATGACTATACAACCACTTTAATGTCCATGTTTAAAAGCGATATCAGTCTATAATTAGCTACTAGTACGGGGTCCTTGCCTTCCTTTGGTATCGTGGTGATGTGGGCTGCTAGCATTCTGTCCAGTCTAACCTGGGGGTCTGATAAGGCATTAAAGGTAACTAAAGGATATCGGCGAACGATTTGTAGTACTGGAGGGTGAGGCCGTCCGGACCTGGGCTCTTGCCCGTTTTCATTTTTGTTTAATGACCGACTCCAATTCGATTGCTGATATGTGGCTTTCGAGGTCCAGTGTCTGTTTGGGGGGGGGGGGGGGGGGTTATTGGCTTAGGGCTGTATTGAGAGAGAAAATCTTGTATAAGTTTAGTGTGGATTTCAGGGGTAGACTGAGTTTGTGTGGTTGGACTGTAGGTTGTAGAGTTTTGCATAAAAGTTCTCAAATTCCTTGGCTATGTCTTCATTCTTGGCCAGAAAAGTTACCCCAGGGTTATGTATGTGGTGGATTGTGGAGGAGATTTTGGAAGTTTGAACCGTGCGTGCCAGAAGGTGGCTGCATTTATTGCCTTGCTCGTAAAAGATCCTCTGGCCAAGAATGTATCGTCTTTTGGTACTCTTGTCAAGCTCCTCTAATAGAAGGCAGCGGGCATGTACCAAGTCCTATAAACTAGATTGTGCCTGTGTCAGTTTGTGGGATACCTCCAGGGATTTGATTGTGTTGAGGAGAGCATTAATAGTCCCTTGGTGTTGTCTCTTGGTTTCCTCAGCGAGGGCAATGAATCCCCCCCCCCCGAATCACGCATTTATGTGCTTCCCAGAGGGAAATCGGGGAATCCACCATGTTCGTGTTTTCATTAAAGTATTGTTGGAGTCATGTGTGTATCTGTTCGGGGTCTTTAAGCAGGGAAGGGTTTAAATGCCAAAATTTCATTCTAGAGCAGATTTTCAGGGAAAGACAGTGTGACTGTAATTGGATGATGATCGGATAGAGACATCGGTTCTATGGTGGATTTTTGTAGATAGGGTAGGTCTTTCTGGGATAGGAAAAAAATAAATCCTTCAATATTTCTGATGGGGGGCAGAATAAAAAGTTTAATCTTATCCGAGGGTGATAGACACACGTCATGAAGGGTTAAGTTTTGGAGCTGCAGTTTAATCTGTCGCAATGATTATAAGTTAGTGGAAGAGTCTAATATCAGGGTGAGGGGGACGTTGAAGTCCCCGCCCAGTATCACTAGCCCTTTCTGAAAGGAGGCTAACAGATCACAAGTTTTCCTATAGAATGTGAGTTGGTGTTCATTGGGGCAGTATATATTAGCCAACGTTGGTGGTTTAGCGGCATATGTGCCCTTGAGAAATATAAACCTACCCTCTGGATCTATAAGGGAGTCAGATAAGTGGAAATTTGCATGTTTGGAGATTAGTATCGAGACACCTTTTGGTCTTAGCTGTAGGGTTGGTAGCATGATGTGCAGAGCGGCATACATGATTAGACAATTTAGGAATGACATCCGAGCGAAAGTGGGTCTCTTGTAGAAAGATGAAGTGAGCTTTGTGTTTAGTGAGGGACGATAAGACTTGGGACCTTTTTTCCGGTAAGTTAAGGCCCTTCACGTTGAGGGAAATGCACTTCAATAACAGGGAATGCGATGCTAATGTTGTGGATTTCATGACCCTGCCCAAGTTTTATGTTACCCTGCCAAAATAGGCTCTGGGTTTGCAAGGGTTATTTGAGGCTGATGGGGACAGGCGCCCGGGAGGCAAGCACAGGCCCAATCACAGAAAAAGGGGAGGGGCTGCACCAGCAGTAAGTGAGGGAAGGCGAGAGTGGGGGGTAGGACTAGGAGGGAGGCAAGGGGGATGGAAGAGACAGGCATGGGAGGGAGCAAGAAAGAGGGGTAGAGGTAACAGAGATAATGTAAAGAGGAAGACGGTGAGGAAGAAAGAAAGGAAATAGACGAGTCGAACCAGAGGTGGATGTAGATTATCTAAACCACCTTGGATGAGAAGGTCTGGGGTGTCGGCATATGTCCTAATAGGACTGCTGTGAGGGGATGAAAGGAGGGATGGAAACCTCAGGATGGTTGCAGGCCATTATGTAAATATACGTAAAATGTAAGCAAACAGGAAGCCTACTATACATCAGAAATGTAATCACATGTGAACCAAAACACAGAATATCAAAGCAACAGAGCAAACATATTAAACAGATTTGCCATGAACCACTCCCGCCATCTCTAGTATTACAATTTGCGAGCGACCAGATCAGGCAGAGGGGTCGGTCTCAACTGTCATAGTAAGCATGTGGGGGGAGAAGGGAAGTCAGGGACAAAAGGGGGGTATGGTGGGGGGAGGGGAGGAGGGCAGGGGGGAGTGGAAAGAAAACGGGGTGGGGGGGAGTTTTTGAGGTAAGGAAGGGAAAGGTAGCATTCTACAATGCTTGCTCAGTATCCCAGGTCCAGTCAATGTGTGGGGGGTATTGGAGTCAATCAGCTGCAGCTCATGGGATTTGGGCAGAGGAGCATAGTGGAAGTCACTGGGTGAGATCGCTGGGTCCTTTCCCTGGAATGAACCAATGAGCTGGGCATAGTACGGGGCTAAGCACTTAGAGGCCTCCAAAGGGCAAAGGTAAAGTGGAAGGCCTTACCTCAGGTGGGTAGGACTTCTAATGTTGTGGCTCCATGCTGTCCCAAATTGCCATTCCATGGTTCTGCTCCTGGGGTAGCGATGCCGTTGACTTGGTGTGGTAGAGATCTGAGTGTTGTCCAGAGAAAAGCCACCACAGTCACCTATGCCAGGGGTTGACAAATTTGCTTGGAATCTAGGAGCCAGCTAAAAAAGTTAGGAGCCAGGTCCGTGACGGCGATCTGGACCTGTCCCTGGCCTGACATGGAGACGAGTGAGGGGAAGATAGCCCCCAGCCCCCCACATATGAGATCACCTCTTATTGGACACACAGCTCGAGTGCTAAATGGCCGCTGTGATTGGCCATTTAGCATGATCTGTGATCGGCTGTATCCAAGGGACACGGCCAACACAGAACTTCCCCGATGCATGCCCATGGCGGCGTGCAGAGGGGAAGTAAACAGGAGGATGTCCAGGGACGCCCTCCCGGCAATTGGTGTCCGCGCTGTAGACATCTTTCGTCTATAGCGCGGGCACGAAGTGGTTAACAAAAGAATGTGACTTCTTTTATGCTATTATGAAAAAAAAAATTAGATATCTATCTATCTATCTATCTATCTATCTATCTCTATTTACCAGCCACCACACTCGTCGTTGGGCAAAAGGCGCCAGGCAGGGCTTTGAAGCTCCATTAGGATTAGCATTATTGGATGGGTTGTAATTTCAACATCCACCACAAGATGGTGCCAGACTACGGAAAGACTTTAGAAGGCCGCAAAGCCGCGACCTCAATTACTGGCCGGCGCGGCCCGATGCAATCGCATGGCGGAGTTTGGGGTCCACACAGAGACAGGATACCCCAGCTGTGTTGCGCCAGGACGCGAATTCTAGTTGCAAATGCGACCGGGGTTTGTCGAGCCCTGACCTATGCCATCTGTAAAATGCATCCTCCACTTGTCAGGGATGAAGGGTGAGGTACGGAGGGATGAATGTCTAGTTAGGAAGCCGAGGAGAAGGTGGGATGTAGAGTATGAAGGGGGCACATAAGGAGGAGTAGTGGGTTGAGGGGCTTACTCACAGCGGTGCACGACAGGAGAGGCACACAGCCTTTTTAAGCTTCCCGGTGGTCCCTCCTCGTGGATGGTGAGGACGGAGAGGCTGGGCTGCGTTGGTAGATGTCGCGGCACGATGTACGGGAGGTCGGGGATGTCGGATCCGCTCTGTGCTGGCGAGACCTCTGACATTGAGCCTTCGGAGATAGGTTGAGGGAGACCGGGAGTATCAGTCTGGAAGCTCAATCTGTGGGAGATCGAGCTGTTCACAGAAACCTTGCAAGTCTTCCGGAGTGCGGAGCAGGGCAGAGCGTCTCCTCATGGACGCTGATAAACGGAATGGAAATTTCCAACGATATTGTATGTTCCAGGCACGGAGAGCATCCAGAAGGGGGTGCATCGCTTTCCTATTTTGTAATGTTATCTGGGACAAGTCCTGGAATAACTTTACTTCAGAACCATTATGGAGAATTCGGCCTCTCTCCCTTGCTTTGTGGAGGATCTCCTCTTTAATTGTAAAGTTCACCACACAGCATATTATATCCCTGGGTGGCTCATTCTCACGGGGTTGGGGGCGCAAGGCACGATGAGCCCTCTCCATTTCAATAGGAGAGTCTGTAGGACGATCAATTAAGTCATTAAAGATAGAGCATATGGTCTGCTGCAGTGATCCTGGGTCAGTGCTCTCTGGGACCCTCCCCGCACCCGTATATTAGGCATGTTGAGGACCTCGATAATCGAGGCATGTGTAGGTCAAATAAGTGGGAGAGCTGAGAGTCATAGGTCGTCTGCACCTGACGAATGGCAGCTGCATGAGTCTGGATGGTTTGCTCCACATCATCAATGCGGTGAGCCACTGCCAGGATTTCTGACTTCAAATCGGCTATTGCAGCTGTAACTGTGCTTTTAATATCTAAGGCCACTTTCTAGAGGTCAAACAGGCTAGGAGGGTGTGCTCCCACGGTGCCAGGGGTTGATCCTCCCTTCAGCTGCAGGCCGGACATTGTGCTAGACGAGCCCGGGGTCTGGGCCTGGGAAGCCACGTGTGCTGAGTGGCGCTGGGTCCGGAATAGCTCGGGGATGTTTCTGCCGAGTTGCGTACCTGGGTCCATGGCTGCACGGGATGCAGAGGAGCTTCGGGTGGATCTGTGCATGCTGGTTCTAAGGTGCAGGCTACCGTTAAGGCAAGACTCGATCCCCGGAACGCAGGAGCTCTCTGCTTACGCCGCCATCTTGGACTCCAGCCAGGCCATGCCCCCTCATGTCTGCATTTTACTGGCCAAATCTGGTTTATCCAAATCCATTTTTTTATATTTGGCTTAGGATCAGAGCAGCTTTCACAGGTTCCAAATTAGGTCCCTTATTATATCTAGTACATGGGGGACTGGACATCCTCCTTTTGTAACAGATATACCAGAACTTATACTGAAGTTATTATACTGGACTTAATGATTGTTACCTGTCCATCAGGCTTTCATATCACTCTTAGGATTATCGCATTTCCAAGTGAAGACTCTGACTACAATGCCATTTTATTGTTCAGGGTAACATGGTTTTTCAATGATCATAATCTAAGGCAATTCAGTCTTAACCAAATAAAATGGCATAGTAAGAGACTTTCAAGATATAGGTATAGTACTTTGTGCAGCTATAAACATGAATAAGATTAGCCTTCTCACATTCCTTGGAGACTCCTGTACCCAGTAGGGCATGTTGCTGAGACTTTTTGAGTTTTGTCATGGAGTATATGAAGTTATATACATGTATCCAGAATCTTGTTGCATGTGCCCTACTGACCACAACCTTTAAAGCATAGCGGCAAGGTTTCAGAAACATAAGAGGTCAAGCTTGATCTAAACAATACCTTGTGTATATAGCCTTGATTATAGAAGTGTTGATATATGATCTGGAAACATAGCCTGCCATCTTATACCAATCGTAGTTGCAGGGAATTTATGAAATTTGCTATCTGGGTGTAGCAGTAGTTCCATATCCAGTAGCTGGTGGTGTTTTTCTTGCAAGAATTGGAGGGATAGGACAGCTTCACTGTTGCATACATCTGCGATCCATAGAAACTCCCTCTGCTTGTATCAGTGCCCCCCCACTGCTATTATAAATACCATAAAATACTTCCATCCCCTCTGTTTTATTTTTCCAATTTGAGTCCGTAAAAAGTTTAGTGCGGTCTAGAAATCTACAAATGTGGCAGTCCACAAGGGAACATGCCATTTGGGTGAGACCCATCAGTCAGAAAATTGCTGGATGGTGTGCGTACAAACTGTGTGTACCGTGTTATCTCTCAAATTCCGTGCCTTCCTAGCCACAAGTAGGGGTCTAGGGCACACAATCTCTGAGATGTCAATAGGCTAGTGCTTAGTTAATATTGCACACACATCCTCCCACTGAGTTCCATATCTGGTAGTGATGTGGACTAGGGCTGGTTGATCTTTATTAAAGTGTGACTTCCAAATTTTTAGAAGTTCACTTAGTTGCTCTAAGGACTTTTTATGGTATGCTCTGATGGGTTTTATGGGAATATCCCCAATCCAGAAATGTACAGTAGAGCTCATTAGTTTTACACTTGTAGTCTTCCTGCATGGAGCAGTTTCTGCTTATATGCAGAAACTGCCCCGTTGGAACGCTTCTAATAAGGGTCTCTGGGTGGTGACTGGAGGTCCATAGAAGAGTGTGGACAGCAGTCTCTTTTCTCATAGTTGCCAACATTGTAAAAAAAAAAATTTGGGACACTTTTTTTTGGCAGTAGGCGGAGTCGTGGTATAATTAGGGGGCGGAGCATGCATTTATAGGTGTGGCATAGGAAAAGGTGAAAATGGGCGTGGTTTACGTAAAATGGTGGGGGTGGCTTACATGGGGCGTGGCTCAAAGGGCGTGGTTAGAGTCTGAGATGAATGCGGGATGGAGAGGGAAAGGAGGGGGATGGAGAGAGGGAAAGGAGGGACAGCAGCCCCCGATCCTACACCACAATAGCAATATGTGTTTTCCAGAGTTTGACAATCAGCAGATAAAGATACTCCAAATAACTGGTGTTGGCGCTTCAATCATCCCGGCGCCATGATTGTTATGGTGTCAGGATGATTGAAGCGCATTATTTCTATTACATTGTAATATAAAATGAAATCATTCAACTCACCATAATGCAGAATCAGTGGTAGCCATGCGTGCATCACTAGCCACGTTGCCTGCCACCGGGTGCCATCAGTTGTCCCAAGCGGAGTCTGTCCTTACATCAGGTGCCCCATCAGAGGTACCTTCCTCACATCTGTGTCCATCAGCGGAGCCCCTCCTTACATCTGGTGCCCCTCTGACATCCACAGACTGGCCCCCGACATCCACATACCATGACTGTCACTGGCCCCCGACATCCGACTGGCCCCCGCCCCGACATCCACATTGACAGACTGGCCCCCGACATGCCGCGCGCAGACATTTAACTGTGGTGCTGCCGACTGCCCTTTACACTGACACAAACACACACTAGCAGCGGGGGTGGGCGGCGCCACAGGTGTAGACCAACTTCTGGTCTTCTTAAAGATGGAGGTGCGGCCGGCGGCAAAAAAACGGGAAATTAAATTTCCCGGGACAAACCCGAATTTCGCGGGACATTTCCCGGGACAAAATTTATTCGGGACAAATGTCCTAATCCCGGGAATGTCCCGCGAAATTCAGGACAGTTGGCAACTATGCTTTCTGAAAGTCTTGGTCTCTAGTTTAGCAATCTCTAATAAAGATGGAAAAGTCAAGAAAGGAAATCCGACAAAGTCAAAGATGTATGTGTGCTTAATATTTCTGTTCAGATTCAATTCAGTAGGAAAGTTATGCAAGTCCTCAATGGATCCCTCCAGACTAGAAGAACATCATCTGTACCTCAGCCAGAGCTTGGAGTGACTGAGGTAATTTGACAAACCATAGACCCCACACTCCTCCCACCAGCCTAAGTGCAGACAGGCATACACTGGTGCCCAGGGCGCACCCATAGAGATTCCACTTATCTGCCTATAGCTCATCCCAGAGAACTGAAAGCAATTGAGTTAGTGCCAACTCCAGGAGTTCCCAAATGAACTCCTTTTGAGAAGACCCATGTTCCTTGACCCATGAGTTCAGTTCCTCTATCTGCTGTAACCATCATCTTATCCTTGGTTTATATATGACCCCCCCTTTTTTATGGGGACACTTAACCACTTTCAGACCGGACCATTTTGCTGGTCAATGACCAGAGGTCTTTTACAATTTGGCACTGCGCTGCTTTAACTGGTAATTGGGCGGTCATGCAATGTTGTACCCAAACAAAATTTGCATCCTTTTTTTCCCACAAATAGAGCTTTCTTTTAAAGGTATTTGACTGACTCTGCGATTTTTTATTTTTTGCGATATAAACGTAAAAAGACCGAAAATTTTGAAAAAAAAATATTTTCTACTTTTTGTTATTAGAAAGATCCAATAAACTCAATTTTAGTCATACATTTAGGCCAAAATGTATTCAGCCTTTGGTAAAAAAAAGTCAATAAGTGTATATTGGTTTGCGCAAAAGTTGTCACGTCTACAAACTAAGGTACATTTTCTGGAATTTACGCAGCTTTTAGTTTGACTGCCTATCTCATTTCTTGAGGTGCTAAAATGGCAGGGCAGTACAAACCCCCCCCCCCCCCCCCCAAATGACCCCATTTTGGAAAGTAGGCACCCTAAGGAAATTGATGAGAGGCATGTTGAGCCCATTGAATATTTTTTTTTTTTTTTTTTTGCCTCAAGCGATTGAATAATGATTTTTTACACAAAGTTGTCACTAAATGATATATTGCTCACATATGCCATGGTTATATGTGGAATTGTACCCCAAAATACATTCCGCTGCTTCTCCAGAGTACGGGGATACCACATGTGGTCGACTTTTTGGAAGCCTAGCCGCGTATGGGGCCCCGAAAGCCAAACACCGCCTTCAGGATTTCTAAGGGCATACATTTGTAATTTCACTCCTCACTACCTATCAGTTTTGAAGGCCATAAAATGCCAAGATGGCATAAAACCCCCACAAATGACCCAATTTTAGAAAGTAGACACCCCAGGCTATTTGCTGAGAGGCATGTTGAGTCCATGGAATATTTTATATTTTACCACAAGTTGCGGGAAAATTACAAACTTTATTTATTTTTCACAAAGTTGTCACTAAATGATATATTGCTCACACATGCTATGGGCATATGTGAAATGACACCCCAAAATAAATTCTGCTGCTTCTCCGGAGTACGGGGATACCACATGTGTGGGATTTTTTGGGAGCCTAGCTGCGTACGGGGCCCTGAAAGCCAAGCACCGCCTTAAGGCTTTCTAAGGTCGTATGCAGGGTCTCCACGAGGACGACAGAGTTCATTGTTGCTGAAGTGCATGAACCGCAAAATCTGCTCGTATCGTGCCCTGGACATGGAAGCAGAGAACACGTGCATATGGTGAATTGGGTCAGTGGACCAATATGACCGCAACTCGCTCTTTTTGGTTATGCCCATGTTGAGGGAGAGGCCCAGAAAGATCTTAAATTCGGAAACCGTAATTGGTTTCCAATGTCTGGCAAGGCGGACCGGGGAGTAGCGGCGATGTGTTGACTAGCGTACAAATTGCTTTGGTCCACAATATAGAGATCTTCGGTAAAAAACGGTGAGTAAAAATCAAGTGGCATAAAATCAACTGTTTCCACATAAATGCCAGGTTGGCCAGTGAATGGGGGAAGTACGGGTTCTGCAGAAGTGGTGGGCACCCAATCAGGATTGGCGAATTCTGCAGGAAGGGCACTATGGGTACGACGGGCCTGTCTTTGTCTTGGTGGCAGCGGGACACTACTTGTGCTTGCCACCTCGCCAGCTTGAACTGCACTTATGGGACTCGCCACGTCACCACGTGCTACTGCAGTGCTGGATGTATGTCCAAGGTGTACTAGGCCGCTGGTGCTTGCCAGTTCACCAGAAGGATGAGCGGCTCTAGTACGTCTCTGCTCCATATGAGGGACCTGCGATTCTTGCACCTCAACAACAGAAGTTCGGGATCGGGTACGCCTGCCCTTAACAGGGACCTCATCTCCGTCGTCAGAGCTATCTGTCATGGAGCCGCTGTCCTCTACAGGATCGTATTCTGAGCCTGAATCTGACAGATGAGTGACTTTCTCTTCACTATCTGTCATGCTCAGAAACGTGTAGGCCTCTTCACTAGTGTACCTTCGCTTTGCCATTTTGGGCTCTAAATTTAGGGGTACACTAGTGAGACTCACAGGTAAAAAAGCACCTAGGCTGTCGGCGACTGTATCAAAATGCTACAAAAAAAACTGTTAGCGATCGCAGGGATCAAGCCTGACTCTGTGAACGCTGCAGTTATGTGTGTTGTGTTTTTGTAAGTGACAGTGATCAATCAATACTGCACTTGAGTGGGCTGGGCTGGGCTTGGCGGAGGGGCTAAACGCAGGTGCTAGCAGGTATCTGGGCTGATCCCACTAACAATGCGTTTTTGGGAAACCTAAAATGCTGGCGATGCTAATATAGATCTGATCAGATACTATATTACTAAGGGAGGTGTATGCTTTGTGCATGGGTGTTTGCGGTACTGGCACTAACCTGACGCTGCCTGGGGCGACGCAGACCCTATCTGACCCTCAAACTTATATCACCCGCTGGGTGATCAGGGGATTAAACCTTTTTTAGGTAATCAATGGCGGGTGCCCTGAAACTATAAAAAAATAACCAACCAGCGTCACCTGTAACAGTTATATGGTGATCACTGATGAAAGGGTTAACTAGGGGGCAATCAGGGGGCTTTATGCGGTAGTATATGGGGGGTCCCTGACGCTATAAAAAGCTGCGGCGAACCTAAATACCTACCTGCCTAACTAGCGTCACCTGTGACACTAATACAGCGATCAGAAAAACGATCGCTTATTAGTGACACTGGCGACGGGGGGTGATCACGGGGTTAAACCTTTATTGGGGGGGTTAGGGGGGGGTACCCTAGACCTAAAGGGGGCTAACCCTAATTGCCCTAACAGTTATTGCAGTCACAAATGACACCAATGCAATAATAAAAAAAATATATAAAAAATGCAATTGGTGTCACTGTGACGGGGGGTGAAGGGGGGGGGGGGTGAAAGTGTGCCTGGCGTGTTCTACTGTTAGTGTAGTGTGTTGGTGCAACTCACTGAACATCTCTCCTCGGTGCCGGAACGAAAAAGACCGACACAAGGAGAGATTACATCACTTCCTCTGCCTGTGTTTACAATACAGGAGAGGAAGTGATGTAGGGGAAGCATTTCATTCGTCAGGAGCGATCGCGAGGGGGTGGCCATGAATGAATGGCCGCCCCCTCATCCCGGATCGCTCCTGCACGGAATCCGACCGCCGCTGGCACCGGGGGGGGCCTGATCAGGCCCCTCACCCGCGGTAAGGCATGGACGTACCTGTACACCAATATGCCTGCCCGTGCCATTCGGCGTGCGGCGGTCGGCAAGTGGTTAAGTAACTCGGTCAAGTAATTGCCAGACCATTGTTCCTAATTTTTACGAACAGTCTACTGATTGGCACCAATATTTAAAAAGGACCAAGATGTATCCCTGGGAACTACAGACCAGTTCGCTTAATCTCGATAGTATCCAAGCTCTTGAAGGGGATAAAGGATTGTACACAAGATTTTAGTAATGAAAACGGTATCATTAGCAGTAGAGGTTGACCGATATGGGTTTTTCTCTGGCCGATGCCCATACATAGAAATTGCGGCGGCCAATGGCCGATATATGATGCCTATTTATTTTTTGGCTGATGTTAGGCTGATTTTTTTATTTATTTTTTTCCCCCCCTCATCTCGTAAAATCAAACAGTTAAACCCCTATCACACTGAGGCATTTTTCAGGCACTTTTGGGCTAAAAATAGCACCTGCAAAATGGCTCCCCTGCAGTCCGAGTGCTCTCACACTGGGGCGATACTCTGGCAGGATGTTAAAAAAAAAAAAAGTCATGCAAGCAGCATCTTTGGAGCGGTGTATACTGCTCCTCCACCACTCCTGCCCATTGAAATGAATGGGCACCACTGCCGAAGCGCCTGCTAAGCGATTCGGCAGTGGTGCTACACGGGTGCATTTAACCCCTTCATCGGCCACTAGCTAGGTTATAAGCGCCCGGCTAGCAGCCGAATAGCGCCGCTAAAATGACGGTACAGCGCCGCTAAAACTAGCAGCGTTTTACCGTCAACGTAATAAGTGATACAGAAAATTTCTAACATTTATTAAACAAAACAAACCTCCAATCAGTTCACTTGTATGTATTATTTAGCTAAAAAAAAAAAAAAAAGTATTAAATGCACGAAAAGAGTTAATCAAAACTTTTGTATGAAAAAAAATGGGCTAGCTATTGTGTTTTTTTATGTATTTTTTCCCTAAAAATTGTGTTTGAAAGACCGATGCGCAAATGCCATGTGACATAAAATATTGCAACAACTGATGAGAGAGAGAGAGAGAGAGAGAGAGAGAGAGAGAGAGAGAGAGAGAGAGAGATCTCTCTAGTCCTCTTCCAGGATGGCACACCTGAGAGATGGAAGACTGGTCTCACCTGGCAGGAAACACAATCAACAGAGTTTAAAAGGCCCCTCCCTCTGACCCTCAGTTATTGATTGTGCTGCCCACACTGAGGTTGCGAAACCGTTTGTTAGATCGGGCTCAGAGCAGTCAGTGGGGACTGTGGCGGCTGTATGAGGTTGAACCTCTTTCCCTAAGGGGGTTCCCTTAAAGCAGGTGGATGACTCCCCTGAATGTTACTGGGGCATTAGGACAGGTGAGGTGTGCATAACCCCAGGGGCCGTGTCTGCTCACTCTTCCCTCCCTTAAATGAAGGTGGCGTATAGTCGGGAGGGCCGCTGTTTATCTCCTGATGCCTCTGGGTTCCACAGGGCCGGGGAAGGCTGTGTTCAAGTCTGCCTGGGAGGATGGTGCCATTCCGTGATCGCTCAGTGCATTTGGCGCCCGTTACTGCGCATGTCCGGAAGCGCCAGGACTTGCGTGAGATCGTTTCCGGCAGCTGTGGACTTAAAAAAAAATGGCGCTAAACGCTGACGGCTTAGCAGACGCTGGCAGAAGGCAGCAAGGGGACAGAGCGAGGGGGGCCAGAGATCCACAATCCCTCTGAGGTCTGAGCGCCAGCACATGCTTCATCTATACCGCTGTAAAGATGGAGAAAGCGGGTGGATCGGAGCTCACAGCACCAGAGGTTGCCACAGGGAGTGAGTAACTCTGCTGGAGCTAAGGGGCGTGACAATTGGGGTGGCCCCTTTTTTCCCGCCAAAAAGGAGACTTGGCTTTTGGTACCCTTTATTTTCAGAGACAGAATGCCCTGCCCAGGGCACGGTCAGCAGGTCAAAATCTAGGCGCTGTGGGTACTGTAATGATAAGCTTAAACGGGACCACAACAAGCCTTTCTGTTAAAAATGCATCTACAAGCTGGCAGACAAGGAGACTGCACAAGTGGCAAAATAATGCCGGGCACTGCAGACAGAGATGCTGGCCACCCTTTAATCCTTTAAGGCTAGATTTAAAAAAATGTCAGGGAGAGGTCCCTTCAGGAAAGGAGAGTACTCCCTCACAGGAAGACAGATCCACCTATACGGCTGGATCCCAGTAGCATGCCCCCTACTATTCTGATGAGGAGGAGGTTTGTGACTCAGAGCTGAGCTCCAGTGAGGAGGGTGAAGATTCAGATCAGGACAGCCAGATAGAGGCTAGGCCTGGGGGACATCTTTTCTCAGCAGAGGATATGGAGGGACTTCTCAGGGCCATTTATGCCTCAGAGGACATTCAGTTGCCCTCAGCCCAGGTGTCAGCTCGGGACAGGGTTTACAGAGGTCTGGGTAAACTAGAATCTAGATCCTTCCCAGTACACCAATCTCTTTAAAGATATAATTTTAAGGGAATGGAAGGAGCCTAAGCGGAAACTCTTAAAGCTTAAAACCTGGAAGCGTAGGTGCCCTTTTGAGGAGAATAAATTCTTTAAGGTCCCACGTTTTAGATGCGTCCTTGGCGCAGGTGTCTAAGAGGTTGACCTGTCCTTTTGAGGACTTGGGTAACATCCAGGATCAAATGGATAAGAAATCCGAGACGTTGCGTAGGGTGTGGGAGGCCAATTCTGCGGTGATGGGCCCAGAGTTGGCCTCTGCATGTGTGGCCAGCAACGCGGATGCATGGCTCAACAAGTTGATGGACCATGTCTCACGTAAAAAGGAGTCCAAGGAGGTGCTAGACTCCCTGGAGGTCATTGGGAGGGCAATGGCTTACCTAGCAGACGTGGCGGTAGAGACAGTAAGAACGACCGCTAAGTCAGCGGTGTTACTGAACTCAGCCAGGGGTGCCCTTTGGTTCAAGACTTGGGATGGAGACTTCTAAGTCCCGTCTGTGGTATCCCCTTTGGGGGCTCCCTGCTCTTTGGGTCGGCATTGGAACAGGTTCTTTCCCGATCCACGGAAAAGGGTAAAAATTTCCCTACAAAACCAAAGAAGGAGAAAGGGAAGACGTTTTTTTCCTGGCCCTGCTGCAAAAGGTCAGTTTTTAAGGGCAAGAGCGAACAGAGGAAGACGTAGGGGATTGGGAAAAAAGTGGGATTCTTTTCTCCGGGTCCGGGCCCTCCAGTAAAGATACAAAATGACGCCAACGTAAAAGTTGGCGCAAGGCTCTCAGTTTCTTCCCCAGTGGGAAAAGATCTCAGAGAGTCCTTACCTCCTAAATCTCATAAGAGAAGGATACAAGTTGGAGTTTCTGTCTCTCCCCCCTCAAAAGTTTCTCGTTACTCATCCTCCCAGGGACCCACTAAAAGCAGGAGGTCTTTTGGGAAGCGTCCGTAGACTCGCAGAACAAGAGGTGATTACCCCTGTTTCAGTGGGTCAGATGACTCTAGGTTTCTACTCCCCATGTTTTTGTGGTTCCAAAGCCATCAGGAAGGTATTGGCTGATTATCAATCTGCGGAAACTAAACCGGTACTTGCTGTACAAAAGATTCAGGATGGAAAGCGTCTACAGGATCTCCGCTGATCATAGCCCATAAACAGTTTATGAAACAGAGATAATCGGGGGAGAAGTGTTTGAACATGTTCTCCCACCAATTATCTTCACACATGGCGAATCCTCATTGACTGACACGGTAACGGTCAGTTTATGAAGCTGCGATCTGAATCAGAATTTACCCTCCCCGATTCACCAGCTCAGAGATGGAGAACATGGGAGTGAAGAGAGAATCTGGGGGTATCTGAGGAAGAAAGAGGAAGATTTTTTTTAACTTCCTTATGCCTCGTTCAGACCCCCAACACTGTAACCATGCCCCCCTCATATTTATATATAAATTACAAAGCTTTAGGCCTGGGCCTGGGTTTGTGAATGGGAAGCAGGTGTGTTGAGTGAAAAATTGCAGCCAGATCCACACTGAAAAGATAAAAAAAAAACCTTCAGTTTACATGCCTGCCATTTTGGCTTTCAATATCGCCTCAGGTTTTCTCAAGTCTTGCTGGCCATAGTGGCCTTGATCTGGAAGAGGTGCATATGCCTTCATCACTTCCTGGGTGAGCTCTTACTGTCCCAGGACAGGGGACTGCTGGTGGAGCACGTAGATCCGGTTCTTGATGTTCTCCAGGAGTTTGGCTGGTAATCAAGAGTTCCATGCAGTCTCTCGTGTATCTCTGGGCTCAGCACGATATGGCCCGAGGCACTATTGTCCTGCCTGTATAGAAGATTCTGGTGATCTGGAGCAGAATCTCTATGGCCCTGTTGTCCTTTTTCCGAGCATCCCAGTGCCTGATAATTGTCGGCTGTTAGGAATATTCTTCTCTTGTGATCAGTCAAACTCCAGGTTTGAGAAGCAGACAATTTATTTCTGATGCGTCACACAAAAGGATGAAGCTTACAAGGCAAAAGATCCAGTAAGACTCACACAAAGGAATGTATATTCCCCCTTGTAATACCTGCAATAATACAGCCTCTACGCTTCTATTGGCTGAGGAAACACAGATAGCGGGCCTGGTACACGATGGTACTTTATTTTGGCTAATTTTGGGTTTCCTGTACAATCTTATGCTACCATATATGGTTAAGCCTAATCATCCTACAACTTACTATGGAGTTAAAACAAAACGATACAGCAAGTTAATACAACGTGCTCAGAAGTCATTTTTAAAATCAGTCTCAGGGTTATTGTTTTTTTTTTTTAATAGTCACACAATAAACATTTAAAACTTTTCTAACATTGGCACCATAGTTTCCACTGTTCAAATGGGCACTATGGAGAATGTATCACTTTCAGAGGGATTTCTCCAGCAGAGGAGGTTGAGAAGCATAAATCAGATCATCAACATCTCACTATCAATGAAGAGGACAGCTGCTGATAAGGAACCTGCTCAATTGCCACTTGATTGCCCCTATCAATTGGATTATGATCATAGTCGATGCCAGCTGCAGGGACTGAGGAGAAGTCCCCCCCCCCCCCCCCCAAACTGACCGCCAACATTCCCCAGGGTCCTGCCGACTGGCCAACCCACCGAATCTGCCCACTAGCCATCCCACCAAGTCCTTCAGTGACTCGCCCCCCCTCACAACTGTATGCTCTGAGCCCCCCCTCACACCAGTACGCTCTGAGCCCCCCCACCCATACACTCCTAGCACCATTCATCTGTGTCTATGACGAGCACGTATACACAGAGACATGTGTGTATATATACACACATGCATGTATACAGTCTCACACACATGGCCGATGTCAGCTCATGACAGAGCAGCTAGATTATATATATATATATATATATATATATATATATATACTCTTATTTTATTAACATTAACCACGCCGTCTGTCAGGGTGTTGAACAGTGATAGTATATCACTGCTTAATAAACTGACATCTGTGTTTCAGTGAATTTTTGGTACTGTAATCTCGTAAAGTCTCACGAAATTCCAGTATCGGGCCGTTCTACACTGTTCGAAGCGTTTGCAGATCGCTTCACTCCTCCCAAGAGTGAAGAGATCTACTCCGCTTCATAAACTGGCACATAGAGGAGAAAGATCTCCCCTGAGAATGCTGGAGAATGAAGCAGTGAATAGATTCCACTGCTTCATAAACGGACACCTAAATGGTTGAACTGAACCTGTGTAGGATTTCTTAGTTTATTTATAAGAAGAAACATTCTCTTTAGATTATTTTCTCAGACTTGGCAGGCTGTCCAGATAGGAGACACAAGTAACTTCTCCACAGGAAGACTTCAGGCAACTTGCATTGACTTCTATTACAGAAGTAATTTGCAAGTTGCGCTGAAGTTTTAAATCAGCCTTTTTTATCGGCACAATCGGCCAATGTTGATTAAAAAACCGCCAAATATCGGCCAGCCGATATATTGGTCGACCTCTAATTAGCAGTAATCGACATGGATTCATGAAGAATCCTTCTTGCCAAACCAATCTATTAACCTTCTATGAGGAGCTGAGCTGCCATCTGGATGAAGAAAAGCCTGTAGATGTGGTATGTCTGGATTTTGCGTAGGCATTCGATACAGTTCCCCATAAATATTTACTGTACAGGGTTCTGTCCTGGGACCATTCTTATTTAATTTATTCATAAACGATCTGTGGGATGGGATCTCAGTATTTTGCGGACGATACTAAGCTTAAGCAGGGCAATCATTTCTCTGCCGGATGTGGAAACCTTGCAAGAAGATCTGAACAAATTAATGGGGTGGAACTTCATTGCAAATGAGGTTTAATGTAGAAAATTGTAAAATAATGTATTTGGGTGCCAAAAATATGAATGCAATCTACTCACTAGGGGGAGAACCTCTGGGGGAATCTAGGATGGAAAAGGACCTGGGGGTCTTAGTAGATGACAGGCCCAGCAATAGCATGCAATGCAAAGTTGCTGCAAGCAAAGCCAACGGGATATTGGCATGCATTAAAAAGTGGATTAAAGCTGTTGTATTCTCTTACAAACAAACCTGCAGGACAAAGGCATAATGAGCTAGTATGCACTGCATGCATGGGAGTCCTTCATTCTGGTAAGGCGCTCTGAATTTCTGACACGATCCGCCGGACCTTCAGAGTGCCACCTGCCAATCAGTGCCACCTGACAGTGCCTACTAGTGCCATCCAGTGTCACCTGCCTGTGCCAATTAGTGCCAACCTGTGCCACTTGCCAGTGTCACCTGCCAGTGCCACCTGCCCAAAAAAAGAAATCTGCCTAAAATATCGGCTGCAAAAATCGGCATCATATATTGGCCATCGGCCACCCCGATTTCTAAATAACGGCATCGGCCAGAGATAAACCCATGTATGTTTTTAGTGTACATAGATTTGCAAAACAATGGCATAAAAGAATATTCCTGAATTTTTTGTTTTATCTCTACGTAGACAATTCTCAAATGCTGAAGGATCCAACAGATGAGAAGTTGAAATTCCTTTTTAAAAACTATTATTTATTTTCTTACATCAAGGGACAAAGAGCCATAGTAATAAATATATGGGTTATATTGGTGTATCAGGTGCTGGACACTGGCATGCCCCTTAAGGCGTGAACTTCCCCCATATAACCCCTCCCAATACTGGGAGTCCTCAGTTTTTTTGCCAGTGTCTAAGGTGTTGGGCACGTGTAAGGATGTGTTTTACTGAGCTCCACAGGCAGTAATCCTTTGAGAGCCAGCCATCCTGACCGGATCCATTCTGATGTCTCTGTAATGGACTAAATGAACGGTACCTGGGCCTCGTCATCCGAAGACACAAGGTTTTGCTGGCGAATGCTTTTGAAACTGGGCCCTGGGATCCAGTACTTTTTGGTAGTGAGGCCAATAAAAGTTTACTGGCAGGGTCTTCTCGCAGGTCCAGGATTCCGGGATTACCCGAGTGTATCCCTGTTCATGAAGGTTTCCTTTCAAGGTCTTGGAGCCTACCGTGAAGGGAAAAGATTGTTAGTTTTTTTTTTTATATCCCTGATAAAACCCGGCAGCGAGGAAAGGTAGGGGAGATTTTCTGCAAGGAATCTCTCCTTCCATGTATTGTGTTGTCAGGTCATGTCTGTGTCACCACTGGAGGCTGTATTGAGCACTCACCATTCTGATGCTGAAAACGGCAGAAGCTTTCACTCTCCTCTCCGTTCAAGCCAGCTCAGGCTCTCAGGTATGAAGGGGGGGGGGGTTCTGATCCCTTCCTGGGCCCCCAGTTTGCTGTTTTTTGACTCCTTAAATGCCAGCCTCCCCCTTCTCTTCTTTTTTTTTTTTTTTTTTTTTTTTTTTCTTGAAAAAGAAAATAAATAATTTTTTTGGGCAAATTGCGGCCGTTTTACCCCACCTGCCGCCATGATGCCGGCGCTCACACACTTCCCTGTTGAAAGAGGAAGGGGGGGCGTTTTTGCACGGGGGCATGGCTAAACGGCGTCAGATGCCGGGCACACGTGGAAGAAGTAATTTAAGCTATACAGGAAAAGCCGCAATCTGGCGGTGGAGGGACAGAGCAGAGTGGTTGCTGGTCAGGTTTGCTGACACAGGCATTTCCCTTTTGTTGACAACATTCTACTGTATAGCTAGGACTAATAGTAGCTTTTGTACTGTACTATAGCCTAGCAAATGTAACATTCTTTTGCTGGTACTGCCTCTGCTTTGTACTATGATCTATAAGTGACAAAGGGACCAGGAACTCCTCTAAGGGTTCTAAGAGGTTAATGGTATACAACAAATGAAAACCCCTTCCAAAAGAATGGCTTCCTCACCTGAGAGGTAAAAAAGAAAAATACGGCCAGTCAGATGAGCCGTCAAGGGTAGAAAACTTCTGTCCCTGTGTATTTCATACAAACTGGGTTTTTCTTCTACCATTTAAAAGATTATTGCTATGATGTCTCTCCATAGTAGGACTAAACATAGCAGATTCCCATCTAGTCCTCTGGGCCCTTTTGTTGAGGTGCAGCAGGCTGGGGATCAGGTAGATCTTCCCAAATATTGAAAGATACTTATTTTTCCTCTTCGGATGATCCTAACAGGGAGGGAGTAGCTGCAGAGGTCAGGTGTTTGTCTACTCCCTTACTTAACCCCTTTGTTGCCTGCAGCACAGGCTTTTGAGGCATCTGCCTCTAATAGGGTTCATTTGAACCTCCCCCACCTTGTGATGTGTTTCCTATTCATGCATAGCTATGTATTCTGAATGGGAACATTTCTATGAAAGAAATGGGGAGGTTCCAGCTATTAATGCTGCAATCACCTCAGTGAACAGAGCCTCGCATGTCCTGTGGATAATGCACCGATGTTAAAGGATCCAGCAAGTTAAGGTTGGATTTTGCTTTTAACCTCTTCCCGCCCACCCTATAGCCGAATGATGGCCGTAGAGCGGCCGCTTTAGTCCGGGAGGCCGTCCCTGGACGTCCTGTTTACTTCCGCAATGTGCGCCGCTGCGGGCGCGCATCGGGGAAGTTCTGTGTTTGCCATGTCCCCCGGAGACAAGCAAACACAGATCGCTGTAAACAGCCAATCACAGCGGCCGTTTACAGTGCGATTGGCGTGTCCAATGTGAGATGATCTCATATGTAAACATATGAGATCATCTCTCAGCGGCGCTCTCCCTCCTCACACAGACAGCGTGTGAGAGGGGAGAGATGAACGGCTGCAGCGGCCGTAAGTGTAAAAGACAAAACAAAAGTTTAAAAAAGTGCCATCCCGCCCCAGTGCCATCCCACCCCAGTGCCACCTGTTAGTGCTATCTGTCCTCAGTGCCATTTGTCCCCAGTGCCATCTGTCATCAGTGCCACATATTAGTGCCATCTGTCATCAGTGCCACATATTAGTGCCATCTGTCATCAGTGCCACATATTAGTGCCATCTGTCATCAGTGCCACATATTAGTGCCATCTGTCATCAGTGCCACATATCAGTGCCATTTGTCATCAGTGCCACCTGTCAGTGTCACGTGCCATCTGTTGTCAGTGCCACTTATCAGTGCCATCTGTCATCAGTGTCACGTGTCACTGTCCTGGTGCTCCAGGGCCTTCAAAAGTGTAATAGGTAGTCAACAAGTTAGATGTGTAATTTATGCTCCTAGAACACGTGATGGCGCTCCCTGCATGTTAGGCCTCTCTATGTGGCCAGGCTGTGAAAAAGTCCCACACATGTGGTATTGTAATACTCAGGAGGAGTAGTAGAATTTTTTTGGGGGTGTCATTTGTGGTATACACATGCCATGTGAGAGAAATAACCTATTACAATGACAATTTTGTGGAAAAAAATTAAAAAAATGAAACATCTTAATTTTGCAAAGAATTGTGGGAAAAAAATGACAACATCAAAAAGCTCACCATGCCTCTTACTAAATGTCAAAAATAAAGTGTAAGCGCCCAACTTATATATGTGTGACTCTTAAAGTAATACAGACGTGTATGTGTACACCTGTGTGGCAAAATATATGTGAAATGACCCCAAAAAGAAAAATGGGGATAGTACTGTATTGAAACAATTAATAAGAAAAAAATATAGTGACCTGTGAATATGTGCATACAACTAATTGGGGACTATAAATACTTATCCCGGTGAAAAAAGAAACAAAGCAAAAACCAGTCAATATAAACACATGCAAATATGACTAATACCAGTGATAGAGTCCATGAAAAATATAAAGTCCATATAAAGACGTGCAGGATATCAATCTCAACGTATTGTGATGTCAACCAGGATTCTGTGGTGTTGTGACCAAAAAAGATAATTCACCCTGTGACGATCCCACCACCTTGTAGGGTACAGGCTTACCGGATCTGTATGACCCTAGCAGACATACGCCTCAGGGGTCAACCAGAGCTTGTAATCTCGGCCAAAGAAGTCCCAAAACTAGATGTTCCAATCGTGCCACATATGGTTCGCACAAACGACTAGATGTAATCACCGTTTTTCATATACATGTACAACTCCGGCAACGGCTCAGGCATGGAAGATGAAGAAACAAGGCCAACATGGCATAATAACGTTTTTTTTAAAAAATTGCTCAAACTCACATTTCCAGGATGATCAATAAAGCATATCAGAGGAAAATTGGCAGTAGCGGAGTCCTCCCGACGCGTTTCGACCTACAGGTCATCATCTGGGGTGGGCTCCAACTACTGACATACTGCCTTTATATAAGTACTTACACAATGAAGTGATGCCATTCCCCCATGTGTCACAATCATGCCCACTTCCGGTATATCCAAGATGGCGGACGGGCGTGCGTTCCACGCCTCATTTTTTTGTGCGTTCCACCCATATGTCCAATATACTTGGACATAAGAGGCATGAATGGGGATAATGGCGGCCCCACTTCCGGTTAAAATAAAATAAAATAAAATGGCGGCCTGGCGTGCGTTCCTCTTACTAAATACCTTGGAATGTCTACTTTCCAAAAAGGGGTCATTTGGGGGGTATTTGTACTTTCCTGACTTGTTCGGGTCACAAGAAGCGAGATAGGCCACCAGTCCATCAGATGTGATCAATTTTGTATGATTCGCACCACAGCTTGTAGACTCTCTAACTTTCACAAAGCCCAAATAATATCCACTAATTTGGGTTATTTTTTACCAAAGATATGTAGCAGTATAAATTATGGCCAGAATTTATGAAGAAAAATTAATAATTTGCATAATTCTGTCACAGAAACAAAGAAATATGTGTTTTTTTTCTGTCTTTTTTCATTTATAGCGCAAAAAATAAAAACCCCAGAGGTGATCAAATACCACCAAAAGAAAGCTCTATTTGTGGGAAAAAAAGGACAAAAAAATGCATTTGGGTACAGTGTTGCATGACTGAGTAATTGTCATTCAAAGTGTGAGAGCACCGAAAGCTGAAAATTGGTCTGGGCAGGAAGGGTGTTTAAGTGCCCAGTAAGCAAGTGGTTAAAGACAAGATGTCTTTTGCAGTTCTGGCTGCAATTGGAGTAGCTCAGTCCATTAACCCTTTAACGTCTGCTCCATTATTTTGGTGGAGCACATTTTGAGTCACGCCAATGCATTGGAAGATGGACTCCAAAGGGTTAAGGAACAGGTGTGATATAACTGAAAGCTCTACCTGATCAGCAGGCCCAGCAAGGGGCTGGTGTATTTGACGCACTGTGTCTCACAGATGCTATGAAGGACTCTACTGTTTAAACCCTATGGCTTCTACTTGGACTAGTGCATTTTTGCAGTGGTCCGTGGCTGAAATATTAATCATCCGAAGCACCAGGTGAAAACCCTTAGCCAGTCTGTCTCCCTTTCTGGGGTACGACTATTTAGAATGGATAAGTACATCCAA
This sequence comes from Lithobates pipiens, assembly GCF_037356315.1. Classification (NCBI taxonomy): domain Eukaryota; kingdom Metazoa; phylum Chordata; class Amphibia; order Anura; family Ranidae; genus Lithobates; species Lithobates pipiens. The sequence goes on from NW_027507875.1 coordinate 1,677,263, forward strand.
AAAGGGGGTAAAGCTCTCTTTACTAGTAAAAGGAGGTTCAGACAGGTCTCCTTTAATGGTTCAGCCTCTCCTATGCCCTAGTTTCCAGGGGCAGCACCGGGATCTTGGGCAGAAAGCCCATAAAGCAGAGTGCTAAGGCCTTCTCATGAAGGAGCACCCCCACTCGTTCGGCTGAGGGTAAAGGTCCTGCGATTCTCAATCTGGCAGGAACAATGTTAAGAACAGAGGGAGTTGTGCGATTTTTCTGCTCTAGGTTACATCTAGAGTTTCAAAAGCCTGGATGGCCCAGTCGGCTATCGATCTGAGGGTCCGGGGTTCGGGTCCTTTTTGAGTGCTGCCTGTGTGGTCCTTGGGGCTGCTGATGCAGCAGTCTTTATGCAAGAGTGTTCATCCCCTCAAAGAATGCTCCTAAGGTTCCAGAAAAAAAAAAGGGAAAGAAGTCTTTCTGGCCTCTGGATCAGCTGTTATCCAAGTCGGTGATATCGGAGATTCCCTTAGTGGAACAGGTTTTATTTGGCTCAAACCTTTTAAGTTCCCAGAGCCAAACAGAGAGTTAAGACCAGGCCCGGACTGGCCATAGGGCAGACCAGGCATTTGCCCGGTGGGCCGGGGCCGCCCGCACCATAGAAAGTTGCTGTTTAGGCCGCACAGCGGGAGGTAAGTGGCGACCGCGGCCTGAACATGGTTAACACAGGCCGTGGCCGCCGCTTGCCGCTACCGCTATAGGGCCGTTACGTGTCTCCTCCGGTGGAACTGGCGGCTGCATGGGCTGAGCTGTGTGTCTCTCTCACACACAGCTCAGCCTCAGCGCCGCGCTGACAGTTCCGCTCTTTGCTCACAAGGGCTGCTCCTCCTCCTCCAGCCAAGGTGTCCGCATGGTGAGGCAAGGGGCGGGGTTGCTGTCAAGACGTTTCCCCCGCTCGCGCCCCCCTTCTCTTGTCGGCAGCACATGTGAGGAGAAAGCTTCCCTCACCATTGGCCACAACAGAGGGCCAATCGGAGACCTAGAGGGGCATCATGGGAAATGTAGTCCCAGAGATGGGTAGCCCAATTGTTTTCTGCAGGGAGCTGACTACACTCCCCAGCATGCACACTGCTGGGGGGGGGGGAGGGACAGAAAAACCTGGAAACAAGCAGAAGTGCCTGTAGCATCTACTACAGGAGACATACAAAACGAAAGAGAGGACTGTGCTGGGGAACTAATGGTTCCCAGAGACAGAGCCGCGCTGCACCGCACCACCAGAGACAGAGCCGCGCTGCACCGCACCACCAGAGACAGAGCGAGCCGCGCTGCACCGCACCACCAGAGACAGAGCGAGCCGCGCTGCACCGCACCACCAGAGACAGAGCGAGCCGCGCTGCACCGCACCACCAGAGACAGAGCGAGCCGCGCTGCACCGCACCACCAGAGACAGAGCGAGCCGCGCTGCACCGCACCACCAGAGACAGAGCGAGCCGCGCTGCACCGCACCACCAGAGACAGAGCGAGCCGCGCTGCACCGCACCACCAGAGACAGAGCGAGCCGCGCTGCACCGCACCACCAGAGACAGAGCGAGCCGCGCTGCACCGCACCACCAGAGACAGAGCGAGCCGCGCTGCACCGCACCACCAGAGACAGAGCGAGCCGCGCTGCACCGCACCACCAGAGACAGAGCGAGCCGCGCTGCACCGCACCACCAGAGACAGAGCGAGCCGCGCTGCACCGCACCACCAGAGACAGAGCGAGCCGCGCTGCACCGCACCACCAGAGACAGAGCGAGCCACGCTGCACCGCACCACCAGAGCGAGCAGGTCAGTGTCACTGGGCAGTGTGGGTACAATAGGAGACAGACAGTACTAGCGTTGTATGGCCACAATAGGACTGGAACACTGTAATATAAAGGGGACTGCACTGTAATCATTGCAGTGCCCCTTTACAGTGCATTTCCCTTTATATCACCATGCCCCTGCACATTACAGTGTGGAGGACCGACACCAGCCACCCCCGCGAATGTCTACCAAATACCCCCCCCCCCCCCCCCCCGGTCCCTGGAAAAGTTGGCTGCCCAGTCTAAAATGCCGGGGCCTATTTTTTTTCCCAGTCCGGGCCTGGTTAAGACCCATTCTAGGTCTCGGAGATCTGAATCGGTAGTTGAACATCCGATCCTTTCATAATTTGGCTGTGTCCATCCTGCAAGGATAGTTTCCCGCTTACCAGAAATCTATGCGGTTTTAAATATAAAATTATTTTTATCAATCGTGGCACTGCCATTCGGCTTAGCCACAGCACTATGAGTGTTCTGAAAGATTCTTGCACCTCCTTTAGTCAGGTTAAGGGCTCAAGGCATAACGGTCCTAGCCTATTAGAAGATCTACTTTTAATAAATCATTCACTCTCGGGTCTAAAACCAGAGTCATATCTCAGCTGTAGATATCTGAAACTTGGGGCTGGTTATAGATACCATACAGAAGAAGGTATTCTTACCCCAGTTGTGAATCTGGTTTTGCGTGCTTTAACACGCTTCTTCTGGAGCGAGAGGTTTGTGTGACTAGTAAACCAACAAAGAAACAAAAAAATTATTAATTAATCATACAAAAATATTAGATTATACAACATCATATCCCTAACAGAATAGGAACTAAACAACATAAGTCAACATATGATGTATTGCAGATTAATAACAGGAATGGGGATCACACTGTCAAAACCAGGGGGAGGGCAGCAGCGTATATATAGGTCACCATGGGGACATGTAAAACATAATGGCTAGATTTCAATAGTAACAAGAGGTAAAAAAAGACAAAAAACTCACTCAAAAAAGTGGATTCAAAACGAGGGACCCCAAAAGGCTGGTTCCCAATCCTATAGAAGACTGCTGCATTTTCAATGTTCAAATGGTTGATAGCACCTAAACGCACGCATCAATGCCTCCAGTTCAGGGGAAAGGTTTTTTATTTTATCTTGTTTTACTTTTTGGTCACGATATCCTAAGAGTAAGAGAGACAGAAGGATTTGAGGCAGGAGACATGGAGACAGACGGATTTGAGGCAGCCTACATCCACAGAAGCTATGTGGTTAGTTCTCCAAGATGTTTAGAACAGCTTACCTTGAGTTCCTTCAAAAACTGTGTGCAAGTGTACCTAGAAGAAATTATTAATTACTTTTTTGAAGGTATTTTGTTAACTGATGAGAAATAAACTATTAACGCTTCTATTTTTGAAAGAAAATTTAATTTTTTATTCTTTATTTAGACGTCAAGGAATTTTAACCACTTCCGTACCGCCGCACGGCAATGTACTTCCTCACTTTGAGGACGGATATCGTTATGGCAGAAGCTAGCTGCCATAACACCAGTATCGCCATGTTCAGCCACGGTCCGGTACAAGATAATAGTGGTCTCTGCTGCAGATTCGCCGCAAGATCACTTTTATCAGCAGCAGGAGAGGGGGCTCTCCACCGCTTACCAGAGCTGCAATCGGATCCTTCCCGTGGCTGTGCATGGAGACGAGTGAGGGGAAGATGGCCCCCACCCATCTCCATGACGCTGCAGGGCAGAAGCAACGTCATAAGGTCACTTGCACACACAGCTTGTAAAGGACCATTTTTTTTTTTTTTATTGCATTTTAGTGTAAATATGAGATCTGAGGTCTTTTTGACCCCAGATCTCATATTAAAGAGGTCCTGTCATGCGTTTTTTTCTATTACAAGGGATGTTTACATTCCTTGTAAGAGGAATAAAAGTGACACAATTTTTTTTTAGTTTTTTTTTTTTTAAACCGTGTAAAAATAAATTGTAAAATAAAATTTTTAAACGCACCCCATCCCGACAGGCTCGCGTGCAGAAGTGAATGCATAGGTGAGTAGCACCTGCATATGGAAACTGTGTTCAAACCACACATGTGATGTATCTCCGAGATCCGTAGAGCGAGAGGTAATTCTAGCTCTAGACCTCCTCTGTAAAGCAAAATATGCAACCTGTAGAATTTTTAAAATGTCGCCTATGGAGATTTTTAAGGGTAAAAGTGTGTCGCCATTCCACGAGCGGGCTCAATTTTGAAGCATGACATGTTGGGTATAAATTACTCGCCATAACATTATCTTTCACAATGAAAATAAATAAATTGTGATAACTTTACTGTTTTTTATTTTTAATTCAAAAAAGTGTATTTTTTTTTTAAAAGTGCGCTTGTAAGACCACTGCGCAAATACAATGTGACAAAGTATTGCAACGACTGCCATTTTATTCTCTAGGGTGTTAGGAAAAAAAATGTATAATGTTTGGGGGTTCTAAGTAATTTTCTAGGAAAAAAAAGTGTTTCTAACTTGTAAACAAAACATCTAAAAAAGAGGCCCGGTCCTTAAAGAGGAAGTAAACCCTGATGAGTTTACTTCCTCTTTCATTCCCTGCAAAGGCAAAGCGTAATGGACTACTGTGCATCACATAGTAGTCCATTATGTGTCACTTACCTGACACAGGAGCCAGCGAAGTCGCCGCTGTCCCCTGTAGTCCGCCGCATCCATCTTCTTGGTGGGGTCTCGCAGCTCCGCCGCTGTCATTCGGCGAAGCCGTCACTCCCGCGCATGCGCACGGGAGCCGACACGCGCGGCAGCTCCGTCGTTGAGAATGCCACGCTCAGTGCGCCTGCGTGCCGCTGTCTACGGCGCATGCGCCGTAGACAGCGGTGCCTGTTTTCGGGCAAATATCTCCTAAACCATATAGGTTTAGGAGATATGTCTTGGACCTACAGGTAAGCCTTAATCTAGGCTTACCTGTAGGTCAAAGTGGTTTGTAAGGGTTTACAACCACTTTAAGTGGTTAACAAACCATTTAACCACTTTCAGACCGGACCATTTTGCTGGTCAATGACCAGAGGTCTTTTTACAATTTTGGCACTGCGCTGCTTTAACTGGTAATTGCGCGGTCATGCAATGTTGTACCCAAACAAAATTTGCGTCCTTTTCTTCCCACAAATAGAGCTTTCTTTTGATGGTATTTGATTGCCTCTGCGATTTTTTTATTTTTTGCGATATGTAAAAAGACCGCAAATTTTGAAAAAAAAATGATATTTTCTACTTTTTGTTATTAGAAAAATCCAATAAACTCAATTTTAGTCATACATTGAGGGCAAAATTGATTCAGCCACATGTCTTTAGTAAAAAAAAATGTCAATAAGCGTATATTTTTTGGTTTGCGCAAAAGTTATAGCGTCTACAAACTAGAGTACAAACTAGAGTACATTTTCTGGAATTTACACAGCTTTTAATTTATGACTGCCGATCTCATTTCTTGAGGTGCTAAAATGGCAGGGCAGTACAAATCCCCCCCAAATGACCCCATTTTGGAAAGTAGACACCCCAAGGAAATTGCTTATGGGTATGTTGAGCCCATTGAATATTTTTTTTTTTGTCCTAAGGGATTGAATAATGACAAAAAAAAAAAAGATATATTGCTCACACATGCCATGGTTATATGTGGAATTGCACCCCAAAATATATTTCGCTACTTCTCCCGAGTATGGGGATACCACATGTGTGGGACTTTTTGGGAGTCTAGTTGCGCACGGCACCCCGAAAACCAATCACCACCTTCAGGATTTCTAAGGGTGCAAATTTTTGATTTAACTCCTCACTACCTATCACAGTTTCGAAGGCCATAAAATGCCAAAATAGCACAAAACCCCCCAAAATGACCCCATTTTGGAAAGTAGACACCCCAAGCTATTTACTGAGAGGCATGTTGAGTCCATGGAATATTTTATATTTTGCCACAAGTTGCGGGAATATTACAAACTTTTTTTTTTTTTGCACCAAGTTGTCACTAAATGATATATTGCTCACACATGCTATGGGCATATGTGAAATGACACCCCAAAATAAATTCTGCTGCTTCTCCTGAGTACGGGGATACCACATGTGTGGGATTTTTTGGGAGCCTAGCCGCGCACGGGGCCCCGAAAGCCAAGAACCGCCTTCAGGTTTTCTAAGGGCGTAAATATTTGACTTCACTCCTCACTACCTATTACAGTTTTGAAGGCCATAAAATGCCAAGATGGCACAAAACCCCCACAAATGACCCCATTTTTAGAAAGTAGACACCCCAAGCTATTTGCTGAGAGACATGTTGAGTCCATGGAATATTTTATATTTTGCCACAAGTTGCGGGAAAATTTACAAACTTTTTTTTTTTATTATTTATTTTTTCCCTGGCGCTATAAAAAGCTGCGGCGAACCTAAATACCTACCTGCCTAACTAGCGTCACCCGTGACACTAATACAGCGATCAGAAAAATGATCGCTTATTAGGCTGGGTTCACATTGGAGCGATGCAGGAACACCACAAATCCGAGGCGGGTTCCCGCATCGCATGCCTCCCGGCGGCAGTTCACACTGCCCTATGCGAACTGCTGGGAGAGTCAGTGAAATGTTAATGACACCCCCAGATCAGTTCGCATATCGCAGTGCGATCTGCAAACTCGGATCGCATGGTGTGAACACCCATGCGATCCGATTCTGCTGCGGACCAAAAAAGGGTCCCGTGCGAATTTGCGGCGGGTGCGGCGTGAATTCAGCCATACTATCTGTATGGCTGAACTCGAATCGCACAGAGATCGGATGTGATTTGCAGTGCGGTGCGAATCACATCCGTTCTCATAAACCGCTGCAATGTGAACCCAGCCTTAGTGTCACTGGTGACGGGGGGTGATCACGGGGTTAAACCTTTATTAGGGGGGTACATTAGAATTAAAGGGGGCTAACCCTAACTGCCCTAACAGTTATTACAGTCACAAATGACACCAATGCAAAAAAAAAAAATGCAATTGGTGTCACTGTGACTGGGGGGGCAGGGGTAATTGGGGGGGGGGGGTGATCGGGGGGTGAAGGGGGGGGGGTGTGAGTGTGCCTGGCATGTTCTACTGTGTAGTGTCGTGTTGGTGCAACTCACCGATCCTCTCTCCTCGGTGCCGGAACGAAAAATACCGACACGGAGGAGAGATTACATCACTTCCTCTCACTTCCTCTCCCTCCACCCGCGGGAAGGCAGGGACGTACAGGTACGCCCATATGCCTGCCTGTGCCATTCTGTCGACGTACATCGTCGTGCGGCGGTCGGCAAGTGGTTAAAAAACAATAATTGGGTACAAAATATGACCAAGGCACATTTTGGCATAGTTGGTACACAATGACTATTGGGTTAACTGGCAATCCCTCAAAAAAATAACATTCAGCATGGAACCACCTTAGATCATTTCAAATGATCAACCACGGATTTTGGCAAAGTCCCTGAACATTTTTATGTTTTTAAGATGACAAGTTGAGAGGATCGTCATAACGACCAAACTCGTAAATAATAAAGTATAGAAAACGACATATGACGGCGGGACGGTAAGGCTCTTGTTCTGGGAGGACGTAATCCCATTTAAGCAGGGCATGCGTGTAGCCCTGTACTGTCGGTGGCGGCATGTCACCGAAACACCGCTCATCACCGACAGGGGTGAACGGCCACTGGATGTGGCTGTTTACCACATGATCGGCTGTGATGAAGTCACCGGCTGATCACAGGTGGTACCGCCCCACTTTGCACGGCGTATGTGCGCGAACGTCGGTGGCGGCGTGTTACTGAGAACACTGCTCGTCCCCAATGGTGATAAACAGCCATTGGCCGGCGGCTGTTTACCATGTGATCGGCTGTGATCCGTTCATAGCCGATCACTAAATGTCAACAAACCGCGGTAATGAGATGTTACCGGGTTCTACTCCTCACACACCAATCGTGTGTGAGGAGATTGCGGTAACATCTCGTTACCACCTACAGTGTACACCAACACACACACACACACTGATTCCCCCCAATAAAGAGGACCTGTCACCAGCTATCAAAGTATTCGAGTACCTGTCACAGCCCATATGAGTACCTGTCACCAGGGCATCAGAGTACCCGAATACCTGTCACCAGCCCATCAGAGTAACCGAGTACCTGTCACAACCCATATGAGTACCCGAGTACCTGTCACCAGCCCATCAGAGTACCTATCTGCAGCCCATGTCTCATAGAATATACGTTGGGGTGTTTGCTTTCCAAAATGGGGTCATTTTGTGGGTAATTCCACTGGGCTGGTTCTCAAGGACCTTCAAAAATGTAATTTGTGTTCCTAGAACGCCTGAAGGTACTACTTCAGTGTTGGTCCTCTGTAAGTGGCCAGGCTGTGCAAAAGTCTCACACATGTGGTATCGCCATACTCGGGAAGAATAGCAGAATGTATTTTGGGGTGTAATTTGTTGTATGTATATGCTGCGTGTGAGAAATAATCTGATAATATGACAATTTTGTAAAAAAAAAAAAAAAATCTTAATTTTGCAAAGGATTGTGAAAAAAAAATGACAACTTAAACTCTCCATGCTACTTACTACTTTGAGGCCGGGTTCACACTGCTGCGGGGGGAGATCCGGATGTGATTCGCACCCGCACTGCAGTGCAAATCGCATCCGATCTCCGTAGCGATGCGAGTTCAGCCATAAGATAGTATGGCTGAATTCGCATCGCTCCCGCAGCAAACTCGCACGGGACCCTTTTTTTGGTCCGCAACAGAATCGGATCGCATGGGGGTTCACACCATGCGATCAGATTCCTGTGCGAGTCTGCAGATCGCACTGCGATATGCGGACGGATCTGGGGGTGTCATTAACATATCATTGACACTCCCAGCCGTCCGCATAGGGCAGTGTGAACTGCCGGCGGGAGGTGTGCGATGCGGGAAAACGCCGCGGATTTGCGGCGTTCCCGCATCGCTGTGGTGTGAACCCGCCCTGAAATGTCTTAGGCCTCTTTCACAATGACGTCCCGTTCAGGCCCGCCTGTCAGTTTTTCAGGCGGACCTGAACGGGTGCTCCATAGAGCTCTATGGAGCGTCGGATGTCAGCGGTGACATGTCTGCTGACATCCGACCCGCTCCGATCCGAAAAAGTGTAACGGAGAAAAAAGCAATTTTTCCATCCGTCTGCGGATCGGATCGGATGACGACGGGCACTGCGGTCCGTCGTCATCCGATCTCCCATAGGGGAGAGCGGCGCTGTGACAGGTCCATCCCTGCGCAGTGTGCAGAGACGGAGCTGTCATCTCCCTGCTCAGCGGGGATCGACGGAGTGATCCCCGCTGAGCAAACGGATATCCACGGGGCGGATCAGAACTGATCCGCCCCGTGTGAAAGGACCCTTATTTGTACTTTCCTGACTTGTTAGTTTCTCAAGAAATGAGATACACCTGATGTACTGAAGGCCTGATCAGATGTTATCAATTTTCAGTGATTGGCACCATAGTTTGTAGTCTCTATAACTTTCACAAAGACCAAATAATATACACTAATCTGGGTTATTTTTACCAAAGATATGTAGCAGTATAAATTTTGGCCAAAATTTCTGAAGAAAAATTACTAATTGGCAAAATTTTATGAAAGAAACAAAGAAAAACGAATTTTTATAACAAAATTTACATTTTTTTTTTATTTATAGCACAAAAATTAAAAAACCCTCTAGTGATTAAATACAACCAAAAGAAAGCTCTTTGTGTGAAAAAAAGGACTCAAGTTTCATATGGGTACAGTGTTGCATGACTGAGTAATATCATTAAAACTGTAAAAGCACTGAAAGCTGAAAATTGGCCTGGGCAGGAAGGGTGTAAATGCCCTGTATTGAGGTGGTTAAAAGAGACAAATACGGGGAGTGGCCTGATACGAGTTCCGGATGGACGCATAATCCCGGAGCTCCGGTGACAGGGGACTGTAGCGGCCGAAAGCAGCCTAATCCGAGCCAACCACCAGCAGCGGAAAGCCACCACACCCTCTGGGACCATGCCCGGTAAACGGCAGGGAGCAGAGAAACCGCAGCGACTGATGGACTTCTACTCCAGGATACCGGACAGGGAGTCCCAAGATGGCGCCCGGGCCTACTCGCCGCAGACAGCCTCACCGCGCACGAGGGGCGCTGAGCCAGGTAAACTGAGGAAAAATACAGCCTCCACGACCAGCCGCCGCTCCTACCCCTCCTCCCCATCCACCAGCAGCCCAGCCAAGTTGAAACCTAGGCTGGATGGCGGCGGATTGAGTATGGCGGGCAGCCCAGCTACTGACTCAGGGGATGACATCCGGGAGTTGCAAGAACCCATCGAGTCGTTCCCCACTCAGAACCAGCCGGTTCTAGATACAGTGCTGAAAGACATGTTGCTATCACTACGCAGCACCATGCAGTCGGATTTGGCTGCTTGTATACACAGTTTTAATAAGGATCTCAATGCCATAGGAGACAGAGTGGATCATATTGAAACAAAGATGGGGGAATACGCTGGGACTATAAATGACCTTGTAGACGCTAATGAGGAAAAGGAGGGGGAGGTGGAGTGGCTCAAAGAGAAACTGGCGGACTTGGAAAGCAGATCACGAAGGAACAATATCAAAGTTAGGGGGATCCCCGAAACTGTCCTACAGGCCGACCTCAATGCACACATGGTGACTATATTTCAGCAAATCCTCCCAGCTCTAACAGACCTTGATATGATGATTGATAGGATCCATCGTCTTCCCAAGCCAACGCATTTATCTGAACAGGTCCCGAGGGATGTATTACTCCGGTTGCACTCTTTCCATGTGAAAGAGGACCTTATGGCAGCCATGCGACAAAAAGAACGCATCCCGCCACAACATCCACATTTGCAGTTTTTTTCACAGACCTTTCACAACACACTCTCCAGAAAAGGAGAAACCTGAATACTATCACCAAAGCCTTGCGGAACCATAAAATTGTTTATAGGTGGGGATACCCCACAAAACTGTCTGTGACCAAGGACAACCGTACATACATAATCACTTCTTTTGGACAAAGGCATAGCATTGCTAAAGGAGTGGGGCATAATCTCTGAGCAGGAAATAGGTGAGGCTATGTCTAATGCCCGAAGCAGATTGATCGTGAATGGGAAAACTGTTACAGAGCGGAACACCAAGTCGCACACCTAATGAGGGCCGGATGTACTTGTCTTATTGTGGGGTCCCACTGTCACTGTTCTTGGGGAACCTCAGGCTGAACTTTCCCCCCAGTTAAGTTTGCAGCATACGCTGCCCACAGTCTCATTGGTTGACGCTCTACTTTAATGGGAGTGAATGCTAATGCAAGGTTCACGACCTGTTGATATGTTTTACTTTTCTCTTCTTTTTCTTTTTTTTGTTTGGATGCTGAACTATACTAGAATTGAAGACCGCATAACAAATGATGACCAGCAGCGGCTACTCATCCCTTCTACTGTTTCTCGACTGACAATTCCACAGCTGACTCAGGAGCAACTGGATTCTCTGAATGCACCATTTACTGAGGTTGAGGTCCAGAAAACACTAGATTCCTTAGCATCTAACAAATCTCCAGGACCGGACGGTTTTAGTGGCGAATATTATAAGACGTTTAAGACCATTCTTTCCCTGTACCTTACTATGATCTTTAATAATGCTACTGCCTCTGCCTCTTTCCCGCCGGAGATTCTGGAAGCATTGATAATAATCCTACCTAAGCCAGGGAAGGATCCAGTCTCCCCGCCTAACTTTAGACCGATTTCACAGTTAAATAGCGATTTAAAAATATATGCCAAATTAATAGCGGCTCGTATGGTGGACATCCTAACTACAATAATACATCCCGATCAAACAGGTTTTACTAAGAATAGGCAAGCCTCAGATGCGACCCGCAGATTAATTAATATAATTCATTTGGCTGAGGTGCAGGAGAGGCCTGCTCTGCTTCTAACATTGGACGCAGAGAAGGCCTTCGACCGTATCCATTGGCAGTACCTGAGGGAAGTGCTTGGGGACTTTGGGTTTGAGGGAAGCATTGTGTCAGCAATTATGGCGCTATACTCCAAACCCTCGGCCAGAGTATACCTGTCAGGGGTAATGTCCTCCCCGTTCCATATCTCGAATGGAACGCGCCAGGGATGTCCTTTGTCTCCCTTGATTTTCAATTTACTGATGGAACCTCTGGCCATCCATATTAGATCACACCCATGAATCGCAGGATTCATGATGGGGAAGATGAGTCGCAGTGTCAGCCTGTTTGCTGATGATGTGATCTTGATGCTATCCAACGTGGAGACTTCCCTGGCTGAGGCGCATGAGACCCCATCGCTGTTTAATCGTGTTTCATATTACAAGGCGAATGAAGGAAAATCTCAGATATTGGGGTTGGGAATGGCTGACAAAATAATAAAGTTGCATGGTATCTTTCCTTATGCTTGGATCTCTGGGGGAATTAAGTACTTGGGCATAACGTTGTCAGATAAAACCGGAAAACTATTTAACGACAATTATTTACCATTTCTAGATGGTTTAGACTCCAAACTGCTATCTATTTCTAAAACAGAATTGACCTGGGCAGGAAGACTAGCAGCCTTTAAGATGATGATGATTTTACCCCAATTCCTCTACCTATTTAGGACTCTCCCTATTAAAATTCCGAATATTTTTTTTTCTACAAAGCACAAACAATAATTAATAAGTACTTATGGCAGGGGAGGAAGGCCAGATGCGCATTCAAAAAACCGATACAGACAAGAAGAGCAGGAGGGGTGGGACATGTTCTCTTGAAGGACTATTACTTTGCCGCTATCCTAGCCCAAGCAAAACAATGGTTTGCACAGAGCCAGGGGCCTAGGTGGTTAGAACTAGAAAGAGCCCAGGGTGCTAAGCACAACACTGGTGATTTATTGCTGACCTGCACACTGAACCCGTTGCAGGTTGGTACTATATTCCCCCCATGAAGGTTACGATAGAAGCTTGGAGGACACTTCTGAGCTTTGTTCGCCTGAACCAGCCCACTAAGCCAATCCCATTGACCTTGACTAGTCTGAGGCTCCTGATTCCTCATCTAAACATAAAAAAATGGATGGCGAGTGGAATTTCCTCAGTGCACGACATTATGATAGGACCATCCATTAAAACATTTAGGGCACTACAGTTGGAGTTTGGGCTGGAGTTAAGGGATCAGTATACATATAACCAGATCTCACACCTTATACATACAATTCCTCTAACCCAGATATACCTTCCGGTCAGAATATATTTATATTATCAGAACAACAACACAGCAATTAAAGGCATATCACTATTTTACAATTTCCTGAATCATAAGTCTGAGTTTCTGGGGTCTCTGTCTATGAGATCTTGGGAACTCGAGCTGGGGACTTCCTATTCTATAGACCAGTGGCAGGAATCGGTAAAAATCATCTACATAGCAGCTAAATCCGTAAACTTATGGGAACTTTCCATTAAGATTCTCCTCCTGTGGTATTTAACTCCGGTGAGACTGGCTGGCTTTCATCCCCAGACGTCTCCACTGTGCTGGAGACTTTGTGGGAATAGGGGGTCACTTGGACATATAATTTGGGCTTGCCCAAAGCTGGTTAATCTTTGGCGTCAGGTTTTCAGCCTGATTAACCGGATTGCTAGCTCAAGCATGAGTAACGACCCGGGCCTGGCAATTTTATCGCTGGGAATAGATGGATTTCCCAAACGATATAGACTGGTAATTTTTCATATCTTGGCGAGTACTAGACTAGCGATTATAAAAAGGTGGAGAACGGCAGAAGTACCAAAGTTGACAGAGATAATAAGAATGGTGGACCTACATATAAATTATGAACTAATGTTCGCTGCTTCACAAGGTACTTTAGCGTCCAAACGAGTTTTATGGCAGCCATGGTTGGACTGGTATAGATCTGCTCAGAATTAATGATCCCATATAAATGTGCATGAAAGTTATTATACTGCAATCCTTGCTTTTATGCTTCTCATGTTTATCTTTTCCCTGGATTTCATTCCTAAGAGTATTATTGTCTGAATAATCAGGATCGGATGTTAGAGTATGCGTATTAGAACTATACATGTTAATTTCTGTTTTTTGCATCCAGTTATTTTGTTTTTTTTCTGTGCTTGTAATAACAGCTATAATTTGTGCTGATACTATAAAATGTGTATTGACACCCTTTCAAAGCTGTTTTTCAAACTGTGATATTCTTGTATATGCTTTTGTATTCAATAAAAACTATTGATACTAAAAAAGAGACAGAAATACAGGACAAGTGAAGAGAAAGAAGAGAGATGAAAAAAGATAATCCTTTTGACCAGCTCATTCTAGAGGATGCTCCAGTGGCTGTGAAGCCAGTAGTGTCTGGTTCCTATAGAAAAAATAGGGAAACACAGATCTTCCAATATTTGTCTTCTTGCTCAAAGTCATGGTGAGATTTTCCATGACTTTGATGTCTGTGATTCTCGTCTTCCACTGCGAAATTGTAGGGGAACATGTACACAAGGCCGGAATACAGGCCTTAGCTGCGGTAAGAAAATGCTTCAGTAAAGAATTCTTAAATTTCTTGTTAGACATAAGAGTGTCATTTAGTAGTTAAGTCGCAGGATTGAGTGAGACTCCGGTCAGTGTATTAATAGTGGTAGATTCCACAATAGACCAAAAACTATTTAACTTTGGGCACTCTCAAAAAATGCGTAGAAGGGTCCCCACCGATTACCCACAGTGCCAACATGTATTTGTGATCTGTGGGTATGTTCAGTGCAATTTGGCTGGAGTTCTGTACCATCGTGTGAGGAGTTTATAAACCTCCCTCCTCGTATCTATTAGCCAGGGAGGCCTTGTGAACAAAAAGTAATATCTTGTCTTTCTGAGGCTGAGAAAACATAAATTGGAGGCAATTTTCCAATTGTAAGAAGGTTAAGTCCGACATCTCTACCTGGTTTGTTAGGAAAGCGTAAAAATGTGAGTGAATGAGGGATCTGATCTCCATCTATGAAGTAATTGAAATTAAAAGTCTGTTAGGCCCTGCAAAAACATATGACCCCAATATCGGGGTGAGAGGGCTCTGATCTGTACAAGGAGAGGACATTGTCTTAAAAAGATGTGTGGCTACCCATCAAGTCGCTCCAACCGTAGGATGTAGGGTAATCGCCCTAGGGCACCCCTGCAGAGGAGGCCATGGCATACCGCCAGGGTCGAATCTATGGTTGCCTGTTCAAGATCAACCCACAGTTTGGGTTCGGATTGCACACATTACATTATTCTAGTTAACCACTTAAGGAACGAGCCTCTTTTTTCAGATTCGGTGTATACATGTTTAAAACAGTTTTTTTTTTGCTAGAAAATTACTTAGAACATTATTATTATTTTTTATATATACTTTTTTTCACACCATATTTGCGCAATGGTCTTACAAGCGCACTTTTTTTGGAAAAAAAAAAATCACTTTTTTGAATAGAAAAATAAGACAAAAGTAAAATAAGCCCAATTGTTTTTATATTGTTAAAGATAATGTTACGCCGAGTAAATTGATACCCAACATTTCACGCTTCAAAATTGTGCCCGCCCGCGGAATGGCGTCAAACTTTTACCCTCAAATCTCCATAAGCGACATTTAAAAAATTCTACAGGTTGCATGTTTTGCGTTACAGATGAGGTCTAGGGCTAGAATTATTGCTCTCGCTCTACCGATTGCGGTGATAACTCACATGTGTGGTTTAACTACCGTTTTCATATGCGGGCGCTACTCACTTATGTGTTCGCTTCTGCCTCGCGAGCTCGTTTAAAAAAAAAATTTTTTTCCTTATTTATTTTTACACTGTTTTAAAAGAAATTGGATCACTTTTATTCCTATTACAAGGAATGTAAACATCCCTTGTAATAGAAAAAAGCATGACCGGTCCTCTTAATATGAGATCTGGGGTCAAAAAGTCCTCAGATCTCCTATTTGGACTTAAATGCAATAAAAAGTCATTTGGAAAAATTGTATTGAAAAATGTGCCTTTAAGAGGTATGGGCGAAAGTGACGTTGCTTCCGCCCTGCTATGGTATAGACGGGTGGGGGCCATCTTAGCATCACTCGTCTCCATACCACAGAGAAGGCAGGTCCTGATCGCCTCCACCGCTACCGATGGCTCCGGTAAGTGGCGGAGGGTGCGGGAGAGCGGCGGGAGGGGTGGTGGCACCTCTCCTGCTGCCGATAAAGGTGATCTCCCGGCGAACCCGCCGCAGAGACCACCATTATCTTATACACAGCCGACACCTGAGGAGATGGATAGCTCGGTTGTGGCAGCAGCTGCTGCCGTTACCAAAATATCCCTCTTCAAAAAATGGACGTACATCGTCGTGCGCCGGGGAAGCTTTATAATATCTCACCAGGTCAGGGAAACCTATACTTCCCCTAATTTTAGGTAATGTCAGGATGAATCTACGTAGTCGCTGCCCACCCGCCCGCCTTTTGCCCGCCTTTTTCCCGCCTAGACAAGGAAGTGTAAACATCCTCGTCCAAATCACTCTGTGGGCATTTAATGGGCAGCGTTTGAAAAAGATAAATTAGCCTTGGCATTACGTTCATCTTTAGAAAACTCAAGCGGCCAAACCAAGTAAGTTTCCTTATCCCAACGTAAGAGATTTGATTTAAGCATTTGAAGAAGGGGGGAAAAATTTAAATTAGAAAATTTTGCAGAGGTTACAAGGTATATTTGTTCCTAGTTATCCCAGTGGTCCCAGTTGATTAAAACAGGCAAACTGAAGCATCCAGCGCTTCAGTGATAGTCGCTGTAGTGCAGTTTGTGTGCCAGGAACCATGAAACAGACAGAGACAGAAGTACAATCAAATCCACTTGTTTGTTAATAAAAATAAAAAGGTAAATAGTAGGAAAAAGGATAGTCAAGCAAGCCAGAGTCCAGTAGCCAGATCGGGTAGTCAGCCAGTCCAAAGTTCATAAACCAGATCGGGTAATCAGCCAGTCCAGACGTCAGGGATTCAAGGAGAGCAACTGCAAGTAAGATAGAAGCCAGGAGGGATGTCAGCAAGCCAGTCTTGAAACAACAGCAGGAGATGGTTCCTAGCGATGTAACCAGCGCGAAGGCAAAGGAAAGAGTGAGCTGGCAGGTCAGGCAAGCATCATTGGGAACAGCTGGTAACTGTGGAAAGAGAAGAGAGCTGGCAATTAGCCGACAGCTGAGCGGCCAGTCCAGAGGAGGATGGGCTAAGCCAGCCCTGACAGTACCCCCCCTCAATGACCCCTCTCCCTTGGAGGGCCACCGGGTTTGAGGGGAAACCGTCTATGGAACTCGTGGAGGAGGACAGGGCCATGTACGTCAGAGGATGAAACCCAAGAATGTTCCTCCGGATCGTACCCCTTCCAATGCACCAGGTACTGTATGCGCCCAACAATGGATTGTACCTCCTCCTACTCATGGTTCTCAACCTGAATAGGGTGAGGACGTGGCACTGAGGTGGTAAATCGGTTACAGACCAACTGTTTCAATAAGGAGACATGAAACACATTTGAGATGCGCATACTAGGAGGAAGGTCAAACGCGTAAGCTACTGGGTTAATCCTGCGAAGGATACGGAAAGGCCCAATAAACCGAGGTGCAAACTTCAGTGAGGGTACACGAAGCCGGAGGTTGCGAGATGACAGCCAGACCCTGTCCCCAACCTGGTAGGAAGGCGCAGGCAGGCGTCTGCGGTTAGCATGGAGTCTGTACCCATCATTATCATGACGCAAAGCCTCCTGGACTTGTACCCAAGTGGAACGAAGACCACAGAGATGCTCCTCTAACGCAGGAATACTCTGCGGAAGAAACGAGTCAGACAACAAGGAAGGTTGGAAACCATAATTCACCATAAATGGAGACAATCGGGAGGCAGAATTCAAGGCACTGTTGTGAGCAAACTCTGCCAAAGGTAATGGGTCAGATCAGTTGTTATGATGGTCAGAAATATAGCAACGTAGGAATTGCTCCAGGGACTGATTGGCTCATTCTGCGGCCCATTAGACTGTGGGTAATACGCAGAAGAGAATGCAAGCTGGATTCCCAACTGTGCACAAAAGGCTCGCCAAAACCGGGGGACAAACTGACTGCCCCTATCCGAGACAATCACCTTGGGTAGCCCATGTAAGCGAAAGATCTCCGGAGAAAAAATGGAAGCCAGTTCCTTAGAGGTGGGCAACTTCTTAAGTGGAATACAATGACGCCCCTTTGAGAACCGGTCAACCACCATAAGGATAACAGTGTTACCTTGGGTGTTGGGCAATTCCACAATGAAATCCATAGACAGGCGAGTCCAGGGCCTCTCTCCATTGGGTATGGGTTGTAGGAGGCCCACTGGAAGGTGTCGGGGAGTCTTACTCTGAGCACACACGGTACAGGCAGCTACTAAGGCAGTAACATCAGCCCATAGACTAGGCCACCAGAGTTGTTGGTAAATGAGTTGATTCCTCCCAGGATGGCCAACTGCCTTGGGAGAATGGTAAGTCTGGAGCACTGCAGTAGGGAGACTCTCTGGGACACAGCAGCGGTTGCAAGGTTTATCAGGAGGAGCATGGACCTGAGCAGCAAGAATTTTGTCACCCAAAGGAGAAGACTGGTGCGAACCGTAGCCAAGATACGATCAGGAGGAATGATGGGAACCGGAACCGACTCAGACTTGGAAGTGGAGGAAAATTGTCATGCAAAAAAGCATCCGCCAGCCCTTACATTCTTAGCACCGGGTAAGAATGAGAGAATGAAATTGAAGCTCGATAAAAGAGCCCATCGCGCCCTTCTGGAAGAGAGTCGCTTAGCCTGAATGTAAGATTCTTATGGTCAGTAAGAATAAGAACGGGCACAGTGGTACCTTCAAGGAGATGTCTCCATTCTTTCAGGGCTAAAATGATCGCCAACAGCTCTCTGTCACCAATCTCATAATTGCATTCAGCTGGTGACAATTTCTTGGAAAAGTAGCCACACGGATGCATAGTTTTCTCAGAGTTAGGACGTTGAGACAGAAGGGCGCCAACTCCAGTCTCAGAAGCATCAACTTCTAGGATAAAAGGAAACGTAGGATCAGGATGTGCCAACACAGGAGCAGAAGCAAAGGCAGCCTTGAGAGTCTCAAAGACCTTAATGGACTCCGGAGACCAACTCTGTGGGTTACCGTCCTTTCTGGTCATATCAGTCAGAGGCGTGACCAGAGACTAGAAGTTATGAATAAACTTCCGATAGTAGTTGGCAAAGCCTAATTACTTTAGGGGGTGGAGGTTCTAGGTAAAGGCAGCTCTAACCCCGGAAAATTTATTATCACATTTTGATTTAAATTTTTTATTTGGTTTTAAATTTTAGTACTCACAGGGTGGGAAGTCCGTAGCGTGACTTTATTTACTTACAAAGCCCAGGAAACGCGGCAGAGGACGTAAACCCACGGGCCGAGGCCACTGTAGGACTGCCGACAGTTTCCCTGAGTCCATCGAAAAACCAGCAGTGGAAATGACATCCCAGGAATGTAACCTGTTCACGATGGAACTCTCACTTCTCCAGTTTACAATAGAGATTGTTCTCCCTTAGTTTCTGAAGTACACAACAGACATCTGTGTGGTGGCTCTCCAGGGACTTGGAAAATATGAGGATATCATCGAGAGAAACCACCACACGCAATTGCAACAAATCTCGGAGGACATTGTTAATAAATTCCTGGAAAACTGCCAGGGCGTTACTAAGGCCAAAAGGCATTACCAGGTATTCATAATGGCCCGCTCTGGTATTAAACGCAGTTTTCCACTCGTTGCCCTCCTTAATGCGCATAAGATTGTATGCCCCTCTCAGGTCAAGCTTTGTGAAAACCGTTGCTCCCTTTTAGGCGGTCAAATAATTCTGTAATCGATGGAAACGGGTAGGCATTCTTAATCGTGACACGATTGAGACCCCTATAATCTATACAAGGTCTCGGTTCACCACTCTTTTTCACAAAAAAGAAACCAGCACCAGCAGGAGACGAGGACTTGCGGATGAAACCTCGAGAGTGCGTCAGCAACATACTCCTCCATGGCCTTATCCTCCAAGACCTACAAAGGGTAAATCCGGCCACGAGTAGGTATGGCACCAGGTTGAAGGTCAATTGCGGAATCATAAGGCCGGTGTGGAGGCAAACTACCGGCTCGACCTTTATCAAAGACATCACCAAAATCCCGGTACTCCTCCGACAGGGAGAGGAGTGAAGCGGTGCACAGGACCTTGGATACCTTCAGGAAGCATGTCTCACTGCATTGTGGTGACCAGGAGAGAACCTCAGCATGGAGCCAATCAAGAGGGGTTGTACCTCTGTAACCAAGGATAACCAATAACCAGTGGAAATCTGGGTGAGGAAATAACTTGGATTATCTCATGATGAAGAGCCCCTACGGCCATGGACAACGGAACCGTCTTGTGAGTCACATGGGCAGGCTGTTAAGGTCTCCCGTCAAGAGCCTCAATGGCAAGTGGAGTGTCACACAGCTGCAGCGGAATCGAGTGCTGCGAAACAAATGCAGCATCAATTAACAGGCCTGCAGCTCCAGAGTCGATTAGCGCCTGTATCTCGATGGACGACTCGGCCCAAGAAAGGGTGACCAAAACCAGGGGCTTATCCTTCTGGATAACTGGGGACGAAACAACGCCACCTAAGGTCTGTCCGTGACAGGACCTCAAGGTTCGGGCATTCCTGGAAGGGTAGGACAAGACTTCAAAAAGTGATCTGCCTGGCGACAAAGGCACAATCTCTCCCTCCTCCTAAAGGCTCTCATCTGGAGAGAGACGCGTGAAGCCCAGGTGCATGAGTTCATCTTCACTGACCAACTCGGTACCAGGAGGCTTGGGAGGTGAGGGAGGCATGGGTGGGACTACAAAGCTCGGAGGCAAACGTACAGGAGGCTTCCGCAAGCGCTCCATAAGAGAGTCTTTCTCTGAGTCTGGAGTCAATGAGTATGGCAAACGAGATCAAGCTCTCCAACTCAGTGGATATATCTCGGGCTGCTATCTCATCCTTGATGGAATCCGAGAGACCATGAGAAAAAGCAGCCACGAGGACCTCATTGTTCCTAGCAACCTCTGCTGCCAGAGTACGGAATTCAGTGGCGTAGTCAGCAACAGTTCTCGTACTCTGATGGACATGAGGCACTCGGCAGCAGAAGTGGAACATCAAAAACCCTTTTAAAGGAGGCCACAAACTGAGGGTAACTCCAAGACGACGGGTTTTTGCGTCTCCCATAGAGGGTTAGCCCAGGCCAAGGCTCTCTCAGAAAGCAAAGATATCACAAAACCTTCTTTGCTTCTGTCCGTGGGAAACGCCTGGGGCAGCATTTCGAAGTATATCTCAACCTGACTGAGAGAGCCTCTGCATTGAACTGGATCACCTCCAAATCGCTGGGGAAGCGGAGCAGAACCAGACATACCTCTTATAGAGGTAATACTCGAGGCAGGTGCCTGCTTGGAGACTGCCGCAACAGCAGGGACGGCCTGCGACTCAGGTTGTACCGGAGCAGCCACCGTGGGGTATTCCAGGTGAGCTGCGCGATTCAGGAGCGTTTGTAACGCCAAGGCAAACTGATCCATGCGGTGATCTTGCTCATCCAATCTGGAAAAAATATTACCAACAAGTGTATTGACTGTATCTTCTGAATGCATGGCATTCCCGTACTGTCAGGAACCAGGAAACGGACAGAGACAGAAGTACAATCAAATCACACTTGTTTGTTAATAAAAATAAAAAGGTCAATAGGAAAAAGGATAGTCAAGCAAGCCAGAGTCCAGTAGCCAGATCGGGTAGTCAGCCAGTCCAAAGTTCATAAACCAGATCGGGTAATCAGCCAGTCCAGACGTCAGGGATCCAAGGAGAGCAACTGCAAGCAGGATAGAACCCAGGAGGGATGTCGGCAAGCCAGTCTTGAAACAGCAGGAGATGGTTCCTAGTGATGTGACCAGCGTAAAGCCAAAGGAAAAAGTGAGCTGGAAGGCTTTAAATAGGCAAGTCAGACGAGCATCATCGGGAACAGCTGGTCACTGTGGAAAGAGAAGAGAGCTGGCAATTAGCCGACATCTGAGCAGCCAGCCCAGAGGTGGAAGGGCTAAGCCAGCCCTGACATTGTGCAGTTAAGCCAGGCTCTGGCAGAGCCTGGCTTAACGTGGGACCTGGACAGACTGCACTACAGCGACTATCACTGAAGCGTTGGACGCTTCAGTTGTTTGCCTGTTTTAATCAACCTAAATGTGAGTGGAATTGTTTTTCCTTAATAAATTGGGCATCGTTTCTTAAGATATTTGCGCAATGAGCGTTGTTATTTTTCTCTATCCACATGACTGCTGAACTGCATGGGAATCTAAATATCTGTTCATGATTGGAGAGATTTCTGGTTCCAGCGTACTGCTTGTGAGGAGTAGTGGAGCAGAGTATTTTTTCTATTTGTGCATTATCGTTGCACTGGTGGTAAGGGTCTGTCGTGTTGGGTGATGGGACCCCTACTATCCTTATCTCTGCTGAATGAGGTGGAGGGTGATCTGTTGTGGATTCACTGAACTTTCAGTACCTGTTTTGAACTTTTACACATGAATGTGTTACTTTAAATGTGTTTATATATCATTTTTTTGCTTTGTGCGCCGCATGTTGTTTGTTTATATTGTGCATATTGTTCCCTGCAATATAGTGCGAGCTGACATTTTGTTTATTTTTTTTGTTTTTATATATTTTTTTGAGTCGGCGCAACAATCTTTATTTGTATTTTAATCTTCCAGGACAACAATATTTTAACTACCGTGTTCATGTTAAATAATGTTAATATTTTCCCCCTCATTTGCTTTGGTGGTGATAATTTTCCTGGGACAAGGCGAATGGGAAAGGTTTTCAACCTTTGTTGAGTTTCCTGTAGATGAAGGAAACCAATCTCTGGCAGCTGTACTAAAAGATTCTTGGATAGAGAGGGAGATTTTTTTTTTTAAAGTAACTACATTTTTGTGGCTTTTTTAACTATTCACATACAAATGTTTTTCTGTTTTCGTATGTCAAATTTGTTTTTAGCTGTAATAAGGGGTTAAATAATGTGTTACATTAAACCAGGTTTATTCATATATTTACCCTTTGAGATATGTGGTCAGTAAATGCATGGATTAAAACACACATAAAGAATTTAATAAAAAGGATATTTACTTAGCTTCGGTTAAAGCTGTATTACAGATGATACAATACAGGAATAAAAAAAAAGTATTTAATGTTGTAATAACTTGATTGTGGTTTTTACGTGAAGAATTATTTAGTGTCATTGTAAAAGGAACCACTAACTCTATTGATAACATTTTTTTTTCCTCTACTTATTAGAGTACATAGCAAATGTAACAGTTTTTGAAACACAATTCCACCATTTCAACACATTAAATTTAAACTTTTGCATGTCTTACTGTAGAAATTGAGTTATTACTGTATTAATAACTATTTCAATAATTCATATTGATGAGGAAAGTTCCAAGAAAATCCGTTCAGTTCTCGTGTAAAAACTCCAAAATGTATTTAATAATAAAAATAGCAAGATATTTCAAAAAACGGTGTCAAAATGTAGAATATAAAATAGCATCAATTAGTTTCTTATTCTTAAAATGAAGATTGTATAAATGTATCGTGTGTGTGTGTGTGTGTGTGTGTGTGTGTGTGTGTGGGTTTGGCAGCCTCCTCCAATGTCTCCTCGTGTCTGCCGGAGTGCAAATCTGCTCTCAAGAAAACCTGTCTGTGTTTTACTACTCCTACAACTAAACCCCCACCCTTTTCCCAATTAAAGAGGGATTTCACTGTGAAAAAAAATATTTAAGCCAGCAGCTACAAATACTGCAGCTGCTGACTTTTAATAAATGGACATTCACCTGTCCCAGGATCCAACGATGTCTGCAGCCGAGGCCGATCGATCGCTCGGCTCTCGGCTGCTGCCGCCACCATTCTAGGTGAGGGAATCAGGAAGTGAAGCCTTGTGGCTTCACTTACCGGTTCCCTACTGCGCATGCGCGAGCCTCGCAGCGCAATAGGAATTGTCCGCGCTGTCTCTGGGACCCCTGTGTGTCCCAGCAGACAGCGTGCAGGGACAGGAAGAGGCATAGACTCCCGTGGGAGTCTATGCCCGGAAGTGGGTGTAAATACCTGTCTTTGACAGGTATCTGCACCCCCCTCCCCCCTGAAAGGTGCCAATTGTGACACCGGCGGGGGGAGGGTTCCGATGAGCGGAAGTTCCACTTTAGGGTGGAACCCCCCTTTAAGGATTGTTTAAAGTTCCTCTGAGCTCTGTTGTTCCACAGAAAGCCCGCAAATTCTGAATGAGCAAGTTCCTTCCCACCTCATCCAACAGGATGTTGAAATACAAAACCGTCTCTAATCATTCTATTGGGATGGCAAAACCTTTTAACTTATACAATACAAGTTTCCCATCTTCTAAACCAAATACTACATATATCAGTAGATAGATTATATACGTTTAAAAAGTAATATATTTAATAATAATAATCATTATCAGGAAATATTGTAATATAAAGAAATAACTTATAACATGCTGAAACTCTGTCCTTGGACGTAACCGTATCTCTCACAATGGGGGAGGTGAATGGTCAACTCACTCTAAATTACAACCATATGTGAGATGTACATAGAACTGCTTTCCCTAGAAATGCATATGAAGCTTCAAACAGACTTTTACATAAATATACGTAAAAATCTATATTTCACTTTTTTTCCATATCTAGAATGTATAATGATATACATAAGCAAGTCAATCATTCTCAAAAGCCCCAAGCCATTTATAAATTTTAATATTCTAACAATTCCCTCTCAAAATGAATGATTAAACAATCTTCATTTTAAATCTTTTATCTAAATCCATTTATACCTCAAACACATCACATTCGTATTCATCCATACAATTAGATCTTAAGATAATTAACTTGAATGTACATTTTTCCAACTTTGATTCTATATAAGGAAAAGTGAATTTCATAAACCTTTTGCTTCATATACCATAAATATTTTCACCCTTATTTTCTTTTTCTTAAACCAAATAAATCAATCCCCTTAATTTCATAATTCATAAATGTAACATTGTTGTACAATACTTTAAAATATGAATATCACTTAAAAAAAATCATTTTTTTCGCTCCAAATTATGTTTAGCATAAATCTATAATCCATAAAACCTTTCAAAAAACCTTGTCAAAATTAAACATAAAATATGTTTCTTAACTTCAATTTGTTCATATATGTGAGACGATTTCACAACTAAATAGTGACATATAACAATGTAATGGTTACTCATAACTTGTCTATATGACTTTTAAGAAAAATTTACTCTGTCTTAATTAACACCAGATGTTCCCTGTAACTAGAATGACTCTGTAAGGATGTTTAACCCTTTCAACTCTGAAAATACCCTACATGTGTT
This sequence comes from Lithobates pipiens, assembly GCF_037356315.1. NCBI lineage: Eukaryota > Metazoa > Chordata > Amphibia > Anura > Ranidae > Lithobates > Lithobates pipiens. The sequence continues at coordinate 1,702,509 of NW_027507875.1, forward strand.
TATAAAAATCGATGTGTAAAAAATATGCAATATCTGATGATGGATAAATTATTTCATCAGTAGTCAAAAAATCAAAAGTCCATTGTTTTTAGAATTTCCTCTTGTCAGAGGTTCTCTTGAGAATCTTCTTCCTCTTCCTTCTTCTCCTTCTCCTTCTCCTTCTCCTCCTCCTCCTCCTCCTCCTTCTCCTCCTCCTTCTCCTTCTTCTCCTCCTCCTCTTCTTCTTCCTCTTCCTCTTCCTCTTCCTCTTCCTCTTCCTCTTCCTCTTCCTCTTCCTCTTCCTCTTCCTCCTCTTCCTCCTCCTCCTCCACTCTGTAAAGTTGAAAAACTTTATTGAACATAGACAATAGTAATTATAACGAAATGAGGTTCTTAAATTTCAAGATTTTGTTTTCATCTGGAAGGTCTAGAAATATTAAATTTCTTTCTTTTGGTGACTTAGGCTTCATGCACACGAGACGCAGATGCAAACTCTGCTGGACACATGTTTTTAAAAGCTGAAACCGGCGTTTAGAAACGCGCGTTTTACCGCGATTTAGCAGCGTTTTACCGCGTTTGCGTCTAGAAGCCTTTAGTTAAGCTAACATCATAGACCCTCCCCAGCTCAAAAAACAGTATTAACTATTTCAGCAATTTTGTGAGACCAGAGTGAGTAGCAGCAGCTGTGAGAGCTGCAGTGTACTTTGTATTTAGCGTGTCACTTGCCACGGCACCTGCCACAAGTTGTGGATTGTCCACTTGCCACGAGATGTGGATTGTCCACTTTCCACGTCACCTGCCATGCCACCTGCCACAAGTTGTGGATTGTCCACTTGCCACGTCACCAGCCACATCACCTGCCACATCACCTGCCACAAGTTGTGGATTGTCTACTTGCCACGTCACTTGCCACGTCCCCTGCCACAAGTTGTGGATTGTCCACTTGCCACGTCACCTGCCATGTCACTTGCCACAAGTTGTGGATTGTCCACTTGCCACGTCACTTGCCACATCACCTGCCACGTCACTTGCCACAAGATGTGGATTGTCCACTTTCCATGTCACCTGCCATGCCACCTGCCACAAGTTGTGGATTGTCCACTTGCCACGTCACCAGCCACATCACCTGCCACAAGTTGTGGATTTCCACTTGCCACGTGACTTGCCACATGACTTGCCACATCACCTGCCACGTCACTTGCCACGTCACCTCTCACAAGTTGTGGATTGTCCACTTGCCACATCACTTGCCACCTGCCATGTCACTTGCCACAAGTTGTGGATTGTCCACTTGCCACGTCACTTGCCACGTCACTTGCCACAAGATGTGGATTGTCCACTTGTCACATCACTTGCCACGTCACTTGCCACATCACCTGCCACGTCACCTGCCACAAGATGTGGATTGTTCACTTGCCACGTCACTTGCCACATCACCTGCCACGTCACTTGCCACAAGATGTGGATTGTCCGCTTTCCACGTCACCTGCCACAAGTTGTGGATTGTCCACTTGCCACATCACTTTCCACGTCACCTGCCACGTCACCTGCCACAAGTTGTGGATTGTCCACTTGCCACGTCACCAGCCACAAGTTGTGGATTGTCCACTTGCCACGTCACCTGCCACAAGTTGTGGATTGTGCACCTGCCACGTCACTTGCCACGTCCCCTGCCACGTCACCTGCCACAAGTGGATTGTCCACTTGCCACATCACCTGCCACAAGTTGTGGATTGTCCATTTGCCACGTCACATGCCACGTCACCTGACACCTGACACAAGTTGTGGATTGTTCACTTGCCATGTCACTTGCCACGTCCCCTGCCACAAGTGGATTGTCCACTTGCCATGTCACTTGCCACGTCCCCTGCCACAAGTGGATTGTCCACTTGCCACGTCACTTGCCACGTCACCTGCCACAAGTTATGGATTGTCCACTTGCCACGTCACATGCCAGTCACCTGCCACAAGTTGTGGATTGTCCATTTGCCACGTCACATGCCACGTCACCTGACACCTGACACAAGTTGTGGATTGTCCACTTGCCATGTCACTTGCCACGTCCCCTGCCACAAGTGGATTGTCCACTTGCCATGTCACTTGCCACGTCCCCTGCCACAAGTGGATTGTCCACTTGCCACGTCACTTGCCACGTCACCTGCCACAAGTTATGGATTGTCCACTTGCCACGTCACATGCCAGTCACCTGCCACAAGTTGTGGATTTTCCACTTGCCACGTCACCTGCCAGGTCACTTGCCGCGTCACCTGCCACAAGTTGTGGATTGTCCACTTTCCACGTCACTTGCCACTTCACCTGCCACGTCACTTGCCACAAGTTGTGGATTGTCCATTTGCCACCTGCCATGTCACTTGCCACAAGTTGTGGATTGTCCACTTGCAAATGCAATTGTTTAAAATATTTTTCTAATGGTTTTTCATCATTTGCAATCATTTTTGAGATTTTTAATGTAAAAAAAAAAGGTCACCTTTAAAAAGGCTTATAAACGAAAACGCGGTAGCGGCGGTTTGCCGCGTTTTACCGCGTTTTGCGTCTGAAACGTGGAAACTTTTGCGTCTGAACCCATTTTTTTGCTTCTGGAAAAACGAGGTTAAGCGCAACTGCATAAAAACGGCAAAAAACTAGACTGTGTGCATGGACACATAGGATAACATTGAGTTCAGGAGCAGTTGAAAAAAGTGTCCAACTGCCTCTGAACACGCGTTTAACTGCGTCTCGTGTGCATGAGGCCTTACAAGTCAGATCCTAAAAAAGAATGCAGTATCATTATTGTGAATTTAAATAAATGCAAAATATACATTCATTTATTTATTCATTTTACATACCAAAATTCTAATATTTAATATGACATACAAAACATATCTTAATATATCTAATTGCCTTACTGTATTTTTCTTAAACTGACCAATTCTCAATTTATTATTCTGTGTATTTAAACTATAACAGGATGCAATTTCTCTTTTTTTGTCATGATATAAAACCTTGTTTTATCAAACCAAAGAAAGTTTTCATTCAACCCTAGAAGACTGAAGCAAAACTATATATTGAGTCACTTTGCCTCTTTAATATTTCAGAGTAATGCGTGCTGTACTGTACTTCTAGCATTTTCCAATTCAGCATTTTCTGTAGAATTTTTGCTGAATAGTATAACCATTCTTTGGGTAACACATACCTGATGAACAATTCTTAATAGCATTAACAAATCCTGGCTCTAAGTCTCTCTCAACACTTGTAACAATACCATTTACAGGCTTTCTGAATACATTTAACTGAGAATAATCTGTTATCGCATCTACCTGTATGGGTTTAGATTGTCAAGTTTTAAAAAATGGGCAATATTTGTCATATAATTCTCCTGAATGAATTCTCCTTTAAAATAATTTTTACTGACAGATAAGGTGTCTGTAATATAATCCTACTAGATCTCACAATATTTTCTGTTACTTTGACTACAAAATAAACACTTAACAATTGCTTCATATTTGTGTCAAAAGTTTTTTCCATATCTGTCAAACCTCTGGAGAAAAAAACTATTATTTCCGGTTCACCATCTTTTACCTGAGACAAAATCACTGATATCTTAGTAGACATTAGAACAGGTGTAGATAGTCCAATTTCAGTTGTATGCAACGAGACCGCATTCTGCAAATCTTTTTTCAGCATTTCAAAGGCATCTGTCTGGGTTTGATTCCATTGATCAAACACAATATCTTTTTGTTTCAAGAAATCCATTAATGGTTTAACTTTATAATCATATTCCTGTAAAAACTCTTTACAAAAATGTACTTCACTCAAAAATTGATATAATACCTTGTAAGATATTGGAATAGCAGAGATGTTTCTAACTTTTTCCTGTGATAACTGTCTCCTGTCCCTGACTAATTTGCAGAGAATAACTTGCTCAGAAATATGTTCTGTATTTTCTACTTTCAAAGTTTTCCTTTGTGTACTATGTATGGGAATAACATTTCATGTCTGCTCTGAAACTTTAGCTCTGCCTGTGAGGTGTATCTCATCATCTCTGGGTGTGGCATTATACATGGCATTTTCCCTTTGTCTAAAAAATGTCTGCATGCTGCAGCTTTATTCAATATTTTTCTTTTAAGCAAAACTTCATGTTCCTGGTTGTATTTTCCTATGGACGGCTTAACTGGTACCAAAGATAATTTTGGTTTAAACAAACCTTTCTGTTCTTGGTCATCAACCTTGATAGACTGCATATCGTGTACAAAAAACTTCTGTATAAAATCTGCATTAACATTCATAGTCTGCATTAACATTAATTTCTAAACTCTTGCTTGACTGTTTTAAACTTTACATTATTCTGTAACTCAGACAACTGAATATCCGTTATTTAAATTGCACTCTGCAAATCATCTATCCGCTCAGACAAACATACCCGATTCTCTGTTTTCCCTTTTGTACACACTACATTTATTTCAGGAACTCCTGATATCATTGTATCATAAACTTTAATCAACTTAATCACATTTCTAACCTGTTTGCTGAATTTCTTAAAAGTAAATTTTGACTTTTGTATTTTGATATTAGCTTGTAAGCATTCATTGAACATGTAACACCATAATTCATCATCTTTAACAAACTTTGACAGATTTTTAAATTCTAATTCACTCTCACCAGACAATTCAATTGAATAAGATTCATACTTACCAATGTAGGATAAGCTTCATTCATGTAACACACGTTCCCTCTCTTGGCGGGAAATTACTTCATGAAGAAACAGATTTTCTTGCACGTGCGCAAACGTCTCACTAATTTTGATCATTCTTTTTCTTCCAAGTTCAATTCAATGATGCCGAAAATTTGCTTTTTCGATTTCTTCTGAAGCTTCACTCAATAGTCAATGTTTGCTTCTATTCCCTCTCGTCAAGCGAAAGCAGAAATTATTCAAAAAAAGTTTGATATTCTGATAAATTGACACTGGCAAGGCTCGCCAACATGTAGAAATTGAGTTATTACTGTATTAATAACTATATTTCAATAATTCATATTGATGAGGAGAGTTCCAAGAAAATCTGTTCAGTTCTCGTGTAAAAACTCCAAAATTGATTTAATAATAAAAATAGTAAGATATTACAAAAACAGTGTCAAAATGTAGAATATAAAATAGCATCGATAAGTTTATTATTCTTAGAATGAAGATTGTATAAATGTATCTTTGTGTGTGAGAAGGTTTGTCAGCCTCCTCCAATGTCTCCTCGTGTCTGCCGGAGTGTATATCTGCTCTCAAGAAAACATGTCTGTGTTTTACTACTCCTAAAACTAAACCTCCACCTCTTTCCCAATTAAGGATGGTTTAAAGTTCCTCTGAGCTCTGTTGTTCCACAGAAAGCCCGCAAATTCTGAATGAGCAAGTTTCCAGCCACCTCACCCAACAGGATGTTGAAATACAAAACCGTCTCAAATCAAAACATTCCATTGGGATGGCAAAACCTTTTAACTTATACAGTACAAGTTTCCTATCTTCTAAACCAAATACTACATATATCAATAGATTATATACGTTTAAAATGTAATGTACTTTATATTACAATATTTCCTGATTAGGATTATTAAGAAATAACTTATAACATGCTGAAACTCTGTGTCTTTGGACAAGGATGTAACCTTATCTCTTACAATGGGGGAGGTGAATGGTCAACTCACTCTAAATTACAGCCATATGTGAGATGTACATAGAACTGCTTTCCCAAGAAATGCATATGAAGCTTCAAACAGACTTTTACATAAATATACGTTAAAATCTATATATATTTATTTCACTTTTTCCATATCTAGAATATATGATATACATAAGCAAGTCAATCATTCGCAAAAGACCCAAACCATTTATAAATTTTAATAGTCTAACACTTGCCTATTGTGTCTAGAAATTATTAGTCGTCTGTGAATAAGTGTCTAACTGCTTTTTTTTTTTATTGCATTGCAGGATGAAAAATCCCTCCATTGTTGGAGTGATATGCACTGACTCACAAGGTTTAAACTTGGGGTGTAAGTAAATTTTGCTGATAACAGATAACTATGTAGTCAATGTCTTGCTGTATGTGAGCTGTGTTCTGTACACTTGTTGTGAGTTCATGCAAGTCTGTATATTTTATGCTAAAATCCTATAGGAATGTATGGAATACCAGGCCTTATATGGCATTTTAAATACAATTTGCATCACAGACATGACCGCATTACTGAAATTCCATCCTTCGACATGGAAAAAGCAGCAAAAAGGTCACCAAAAGAATCCGCCAAATTTTCATACCACCTGTACCCATATGCCAAGCAACACTAATTAACCTACATCAGGTATATGCAATTAGCAGACCTCCCAGCTGTTGCAGAACCTACAAGTCCATGAGGCATAGAAAGACTGACAGCCACAAGCTTGACACCCAGAGGCATGATGGGACTTGTAGTTTTGCAACAGCTGGAGGTGCTAATTGAATATCCCTGACCTACGTGAAAGCAGGATACTTGTAAAGGTTTGTATCTGTAGACCATGAGGCTGGACTCTCACCTATGCATTTTTAGTGCTTTTTGCAGATTTGCATAACAAAGTGTTCCATAGGAAACCATGTTAAATGGACTGTAGTGCAAAATGCAAAAAGCACTAAAAATGCATAGGTGTGAGTCCAGCCTAAGGTGAACTAGGAAAAAGTGTCTAGAAAATGATTTTAGTTTCCCACACTTGGGCATTACTTTTGAAATGCATTTTTGCATAGACAACACCGCTATGGACTTTGTTAAAATGTATCCACAAAATATCCTGCAGTTTTTTTTTTTTTTTTTTTTGTCACGCTCCACAAACGTATGTTGTTGTGAACAAAAAAACCCTGAAAATCTATGGTGCTGCTTTTACTTGTAACTTTTTATTTCTATTCATTTGAGCAACACAAAATAGCTCTTAAACTGACATTTACACACGTGCATAACATTTGAGACAGGCATTAGTATATTCGAGAGTGAATATAGACCATGAAATATGGCAAAGTTATAGAAAATATACTTCAACTTCACAGATTGGCACCAAGCAAAATTAAACATACACGTTGTAAATGTGTCAAAACTGAGATGTTGTATTCATCACAATTTTCAGTAGGTACTGTATAATCAAAGAAAGATTAAAGATAAAAAAGCAGCACACTGGGCTCAGGAGGTGGAGTCTAGCTCTATGGACATGTCCCACTAGAGCTCTGCTCTATGAAGGAGAACCGCTAAATAAAGACAGACCACCAAATTATATCTAAAAATGGTATTGGGGGGAGCCTGTAACTAATTTTTTAAAAATGCCCCCAGAGGAGGCTCTCAGGCAAAGACTGCAGTGAAAATGGGGCCAGTCTCCTCAGCCACAGGCACAATCACCTCAGTACACAGGATAACAACACATTGTTCACAGCAAGTCTCCTCAAAAGAATCTGCATCCCCAAGCCTTATGAAACTATTTGAGAAAATGCTGAACAAAGCATTAAAGAATACCTCAGAACAAATAACCAGTAATCTGACTAAAGAAATCAGAGAATTGGGAAATCGCACAGCTGCGCTGGAAATTAAAGTTGAAGAAATAGAAAACTCAACATTTTAAATACTTGAATGAAATAGATCTTAAAGAAGATAACATTACACTACAAAATAAACTGGAAGATTATGAGAACCGTGCAAGAAGGTCCAATTTGCGATTCAGAGGCATACCTGAATTGATCACTGACTTATCTGCCTTAATAACAGCATTATGCCAAGAATTGCAACCAGGAATACTGATTGAAAGGCTGGAAATGGACAGGGTGCACAGAGCTCTCATGCCTAAAAAATCAGATGGACCCCACTTGACATCATAGCAAAGTTCAATTTTTATCCCACAAAGGAACAACTCTTAATTGCAGCCAGAAAGAGAGAAACAACCTAACCTTCCAGGGTCACAATTTTCATATTTTCGCTGATCTCTCTCAAGTAACCATTTCTAAAAGACGTGCCATGAAACCACATTTAATGGAATTACAACGTCATAACAATCACATACCAATGTGGGTTTCCATTCTCCATACGCTTCAGCTACAAAGGTACCAAAAACATCTGTAGATCACTGAACAAACTTCAACAAGCCTTACTTGACCTTAAATTGATCGATGGAACATCTGCAGCTACAACCTCACATAGAAGAACAGCATCTACCCCTTCCCTACCTAACTCAACCCATGCAACTGGGAAAAATGGGGTTCATCACACACACATAGGGGTTGCTATTTCCCCTCCACAGGGCAAAGATCCAATGGACTGACAGGCTATTCTTTAAGAAATACAGTTATAAGTTAATATGGGAGATATGTTCCCAGAGGAACAATAACATACTGAACTCATTAACTATGCTCATTTGACCCAAAATTGCAGCCTGCACCTGTATTCTATGAATAGAAAACGTTATGGGTCAGGGGAAATCCCCTACTAAGTTTACTCCTGAATATGCTGAGCACAAACATATGGGAACTTCATTTTCATCAGCTAACTCCAATATATGAAACAAAGTTTATTTTTCGCTTTACCTAGAATGGTTAAAAGAGCTCTCCTTATATACTACTTGCAACCGAGAGTTGCATAGTATTATCATTAACCACTTGACCACTGGGCACTTAAACACCCTTAATAACCAGACCAATTTTCAGCTTTTGGTGCTCTCACATTTTGAATGACAATTACTCAGTCATGCAACACTGTACCCATATGAAATTTTTGTCCTTTTTTCACACAAATAGAGCTTTCTTTTGGTGGTATTTAATCACCTCTCGTTTTTTTTTGTGCTATAAAAGAAAAAAGACCAAAAATTCTGTAAAAAAAAATGAATTTTTCTTCGTTTCTGTTATAAAATTTAGCAGATTAGTAATTTTTCTTCATAAATTTTGGCCAAAATTTATACCACTACATATCTTTGGTAAAAATAAGTACAAATTGGTGGATATTATTTGGTCTTTGTGAAAGTTATAGAGTCCACAAGCTATGGTGCCAATATCTGAAAATTGATCACACCTGAAGTACTGACGGCTTATTTCAATTCTTGAGACACTAACATGCCATAAAATTACAAATACCCCCCAAATGACCCCTTTTTGGAAAGAAGACATTCCAAGGTATTTAGTAAGAGGCATGATGAGTTTTTTGAAGTTGTCATTTTTTCCCACAATTCTTTGCAAAATCAAGATTTTTTTTTTCCTTTTTTTTTTTTTTTCCCACAAAATTGTCATATTATCAGTTTATTTCTCACACACAGCATATGCATACCACAAATTACACCCCAAAACACATTCTGCTATTACTCCCGAGTACGGCGATACCACATGTGTGAGATTTTTACACAGCGTGGCCACATACAGAGGCCCAAAATGCAGGGAGCGCTATCAGGCGTTCTGGAGCACCCAGGACAATTCTGACATTTCTCTCCTACATGTAAAAATCATCATTTATTTGCTAGAAAATTACATAGAACCCCAAAACATTATATTTTTTAGCAAAGACCCTAGAGAATACAATGGTGGTTATTGCAAATTTTTATCTCACACGGTATTTGCGCAGCAATTTTTCGAATGCGTTTTTTTGGGGGAAAAAAACTGTTTTGTGCTTAAAAAACAAAACAAAAAAAAACTATAAAGTTAGCCCAATTTTTGCATAAAGGGAAAGATGAAGTTATGCTGAGTAAATAGATACCTAACATGTCGCCCTTCAAAATTGCACATGCCCGTGGAATGGCACCAAACATCGCTACTTAAAAATCCCCATAGGCAAAACTTTAAATTTTTTTTACTGGCTACATGTTTTGAGTTACAGAGGAGGTCTAGGGCTAGAATTATTGCTCTCGCTCTAACGTTCACGGCGATACCTCACGTGTGGTTTGAACACCGTTTTCATATGTGGGCGGGGCTTACGTATGCGTTCGCTTCTGCATGCGAGCACATGGGGACAGGGGCGCTTTAAATTATTATTATTATTATTATTTTTTTTTTTATTGTTCATTTTACTTTGTTTTAGTTTGACATTTTTTTTCCCCAAAAATAAATTTTTGATCACTTTTGACCACTGGACCCGGTCAAGGATGCTCTCGTGTGCGCGCCCCAGGGGGCGCCCGAAAGTAGAATTCTGGGAGGCCATTAATTAACGGCCTCTCAGTTAAACAACCGCCCTGAAGCCGTTAATCGGCTATGGGCGGTTGTTAAGTGGTTAAACAAATAAGGAGACCCTTTCATGACTGAAATTTATATAGGCTTTAGAAGTCTTAAGTTCTTGATAAGACATATCACTTTTACCTTTTTTAGATTAGATGGACTACTCTTTCAAGTATTGCAGGAATTTAAAAAACGTAATTATTTAATTTTTTTCAATTTTTCTTGGAAAACCTATTATAGAAAATAGATAGCACTTTTATTAAGCCATAAGGGCTATAAACCTGCATCCTACCAATGCAAAACGTATATTTTTTATTTTTTTTTTACTTTTTTTGTTTCTTGTTTAACAAAGTGGTTCTCCTATTCACGGAGGTTCCATGTGCCTCACCTAGTCTTCCTCGGATCCCCTCCCTTAATATGGGGCGACTCAATGAGGGCCTCTTTTCCCCTGTTGGGGGGTTTTACCCTTCACCACAGGTACATTTTGAATACCTTCATATTATTAAGCTTAGGTAATGTAAACGTATCTGTTTTTTTCTTCTTTCCTAATCTAGATAACACTGGACTTTCTTTTTTTTCTTTTCAAGTCCGTATGGGTTGAATCGAGAAATTGTCAGGTCAGAACAGGTGAGTGCTGCCTATTGACTCAGCTACCATGGCCCCCTTAAACATTTTATCCCTGAACGTACAGGGACTTAATGTACCACAGAAACGCACTAAAGCGCTTAGGTTATTCTAAGCAAAAAATGCACACATTGTCTGCCTGCAAGAGACTCAGTTTACAGTAAAATCAATGCCTACATTTTGTAGTTCATCCTATCCACAAATATTCACTGCCTCGGCCAATGCCAAACAACGTGGAACTCTTGTGGCTTTCCACCCGTCCACTCCATTCACAATACATTTGGAAAATAAGAATCCGGTAGGAAGATATCTAATCCTTACGGGACACATTTTGGACAATTTCATTCTTAACACATCTATTACAAGTAGTTAATGCACATAGACTGGGAACAATCATTGTATTTTGTGATTCCAACCAGGCACTCCTACCATTCCTGGGCAAAACACCATATACTCCACCCAGTAACCACTCTAAAATATCTCTCTCGACTCCTTTCCAAACGCAATTTAATTGATTCATGGAGATAGAATAATCCAACAAAAAGAAATGACACCTACTTTTCACACCCTCACAAAAACATTCAGTCGTATTGACCACATTTTCCTAACCACAGGAATGATACCTGAGATTCTCTCATCAAATATAATCCCCATCCCATGGTCTGACCATAATGCAGTCCTAACAACTATTGCATCAACCATACCTAAAGCACAAGATAAAACATGGTTTCTCTTATATTCACCGACCGACACAGATCCTCTCTGTAACAAATGGGTTGTTAGCCTTATCACTATGAGAATACTAGGCAAAGTTGTAACACAACACTCAGAACTCTTAGTTGCGCCCAGGGGGGTGGTTCCTCAGGCTACAACCCTCCAGGTGTGGTTGCGGTACATCGATGATGTATTGATGATCTGGAGGGGCTCTCTAGAACAGTTACATCAATTTATGCGAGAGTTGAACTCAAATCAACGCAATATACGTCTAACTTACTCCTATGATCAGGAGAAGTTGTCTTTTTTGTATCTTCACATTTTTCTCAAAGATGGTCGACTCAGTACTTGCACATTCCAAAAGGAAACGGCAGCAAATACCCTTTTGCATGCAACTAGCCATCATCCATATTGGCTTAAGAATGGCATTCCGGTGGGCCAATTCTTACGGGCCAAACGGAATTGTACAAGTACTGACGACTTCAGACGCGAAAGTAAGGAATTGTACGAAAGATTTCGTGAACGTGGGTATTCCCACAGGCAAATCAAAAAAGCTAAGAAGAAAGTGGCACTGAGGGGAACGTAAGAGCCTTTTGACAGGCTCATTAGCGACAGCAAAAGCTTCACAAAAAGTAGCGGAACCAGTGAGGATCATAACTAATTATGGATCCCAATGGGATAAGGTCAGATCAATTCTGAACAAACATTGGGGTATTCTTACCAACTCACCTGGTTTGGCCAGAATTGTTGGCCAATCTCCCAGTCTTGTAGCAAGACGTGCAAGAAATCTTGGTGATATATTAATCAGCTCCGAGTTTCCTAAAGATTTTGATCCAAGTTGGTTATCTGAGTTTCCACGAGCTAAAAAAATGTTTCCTTGCAATAAGTGCCAAATATGTCCGTATGTGCATCGAACAGCAGTATTCACGGACGCTATTTGTTCAAGTGTCATTTGAGATACGAGATCTGATTAATTGTGCAACAACGAGAGTGATTTATGTAATTACTTGCCCTTGTTTCAAAATATATGTTGGCAAAACCAAAAGAATGTTGAGAATTAGGATTGGTGAACATATACGTGAAATTAAAGATAGAAGTAAACCACTCGCCAAACATTTTGCCATGTACCATGACCACAATCCTACGGGTATGACAGTAAAGGGTATTTATGCCCTAAAATTGCCTAGCAGGAGTGGTGACTTTGATCGCATCCTCCTACAAACAGAAAAGTGGTGGGTATATCGATTAACCTCCTCGCGCCCGCCCTATGGCCGAATGACGGCCGTAGAGCAGGCGCGTTCGTCCGGGCGGTCGTCCCTGGACGGCCCGATGTTTACTTCCGCAATGCGCGCCCCCGCGGGCGCGCATCGCGGAAGCTCTGTGTTCGCCGTGTCCCCCGGGGACAGGCAAACACAGATCGCTGTAAACGGCCAATAACAGCGGCCGTTTACAGCATGATCGGCGTGTCCAATGGGAGATGATCTCATATGTAAACATATGAGATCATCTCTCGGCGCCGCTCTCCTTCCTCGCACAGACAGTGCGAGGAGGGGAGAGGGGAGAGATGAACGGCTGCAGCGGCAGCCGTTCTGCCTGTGGGGAAAAAAAAAGAAGTAAAAAAAATAAAATAAAGTGCCATCCGCCCCCAGCAGTGCCATCCGCCCCAATGCCATCCGCCCCAATGCCATCCGCCCCAGTGCCATCCGCCCCAGTGCCATCCACCCCAGTGCTACCTGCCCCCAGTGCCATCCACCCCAGTGCTACCTGCCCCCAGTGCCATCCACCCCAGTGCTACCTGCCCCCAGTGCCACCTGCCCCCAGTGCCACCTGCCCCCAGTGCCACCTGCCCCCAGTGCCACCTGCCCCCAGTGCCACGTGTCGTCAGTGCCATGTGTCGTCAGTGCCACATAGTGCCATCTGTCATCAGTGCCACGTATCAGTGCCATTTGTCATCAGTGCCATGTATCAGTGCCATTTGTCATCAGTGCCACCTGTCAGTGTCACGTGCCATCTGTTGTCAGTGTCACGTGTCATCAATGCCACTTATCAGTGCCATCTGTCATTAGTGTCACGCGTCATCGGTGCCATGTATTAGTGCCATCTGTCATCGGTGGCACATATTAGTGCCACGTATTAGTGCCATCTGTCATCGGTGCCACGTTTCAGTGCCACGTGTCTTCAGTGCCACGTATTAGTGCCACGTATAAGTGCCACCCGTCATCAGTGCCACATATTAGTGCCATCTGTCATCAGTGCCACATATTAGTGCCATCTATCAGTGCCACCTGTCATCAGTGTCATGTGTCATTGTCCTGGTGCTTCAAAAGTGTAATAAATAGTCAACAAGTTAGATGTGTAATTTATGTTCCTAGAACACATGATGGCGCTACCTGCATGTTGGGCCTCTCTATGTGGCCAGGCTGTGAAAAAGTCCCACACATGTGGTATTGTAATACTCAGGAGGAGTAGCAGAATTTTTTGGGGGGTGTCATTTGTGGTATACACATGCCATGTGAGAGAAATGACCTATTACAATGACAATTTTGTGGAGAAAAAAAAAAAATGAAAAATCTTAATTTTGCAAAGAATTGTGGGAAAAAAATGACAACATCAAAAAGCTCACTATACCTCTTACTAAATACCTTGGAATGTCTACTTTCCAAAAAGGGGTCATTTGGGGGGTATTTGTACTTTCCTGACTTGTTCGGGTCACAAGAAATGAGATAGACCACTAGTACATCAGATGTCATCAATTTTGTGCGATTCGCACCACAGCTTGTAGACTCTCTAACTTTCACAAAGACCAAATAATATCCACTAATTTGGGTTATTTTTACCAAAGATATGTAGCAGTATAAATTGTGACCAAAATTTATGAAGAAAAATTTATAATTTGCATAATTCTGTCACAGAAACAAAGAAATATGCGTTTTTTTTTTTCCAAATTTTCGGTCTTTTTTCATTTATAGCGCAGAAAATAAAAACCCCAGAGGTGATAAAATACCACCAAAAGAAAGCTCTATTTGTGGGAAAAAAAGGACAAAAAATTCATTTGGGTACAGTGTTGCATGACTGAGTAATTGTCATTCAAAGTGTGAGAGCACCGAAAGCTGAAAATTGGTCTGGGCAGAATGGTGTTTAAGTGCCCAGTAAGCAAGTGGTTAAAATCGCTCGCTCCAGCAGGCTTGAATACTGAGCTCAATCTGCAGGTGTTCTTGGAACAATAAGATCCTGATTTGCCATATTAGTATTTTTTTAATATGGTGGTCAGGACTGTTTTTCTATTTACCGCATATTTAGATATGTGCTACATTTTAAATTTTGGTCTATTTTCTTCTCCAATTGTGTTGGTTGGTGCGTAGTATGGGGTAGTTTTCTTGGGTGATAGTGACTTTTTTCCTTAATGTTGGTATCCGTTATAGTGTGAGTACTTTGGTGTTTGTCCTTGTTATGGTTTGTTACGTTTTTGTTAGTGAGTATCCTATACGTCTATTTTCAAAATGTCCAATTACGGATACAGTGAATGACTGACAGAAGTAGCCCTTATGAAAGGAGGTCTCTTGGCAGACTAAACATTTTGTTAAACACAGGCAGAGATAAATGGTGATTTACTAATTGAACAAACCTGGG
Source organism: Lithobates pipiens (assembly GCF_037356315.1). Taxonomy (NCBI): domain Eukaryota; kingdom Metazoa; phylum Chordata; class Amphibia; order Anura; family Ranidae; genus Lithobates; species Lithobates pipiens. The sequence goes on from NW_027507875.1 coordinate 1,717,637, forward strand.
TAATCTGTTACAAAGGACGTGTGACGGTGTGGTACGAATCGTCCAAGATGAAGCTACGCTAATAGCCAGCGAAACGCGTTGACGTCACATCCGGACGCTGGACGAACCTTGCATGGGTTGGAGACAGCTGATGCAGCCTGATACACGGAGTGTTTCGTTTTTCGAGAAATTCGATATTATTCCTTCATATGGACGATCGGTGTCTCTGTAAGCCCTCGTTTGCTAAAGCGAGCTATGTGTGCTGAACCATCAATAGCAGAGGATCACCTTTGTTTCTGGGCCGCCGAAATGTTCTCATATCAAAAATAACAACGATTGATGTTGGCCTGTGAGTAGTGCAATTTCATGCCCGCGAAGTAACTTTTGCAGGATTGGATAACCTGTTCTCCTCTGAGCAATGAACAACAGCGCTTGGGAAGGCTGTGTTATTGTATGAGACATAATTTGACTATTCAAAACCATCTGTTGATGTACTGTGATATTGCAGCATTTACTGATCAAATGGAAAAGAACTGCTTCTAGTCGTGAAACTACTCAGATGTTTTGCCATAAATTAGCTCTCTGTGGCCTCCGGGAACAAATAGCAGTCTCAGAAGGAAATAACTTCTGTACCATACAATAAATTTGACTGATTTAAGCCGATAACTTTCTAAATAACTTACACTGTCACTGGCGAATGAACATTCTGTTGTAAATATTTTTGGGAACCAGGCTGATAGTAATAGCTATAATTTAAAATTAGTCTCTGTTCCATGCTTGCTGTTGATTGCTGGATAAACATATTAACAGACATTGTGAGCATTTCTACAGGTCTAATTGGTTTATTATAACCATTTTTAGCAATTGGCAGCAATTGATCCGGACCAGCGTCAATTTTGGTGTTTGTTGTGTGTGTCATTTATGTCTTGTCTGTGGTCTGTTTATGTTATATGTTTGGTCTACTTGAGAAATGGAAATTTTTTAGGAATGGTCTTTGGGTTTTTAATGATGAAATTATGGTTAATTATGTTAGTTGAAATTTAAAATAAATTATAAAAAAAAAAATTGTCTGTATTACTTAACCTTATTTTTGGAGGTAAAAATTTTTTGGTGCCCAAAGTAACCTCTTTTTCCCCAGTTGTCTTCCAGGACAGCCCTTGAGATGGAGTCCCTCCCATCGCCACAAGAAACACATTGCCAATCAGTTCAAAAGGCGGACCTTCAGGTCCCTGGTCAGTCATTTGTGTTTCCTCCGTCGGAGGAACACATTGCTAGAAGGAACCAGGAGGACTACATCTTCTCAGGGGCTGCCTGAAGAGGGTGAACCTGCGCTGGGGGACTGGGTCCTGCCCGGCAGGTTCTCTGCTAGTCCATATTTTTTCTCTTTTTAGGGCTTGGGTACCGTCCAGCATTGTAGGAGCCGACCCGCTCCCTTCCTCTCTCCAGTGCCGAGGTGGCCAGCGTCAGGCTGATGCGAGTTCCCCCTGAGAGCAGTGCCGCAGCCTGTGTCCTCCTCTGCTCTCTGCGCTGATAGAGGGGGGGGGGGGTCGGAGACGCCGTCGCGTCATTTCCGGCGGAACTGCGTCATCCCTCTGTGCCGAGACTTCCGGTTCCGGGTCTCTGAAAGGCACAGGGAGGAAGAGGAAAGCCCACGCTGTGCCTGTTCGATCCCGCCAGCGTCCAGCGGCGGGATCCGGATCTCAATGGGGACCATGGAGGCTAATCCCCAGGATGCTCCGGTGGAGGCAGGCACCAGTCAAAACCAGGTAGGCTGCTGGGCACGTCATTACACTGGTGGTTGGTGGTAGTGCTAAGGCTGGGACTTGTAGTACACCAGGGCGGTGTTCACTTAACAGGTCGGGTGATTGTGTGTGGTGGTGTTACAGCACAGGTGTTCCTAGTGTAGTAAGTCTAATTACTAAGCATTCCCTCTTTCTTGTTTCAGACTAAGGAAGCCCCAAGGGAAGATAAATCTGGCCGCAAAAAATGTCCAAACTGTGGAAATAGGTTGTCTTCGGGTTCTGGTAAAGCCTTATGCAAACAGTGTATTGTAGGCATTCTCAAAACAGAGGCAGATTCCCCCTTGGCTAAGTTTCTGGGCTCCTTTAACCACTTCCCACCCGGCCAATGCATATATACGGCCGGGTGGGAGCCGTCTACTTCTGATAGGACGTTCAGGAACGTCCTTCAGAAGTAGCAGGATTGAGCGCGTGCCCGCGCAGCGGCGCGATCCCGATGTGCTCGTGTCACCCGGACACGGCACATCTCAGATCGGCAGGAGGGCTCTGTGATTGGCCCTCCTGATCACATGACGGCCGTGTCCAATCATGGCCGTCATGTGATGTAAACAAACAGCCAGTTGCTAGGCAATCGGCTCTCCTCGCCTCACACGGAAGTCATCGCTGAGGAGAGGAGAGCAGAACGCTGCAGCCGGCTGATGATCAGTGAGTATGAGCTGTTTTTTACAGCTTTTTACTCACTGATCATCAGTCTAGTGTAAACACACAACACAGTGTAAACACAGTCCCCACACGTCCCCAAAACACACGTCCCCAAAACATACATGTCCCCAAATAATAAAAACACCTGTCCCTAATAATAAAAACATGTCCCCCACATATGTCCCACTAAAATCACATGTCCCAATGATTATCTGCACACATATGTACATGATCATTTGCGTACATATGTCCGTGATCACACAAACCAATTATTATACACTTAACGGAATTTTTTTTTACCAAAAACATGTAGCAGAATACATTTTGGCTTAAATTTATGCCAAAATTTGATTTTATTGGATTTCTTTTAAAATAGAAAAAAGAAAATATTGCTTTTTTTCCAAATTTCCGCTTTTTTTGCGCTTATAGCGCAAAAAATAAAAAACGGAGTCGTGAATAAAGAACACCAAAATAAAGCTCTATTTGTGCGAACAAAATAACAATTTCATTTGGGTACAGTGTAGCATGACCGCGCAATTGTCACTGAAAGCGCTAGAGCGATGAAAGCTGACAATTGGGCTGGGAAGGAAGGGGGCGAAAGTGCCCTGTATTGTAGTGGTTAAAGAGGTAATGGCTTCAACTTTTAAATCACTTCGTGATTTGATTACGGACGTAGGTACAGCTATTGCCACCACTAAGGCAACCACAATCTCCTCCTCACCATGCCTTACGACACCTAGTTCGGGGGAGCCCCGTATAGTCAGGGAGCATAGCCCCGCGTTAGTCCTGAATCCTCTGACGTTGATTCGGATCAAGATGAGGATCAGGCTGTAGCTAACAAAGGCGCAAAGTATAAGCTTTCTCTTGAGGAGGTAGAGGAGCTTTTGAGCGCCATTTATGATACGCTGGAAATTGATGAAAAGGAGACTCAATTATCCAGGCATGATCTAATGTATGAGGCTCTGGGGAAAAGGAAGGCAAAGATTTTTCCCCATACATAAAGTACTTTCTGATCTGGTTCTTAAGGAGTGGTCTGAACCAGACAGGAAAGTTTTCTTTCCAAATTCCTTAAAAAGAAGGTTCCCTTTTGACGAGAGCCTAGAGGCGGTCTGGAATAAGAATCCAAAACTAGACGCACCTCTTTCCAAGGTCTCAAAGCAATCTGACTTAGCCTTCGAAGACATGGGTCACCTAAAGGATCCAATGGATAGAAGGACAGATGTGGTCCTAAAGAGGGCCTGGGATGCCTCCATGGCCAGGTTAAAACCGGCTCTAGCCACATCTTGTGTGGCTAGAAATTTGGAGTTCTGGCTATCTCAGCTGCAAGAGCATCTAAAAGCAGGCACTCCTAGGGCTGAGCTATTAAAGACCTTTCCTATGCTCTTTAAGGCCACGAGTTTTATCTCTGATGCCTCCACTGATTCAGTGAAATTTACGGCTAAAACAGCCACACTTTCAGTGGCAGCTAGGAGAGCGGTGTGGATGAAGACATGGGGTGGTGACACAGCATCCAAGTCTGGTTTGTGTAGTGTCCCTTTTACAGGGGATTTAGTCTTTGGTCCTGAATTATGTACCGCCTTAGAAAGGACGGCAGACAGGAAGAAGACTTTTTCCCATCAAAAAGAAAAAGTTTCAAAGAAAATTTTTTCGTCCCTTTAAGGAACCCTCCAAAGGGGAGGAGTTCAAGCCTAAAAAGCACTGGACAGGTCAAAAAGGAAAGGGAAAAGGGGGCTTACTTTTTAGCCGCCCCAGCCAGGCCCCTAAGCCCCAGTGACGTTAGGCTCCCTGTGGGGAGAAGGTTATCGAGCTTTCTTCCACAATGGGAGAAGATGACCTCAAACAAGTTTGTTTTAAACATAATAAAGAAAGGGTATGCACTAGAGTTTCACAGCTGCCCACCCTCAAAGTGTCTGTTAACAAAACTCCCGAGCCATCCAGAGAAGGCCAGGGCTTTACCTTTGTTGATAGGGGAAATGGTGGATCAAGAGGTATTGACACCAGTCCCCGTTCAGGAGCAGGGGGACGGTTTTTACTTTCATATATTTGTGGTAAAAAAGCCGTCCGGGAAGTTCAGACTGATTATGAATCTCCGCCCTCTGAATCTCTCCATCCGATACAAGAAGTTTCGGATGGAATCGATCTATTCAATAAGGAATCTTCTCCAAGAGGGAGTATTTATGGCTACCCTGGATTTAAGGGACGCCTATCTGCATATACCTATAAGGAATGCCAGACATTTCTTCGTATGGCTATTCAGATAGATGCAAAGATTTATCATTTTCAGTGCAGAGCTCTTCCATTCGGACTGTCAGCCTCCCCGAGAATCTTTACCAAAGTTCTCGGGGAAGCATTAGTTCTGTTAAGACTTCAGTCGGTCTCGATCATTCCATATCTAGACTACTTACTACTGACGGCCCACTCTGAGAAAAAGCTCTCTCAGGACTTGGTTAACACAGCTCAGTTTAGGACAGCTGGGATGGATTATCAATCAGGAAAAATCCAAGACTGTTCCTACTCAGGAGATCCTACACCTAGGCTACAAAGTCAGCTCAGTGGAGCAAACGATAGTACTACCGGAGGAAAAGATTTTGAACCTGTGGCGCAGAATCTCTTTACTCCAAACCTCTTCCAATTGCTCAGTAAGAGAGATAATGTCAGTGCTAGGCCTCATGACGCCAGCCATTCTAGCTGTACAGTGGGCCAGGTTCCATCAAAGAGACCTCCAGAGTTTCTTGCTAGATCACTTGAAGGGCAAGGAGTTGGAGGAAGAGGTATCAATTCCCAGAAGAGTAAAGCAGTTCCTCTGGTGGTGGAAGAACGCAGGGAACCTAAACAAGGGGGTTCTCTGGGTCTTGCCCATCACATCTACTCTGACCACAGATGCGAGCAGTTGGGGTTGGGGAGCTCATCTCAACTCAGACTGGGCCCAGGGCCGGTGGACTCAGGAGGAGAGCCTTCTCTCCTCCAATTGGAAGGAGTTAGCGGCAATCCTCAGGGCCATGTTGACCTTCCAGACCTTGCTACAGGGTCATCATCTACAGGTCCGCTCAGACAATATGACGGCTGTAGCATATCTAAACAAACAAGGAGGTACCAGAAGTCCTCGTTTAATATCAGTGGCCAGGCACATTTTTCAGTGGGCAGAGTCCAATCAAAAATCCATTTCTGCGCTTCATTTGAAGGGGGAGATGAACTGCACTGCGGACTCCTTGAGTCGACAACAAGTATCGAATCAAGAATGGTCGCTACATCCAGAAGTTTTCAATCTGATAGTAACTCACTGGGGAAGGCCAGTAGTGGATCTTTTTGCAAACAGGTCGAATGCAAAAGTCCAACATTTTTGCTCTCTATGCCCAGGGGATCGTCCCTTGGCAGTAGATGCTTTTCAAACTCCATGGTCGTTCAGCCTGGCATATGCGTTTCCGCCTCTCCACCTTATCCCAAGGGTTCTAGCAAAGTTCCTTGCAGAGGAGACTTGCTTAATCCTGGTGGCACCATATTGGCCCAAAAGGCCATGGTTTACAATGCTGCTACAGCTGTCGGACCAGCCTCCACTGAGACTCCCCTGCAGACGAGATCTCCTGTCGCAGGGACTTCTTTTTCACCCTCAGGTAACCTTGTTGAACCTCTCTGCGTGGTTACTGAGGAGGAAATCTTGAGAAGTAAGGGTCTGACAGATAGGGTGATTCAGACCCTGTTACAGAGTAGAAAACCAACTACCAGGGCTATATATAGGAAAGTCTGGAGAAAATTCAATAGTTGGTTGGACAACTGTGGGAGGAAGGGCATGCACACAGCTTATATCCTTCAGTTCTTACAAGAGGGGGTAAACAAGGGGTTAACCCCTAGTACTATCAAGGTTCAGATAGCTGCCTTAAGCGTGTACTTAGAAAGACGTTTTCAGGAAGATCCTTTCATTTCTAGGTTTTGTAAAGCAATCTCTAGACGTAAATTAGTCAGTCAACCAAACTCCTTCCTGAGATTTAGCTGTTGTTCTGAAAGCTTTCTTAGGATCTCCTTTCGAACTTATATCAGAGTCCTCTCCAAGATTGGTCACATTCAAGACAGACCTGTTGGTAGCAATCACTTCAGCCTGTAGGGTTACTGAGATGCAAGCTTTTTCAATAAGAGAACCGTTCCTACAGATCTTGGAAGACAGAGTAATTCTAAAGACAGACCCTGGGTTCTTGCCAAAAGTGGCATCTAAATTTCACAGGTCGCAGGACATTGTCCTTCCTTCCTTCTGTCAGAATGCATCAAATAGGAAGGAGGAAACCTTTCATTTGTTGGATGTTAAACGTATTTTAGAATACCTTAAAGTGACAAGTCCGTTTAGAATCTCAGATTCCCTTTTCGTCCTTTTTTCAGGTCAACGCAAAGGACAGAAGGCCTCAAAAGCTAGGTGGATCAGGTTAGCTATAGCAGAGGGTTATAGAGCAATGGACAAAGATCCTCCTGGGGGTGTTAAGGCCCATTCCACAAGGGCATTGGCGGCTTCCTGGGCAGAAAGGGCTGGTGCTACCCCGGAGCAAATTTGTAAGGCGGCCACGTGGTCAAGCTTTTCCACCTTTACAAAACATTATCGACCTGGATCTAATGTCCAGTCAGGATCAGGCTTTTGGGAGGAAAGTCCTCCAGGCCGTGGTCTCACCCTAATCTGGTAAGTACTAGGGGATCCTCTCAAGGGCTGTCCTGGAAGACAACTGGGGAAAACTGGAGTTAGTACTCACCGTTAACTCCTTTTCCAGTGGTCTTCCAGGACAGCACGATCCCACCCTTTATTTTTTTTTCACAAGCTTAATACAATAAGGATGTTTGTTGTGGTTATGTTGTTGTTTCTTACAGTTCCATCCTTCGGTTCTTGGTAAATGACTGACCAGGGACCTGAAGGTCCACCTTTTGAACTGATTGGCAGTGTGTTTCCTGTGGCGATGGGAGGGACTCCATCTCAAGAGCTGTCCTGGAAGACCACTGGAAAAGGAGTTACCGGTGAGTACTAACTCCAGTTTTGCAGTCCGTGCTAATCGAACTGCTTTTTTGTTTCTATACAACCCTCCACCCTGCAAAGCAGCATCAGTTTGTTTTTTTGCCTAGCAAAGGAGAAGGACCTAGGAACCCTGCGGGCCCACCGGTCCGTGCTTTTTTACGCAGAAGCTTGGGTTTTTGCGCAAGATGATTGATCCTGTGATCTACTATCAACAGCCAGCCGGGTGACGGGCTGGATACCCTTATCCTTGTAGTCTCCCCAGTCTGGCTATCGAGCGTGTGCAGGTCGCAGCTACGGCTCGGCAGGCCATGACATACCTCAGCTCCAGAGGTGGTCGTGAGCTTTTATGCTCCGGGGCGTACATATGACCGGGCTACTGATGTCTGTTTCACAATATGCCGAGGCCAGTAGCTACCCTGTACCGATCAGGTGTAGATCTACAATGGAATGTCTCCCAGCTCTTCAGGACTGGTAAGGTCAGCTCTCCCTGCCCAGGCGGGGTTGAGCAGCTGGGCATTCCCTGGGAGGTCGATTTGGGGGTCTCTCACCTCCCTCTCTTCTCTCTCCTGTCCCTATCTTCCCTCCCCCCCTCACGGGGGGGGGGGGGGATGCTGCATGTGGTACTGAGCGGTGTGTGTGCAATATCCCTGAGGGCTCTCACCTGGAAGGTGCCTGTGAGGGTCTGGCTGTGTTTTTTCGGTGCAGCTCTGTTTGTCTGCCACATTTCTGTCTCTGTCCCTCATGGAAGCTGGCCAGCGGCCATTTTAGGTGTGGGCGAGGGTAGCATGTCTTCTGGGCTTCAAGCGGCCATTTTCCCAGTGCTTTCCTATTCAGAACACTGGCGGACATTTTATAGAAGCCTGAGCACGTTTCAGTGTTCTCCAACAGCAGCTACATGTGCTCTCAGCTTTCTGTCTGTTTTTACTGGACGCTTATGATGTTTTTATGTAGTCTGAGCACGTTTTTCAGATCGTTTAACAATTGTTCTGATGGACTGCCACCGACAGTTTTGGTTTTCTCTGCACCTGGGAGCTAGGGGTCTACAGGCACTGCTGTGAACAGCGCGGAACTCCTCAGGGTGGTGAGTCTGGCAGGTTAGGGCCCCTCAGTCGGCGGCAGCAAGGAGGGTGTGACTGTCACTGTCCTAAGTCCCCTTCGGGTGGCAGATAGGGTAGGGTCAGCATGGCTTCAGAAACTGGTGTTTCTTCCCCCTGAAATCCAGGCAATTGCAACAGGGTCACCTGCGGACTGCGCAGTTCCCATGGACACCCTGACGGAGGTCCTCATTTTGTTCGTTGTCAAGATGGAGGTGGTGCATGGGAAGAAAAGTGCTAAAAAGCGGGCCCTGCCCCCCGTTTTCTGGGGAGAGCTCTGATGCAGACTCGGGTCCTGCTGAAGCTGGTGACCCCTGCTCTGTCTTGTCGGACGACGCTGACCAGGACCGTTCGGACAGTGAGGATGAGTCCCGGTCCGGGTCCGGGCTCAACAAAGCGCTTGTTGGAGCACTTATCACAGCTGTGCATGATAGCCCGAAGATTCAGGAGCCAGCGGATCTCTCTGCTGATGTACCGGTCCCTTTTGGGTCCCGCAAGCCAGCACATTCACCTACGGTGTTCCCGTATCTGACTTATTTTGACAAGTTCATTTACAAGGAATGGGGTCGCCCACAACAGACCTTTTCAGTCCCCAAATACATGGTGGTACATTACCCCTTTGAGGAAAGCCTTCTCAAAAAATGGTCGGCTCCTCTGGTCTTGGACCCCCCCAGTATTCCAGGTTAAATAAAGTAACCACGATCCCAGTTGAGGGGACTCCTGCATTCAAGATATTCGGACAGGAAGGCTGAGGCGGTGGCTCATTCCGTTGTTTACGGTTGTGGGGTCAGCCGTGCGACCTGTACTGGCATCCGCACTTGTGTCGCAGACACTGACTGAGTGGCCAAAACTTTTGCACCATGAATTGGGAGAGCAACAGGCTTCCCCTGTCTGCGTGGAACTAGCAGACCAACTAGTGCAAGACCTTAAGTACGTCTGTGACGCGACCCTGGATACTCTCCTTCTGTTATCCAGCGCCTCAGTGTCAGCTGTGGTGCTGAGGTGCCTAATTGGGCTAAAATGCTGGTCTGCTGACCAGGCATCCAAAAAAGCCCTGACGGATCTTCCCTTCTTTGGAGACCGGCTCTTTGGAGCTTCATTAGATGACATTATTAAAAATGCCACCGGTGGTAAGAGTACCCTTTTCCCACAGGCCAGGAAGGCTAAGGAGCACCGCCGTAGGCAAGGGCCCTCTTTTTCCGCTCACAAATGGCTTTTTCGTCCGCCCGGAGCGTTGGCAAAACACCCCCAGCCCGACAGGACGCCCACGGATGGTTAAAAATGTCCCTGAAACCGCAAGCCTGCGAATAAAAGTTCTACCGCATGAAGGTTTGCCTTTGGGAGTTTGCAGCCCGGTGGTCCTCCCGGTTATCCGACCAATGGGTCTGCGATCTGATTTCCACAGGCTACAAGATAGAGTTCCTCTCTTGGCCGCCAAACAGATTCTTCCCCTCCAGCATACCCGTATCCCCAGTTCGCCGGGAGGCCCTGTTGGGGACGGTAAGGGATTTGCTGAATCGTGGGGTGATTGTACCAGTTCTGGACCCAAAACACTTCCAGGGATTCTCAAATCTGTTTGTGATTCCCAAGAAGGAAGGGGTACGTCCGATCTTGGACCTAAAAGCCCTCGATCACTTTGTGAAAGTGCAGAGGTTCAGAATGGAATCAGTTCGCTCAGTAGTCGCTGCACTCCATCAAGGGGACTCCCTGGCATCCTTAGACATCCAGGATGCGTACCTGCACATACCCATATGCCTTCGGCATCAAAAGTTTCTGCGATTTGCAGTCGGGGAAGCGCACTACCAGTTTGTGGCTCTTCCCTTTTGGTCTGGCATCAGTCCCCCGAGTCTTTACCAAAGTACTGGCTCCACTTTTGGCTTTGCTACAACAATGTGGGATCGCGATCGTGGGATACCTAGATGATCTCCTCCTGAAAGCACAAGCAAACGCCTCAGAATTGGAGGAGGATGTGGCGATCACCATGCAGATCCTGCAAGAATTTTGGTGGCTGTTAAACCTCAAAAAGTCAGTGATTGTGCCGACCCAGCGTCTGGTGTACCTAGGCTTCCTGTTGGACTCCAGGGAATTTTTCTCTCTTCAGACAAATTGCAGACTCTTCAATCTGCAGTAAAACTGCTGATGAACCGCAAGTGGTCATTGCTCCGCTTTTGCATGCGAGTACTGGGGCTCATGGTAGCCTCCTTCGAGGCAGTACCTTATGCCAGGGGTTGACAAATTTGCTTTGAATTTAGGAGCCAGTTTTTTTTTTTTTTTTTGAGTGGTAGGGATTGTCAGCTCCCGGGATAAGGCCACCCATTTTCACCCCCTATTCCTAACTCACAATGGAGCACCCAGTCAATAACTCCATTGAAACGCTGTTACATCAGGGTTATGGGCTGACCAGAAAGAGTAAGGCTGGCAACAGATGGAACTGGCTGGCACTGGCAGGTGACATTGGTTGCCACTGGCAGGCACGTGGAACTGCCAGATTGCACCGGCAGGTGACACTGGTTTGGAACTGGCAGGTGACACTAGTTTGGCACTGGCGGTGAAACGTGACACTGATTGGTAGGTGGCCCTGGTTGGTGATGGCAGGTGGCCCTGATTGGCGGTGGCACTGGTTGGTGTTGGCAGGTGTCACTGACACTAGCAGGTGGCACTGATTGGCGGTGGCAGATGGCACTGGCAGGTGGCACTGATTGACGGTGACACTCGGCACTGGCAGGTGGCACTGGTATGTGGCACTGATTGGCGGTGGCACTGGTTGGTGGTGGCACTGGCAGGTGGCACTAGTTGACGGTGGCACTGATTGGCAGGTGGCACTGGCAGGTCGCACTGGTTGGTGGTTGCAGGTGGTATTGATTGGCGGTGGCACTGGTTGACACTAGCAGGTGGCACAGACACTGGCAGGTGGCACTGATTGGTAGTGGCACTGGTTGGCACTGGCGGTGGCACTGGTTGGCGCTGGCAGGTGGCACTGGCAGGTTTCACACGGAGCACTCTGTTACTGAAATGTAACAGAGGAGCTGTCAGAATTGAGCTTAATGTCGGAATGGGCGGGACCCGGCCGGGGTGTGAAACTGACAAGTAACCAAGAAGCGGATATTGTAGATTTGAGCTTGATTTCGGGGTGGGCGGGGCCCGGCCGGGTGGGCAGGACTCAGCAGCTATCAAACACCAGCCGATTGGGCTGCTTAAGAAAAGGGATGGGCCACATACACGTAGCGGCCCACCCAGATCCCGTTGGCTGGTGTTTGATAGCTGCTGGGTCCCGCCCACCCCGGCCGGTCCCGCCCACCCCGACATCAAGCTGAAATCTGACAGATCCTACTCTCTCCGTTGCTTGTCAGTTTCACACACTTAGTGCGGCGCTGCTGAGTGTGGAGGAGGGAGGAGGACGGCAGTCAGTGTTTATGCGCTTCATGTCTGGGGCATCAATAGTGAGTGGGCTGGTGGCAGCTTAGGCGCCAGGTTGCAATTTCAGGTCGCATTGGCGACCTGGCGCCTGGGGTTTGTCGAGCCCTGCCTTATGCCCAGTTCCACACCAGAGTCCTGCAGAAGGAGATTTTGGCAAAATGGGACAAATCTCTGTTGTCCCTGGATCAACAGATTCAGGTGAGCCAGTCAGTCAGACTCACTGATCTGGAGGTCCCTGTGATTCAGTCTGGAAAATCGTTCCTTCCTCTGAAATGGACGGTGATCACAACGGACGCCAGTCTGTCCGGCTGGGGTGGAGTGATGGGGGTTCAGTCGGCTCAGGGCCTCTGGTCGACGGAAGAATCCAAGTTGCCAATCAATCTGCTCAAATTGAGAGCGATCAGGCTGTGCCTCTACACATAGTCGATGAGACTTCAAGGGCGTCCGATCAGGATCCAGTCAGACAAAGCCACGGCTGGGCCATACGTCAATCACCAAGGGGGAACAAGAAGCTCAGCCGCGGCACGGGAGGTCGCTCACATACTTTGGTGGGCAGAGCAACGCGTACCGGCCCTGTCGGGAGTGGAGAACTGGCAGGCGGACGATCTGAGTCGACAGATGCTGGACTCATTAGAATGGGCATTTCATCCGGAGATATTCAGGTTGCTGTGCCTGAAGTGGGGCACACTAGACGTGGATCTACTTGCCTCCTGTCTCAATCGGAAGGTGCCAAGATTCGTGTCCAGGACAAGAGATCCGTGGACTGACGCGTCAGACGCGCTGGTGGCTCTGTGGGATCAGTACCAGCTGATCTACGCCTTTCCTCCACTGAAACTGTTGCCACGTCTGCTTTGCGGAGTGGAAGCCGAGGGGATCCCAGTAATACTGGTTGCCCCAGATTGGCCTCAGCGTCCTTGGTACGCAGACCTGGTGCGTCTGGTGGCAGATGCTCCCTGGCGTCTGCTGTTGCGAGAGGCCTGCCGGGTCTCAAGGTCCGATTCTCCATCCTGCTTTACCATCGCTGGCTTTAACGGCATGGCTATTGAGAGCCAGGTGTCGAGGAACCGGGGTCTGTCGGACTCTGTGATTCCAACTATGTTGAGAGCACGGAAATCCTCTTCTCGTAAGAGATATACCATCGTACATGGAAGGCCTACATCTCCATGTGTGAGGAGAAACGATGGCATCCACGCTCCTTTTCCATATCCAGGATCCTGCTGTTTCTCTAGCAATGAGTAGACCAGAGATTGATATTAAGCACCATCCAAAGAGCAAATTTCAGCCTTGGCTGTCTTTTTTTTCAACGACCCCTGGCATCGCACTCCTTAGTGAGTACCTTCATTCAGGGGGTACGACATGTAGTCCCTCCTGGTGCTTCCACCGTTATCCCCTTGGGATTTGAACCTGGTGTTGTCGGCGCTTCAAAAACCGCTGTTTGAAAATATCAGGGAGATTCCCCTGTTGACTCTTTCCCAGAAAGTGGTCTTTCTAGTGGCCATCACATCGGCCAGGAGAGTTTCAGAAATGGCAGTCTTGTCCTGCAAGTCGCCCTATCTGGTTATCCACTGGAATAAGGTGGTGTTGCGTCCACAACCGTCATTTCTACCAAAAGTGGTTTCGGCTTTTCATATCAATAAGGACATCGTATTACCATCTCTGTGTCCTAAGCCGAAGCACCCTAAGGAGGTGGCCCTCACACTCTGGATGTGGTTAGGGCTCTGAAGGTGTATTTGTCTGCCATGGCTCCCTTTCGGAAGTCGGACTCACTGTTTATTTCGGTGGCTGATACAAAGAAAGGCATGACTGTCTCGTCGGCCACCATTTCCAGGTGGATCAGACGGATTGTAGGACAAGCCTACGCCTTGAAGGGGCAGGTCGCCCCCATTTCCGGTCACGGCCCACTCCACAAGGGCAATCGCCACGTCTTGGGCCTTCAGACACCATGCAACGGTCGTTCAGGTGTGTAAGGTGGTGACCTGGTCGTCTGTGCATACATTTACCAAGTTCTACAAGTTCTACATCGGCTGATGCCTGTTTTGGCAGCAAAGTTTTGCAGGCGGCCATGTAGTTACAATTGAATATGCGATAGATATTTTTTCCTGGTTTTTCAATAAAAACACAGTACTGTTATGTTAATGCACTGTTGCATCACTTGCGCAGTTTGGTGCGGTCTTGGGGATCACTCCTGTTGAGGATACCCTGTTTTTTGTGGTGGTTTTCCACGCACTGTTTTTTTTTTTTTATGGGTATAGTTTCACTAGTTCCCACTTGCCATGGTGGATGAAGTTTTTATGCTGTTTTTCCCACTTCTCGTTTTGCCATTGCTTGGGGACGTCCCATTTGTTACAGAGAGGAGCTGTCGGTCAATATAAGAGAAAATAGGACTTTTTGTATTCACCGTAAAAATCTTTTTCTCTGTAATATACCGACCGACACAGCACCCGCCCCTCTTTTTATCTTAACGTTGTACTGCTTGTTGACGTACTGATGCTGCTTTGCAGGGTGAAGGGTTGTAGCCTGAGGGACCGCTCCCCTGGGTGGAACTAAGCCCTTGTACACACGGTCGGAGATTCCGATGGAATGTGTCCTATCGGACCGTTTTGTCGGATAATCCGACTGTGTGTGGTCTCCATTGGACTGTTTCTGTCGGAGTATCCGACGGACCAAGTTTTCCAACTTGTCTGTAAAATTTTCCAACAAAATACTCCGATCGGACATACTCCGATCATGTGCAGCCTACTCCGCCGGACAAAGTGCCACGCATGCTCAGATCGAATTCCTAGACCAAAGCTATTGGCTACTAGCCTGAAAGTAGTCCCGTTGTAATGAAATAACATCATCACGTTATGTACAATCGGATTTTCCGACAACGGATTTGGTTGTCAGAATGTCCGACCGTGTGTACAAGGGCTAAGAGTTCTGAGTGTTGTGTTATAACTTTGCCTAGTATTCTCCTAGTGATAAGGCTAACAACCCATTTGTTACGGAGAGGAGCTATATCGGTCGGTGAATTACAGAAAAAGATTTTTACGGTGAGTACAAACAAATCCTATTATTTACTTAAGATATTACTTAAAAACCTTTTTTTTTTTTTTTTTTTTTTTTGCTTTCCAAAGCAATCCTAATCCAACTACTAAAAATAATTCATAGAAGGCACGCCTGGAATATGATCTTTTTCTTACAGAATCATCTGATAAATTACTGCGTCGTTCCAGACATGCTTTTTTTCATGAAATCTAACAAACCAGGCACATACCTGGCAAGGGCACTCAGATCAACAAATAACTCATTTAAACCAATTAGATTAAAACTATCTAAAAACATATATACAAGCAACCCCCTTAAAATCGTTCACAAATTTCGTTCTCACTTAAATACACTATACATGGAATCAAATACATTCAATTAAAACGAAGCAGATTCCTTCTTCTCACAAATTAACCTACCTGAACTAACTGTTTCACAAAAAACACAACTTGAGATACCTATCACGGCAGAGGAAGTAGAAAAGGTAATTGAATATAAATCATTTAGACAAGAATCCTTATTGCCGATCATATGTATGATTCCCAAACCCCATTCCGATGATGCTTCTTGTACTAACTACCGACCTATATCAATGCTAAATCTTGATATCAAAATTCTCGCAAAGATCTTAGCATCCCGACTAAGTAGATTCATTGGCACACTTTTATAAATCGTGATCAAGTTGGCTTTATGCCAACACGACAAGCAGGCGATAATGTACGCCGAGCAGTTCTTTTAACACAAATTGCCAAAACACGTCGCATTCCCTCCTGCTTTCTCTCACTTGATATTCAAAAGTCTTTTGATTCTATATCCTGGTCCTACCTGCATTACACATTACAGAAGTGGAGTTTTGGCCCAAATTTTACTAACTGGATCAGGGCACTATATAATAAACCTAAAGAGTATGTTAAAGATGCAGGTTATAAATCTGATACCTTTTAATATTGAAAGGGGCACTAGGCAGGGGTGTCCGCTTTCACCCGTTTTTATGTGCACTTCTTATAGAACCACTTGCCCAACAGATCAGATCAGATCCCACCATAGCGGGTATTGATGATATCCTCCTAATTTTTTTCATGGCCACAAGTATCAGGCCCTAACCTAATGCCAATACTTGATGACTTTGCTACCTTCTCTGGCCTTTTCATGAATCTCAAGAAATGTGTAGCACTAAATGTATCTCTTTCAATTTTAGAATTAAGTTCCGCTAAGGTAGGTCTCCCCTTTACCTGGGCAGTTAAAGCCATTCCATATCTAGGAATACACCTCACTGCATCACACTTGGATCTTTTTTCAGCTAATTACCCTCCAATGTTAAAAAATATAACAAATATGTTGAAATCTTGGAGCCACCTTCTTTTATCATGGTTCGGAAAGAATCAACACAATAAAAATGACAGTCTTACCCAAATTATTGTACTTTTTCAGAGTCTTACCAATTCCAATTCCTGCCTATTACCTGAGAATTATACAGAAAAAGTCAAATGCATTGATATGAGGTTCTTCTAGACCACGTACACAGCAACACACACTTTACCTCCCTAAATTAGATGGAGGTCTAGGTTGTCCTAATTTCGCATCTCATTATAGAGCAACACATATAGCATCATTAACTAAATATCATGCACAACAAGAATCCCCTCAATGGCAAACCTGATTTGGCTCTCACTGAGAGATCGTAGAGGGTTGGGTAATCCAATTACAAAACATGTTTCCCTATGGGACAGATACAAATTCAGAAATCAGTTGCAATCATTACATAATCTTCTACTATCTTTTTACAAAAACCCTGAATTTTACCCAGTATGGGTATCCCCTAGATCTTTCAGAGCATGGGCTAGAAGTGATATGCTGCAGATGCACAAATTTGTGAATTCCTTGTCCTTTATCCCTTTCCCAACCCTCTGTGATAATTATGGAATACTGCAATCAGAACTATTTAGGTACCTCCAGATCAAAAATTTCTTCATGCATCTTTTAACCACAGACTGTTCACAAACTAATTTAACTAACTTTGAAAAATATTGTAAAAATGACCCTCATGCTAGGGGCATAATCTCAACCTTATATTTTCAATTGTTAGCTAAACCTGAAACAGTGAAACCAGCTTATGTCCAGAAATGGGAGGTGGACTTAGAACAAACACTGGAAACCACAGAATGGAATCAAGTCTGGTTAACAACCAAAACAGCCTCTCCCAATATATTAGCGGTAAAGGCGAATTATAAAGTACTAATACGATGGTATTTTGTACCTAGAATAGCAAAATATGTGCATAACTACTCATCAGATTGTTACTGTGGATGCGCTGAGTTAGGAACACATTTCCACATTTGGTGGTCATGTCGCTAAGCTCAAATTTATTGGAATGAGATCTTTACTATAGCATCTAAAATGTTAGGAATATCCATTACCCCAGATCCCTCAATGGCACTCATCAATCGAAAGCCAGACTTTCTAACACACACCAAATTTAAATAAATTTTTTATTCACTGCAGCAAAACAAACACTTGCAAGAGCCTGGAAATCCCCTTCATTGATTGTGGATGAGGTAGTGAATAGGATTAACAACACTATGACGCAAGCCAAAATGGCAGCTCTTGAAGCTGACACGCTTATCAAATTTGAAAAAGTATGGCATTCATGGATAATAAATTTACCATCAAATTTTAACAAAGAAGTTCTATTACCATGGTAGCTGACCCGATGGGTAAGTGATTACAGTATATGGATTCTGAGTGATATGGTGACCCTCGACTTGACCCTGCGGACCTCTCTTCTTCCCTTCCTAGTTTCTTCTTCCTATCTTTCCTTTCTTCCTATCCTTCCTTTCTTCTCTATCCATATTATGATTTTGAAGCTCTTTCCTACTTCAGAAGCTATTTCCTCTAATAAACCATACCATTAATATGCGTTATTGTTATAGTAGTAATTATAGTTGAATATATCATTTACATTGTATTGAATATATAACTCTGAGCTTCATTACTTCTGTTGTATATTTTATACTTAACCTATTGTCAAATACTGTTTGTATCTTCAATAAAATCTTTTTGACAAGAAAAATGCAGCACACTTTGGCACAAGTTGGCTGAAATGACTCAAAATGCAACACCATCCCCCTTAATGTCAAATAATGCCAAAAATTGACAGTTCTACAATAGATTCATTAAAGCTCAAAAATCACCCTAAAATACGATATTGTGTCCTCACTCATCAGTCTTATCCCTATCACTGTCATCAGAGCTATCATCCAATGTAGTAGCTCTTTCCTCTTTTTCTTGGGAAACATTTGCACAATTTTTGCACCAACATAAATCAGTACAAGACAGTCTTGCAGACATTCAGGAACATCTTCCAGTCTCACATTTGCCTTGCTTGCAATTGCCATGTACTACCTGCAACACACTTTCAGGGGCAAGATTTCCAGTCATCCAGGTCACTGTTAACTTCCCATCCTCAATGTGCCACCCATTGCCAATGGGTGATGGGGCACACATTATACCTTTCAGAGAATGTCTCATAACTGCTTGGTAGTTTGCCCTTTTGCAGTCTTGGTAAAGGGCATCACTTGTCGGAGGCATGGATAGTTCTGGCAAAGCTGATGATGACATGCAGAATGCTTTGTATTTCTCTATTGTTCATTGACAGACACAGCAGCTCATCTTGACCTTAGTGTTATATCGCCCCTTTAGAAGAGGACTAGGCAGAAAGTGTTAAAAACAGCAACAATTGCACAGTACGGCCCAGGGGGTGGTCCTACTGGCTATAACTCACACTGCATCCAGCAGCTCAGTTTTTTTCTGCCTAGTGTAGGAGAAGAACATGGCTCCCAGTGGGACCATTGGTCCTGGGAATTTTTTTCTCTTTCCTGCATTTTTGATTCCTGTGATCTACAATCAACAGCTGGGCTGGGTGGCAAGCTGGATAATATAGATCCTTGTAGTCTCCCCAGCCTGGCCATCAAGCGTGAGCAGGCCCTAGCTACGCGCTGGGTCAGCCACGACATGCCCCGTCTAATCCAGGGGCGGCCCGTGAGCTATATGCTCCGGGGCACACATATTAATGGGCTACTGCTGTTTGTGTCACAATGTGCCGTGGCCGGCAGCCACCCTGTACTGCTTGGGTGATGGGTCTATCTGTGGAATGCGTCCAGCAGTCCCTGCAAGAGGGGTAAGTATGGTTCCACCTGTTTTGGAAGGATGGAGCAGTTGGGCATTCCCTGGGAGGTTGATTAGGGAGTCTCTCACTCTCCTTTTCTCTTCCTGTCCCTTCCCTCCTCCCCATGCAATGGGCCGCTGTGTGACTGGGCACATGGGGGTGCGGTGCACGTACCTGGCTGGGAGGCCTCCGGGGGGGCTCTGGGTCCTGGCTGGGGGCTGCGCTGAGTGTTGGAGGTCCGCTCGTGGGGTGTTTATGCTGTGTGTGACATGTGGGGAGGCCACCATTTTCCTGGGACCGCTGCCATTTTTTTTTATTTAGCCACAGCCAGGTTTTTGCCTTTCAACTATTTTCTAGCAGTTTGGCGGCCGTTTTATTGGCGCCCTCAGACGTTTCTGCAGTCTCTAGTAGTCTCTGGTAGTTTTGCGCCTCTAGCGCTGGGTGCTTGTTTCCTTCTAGAACAGCGCACTTTCCACACAGACACCTCGTGGATGACACAGGAGAGCGGACAGCAGCAGCAGCATGGTGCAGTACTGGAGTCAGGGTGGTGAGTCTTTCTTCCCCAGACACCCCAGTTATTGCAACTGGTTCCCCTGCACCTGCGATGCCTATGGACTCTCTGTTGCCAGGGTGGAAGCGCAATTTCCTGGGGAAATCTCAGATTCAGACTCGGGCCCTGCTTTGACAGACTACCCCTGTTCTGATGTATCAGGATGCAGACCAGGACCATTCGGACAGTTAGGATGACTCTGTGTCCGGGTCAGTGCAGGAAAAGGTGCTTGTAGGAGCACTTATTACAGCGGTGTGGGATAACCTAAAAATGGAGAATATGGTGGGGTCTACAGAGGTGTCGGTCCCTTTCTGGTCCCACAAGCCGGCCGGCGCGGCTAAGGTGTTTCCTTACCCAACTTACCCAAGTTTATTTACAAGGAGTGGGGAAGCTCGCAGTAGGCCTTTTCAGTCTAGAGACGGATGGCGGTGCTTTACCCCTTTGAGGAGAGTTTCTTGTCCACCAAACAGATTTTTTTTTTCCCCTCCAACCTTCATCTTCCGGCTCATTGGGAAGCCCTGTTCTGGGCAGTACAGGACCTGCTGCTGCATAGGGTGATAGTACCTGTGCAGATGCCGGAAAGGTTTCAGGGATTCTACTCCAAAGGGAAGGGGACCGTCCGGTCCTGGATCTCAAGGCGCGGCTTTGTGAAAGTACAAAGATTCAGGATGGAATCCGTTCGCTCTGTGGTCGCTGCACTCCATCAGGGAGATTTCCTGGCGTCCTTGGACATCAAGGACGCATATTGTATCAAAAAGTTTACCAAGGCTCCATGACAGGGTGGCACTGTGGGAGTCTCAGTGATAGAGCAGTGCCACGTCCTATAAGTCCATTTTAAATCAAGATAACATGCAGAAAAAATGGACTTTGTAGGCACCAATTATAAAAAAAATGACAAATTTTATTAAACATATAATGGTACAAACAATCACATTTAAAACCTTTTTTGCAATAAAGAATGCAAAAGTGACGTCTCTCTAAGACAAAAAAAAATGCATGGCATTATAATCATTGTAATCCTGCAAACATGATGTAGTATGCAAGAAAAAGCATACTGTTTCGCAATTGGATGCTTCTTCGGGAGCTTATTCTACTAGAGAGAAAAATATATAAACATACAAACATGCAGCAAGCAACAGTAACACAATAATGGTGTGTTTCAGATGAAAGGCAGCCACAAAGAGGACCCCCAAAAGTGGCATGCATGAGGTAGTCAGGGATCATACATGGGGACGAACCCAGTAGAAAAAACATCTCAAACTACAAAAGGGGCCACCAAAAACGGGGAAATAGAAAAGGAAAATGTTCAATCCATCCAATAAAGGGTTAAATATCAGCAAAGCAAGCATGCATAGAAACGGAGAGGATATCTCCATAGTCCAAAAGTGAACAGTCAGCCTACCTTGGAAATGATGATGGAGTATGTCTCAATAGGACCCAGGTCCTGATATAATATTAGACACAGTATTAAACTGAGCGAGTATAACCAATCAGCAACAAAGCCTAAAGTAAGGAATATAAAGATGTCAGGAATGACTGTCAGTTTAACAACTAAATACTATACTAAAGAGAGCAAGGTAAAAAGCTGAGAGCATTAAGGTAAATCCTCACCTGACACTTAGTGGTCAGCATACAAATGTAAAGGCAGATTGACAGTTCAACAAACAGACATATTTGCATCCTAGCACACCTGACAGGCAACCCATAACACAAGTGTGAAGCAGGATGGTGCTTCACACATTCCTCCGTGAGGAGGACCACCACTGTTTGGCCATTTAGTGAATTCCTTCCTAAACTGCTTTTCTTTATTTTGACACACAACTGGTTCATGTTCAATGGTTCCCACTACCTCCAGGTACAGGGCGTGGCCACGGGCACTTGCTGTGCCCTGGCTTACGCCAATCTGTACCGGGGGGGGGGGGCGTGATATATTTAAAAAATGAAGACCTCCGTAGCCACACCTGTCATGTACTCGTGTTGCTTAGATATATTGACAATATATTTATTGTCTGGGTAGGTTCACAATCCACACTGCACACCTTTGTTGCTCTCCTTAACAATAACATGTACAATTTTGAGATTTAGAGTAAAGAGTGATCCTTCCTAAAATTTTGTTCCTCGACCTTTCAATTTTTCAAAGACCAGGATAACTGCCTGGCTACTTCATTGTATCGCAAGGAATCGGCAGGAAACACGATCCTACATGCTTCAAGTGCCCACCCATCGACTCTTGTTCATAGTATTCCCTACGTGCAACATAGTCGATTTGAGAAGGGACTGTATGAATGACAATGATTTTAGATATCATGCTGATCTCTTGCGAAGACGACTGCTCCAGCTGGGCTATTCGAAATCCCTTTTACGCAAAGCCTTTAATAAGGCTTTGAAACAAACTAGAAATACACTATTGTTTGAACATAAAACCAAGTTAGATGATCATTCCACTGTAAAATTCATCACACAATACTCATATATCAACATTACCAATTAAGAAATGTCCTGGAGAAACATTGGTATATCCTCCATGAGGACCCCATCTTAAGGAAATATGTTACCGACCACCCAGAGATTGTCTTTAAAAGGTCAATCTCGCTTTGTGATTGACCCAAAGCCATTACACTTCTAGTTGCAATACCAAAGTGGTGGGAATGTACAAATGTGGCCATTGTGCCTTCTGCCCCTGGGTGTCTACAGGTCGTGGATTCAAACTACCCAATGGGGAACTCTTTTATCCCCATTTTTGGGCCGACACCCAAGGGATAACTTATTTAACCACTTGGGATCCGCGCTATTGCAAAATGACGGCAATAGCGCGGACCCACATTTTCGGGACTACGTCTATTGACATAGTCCCGGTTACGAGCGGCCTGCGCGCCCCCTGAGGGGCGCGCGCGGCGCGCTCTGTGATCGGCGAGTCCGTGAGACTCGCCTGATCACCGATCCGTGTAAGGGGTCGATCCCGACCCCTTATCACGTGATCAGCTGTCAGCCAATGACAGCTGATCATGTGATAAAACGGAGCCGGTAATCGGCTAGTATTCCTCCTCGCGCTGACAGCGCGAGGAGAAAAAAAAAAAGCCGATCGCCGGCGGCCGTGTTCGGGACATCAGTCCCGATCACGGCCAGCAATTTAAACGGACACCTGCCCCCTGCCAGTGCCCACCTGCCACCCGCAGTGCCATCCTGAAATAAAGTGCCCCCCTGTCAGTGCCACCCAGCAGTGCCCATAGTGCCCACAGTGCCACCCAGCAGTGCCCACAGTGCCACCCACAGTGCCACCCAGCAGTGCCACCCACAGTGCCACCCAAAATCTGCCTCAAAGGTGCTGCACCCCAGTGCCGCCCATCAGTGCCCAGCAGTGCCGCCCATCAGTGCCCAGCAGTGCCGCCCATCAGTGCCCATCAGTGCCACCTATCAGTGCCCATCAGTCCCATCTATCTGTGGTACCTATCAGTGCCCATCCGTGCCACTTATCCGTGCCACCCATCCGTGCCATCTTATCTGTGCCCATCTTTGCCCATCAGTGCCGCCTTATCTGTGCCCATCGGTGCCGCCTTATCTGTGCCTATTAGTGCCGCCTTAACTATGCCTATCAGTGCCCACCAGTGCAGCCCATCAGTGCCCACCAGTGCAGCCCATCAGTGCCCACCAATGCAGCCCATCAGTGCCCACCAATGCAGCCTATCAGTGCCGCCTAATCAGCGCACTTCAATGAAGGAGAAAAATGACCCGTTTGCAAAATTTTATAACAAACTATTAAAACATGATTTTTTTTTTTTTTTTTTTTTTGCATCTTTTTTTGTTTGTTTAGCAAAAAATAAAACTCCGAGCTGTAACTAAATACCACCAAAAGAAAGCTCTATTTGTGGGAAAAAAATGATAAAAATTTCATTTGGGTACAGTGTTGTATGACCGCGTAATTGTCACTCAAAGTGCATCAGCGCTGAAAGCTGAAAATTGGTCTGGGACTGAGGGGGGTTTAAGTGCCCAGTAAGCAAGTGGTTAATGACCTGCACTTGCGGAATTTTTTATGTTGGAAAAACTATTCGCCAACTAAGACAATGGATTAATGATCACATCTACTTTTCCTCTAGTGGAAAAATGCTCAGCCCCATAAGCAGACATCTTGATCTGTGTCATAGATTCAATACTTCTGTTGCTTCCTTTATTGTCTTAGCGGTTATTCCACAAGACCCTAGGGGAGGAGATTGGGATAGGAGAATACTATAGCACGAGACCAAATGGATTGAACGCCTTAATGCCACACATTGGCCAGGCATTAATCAAGCACAAACGTATAAACCATTTCTGTAATGGTTTAGCCTATATGCTAATTAATGTAGATTTATCTACATATTCATTTATTGCTTTTTGGATTCTTACAATGTGTCATCTTGCTGTGGTTTAACCCCATGCCCCTTTCTCTTCCTCCCCCCCCCCTCCTTTTTTTCCCCTTCCTGTATCCTGTTTATACCTCCTTTTGCTCAATTTCAGTATTGTCCGCTCCCCCACTGCTGATATATATGGTTATTGTCTGTTGTACTTTATTACAGCTTCTAAAATTGACTGTGATTGTCATTTTGTTAATTTTCTTGTTTTTTCTGTAGATTTTATCGAATTCAACTGTCTCTTATTTCAGCCCTTCGTTTCAGAGGCTGGCAGATGGACACCTTAGGCACCACTTTTTGGACCCCACTGACGTTCCGGTTTGATGGGCATAAATGCGGCCAGATAGCCGCAATTCTGTCCTAATTGGACTTGTAATTGTGGCTAATGGTCCAGGTCCACTGGACCCCTCTTGGGTCTCCTCCCCTCTCATACATTTTGGCATGCCCCCTGTCCCCGTTTTGGGACCTTTTTACATCCACTATTACGTGTTTTTTTTTTTTTTTTTTTTCCATCTACCTTCCCTCAGCATCTTGCTATTGGTAGTTTGGGTTGGTGACCATCAGGGGGAGCTCCCAGCCCTGTGACCTATAGAGCTGCTCCCTCCTTGAAAAGATTTGTGCAGCGCAATTGTCGTGCGCATGCATGTCCGTGGCGCGGATGTGTGCACATCTCTTTTTCGGCTGAGTCAGGTAATGCGCTAATGGCGCACACCTGTCTGGGGTGTGTATATAGGGCGGTGTTCTCTGGCCCTATACTATGGCATCCTTTTTCTGGTGAGGGTCTGTTTCCTGACCTCCCTATCAGCTTTATCTTAATATTCAGCTGTTAAAGGTTTGTACATCTTTTTATGAGAGCTACTCCTTTTTTTTTTTTTTTGCTTTTGCATGAGACTCTGAACACTATGCCCATACTCAGTGTGATTTTCTGTCTTTTTTTCTGATCTTTAGATATACTGAATGAATCTGTTATTTTTACTATACCACCTGCTTATGAGCTGCTTCACACTTGTGTTGTGGGCTGCCTGTCAGGTATACTAGGATGCAACTATATCTGTTTGTTGAACTGACAATCTTGCTTTACATTTGTATGCTGACCACTAATAATGTCATGTCAGGATTTATTACCTTAACCCCTTCCCGCCGAGCGTACGCAGATGTGCATACTCGGCATCATCCCGGTACCGTTTTTTTCAGTGGGCGATTGGCTATCCAGCTATAACAACCGAAGCGACTAAAAGGCGCTCGGCTGTTATGCCGGAGGAGCGGGAGTGGACGTCCCCGCCTCCCGCCGCTGTTACTGGTGCTCCCGCTCGATCGGGAGCACCGATTCGAGATCCGGCGCCTCCGGCTGCTGGGGAGGAACTGGAACGAAGCGGTAATCGGCTTCGTTCCAGTATCCTAATCGTAACCACGGAAGCGACGTCATTATGTCACTTCCTGTTTACTCGGCTGCCAATGGCGCCTGTTTTAAAAAAATACGGTATTCAGAATCGCCGTTTTCGGCGATCTGAATACATTGAAGTGTAAAGGAGGGATGGGGGGTCTAAGTATAAAGAGTACCTGTCACCACCTATTGCTGTCACAAGGGATGTTTACATTCCTTGTGACAGCAATAAAAGTGATCAAATTTTATTTATTTTTTTAAAACAATTTAGTCATTTTAATAAAATAAATTAAAAAAATATTTTTAAAGCGCCCGCCGTCCCCGCGAGCTCGCGAAGCAAAGAAAACGCATACGGAAGTCGCGCCCACATATGTAAACGGTGTTCAAATCACACGTGAGGTATCGCCGCGATCTTCATAGTGAGAGCAATAATTCTAGCACTAGACCTCCTCTGTAACGCAAACCTGGTAACCGTAAAAAAAAATTAAAGCTTCGCCTATTGAGATTTTTAGGTACCGTACTTTGTCGTCAATCCACGAGTGCGTGCAATTATAAAGTGTGACATGTTTGGTATCTATTTACTCGGCATAACATTATCTTTCACATTATGCAAAAAAATTGGGCTAATTTTTTACTGTTTTTCGTTTTTTTTTTTAATTCATGAAAGTGTCCCTTTTCCAAAAAAAGTTGCGTTTAAAACACTGTTGCGCAAATACCGTGTGACATAAAATATTGCAACAATCGCCGTTTTATTCTCAAGAGTCCCTGCTAAAAATATATAAATATTTGGGGGTTCCAAGTAATTTTCTAGCAAAAAATATGGATTTTAACTTGTAAACACCAAATGCCAAAAATAGGCTTAATGCTCTCAGCTTTTTACCTTGCTCTCTTTAGTATATTTTTTAGTTGTTAAACTGACAGTCGTTCCTGACATCTTTATATTCCTTGCTTTAGGCTTTGTTGCTGATTGGTTATACTCTCTCCGTTTAACTAGATGCTGACCGCCGGCTGTCAAATGACGGCCAGGCGGCGCACCTATTGTGGTTTAAACAGGGAATGCGCACGATCGTGTTGGGCAAGGCTGTTTACCACGTGATCGGCCGTGATGAAGTCACGGCCGATCACAGATGGTTCCACCCCCACTGTGGACGGCACGTGATCGCGAGTGCGCTGCACGTGCATGTCGATGGCAGCGTGTTCCCGGGAACACTGCTCGTCACCGACGCTAGTAAACAGCCATTGGCTGGCTGTTTACCCACGTGACCGTCTTTAATCCTTTCACAGCCAATCACTAAATGTAAACAAACCGCGGTAACGAGATGTTACCGGGTTCTCCTCCTCACACATCAATCGTATGTGAGAAGGAGATTGCGGTAACATCTCGTTACTGCTTACAGTACACAACAAGCACACTGATTGCCCCCCCCCCCCATTAAAGAGGACCTGTCACCACCCATTATAGTACCTGTCACTCAGTCCATCAGAGTACCCAAGTACCCGACTACAGCCCATCAGAGTACCCGACTACAGCCCATCAGAGTACCCGTCACAGTCCACCCGACTACCTATCACCGCCCTTCAGAGTACCCAAATACCAGTCACCAGGCCATCAGACAAACTGTCACCAGGCCATTGGAGTACCCGAGTACCTGTCACCAGGCCATTGGAGTACCCGAGTACCTATCTGCAGCCCATGCCTCATAGAATATACGTTGGGGTGTTTGCTTTCCAAAATGGGGTAATTTTGGGGGTAATTTCACTGTCCTGGTGCTCAAAGACCTCCAAAGTGTGATGGGTAGGAATGAAATTAGATCTGTAATTTCTGCTCCTAGAACGCCTGAAGGTACTACTTCAATCAAAGGACAGGAGGGGAGATTAGGGATTTTTGCGGTGCTAATTAGCAAAGTACAATTAATTAAAGTACAAAGTTAGTAGTACAAAAATTTATTAAGTTTGAGGTTAAAATCGGTAGCAATATATGCTTAAAAGATTCAGAATAATGCAATACAGTGGTTGTTCTCGTCAAGCACACATAGTCCCGACATGTTTCGCATTAGTTTGCTTCTTGAGGGGATGTGTGAATGTTTGAACAAGATCTTCAACCACTACGTTGGTGGTAAAGTAGTGGGATTGTCCACCTCGGGGGTTAGCCGCAGCAGTGCTGAATCGCAGGGGGCTAAAAAGCCAACCCAAGGAGAGTAGGTTGGATAATTGTAAGCAATGGGGACGCTCGTATTTTGAAAAAAATCTTTTTGAGCACTCAGGGAGACACACCTGCACAGAAATACCAGCGAAAAGTACAGAGTCTGAACGATCAAGCGTCACCCTTGGCTGCAACCCGTTGCGGGTTGCAGCCAAGGGTGACGCTTGATCGTTCAGACTCTGTACTTTTCGCTGGTATTTCTGTGCAGGTGTGTCTCCCTGAGTGCTCAAAAAGATTTTTTTCAAAATACGAGCGTCCCCATTGCTTACAATTATCCAACCTACTCTCCTTGGGTTGGCTTTTTAGCCCCCTGCGATTCAGCACTGCTGCGGCTAACCCCCGAGGTGGACAATCCTACTACTTTACCACCAACGTAGTGGTTGAAGATCTTGTTCAAACATTCACACATCCCCTGAAGAAGCAAACTAATGCGAAACATGTCGGGACTATGTGTGCTTGACGAGAACAACCACTGTATTGCATTATTCTGAATCTTTTAAGCATATATTGCTACCGATTTTAACCTCAAACTTAATAAATTTTTGTACTACTAACTTTGTACTTTAATTAATTGTACTTTGCTAATTAGCACCGCAAAAATCCCTAATCTCCCCTCCTGTCCTTTGATTCATGTTTCAAACTTTCAGGGATGAGGTGCCATCTTTGTTAGGTGTTGCTTGAGGCTGAACCATCAAAATTATTCCGTACTACTTCAATGTTCAGCCTCTGTATGTGGCCACGCTGTGTAAAAGTCCTACACATGTGGTATCTCCATACTCGGGAGGAGTAGCAGAAAGTGTTTTGGGGTGTAATTTTTGCTATATACATGCTATGTGTTAGAAATATCTTAGAAATTGACAACTTTGTGTAAAAAAAAAAGAAAAATGTTTTCATTTTTTTCCACATTTTCCAAAAACTTCTGGAAACAATGAACCATTCAAAAGACTAACTATGCCTCACAGATTATACGTTGGGGTGTTAGCGTTCCAAAATGGGGTCATTTTATGGGCAATTCCATTGCCCTGGTACTCCAGGGCCTTCAAAAGTGTAATAGGTGGCTGTGAAATGAGATGTGTCATTTTTGCTCGTAGAACGTCTAAAAGTGCCACTTCAATGTTGGTGCTCTGTATGTGGCCATGCTGTGTAAAAGTCTCACACATGTGGTATCGCCATACTCTGGAAGAGTAGCAGAATGTATTTTGGGGTGTAATTTGTTGTATGCATATGCTGTGTGTGAGAAATAACCTGATATGACAATTTTGTAAAAAAAAAAAAAAAAAATTTATTTTGCAAAGAATTGTGGGAAAAAATTACAACTTAAGGCCGGGTTCACACCGCTGCGATGCGGGAACGCCGCGAATCCGCTGCGTTTTCCCGCATCGCACACCTCCCGCCAGCAGTTCACACTGCCCTATGCGGACGGCTGGGAGTGTCAATGATATGTTAATGACACCCCCAGATCCGTCCGCATATCGCAGTGCGATCTGCCGACTCGCACAGGAATTGGATCGCATGGTGTGAACACCCATGCGATCCGATTCTGTTGCGGACCAAAAAAAGGGTCCCGTGCGAGTTTGCTGCGGGAGCGATGCGAATTTAGCCATACTATCTGTATGGCTGAACTCGCATCGCTACGGAGATCGGATGTGATTTGCGGTGCGAATCACATCTGGATCTCCCCCCGCAGCAGTGTGAACCCAGCCTAAAAAAACTCACCATGCTACTTACTTAATAAGTTGGAATGTCTACTTTCTAAAAAGGGGTCATTTGGGGGGTATTTGTACTTTCCTGACTTGTTAGTGTCTCAAGAAATGAGATACACCTGATGTACTGGAAGCCTGATCAGATGTGATCAATTTTCAGTGATTGGCACCATAGTTTGTAGACTGTATAACTTTCACAAAGACCAAATAATATATACTAATGTGGATTATTTTTTACCAAACATATGTAGCAGTATAAATTTTGGCCAAAATTTTCTGAAGAAAAATTACTGATTAGCAAATTTTATGACAGAAAAAAAAGGCATTTTTTTCCCCAAATTTACGTTTAAAAAAAAAAAAAAATTATTTATAGCACAAAAAATAAAAAAACCCACTAGTGATTAAATACCACTAAAAGAAAGGTCTATTTGTGTGGAAAAAGGGACGCAAGTTTCATATGGGTACAGTGTTGCATGACTGAGTAATTGTCATTCAAACTGTGAGAGCGCTGAAAGCTGAAAATTGGTCTGCTCAGGAAGGGGGTGTAAGTGCACTGTATTGAGGTGGTTAATACTGTGTCTAATATTATATCAGGACCTGGGTCCTATTGAGAAATACGCTATCATTATTTCCAAGGTAGCCTGACTGTTTTTGGGCTATGGGGATATCCTCTCTGTTTCTATTTATGCTTGCTTTGCTGATATTTAACCCTTTATTGGATGGATTGAACATTTTCCTTTTTCTATTTATTTCCCCTTTTTTGGTGGCCCCTTTTGCAGTTTTTGAGATGGGTTTTTTTTTTTCTACTGGGTTCGTCCCCATGTATGATCCCTGACTACCTCATGCATGCCACTTTTGGGAGTCCTCTTTGTGGTTGCCTTTCGGTAAACTCTGCCAAACATCTGAAACACACTATTATTGTGTTACTGCTGCTGTTTGTATGTTTATATATTTCTCTCTCTTGTATAACAATTAATAAGCTCCCAAAGAAGCATTCAATTGCGAAACATGTAGATTGCTTTTTTCTTGCATACTACATCATGTTTGCAGGATTACAATAATGTATAATGTCATGCTTTTTTGTCTTAGAGAGATGTTGCAAAAAAAGTTTTTAAATGTGATTGTACCATTATGTGTTTAACCAGTTCCCGACCGGCGCACGCCGTTGTACGTCGGCAGAATGGCATGGGCAGGCATATTGGCGTACAGGTACGTCCACTTTTAAATGCTGCCCTGCCATCGTGTGCCAGTCGGACCCCCGTGAGTCCGGTTGCGGGTCCCGCGGACTCGATCGCCGCGGGGATACCCGCAATCGTCTTGCTGGGCGGCTGAACGGGGAGATGCCGTTGTAAACAGCATCTCCCCGTTCTGCCTAGCAACAAGTGACGCTGATCTCTGCTCCATGTGATTGGAGTAGAGATCAGTGTTCACTAACACAAAGCCCAGCCCCCACAATTGGTAACAAGTCCCTAGGAACACTTAACCCCTACACTGCCACCCCCTGGTTAACCCCTTCACTGCCAGTGTCATTTTCACAGGAATCAATGCATTTGTATAGCATTGATTGCTGTATAAATGACAATGGTCCCAAAAACGTCCGATGTGTCCGCCACAATGTTGCAGTCACAATAAAAATCGCTGATCACCGCCATTATTGGTAAAACATTTTTTTTATAAAAATGCCATAAAAATATCCCCTATTTTGTAAACGCTATAACTTTTGCACAAACCAATCAACCGCTTATTGCAATTTTTTTTGTTTTTTAAACAAAAATATGTAGAAGAATACGTATCAGCCTAAACTGAGGGAAAAAAAATATTTTTTATATATTTTTGGGGGATATATATTATAGCAAAAAGTAAAAAATAATGCTTTTTTCAAAATTGTCGCTCTATTTTTTTGTTTGTAGCGCAAAAAATAAAAACCGCAGGGGTGATCAAATACCACCAAAAGAAATCTCTATTTGTGGGAAAAAAAGGACGTAAATTTTGTTTGGGAGCCACGTTGCATGACCTCGCAATTGTCAGTTAAATCGACGCAGTGCCGAATCGCAAAAAGTGGTCTGGTCTTAAGCCAGCAAAATGGTCCGGTCTGAAAGTGGTTAATAAAATATTATGTAATTTTTTTGACAATGTACTTTTATTTTTATCTGACCCTGTGGTCTCACTGCCAAACTTGATCCCTTTGTTGAACTCTTTCCATGGCATGTCTGGTCTGGGAGTCAACCTTGCTAAATGTGCGGCCCTACCTATTAATATTCCCAATGCCACTCTTGCAGGCATACAGGCGAGCTTTGGTTTTACATTATGCAGCGACTCATTACCTTACTTGGGTATTAAGTTGGCCACCTCCCTCCCAAAACTTTATTATGCGAATTATCCCAAAGCCTTTACACACATTACACAATTATTGCGGTCATGGGACAGTTATCGGATTTCCTTTTTGGGCAGAATCCAGGCTATCAAAATGACTATCCTTCCGAAGCTTTTATTTTTTTTTAGAGCACTTCCCCTATATGTCTCCCGTAACACGATCGATGGTATACAGAAAGAGATCAATCTGTTCGTTTGGCAGAACAAAAAACCTAGATTGCACAAGACGCTACTTTTCAGGCCAGCGGACTGTGGGGGTCTGGGGCTCCCTCATCTGTGGTTATATTACCTTGCTGCTAGGCTGGTGCAGCTGGCGCAGTGGCATTATCCCCCAGGTACGGTCCCATGGATCCAATTTGAGAGATCCTCGGTGAGTCCATTTTACCTCCCGGGCCTCCTGTGGACTGATGGGGTTCGCCCCAAACAATTAGCCACTTTGCACAATCCCTTCAACTTTGGTCTTTATATAAAAAACGATATGCCCTGTGTCCATCCTGCCCCGGCCTGGCCTCTTTTTTGGGGGACCCCAGATTCCCACCGGCTTTTTCATCACCGGAGGGTTTTGAGGGTTGGTCTCAGAGAGACCTGGTTACCCTTGAGGCCCTTTCCCAAGAACCACCCTTTTGCACCTTTGCTTATCTCCAAGAACAGTTTGGGTTGCCCAGAGAAGATTTTTATAAATATTTACAGGTTCGGCACTTCTACACCTCTCATTACTTGAAGAGGAGACTTCCCCCTCCTAATGCCTTTGAAAGGATCTGTAGGTCCTCATCCAGGGATCGTGGCAATATCTCCTGGTTGTACCGGTCTCTTGGAGAGGTGCAGCT
Organism: Lithobates pipiens; assembly: GCF_037356315.1. Classification (NCBI taxonomy): domain Eukaryota; kingdom Metazoa; phylum Chordata; class Amphibia; order Anura; family Ranidae; genus Lithobates; species Lithobates pipiens. Next base: position 1,750,175 of record NW_027507875.1, read on the forward strand.
ACCGGCTAAATCACATGCCATGCTGGGTTGGGAGAGGGAAGTTGGTTTCGAAATGACCCCTGAGGAGTGGGAGGATATGATTACAAACATGCGTAAATGCACAAAATCGTTGGCAGTCAGGGAAACTGCATTAAAACTACACACAAGATGGTACTACACCCCTGCTAGGCTGCATAGGTTTAGCCCACTGGTCCCGGGGAGTTGCTTTCGTGGATGTCCGGAGGCTGGTTCCTTCTCCCATATCTTTTGGAGCTGTGGAGTACTGCAGCCCATTTGGCAGCGGGTCGCTGATAAATTACTCCAGGTTACGGGTTCTAATATTGATATCACGTGCCGGATTGGCCTTTTGTTTGCTGACATCCCGGGACTAACTCCCCCGGCTCAGAAATTAGCTCATACGCTTGTCAATGCGGTCCATTGGACTGTGGCGTTACACTGGAGATCCCCGGTTGTCCCCTGGGAACAAGTACTGCAACGCATGGAGTCGATCAAACTCATGGAGTGTTTACACCACACTTTGCAAGACTCCATGCATATTTTTGATCGTAAATGGGCCGTTTGGTCGTCTCTGCAATGGATAGCCCCTAGGCCTGACAGTTTGGCTGGGCACAGTGCCTAATGGCAGGGTATGTGAATACTTTTGATAACACTCACTTGTGGTAGCATTTTTGTTATCTTTTGGTTTTTCTTTTCTCTTCCTACTCACCACTTTCTTTTGTTTTTTTTTTCTTTCCCTCAATGATGTACTTTTGCTCACCAGAATTTTCTTTTGATATCACCAGGTTGGGTTTAGCATATCAAATTTTAACTTTTCTGTGCATTAACGGTTTTACTGATGTTCCTTTTGTATGCTATTCTCTATGGAAACATTTGTACTCGTTGACCTTTCTCTTGTACATGTCTTAATACTTTCTAATAAAAAACGTTTGTAAACAAAAAATATTATGTAATTTTTTATAGATGGTGCCTACAAAGTCCATTTTTCTTTTCTTACATCAGGGGACACAGAGCCATTGTACTTACTATTTGGGTTATAGGGCCACTGATGGGTGATGGACACTGGCACGCCTTAAGGCAAGAAGTGTACTCCCTATATAACCCCTCCCACTACTGGGAGTCCTCATTTTTTTTTGAGTGTCTAAGGTGTTGGTCACGAGTAAAGATATGCTGTACTGAGCGCCACTGGAAGCTTCCCTGCTGGGGCTAGCCATGCTGACCGGATCTGTTCTGATGTCCTTTCATGAGCTAAAGGAATGATACCCGGGCCTCGTGTCTGAAGAAACAAGGTTTTGTTTGCGAACGCTTCTCTTTTTAGAGAACTGGACCCTGGGATCCAGTACTTTTTGTTAAGGCCGTAAAGTTTTTACTGGCAGGTTGCTGTCGCCGGTCCAGGATTGTGGGTAACCTGAGGTTCCCCTGTTCTTGAAGGTTTCAGAGCCCACCGTGAAGGGTGAAGATTGGGTTTATCTCCGATAACCCTGCTGTGAGGAAAGGTAAGGGAGATTGTCTTAGGAATTTCTCCTTCTGTGTATAATGCTGTCATGCCTATGTGTCACCACTGGGGGCTGTATTGAGTACTCACCGCCTCATGCTGGAGATAGCACAGAAGCCTTAATTTCTCCTCTCCTCCGGTCACAAGCAGTTCTTCCGGTAAGAAAGAGGGGTTGCGCCCCCAATGTTGTTTTTTTCCCCTTCGGGGGTTAATATGCCAAAAGAAGTTTCCTTTAAAAAAAAAAGGGACAGGCCGCTCAGCGGAGGATTTACTCCCTCCACCATGTCTGCTGTTTCACAGGATGCCTGAGTCCGCCGCTTGCGCGGGAAAGCACTTTCCTTTGAAAGGAAGGGGGTCGTAATTTGCGTGGGGGCGTGGCTAACGGCGTCAGACGCTGGCCACACGTGAAGGAAGTTGTTAAAGCACTGTGTGTATCTACTGCTGGCTGTGGAGGGACAGAGCAGGAGGATGGCTTGTTTCTCCTTGGTGACACAGGCATCCCCTTTGGCACATTGTACTTTACCAGGCTAGGTATTAATAGCAGCTATTAGCGCTGGACTATAACCTAGCAGTATACATTCTTTTGCTGGTAGTGCCTTTGTTTTGTGCTTCAGGCTATGAGTGGTAATGGGACCAGCAACTCCTCTAAGGATTCTAAAGGGTCAGTGGTTTCACAATAAACCTAAATCCATTTCCAAAAGAATGTCATCCTCCTCTGAGAGGGATGCGGCTGGTCAGATTGAGCCGTTGGGTGATACTGTTGTTGCAGCTGCGCTAGACACTTCAGTCCCTTTATAGATCACACAAGAGGTTTTTTCTTCTACCATTTGTAATTGGAAAGAAGATTGATGCTATATTTCTCCATAGTGGGGCCAAACAGCAGATTCCCATCTAGTGCTCAGGACCCTCTTATTGAGGTGCAGGAGGCTGGGGATCAGGTAGATCTTCCCAAAGATTTGGAAGATACTTATTTATCCTCTTCCGAGGATCCGAAAAATAGCATCACAAGACAGGTTGCTTGTGCACTCCCTTACTAAATTGGTTCATTCAACCTTTTTGATGCCTGCAGCGCAGGCTCTTGAGGAACCCACCTCTAATTTAGGTTCATTAGAACCCCCCCATCTGGGCATGTTTTTCCTATTCATGCATGGCTAAAAAAGCTTATGTATTCTGAATGGGAACATCTGGATAAACAATAGTATCCTCCTAAGAGATTCTCCACACTTTATCCTATGGATGAGGATTTCTATAAGAAAAAAAAAATGGGGGGGGTTCCAGCAATTGATGCTGCAATCACCTCAGTGAACAAGAGATCCAACCGATTAAAAAGTTGGAACTTCTTTCTAAAAGCAATATGTCTTCAGCAAGTTCAGTAGCCCAGCCGGTTCTTGCTGCAATTGGGGTATCCCAGTCCATTAAGGAACAGTTTGTGGAGATACTTAAAATTCTGCCTGATCAGCAAGCCCAGCAGTGAGCTGGTGTATCAGATGCACTATGTTTCACAGTAGATGCTATGAAAGATTCTATAATTTAGGTCTCATGGCTTATGCTTGGACTAGTGCATTCTCACAGAGTTCTATGGCTGAAAAAAATTGGTCAGCCGAAGCACCATGTAAAAAAGCTCCTAGCCAGTTTCCCCTTTTCATGGTGAACGGCTATTTGTAAACGATCTGGATAAAATACATCCAAAGGATCTCTAATGGGAAAAGCTCTCTTTTACCAGTAAAGAAGTTCAAGTATTTTCTCCTTTTAAGCATGCTGTCTCTCCTGTGCCAGGGGCATCAGCCTCTAGGCAGTCTCTTGGCTTCAAACGGTCAAATGTTCCCAACGATCCAGAGAAAAAGTCTCTTTCTGGATCATCTATTATCCCAGTCGGTGATATCAGAGGTTCGCTTAGTGGAACAGGGCACAGGTTGATTCAAACCTTTCACGGTTCCAGAACCAAACATAGAGTTAAGACCCATTCTAGAGGTTAAAGATCTGAATCTGCACTTAACTAGTTCCCGACCAGCGCACGCCGATGTATGTCGGCAGAATGGCACGGGCAGGCATATTGGCGTACAGGTACGTCCAATCTTTAATGCCGCCCTGCCATCGGCGGCGTGTTCGCATGCTGGTCTGGACCCCCGTGAGTCCGGTCGCAGGTCCTGCGGACTCAATCGCCGCGGGCATACCTGCTATTGTCTCACGGGGCAGCTGAACGAAGAGATGCCATTGTAAACAGCATCTCCCTGTTCTGCCTAGCAACAAGTGACGCTGATCTCTGCTCCATGTGATTGGAGCAGAGATCAGCGTTAACTACATGAAAGCCCAGCCCCCAACAGTTAGTAACACACCCCTAGGAACACTTAACCCCTACACTGCCACCCACTGGTTAACCCCTTCACTGCCAGTGTCATTTACACAGGAATTACTGCATTTGTATAGCAGTGATTGCTGTATAAATGACAATGGTCCCAAAAATGTGTCAAAAATGTCCGATGTGTCCGCCATAATGGCGCAGTCACAATAAAAATCGCTGATCGCCACCATTACCAGTAAAAAAAAAAAAATGTATTAATAATGCCATAAAACTATCCCCTATTTTGTAAACGCTATAACTTTTGCGCAAACCAATCAATCGCTTATTGGGATTTTTTTTAACCAAAAATATGTACCGTATATACTCGAGTATAAGCCGAGATTTTCAGCCTCTTTTTTGAGGCTGAAAGTGCCCCCCTCGGCTTATACTCGAGTCATCGCTGTCTGCCCGCTCGATCAGCGTGTCGAGCAGACAGACAGCGGCCATTCTATGATTCAAAAGCCGCGCCTCCGGCTCCGCCTTCGCCTGTGATAGGCGGAACACTGAATTTCCCAGCAGCCTGTGTTCCGCCTATCACGGGCATCGTCTCATCCTCGTACTACGGACGAGGATGATACGACGTCCGTGATAGGCGGAACACAGGCTGCTGGGAAATTCAGTGTTCCGCCTATCACAGGCGAAGGAGGAGGCGCGGCTTTTGAATTTTACAATGGCCGCCGACGAAGAGGGCACGGGACGGAGGCAAGGCAAGGCACGGCACGGGACGGGACGGGACGAAGGCAAGGCACGACACGGGACGGAGGCTCGGGACAAAGGCTCGGGACACAGGTAGGCTGGACACACACACACACACACACACACACACACACACACACACACACACACACGGATGGAGACACACACACAGGGATGGATGGATGGATGGATGGAGACACACACACACAGGGATGGATGGATGGATGGAGACACACACACACAGGGATGGATGGATGGATGGACACACACACACACAGGGATGGATGGACGGACACACAGGGATGGACGGACACACAGGGATGGACGGACACACACACAGGGATGGACAGGCATGTCTCACCCTCGGCTTATACACGAGTCAATAAGTTTGCCAGTTTTTTTGGGGGTAAATTGGGGGCCTCGGCTTATATTCGGGTCGGCCTATACTCGAGTATATACGGTAGAAGAATACGTATTAGCCTAAACTGAGGGAAAAAAAAGTTTTTTATATATATTTCTGGGGGATATTTATTATAACAAAGTAAAAAATAATGCGTTTTTTTCAAAATTGTCGCTCTATTTTTGTTTATAGTGCAAAAAATAAAAACCACAGGGGTGATCAAATGCCACCAAAAATCGCTATTTGTGGGGAAAAAAGGACGTCAATTTTGTTTGGGAGCCACGTCGCACGACCGCGCAATTGTCAGTTAAAGCGACGCAGTGCCGAGTCGCAAAAAGTGGTCTGGTCTTTGGCCAGCAAAATGGTCCGGGGCTGAAGTGGTTAAACATCTGATCCTTTCGCATGGAGTCAATCCGATCGGTTGTGTCCATCCTGCAAGGAGGGACTTTTTTTGGCTTCAATGCATATTTCCACCTGCTGATATTTTCCGCTCACCGGGAAATTTTTGAGCTTTGAAATCTAAAATCATAATTTTCAGTCATGGCCTTGCCATTCGGTTTAGCCACAGCACCACGAGTGTTCTGAAAGATTCTGGCACCTCCTTTAGCCAGATTAAGGGCTCAATACAGAACGGTCCTAGCCTATTTAGACAATCTACCTTTTACTAGATCATTCAGTCTCGGGTCTAAACCAGAGTCTGATCACAGCTGTAAACTACCTGGAATCTCTGGGTTGGATACTCAACCTAGAAAAATCCTCCTTAAATCCATCAAGGAGATTACAGTACTTGGGGCTGGTTATAGATACCGTACAGAAGAAGGTATCCTTACCCCAGACAAGAATCGGTTCCATTGTAGGACTAATTCAACTCATCAAAACAAAGAAAAATCCTTCAATTCGGCCGTGCATGATATTGTTAGGGGAAATGGTGGCCTCCTTCGAGGCCATCCCTTACGCGCAATTTTCACTCAAGACAGCTTCAAAACACCATCCTGTCGGTCTGGAATAAAAAGACTCAGGCCTTGGATTTTTCCAATCCGCTTGGCTCCTGACGTAAGTCAGAGCCTAAATTTGTGGTTGTTATCCAGAAAAAGGGAAAATGTTTTCTGCCTGTATCCTGGAAATTGTTAACAGCAGATGCCAGCCTTCTAGACTGAGGAGCAGCCCTGGAAGAAGATTCTGTCCAGGGGAGATGGTCCTGGTTAGAGGACCTTGCCTATCAACAATTTGGAAGGTTCGGGCAGTATGTCTGGACCTAGAATCTTGGACGGTCAGACTACGGGACTGTCCTGTCAGGATTCAGTCCGACAAGGCCACGGCTGTGGCTTACATCAGGGGGGCATGAGAAGTTGTGCAGCCCAAAAAGAGGTGAATCATGTTCCAGCTTGGGCAGAGCACAACATTCCTTGCCTATCGGCAATTTTCATTCCAGGAATAGAGAATTGGCAGGCGGACTACTTGAGTCGCCAACAGTTATTTCCGGGAGAATGGTCTCTTCACCCTGACATCTTCCTAGTGATATGTCAGAGAGGTGGTATTCCGGACATGGACCTATTCGCGTCCAGATTCAACAAAGTCGACAACTTTGTGTAGAGAACAAAGGATCTGCTAGCAGGCGGAATGGACACGTTAGTCTTCCCATGGGATCAGTTTTTCTTACTGATCTATGCGTTTCCTCCAGTTCTGCTACTTCCCCGCTTTCTCCACAGGATCAAGTAGGACCGAAAGGAGGTGATTCTGGTGGCCCCAGCAGGGCCCAGAAGATCTTGATTTACCAAGATCATAAAGGTGGCAGTAAGAGTCCTTCGGACTCTGCCATTATAGTCGGACCTTCTCGCACAAGGTATTCCATCCTACCTTATGGATGGAAATTTAACAGGTTTGACTGTTGAATTCCACTTTTAAAAGGATCGTGGGTGATCTCCTTCGGTAGTGTCTACTTTAATGCCAGGAATCCGGCTTCCAGAATCATTTACGGTACTATAGAGTCTGGAAGGCATCTGTTTCTTGGTGTGGATCCAGGGGTTGACACCCCAGGAAGTGTGTCATAGGCAGGATCCCTGATTTCCTGCAAATGGGATCTGAAATTAAGCTGGTTTTGATTTCTATCAAGGGGCAGATCCCAGCCTTGTCAGTGTTTTTTCAATGGCCTCTTGCTTCCCAATCTTGGTGCGTAGCTTATTCAGGGGGTAACTTGGATTATTCCCCCTATCAAGTCACCTCTAATCCTTGGGATTTAAATTTGGTCTTATCAGCTTGCTAAATCAGCCGTTTGAGCCTTTATGTGAGACATTCCCTTGGTTCTTTCTTTCTGGTTGCCATTTCTTCTGCTAGAAGAGTATCGGAACTAGCAACTCTGTCTTGTAAAGAGCCATATTTGATCATGCATAAGAATGAGGCCGTTTTTATGTCCTCATCCCTTTTCCTACCAAAAGTGGCAACAGGTTTTCATTTAAACCAATATATTCTTCCTTCTTTCTCCCCAGAGCCTCAATCTGGGGAAGAGAAGGCACTATATTCCCTTGATGTAGTAAGAGCGATCAGAGTCTATCTAAAGGCGCAAAACACATGTTTTATTTGTACTGACAGAGGGTCCAAAATGTCAAAATCTACTATTTTCCAAATGGATTTGTCAAGTGATTGTTCAAGCTTCGACTTAAAGAAGAAAATTCTCATGTTAGAGCACACTCATCCAGGGCGATTAGTGCCTCTTGGGTGGTGCATCATCAGGCCCCTATGGCTCTGATCTGTAAGGCCGCGACTTGGTCTTCGGTTCATACGTTTTATCAGATTTTATCAAATCAATATTAAAGGTCATGAGGACATTGCCTTTGGGCACAGTATACTGCAGGCTGCAGTATGAGTCCTCTGGCCTCCTTTTTGCCCTACTTTTTTGTTGTCTCCCTCCCTTCAGTTGCCATTGCTATGGGACATCCCACACAGTAAGTACTATGGCTCTGTGTCCCCTGATGTAAGAAAAGAAAACAGGATTTTTATAACGGCTTACCTGTAAAATCCTTTTCTTTGATGTACATCAGGGGACACAGAGGTCCCTCGCATCTTGGTTTACACTTGTATTGCGTGGCTACAAAACTGAGGACTCCCAATAGTAGGAGGGGTTATATAGGGAGTACACTTCTTGCCTTAGGGCTTGCCAGTGTCCATCACCTATCAGTGGCCCTATAACCCACATAGTAAGTACTATGGCTCTGTGTCCCCTGATGTACATCAAAGAAAAGAAAAGAAAAGGAGTTTATAGGTAAGTGTTTTTCTGCACTTTATCTTGATTTAAAATCAAGGACGCATACTTGCATCAGGCATCGGAGGTTTCTGTGCTTTGCGGACGGTACAAGCACTACCATGGCTCTATGCTGAGGGCTCCTGGTCTCCACCAACCGTCTTTGGGCAGACTATCTCCCCAAAGACCAAAGCGCAGAGTCTCGGGGTTATTTTAGACGCACAAATGTGAATGGATGCGCAAATAGGAGCAGTAGTCAGTGGATCTCACCATCTGCTGCGCATGCTTCGCAGACTCATCCCTTTTATCCCAAAGAATGACAAAGCAGTGGTAGTTGGACTACGCAAATTCGCTTTACATAGGATTACCACAATATCAACTTGCGCGATTACAACTGATCCAAAACACGGCGGCAAGGCTGATAACAGGAAAAAAAACCCTGGGAATCCATCTCTCCTTTGCTGAGGAGCTTACATTGGCTAACCGTAAAAAATCGGATCACGTTCAAGACCCTTTGCCTCACCCACAAATGCGCGCATAGAGAAGCTCCGCAATATTTAATGGAGAAAATAAATCATTACACACCAAACCGCAGTCTTCGATCAGCCAACAAAAACCTCCTCCTCATGCCCAAAGCCCGGTATAAATCCAAGGGGGATCGGAGATTCGCTGTCCAAGGGCCTCGGCTATGGAATGCTCTACCAATCAACATCCGCCTGGAAGAAAATCACCTGGCTTTTAGGAAAAAACTCAAGACCTTTCTCTTTTAGCAGATGATCAAAGCTCGCCACAGCGCCTAGAGGCGATTCAGTTCGCATTGAGCACTATACAAGTATTTCATTTATTCAGGTCACAGAAGTCATCTTCTTGGAAGATTTATCATCGTATGTGGAAGGCCTACATCTCCATGTTAGAGCACACTCATCCAGGGCGATTAGTGCCTCTTGGGTGGTGCATCATCGGGCCCCTATGGCTCTGATCTGTAAGGCTGCAACATAGTAAGTTACATAGTAAGGTTGAATAAAGACACCAGTCCATCCAGTTCAACCTGAGTGAGTGTCTACAATTGTCCCTATCCCTGTACATTGCACACTCACATCAGTCCCTACCCTCAAGGAGCCCACAATCCAAGGTCCCCATTCATATACTAGGCCCAATTTTGGACAGAAGCCAATTAACATACATGCATGTCTTTGGAGTGTGGGTGGAAACCTGAGTACCCGGAGGAAACCCACACAGGCACAGGGAGAACATGCAAACTCCACACAGGTAGTGTCATGGTTGGGATTCGAACCAGCGACCCTTCTTACTGCTAAGCGAGAGCGCTAACCACTACACCACTGTGCTACCCCCCACATGTGAGGAGATGGGGTGGCATCCGCGTACATGCTCAATTTCCAGGATCCTGCTGTTTTTGCAGCGAGGAGTGGATCAGAAACTTGCATTAAGCACCATTAAGGGGCAGGTATCGGCTTTGGCTGTCTTTTTTTTTTTTTTTTTTTTTCAGTGACCTTTGACGATTCATTCATTGGTGAGTACGTTTGTTCGGGGGGGTTCGACATGTGGCCCCTCCAGTTTGACCACAACTGCCTCCATGGGATTTGAATCTGGTGCTCTCGGTACTTCAGAAACTGCCGTTTGAAAACATTAGGGAGATCCCCTTATTGACACATCTCAGAAAGTAGAAGAAATTGAAAAGAAACAGAACCGCGCTATAGTAATAAACATGAAAGACTAAGTAAGGTGCTGCCTCCCTATACCTCACACCTCCCAGAGAGGCCGTGAGCTGTGATTGCTGTAAAATTATATATTGAGGGCCCCAGGTGCTACCTATAATAAATGAAATTCTAGGTGAATCTATCCTAGATAACTGGACAGCTCTAAAATTAGTGATATCTACTGGTTCTTAATGTATTACAAGGGGACCAGAAGTAACCCTGAAAACCACTAGTAGTAGAGGTAATCACAATGAAGTAGGCAAGAAAACAATGCAGGAAGATAAAATATAAACTAATAAGTATCTACCAGAGGATAACACTCCTCAGCATTACCCCAATATTAATAGTGGCCGGCCCTATCCCACAGGGAAACACTAAGCCAGATAGATGGAAAAATCTATATTCCATTAACATAAGTTTTAAACAGTATTGCAATGTATGGCGTATCAATACCACTGTTTGTAGTGCACTAAGAGGACATTCCAAATTACAGGGTACAACCAAAATTTTAATATGTGCAGAAACAAGTGCAAAATAGTGCAATGAGATCGTAGCTAAGAAATTATATATATATCTATATATGTACCTCAAAAGTGACCAGAGAAAATCACAGCTAAAATATGTGCTATACCAAAAAATGTATCAACAGTCTTAACGTGTACACAATATAAACAAATAAATATACATATACAGAACCAAAGAACCAGAATAAATTAATAATGTGAATAAAAATGACTGAATAAAAAATGAAAATTAAAAAGATAATACATGTGTGGATGGTCACAAGTGCAAAAAATGTAAAAAATGCAAAAAAGTACAGGGAAACAGAACAGTGCAAAAAGTGCAAAAGAGCAATAACCTCAGAGTACACAAAAAAACCACAGGAAATGACCACTACATGTACTGTGGCTGACTTAAAGTGTCTTTTAGAAGATAAAAGTCCACTTCAAATAATTAGCAGGAGGTAATTCTATACACTCTCTAAGTCTTCAAACAGGTGGAACTTAAAAGTGACTGGTGCTCAAAACAGGTAATTCGGTGACTTCCGTGCTCACCCCCTCAGGTCCCCAGTCACCGGATCCCTGTGCCCACAAGGGGCGAAAGAACGTGTCTGTCTCAAGTTGCAGAAATTGGTCAGCCCAGAGAGGAACGTCGACCCTTTTTCTTCTTCTTCTGATGCACAAATATTCCAATAGGCTGGTGATTATGGGTCAATATATCTTCAGGGGAATAAAAAAGGTCTCATAGTTTAGTAACTCCAGGTCACAAAAAACTTAAGTTCAAAAAATAAGCTTTATTTGTTTACAGACCGGAATCCGGTAGAAAGTGTGTATAAAAAATATATAAATATACAAATATGAAAACTTTCAAATTTTACAAAACCATAGACCCACAGGAAGGGTAATATATAACATACTGATGTATATCTCCCGGTTCAGTCCCGGGCTGAGATTAAAACTACATCACAGGGATAAAAATAAAATAAATTTAAAATGTATATAAAAATAAAATTGAAAATAAAGATAGACTGCACAAACCCCTCAGGGTGATCATATGCGTGCAGCGGGGGTTATCAATATAGATTGCCCATCCGCAGGGGTCAAAGAAAAAAGTCCCAGAGCTGACCACCCACCGCTGACGCTCCGGGGAACAGTATATTCCGTTCACGGTCTGTGTGCAAGAACCAAGCCGGGGAACAAGCGAAGGAACGGCCAGGGAGATAGTGTGCGTTCCAGGCTGCGTTCCACTCAGCTCACCAGACCGAAAGTGACATGGTGTGCGTGGCTACGTCGTACGCGTTTCGTCATAGGATGTCTTCAGCGACGATGCCACGCCACCACACACCAACTCCTTATGACGCTGAGGAACTCCGCCCACTCGCTGGGAAACATCACTGAATAGGGCGGCCGGTCCTAGGAGTCCCCGCGTACGTCATTAATAGATATAAATTATATGGGGAAACCTAAGAGAAAGAAGGGATAATTAAATACCAAAGAACAATCAATACAATCTGGGAGCCCCACCACATGATACAAGGCATCAGGCTATTGGAATAGGAATAACCATATTACGGTCTATATAGGGGGAAAGGGAATAAGGTCTTTATGGTTATTAATAAATAAGCCCCCTAGTGGCGGTCTACCATAGTACACCCTCACCTAGAGGGCTCCTAGCATGTGACTAGGATTATAAATGGCCAATCCAGCTATTACCTTGTAAAACGGCACCAAGTAGTAGAAATAATAAATAAAAAATAGAAAATAAAAAATAGAAAAAAATAAAAAATAGAAATAATATAATAACAAGAATAACATCAATGATCATGGTATTTAAATGGCTACATGCAGCTAAACCCAGGCTGAAAGAATTTATGTGCTATCATCAAATACACTATAAGATATTGATATTTATGTATACAAGTAAACCATAAAAGTCCAGGTTCAGTCACTTAGAGGACTATTACTCAAAGGCCATAGGTGTAAGACACCCCATAAATAGGGCAAGCAATTGCAAAAAATAAAGAAAAACGAAAGAAGAAAATAACCAAATGCAGAATACTAGTCGCAATGATCTCCCACAAGATCTAGCTGTCTACAATCACTAAATTATGTCATAGTAACACTATGTAAGGGACAGGAAGAGATCTGTTCACATTAAATATCCTCCCAAAAAACAGAGCCCCTATGGGTTGGCTATAAAGCAATTTAGATCTATGTCTAGATTCAACCCCCTAGGGGCAAGGGTGTCAAGACGGTATATCCAAGCCATTTCATTTTGAAATGTGAGAGTGGTATTGTTGCCACCTTTCCAGTTTTTCAAAATACAGTCAACTCCATAGAAGACTAGATTTGATGGATCTCTTTGATGGAACAGGTCAAAGTGGTGAGAAAGATTGTTTGGGGAATCCTTTTCTGATATTGTTGATATGTTCTCTTATACGTACATGTAGAGGGCGTGTGGTCCTACCTACATACTGTAATTTACAAGGACATTCGATCACATAAGTAATGTGTGTACTCCGACATGTGATAAGGTTTCGTATTTTATACTCTTTATGGTGTGTTCTTGATCTGAACGATACATGTTTACGGGGTTGGGCCTTACTCACCCTGGATGCTAAACATCTGTTGCATTTGTAAAAGAGTATAAAATACGAAACCTTATCCCATGTCGGAGTACACATGTTACTTATGTGATCGAATGTCCTTGTAAATTACAGTATGTAGGTAGGACCACACGCCCCTCTACATGTACATATAAGAGAACATATCAACAATATCAGAAAAGGATTCCCCAAACACAATCTTTCTCGCCACTTTGACCTGTTCCATCAAAGAGATCCATCTAATCTCGTCTTCTATGGAGTTGACTGTATTATGAAAAACTGGATAGGTGGCAACAATACCACTCTCATATTTCAAAATGAAACGGCTTGGATATACCGTCTTGACACCCTTGCCCCTAGGGGGTTGAATCTAAACATAGATCTAAATTGCTTTATAGCTAACCCATAGGGGCTCTGTTTTTTGGGAGGATATTTAATGTGAACGGATCTCTTCCTGTCCCTTACATAGTGCTACTATGACATAATTTAGTGATTTTACTAGGTAATAGCTGGATTGGCCATTTATAATCCTAGTCACATGCTAGGAGCCCTCTAGGTGAGGGTGTACTATGGTAGACGGCCACTAGGGGGCTTATTTATTCATGTATTTATTAATAACCATAAAGACCTTATTCCCTTTCCCCCTATATAGATCGTAATATGGTTATTCCTATTCCAATAGCCTGATGTCTTGTATCATGTGGTGGGGCTCCCAGATTGTATTTTGATTGTTCTTTGGTATTTAATTATCCCTTCTTTCTCTTAGGTTTTCCCATATAATTTATATCTATTAATGACGTACGTGGGGACTCCTAGGACCGGCTGCCCTATTCAGTGACGTTTCCCAGCGAGTGGGCGGAGTTCCTCTGAGTCATAAGGCGTTGGTGTGTGGTGGCGTGGCATAGTCGCTGAAGACATCCTATGACGAAACGCGTACGATGTAGCCACGCACGTCATCTCCCTGGCCGTTCCTTCGCTCGTTCCATGGCTTGGTTCTTGCACACAGACCGTGAACGGAATATACTGTTCCCCGGAGCGTCAGCGGAGGGTGGTCCCCCCCTAGGGTGTCAGCTCTGGGACTTTTTTCTTTGACCCCTGCGGATGGGCAATCTATATTGATAACCCCCGCTGCACGCATATGATCACCCTGAGGGGTTTGTGTAGTCTATCTTTATTTATATTTTATTTTTATATACATTTAAAATTTTATTTTTTATTTTTATCCCTGTGATGTAGTTTTAATCTCAGCCCAGGACTGAACCGGAGATATACATCTGTATGTTATGTATTACCCTTCCTGTGGGTCTATGGTTTTGTAAAATTTGAGAGTTTTCATTTTTGTATTTTTATATTTTTTATACACATTTTCTACCGGATTCTGGTCTGTAAACAAATAAAGCTTATTTTTTTAACTTAAGTTTTTTGTGACCTGGAGTTACTAAACTATGAGACCTTTTTTATTCCCCTGAGGATATATTGACCCATAATCACCGGCCTATGGGAATATTTGTGCATCAGAAGAAGAAGAAAAAGGGTCGACGTTCCTCTCTGGGCTGACCAATTTCTGCAACTTGAGACAGACACGTTCTTTCGCCCTTTGTGGGCACAGGGATCCGGTGACTGGGGACCTGAGGGGGTGAGCACGGAAGTCACCGAATTACCTGTTTTGAGCACCAGTCACTTTTAAGTTCCACCTGTTTGAAGACTTAGAGAGTGTATAGAATTACCTCCTGCTAATTATTTGAAGTGGACTTTTATCTTCTAAAGACACTTTAAGTCAGCCACAGTACATGTAGTGGTCATTTCCTGTGGTTTTTTTGTGTACTCTGAGGTTATTGCTCTTTTGCACTTTTTGCATTTTTTGCACTGTTCTGTTTCCCTGTACTTTTTTGCATTTTTTACATTTTTTGCATTTGTGACCATCCACACATCTATTATCTTTTTAATTTTCATTTTTTATTCAGTCATTTTTATTCACATTATTAATTTATTCTGGTTCTTTGGTTCTGTATATGTATATTTATTTGTTTATATTGTGTACACGTTAAGACTGTTGATACATTTTTTGGTATAGCACATATATTTTAGCTGTGATTTTCTCTGGTCACTTTTGAGGTACAAATATAGATAGATATATAATTTCTTAGCTACGATCTCATTGCACTATTTTGCACTTGTTTCTGCACATATTAAAATTTTGGTTGTACCCTGTAATTTGGAATGTCCTCTTAGTGCACTACAAACAGTGGTATTGATACGCCATACATTGCAATACTGTTTAAAACTTATGTTAATGGAATATAGATTTTCCATCTATCTGGCTTGGCGTTTCCCTGTGGGATAGGGCCGGCCACTATTAATATTGGGGTAATGCTGATGAGTGTTATCCTCTGGTAGATACTTATTATTAGTTTATATTTTCTCTTCCTGCATTTTTTTCTTGCCTACTTCTTTGTGATTACCTCTACTACTAGTGGTTTTCAGAGTTACTTCTGGTCCCCTTGTAATACATTAAGAACCAGTAGATATCACTAATTTTAGAGCTGTCGAGTTATCTAGGATAGATTCACCTAGAATTTCATTTATTATAGGTAGCGCCTGGGGCCCTCAATATATAATTTTACAGCTATCTCAGAAAGTAGTCTTTCTAGTGGCCATTACATCTGCCAGGAGGGTTTTTGAGTTGGCGGCCTTGTCATGCAAGTCTCCCTACTTCATCCTCCACAAGGATAATGGGGTGCTGCGTCCGCAGCCTTCTTTTCTTCCAAAGGTTTTTTCGGTCTTTCATTTAAATGAGGACATTGTGGGGCGTGGCCGAGCGGAGACCCGAGTGGACATGCCTGGGTTGAGCTCCGGCTACTAGAGCACACATCCGGGGCCCTGACGTCCACCGGAGCACAGCGGACCGTACCGGAGGCCCTAGATACGCTGGGGCACACAGGTTGAGTGGGCGCGCCATCCGCGGAGCTCCGGCCGCCCAGCGGGAAAGTCAGAGGCTTCGGCCTGCACAGAGGAGCGGCGGCCATCTTGCTCCACCCGGGGACCGAGCCCCGGCGGAATTCGGGGCCCAGGGACAGCTGTTACACCCCCGGAGTACCGGAGACATCCAGCCCGCCACCTGAGGCCTGTAAATATTGCTGAGCCGCCCGCAGGTCACCCAGGAGGGTCCTGGTAAGTGACGGCGGCCATCTTGGTGCACCTGGCAACCTCTTTATCCTCCTGGGGCTCAATCCGCCCCCATCCACCCTCAAGAACATCCTGGCCTTATCGCTGGAGACACCCCAAGGGTCTGTTAAGGGGGCATTGCTTGTGTAGCACAGTATTTGCTGCCGGGTCCCTGGTAACTGAGACTCTGAGAGGCGGCCATCTTGCTACACCTTCATCTCTTCTGGGCCCCACCCTGGACTTCCTCACCTCCTGAAATTTCTAGCCTAGCGGTCTGTTACCATAGCTGGGGATACCCTCATGGTTCTGCCCCCCCCCCCCCCCGTTAATGCACGAGCTGCTGTTACGGCCCCAGAACTCAAGAAAGGAGGCCATCTTGCTTCACCCAGGCGGCGGTACGCAAATACGAAGGCAGCCCGAACAGATAAGTGCCCATCTGGAGTCTCCACACATTCCTCTCTGCAGAAAAATGGATTGATTATGTCTAACTAAGAAATGTTCTGCTGAGCCCGTGACCGCCCATAGCAGACAGGCTATACCTCAGCCATTGCACGTCCATGAAAAGCATGTCCATGCATAGCTCTCGATCTACTGAGTCGGCAGACCTACAACAGGGCACAATACAGCGATACCTGCTCCGCACGTCTGTCGGATCCCCGCACTCCCAGAGACAAGATGGCACCTGCACGAAACCCAGGGAAGAGCAAACTTCCTCCTCCTACTCAGCCGACAATGGACAGCGGCGAGGAATCCGATGACCCCCCCGACCCAGCACTCGGACCCTTCCAGAGTAGCGTCCAGATCTGGCACTTCTACTGTCCCGCTTCCAGCTGCAGGCCCTGGAGCTTTGGCCCCTCCAATGACAGGAGACTTACCTAGATCCGAAGCCTCGACTTTTCTAGCGGCCTTCTGAGCGGAGTTTGAGTCCTGGGCGGTCAAAATGGAGTCCTCGCTCCACAAGGACCTTCAGGCCATCCAACAGCAGGTCTCCACTAATCAGACAGCAATCTCTGCCCTAACTGATACTCAATCTGATCATGCAGCCCGCATTACGTCCCTTGAGCGGGCCTCCAAGGACCACCTGCACCGTTTTCGTCAACATCAACTGCGCATAGAAGATGGGGAGAATAGGAGCCGCAGGAATAATATACGACTACAAGGCATACCGGAGGCCACGGCGGGTACGGACTTGAAGCCATCTGTCACTGCCATCCTCAACCTAGTCTTGGGCAGAGAAGCCTTGTCCCCTATTGAGATAGACCGGGTGAACAGAGTGGGGGGGCCCAGGAGGGAACACAGTGACCGCCCACGCGACTTCCTATGCAGGGTTCACTATTTCACCCTGAAAGAAGAAATTATGCGCAAAGCATGGCGTCTGGGCCCTGTGGACTTTGATGGTTCAGCTATCCATCTATACCCAGACCTTTCTCGCAACACCCTCCACATGCGCCGAATGGTCCGCCCACTGCTAGATCTGATGCGTCAAGCTGGAGCAACCTACACCTGGGGACACCCCTTCAGTATCA
Source organism: Lithobates pipiens (assembly GCF_037356315.1). Taxonomy (NCBI): domain Eukaryota; kingdom Metazoa; phylum Chordata; class Amphibia; order Anura; family Ranidae; genus Lithobates; species Lithobates pipiens. The sequence continues at coordinate 1,767,857 of NW_027507875.1, forward strand.
AGGTGACCAGGGCCGAGCATAAGTTTGTCCTTTCTGACCCAGATCAACTTCCAGCCTTTTTCAATTTTTTGGAGCAAGATTCAACTGATGTACCTAACTGGCTTGACCCGCCAGACGACCGCACTAGGGTACAAGCACGTGACCCTCTTCCGCAACGCCGCAGACTTCCGAGGTATGCATCGCACTTTGTCGATTCTGGACCACGTCACCCTACCTCTCCGGAAGACTAAAGTAATCCCATGGAACCTTTTAGACTTATCTCCATGCCCATACTGTGATTAGCACCATCTTGATTTCATGCCTACCCCTTGTCTCCTGGACAGGCCGCATTTTTCCTTTTTGGGACAGTTTTCCTTTTTTTTGCCGTTTCTCCCCTCCTCTCATCTTACTTGTCCCTACATATAACCTGTTAGATATGCCACAAAGAGAGATGGGGTGGTCGGTTGCATACATTAATGCCTCAAATTATCTGGTACACCGTAGAGATGGACCTTCTCCCTGCCCTTTGTTAGTGTATTGGATCTGACTGGGGTTCGGGAGAGGCAATAGAACGGCAGGTTTTGGTCATGTTTGTTTCGATATGTCAAGGTTGTGTTTCTAGTATACTTCACTGTACAGGGCTACTTACCGAATGTTTAGCGGTCGAGGCCCACCTGGATATGGAGGGAGAGGCGACAGATGGACCGACTGGGTTCACGGTCTCATGCCAATATCCTTGGGGCTTCCGCAGGTATCTAGTCGCGGTTTCTTATACACCGGATTGTTTTACCCTACCACGCTCTCAGAAGTATTACCCGATTAGATTCCGGGCCCCCTGTTGGGGTAAGTGGTTGCCATATGTTAAAAATGTTTGCTCCCTTCTCGTGAGGTGTCTCACGGACTGATGTCTCCTCTGTGGGGGGAGGGACTGGGCCGGCGTGGAGCTATTTGCCCGTGCGGTCTGGTGCCCCCCCCCCCCTCATGGAGGACCTGTTGCGTGCTCTGTATTAATGTTTCGTTCTATTGATGTGCCTCAGTGAAGTTTTACTTGCCTGTCGTGCTACTGGGCCCACGGCTCAGATTCTCCACTTCGACCCCTCACCCTCAAAAGGCCGGGCACGAATAGTGCCTGTTTTTGTGAATTTTCACTTGGTGTCCCGTTCTCGTGGACCCTTTAGATTTGCCAGGCTCCTTTCTCTAGGTGTCCTCCTTTGTTAGGTTTTTTTTTTTCTTTTCTCTTTGATTCTGTACTAAGATACTTTCTGCTACCTTTTCAATCCCCCCTTCCATTCTCCTCCCCCCTCCCCCACCCCTCAGTCTATGCCCTGAGTTTCTTATCCTCATTCCACTATGACTCACACAGTACTATCTCGTCCTCGCCTGAAGTGTTGCTCGTACAACGTAAATGGCCTCAATATTGCATCCAAAAGAGGACAAATCTTGTACCACATGCATAAACAGGTCATTATTACTGTTACAGGAAACACATTTCCACACAGACTCCACCCTTCCTGCTCCAATAGGTACTTTAACAGATGGTTCCACAGTACGAACCCCTCTCAAAAAACTAAAGGCGTTTCTATTGCTTTCCACAAAATGCTCCCGATTGCCCTGATAGACCAGCTGTCGGACCCTCAGGGAAGGTATGTGTTCGTAAAGATCTCCTTATGGGGCACCAAATTCACTATAGCCAACCTATACCTACCAAACACTAACCAAATCTCGACTGCTCTACGATACATGAAGATCTTGTCAGAATTCGCAGAGGGTAAACTAATCATGGGTGGGGATTTTAACACCCCTCTGGACCCTCTCCTAGACTCGTCCACCTCTCGCTCATCCATATCCTTTACTAAGTTGAGGGCTTTTAAACGGGCTATGTACGACCTCCGTTTAATCGACGTCTGGCGGGTACTGTTTCCTACGACTCGTAATTATACCCACTTCTCGCAGGTCCATCACTCCTATAGTCGTATCGACTACTTTCTTCTTGACCGCAGCTGCTTAGATTGGTCACCTGAATGTGAAATAGACTCCATGGTCTGGTCTGACCACTCGTCTATTTATCTGACACTGTCTATCCCTTCCACACCAGTGAGGGAATGGACATGGAGGCTGAATGATTCCCTTCTCGCAAACCCTGAGTGTTCCCACAAGGTCTCAGAAACCATCTCTAATTTCTTATCAGATTATGCCACGGACACCACCTCGCCACCTTTACAATGGGAGGCACTTAAAGCTGTCCTGCGAGGAATCTTCATCCAGGAGGGGACCCGCTTGAAAAAGACTCGTTCAGCTGCAATAACCGCAGCAACACAAAAGCTTTGGGACCTTGAGACCCAACATAAAAGAGCCTCTACACAGGTGACTATGACGGAGGTCTCGTTGGCCCGGTCCCAACTCAAGGACCTGTATGAGGCCTCAGCTCGTACTTATACGGACAGACTGGCCCTACATCAGTACAGATTCCGAGACAAATGCGCTAGACCATTGGCCCGCACCCTTCACCCAAACACGTCTTCCACTTTTATACCCCATATTCGGGCCCCTTCTGGAGAAATGCTTAACGAGCCCTCCATGATCTCACAAGCATTCAGAGATTTCTACCAAACACTATACAACCTACTGTCCAACGTCACCTCTAGCCCATCCTGCACCCCTGCACCTGACGGACAGTCCTATATCAAGGAGACCGAGCTCCCTAGATTAGATGGTGATACTATAGAAGAGCTAGAGCAAGTAATCGCAGCAGACGAGGTAGTGGGGGCGATAGCGGCCACCCTGTCCGGTAAAAGCCCAGGACCCGACGGTTTTACCCCTAAATTCTACGAGACATTTGCTCCTCTACTGTCCCCCTTTATGACTAAGGTGTATAACTCCCTATCGGAAGGCTCATCGTTTCCTCCACAAACGCTTGAAGCCCACATTACCATTATCCCAAAACCAGACAAAGACCCTACCTTGTGTTCAAATTATAGGCCCATATCGTTAATTGGAGTGGACCTGAAAATATATGCCAAAATATTAGCTACTAGAATTCAACCGCTAGTCCCCCGCCTTATACATCTAGACCAGGTGGGTTTTGTTAGTGGGCGCGAGGCAAGAGATAACACCCTGAAAACACTGCTTCTTACCGACTATGCTCGCACCCATGAAATTCCTCTGTGCCTTTTGACGGTCGATGCCGAGAAAGCAATTGGAAATTCCTTCAGATGTCCTTGCAACAGATAGGTCTGGGTCCTAAAATGCTTTCCCGAATTATGTCCCTTTTACTCCTCACCCTCCGCCAGAATTCGGGTCAATGGTTCACTGTCTCCTACATTTGCCATCCATAATGGGACACGACAGGGATGTCCTCTATCCCCCCTTCTCTATGTCCTTGTCATGGAACACCTAGCAATAGCCTTACGCAATAACCCCAACATCTCCGGTGTATCGACAGGTCCCACTCATTCTAAACTGGCACTCTTCGTGGATGACCTGCTATTGTTTGTAACCCAACCCCACATATCATTACCACATATAATGCAGGAATTCACGAGGTTTGGCAAGTTGAGCAATTTTAAAGTAAACCATACTAAATCAGAATTCCTGAACATCTCCCTGTCCCAGGAGGTCCTCCACCAGGTATCCGATTGGTATCCATTTAAAACTGGAGCTACCTCCATCCGCTACCTCGGAATCTAAATACCCAGGGAGAGATCCCAATTATTTTCTCTGAATTATGCACCCCTCATGCTTAGAACCAAGACTGATCTCTTGAATTACGCAAAAAAATGCCTATCGTGCCTAGGAAGAGTGAATGCCCTAAAAATGGACGTCCTCCCTCGGTTTCTCTATCTGTTCCAAACAATTCCCATTTCCATACCCTCCTGTTTTTTTAAGAAGCTCCGCCAACTATTCTCCTCCTTCATCTGGGGAGGGGCTCGTCCCCGGATACGCTATGAGACTTATCGCTCCCCAAGTCTCGTGGCGGAGCAGGAGCTCCAGACGCCTCCATATACTATAGAGCAGCTGTGCTCACGCGTATACTTAACTGGTTTCATCATTCCTCCTCCAAATTGTGGGTGCAGATAGAGAGCCATATTAACCCAATAGATCTTTGTGCATTGCCGTGGACGCCCACTGAATTCCTGAAAGGAGAGGAAACCCTGAGCGACCTCACCCGACAAACCATACAAATATGGACCCGAATGAATTCCTCCAAGACCCTATCTCCCCTGAAGGGACCCATGACTCCTTTGTTTGGGAATCCGGCTTTTCCACCGGCCCTAAGGGGAGTGAATTTTGGACCTTGGTGTAAGGAGGACCATAGGCGACTTGCTCAAGTCCTACGCTCAGACCCTTCTCTGACTCAAGACATTCCCTCCGACTCATCTGCTAGTACCTCGAGGCATTAGTTGCAGAGGCAACAGGTGCTATCCTTCAATCGCACCTTCCCATCTTTACCCGATTTACTCACTGACCTAACGGACTTGGAGAACATGCTGCCTCAGGACACCCCTCCTGCACATGTAGTCTCTCAAATGTATTCTCTTTTGCATACGGCTTACAACCCTGACCTTCCCCCTTACACACAGGCATGGAAGGAAGACCTGGGCCACTTCATCTCACCTATAGACTGGCAGAAGTGCTTCATACTGACTCATAAAATGTCTCTAGCCTCCAACTCTCAAGAAAAGGGGTTTAAACTGTTGACCCGCTGGTACAGGTGCCCTTCGACTTTGCACCGGATGAACACAGCGCTTCCGGATACTTGCTGGCGTTGCTTGTCATCTAGGGGAACCTTACTTCACATTTGGTGGGAATGCCCCCCTGTGAGGAAGTTCTGGCAAAAGATTTTAGACTTGTATTGCAGACTCATGGCAACCTCAATTACACCCTCTCCTGAGCTAGTTCTGCTATCTCTGCTCCCGGGACCATTTAAGTCAATCAAACAGGACGTTCTGCGCCACTTTTTGGCGGCCGCTAGAACGGTGTTGCCCAGACATTGGCGGTCGATGGACATGCCTTCCCTGGGGGATTGGGCACTTGAAGTGGACCAAATTAATAGTTTGGAACGAATGTTGTCGCAGGAAATGGGTAGGGAGGAGCATTTTTCCAAGACCTGGACCTCGTGATCTATGTTTCGATATTCCTCAGAATTTATTTCATGGGCCACAGAGGATTCTACCGATACACCTGTGTGACCAGGGTGGAATACCTATTTCTTTAACCCTAACGCTCTTTACTGTCCTGACCCTTTTTCCTTTACTCTCTTCCCCCTTTCTTCCCTCCCTTATACATGGGGCAACAACGCCTGATTCATTAATTCAAGACCTCCAGTTCATTAGACCGGGATGGGGGCACTTACAGTGCTCCCCCCCCAAGAAGAGACGTGGACAGAATGGGAACAGCCCTAGTTTAATTGTAATGAGTGGGCATCACTCAGTGAGAGGATAGTGGTGCGCTCCTATTTAGTTTACATTGTAATAGACACTGTGGGCTTGCAGGCTCTTACATCATACTACACAAACTGATCCCCAAGAACTCATATTGCCATAGAGATGGTCTGACCCCATTGTAGCAGAGTTTGACTTTTTCTATTTTTCTGGTTATGTATCACGGTGAAACAAATATGTTGGATTATTATGTACTTTTTTTTTCCTCTTGTTTCTCTAACATGTTCTTTCTCATATTTCAATAAAATAAGATTGAATTAAATGAGGACATTGTGCTTCCGTCCCCATGTCCTCTGCTGTCACATCCCAAAGAGGTTGCTTTGCATTCCTTGGACGTGGTCCGGGCTCTGCGGGTGTACCTGTCTGCTACGGCTCATTTCTGGAGGTCTGACTCGCTGTTTGTATCTGTGGCTGGTCCTAAGAAGGGCCAGACGGTCTCGACGGCCACCATTTCTCGGTGGATTAGACAGATCGTGGTTCAGGCTTATGCCTTAAGGGGGTGGGCACCCCCCTTTCCTGTCACGGCACATTCGATCAGGGCAATCGGTGCCTCCTGGGCTTTCCGACATCAAGCATAGTTTTCCCAGGTGTGTAAGGCGGCGACCTGGTCGTCCGTTCGCGCTTTCACAAAATTTTACAAGGTTGATGTGAGCGCATCTTTGGATGCTTGCTTCGGCTGCAAGGTTTTGCAGGCAGCTGTTTAGGGTCGCAACTCCTCCGTTGAGGAGTTCTGGTTGTTATGGGTGGAGTTTGTTTTCTTGCAGTTCCCACTCCTCATTTTTTGACGCTTTAATCTTGACTTGGGGAAGTCCCTGAAGTCAAGATTAAAGGTGCTGTGTCAGTCAATGAACGAAAGAGAAAATAGGATTTTTGTACTCACCGTAAAATCCTTTTCTCTGAAGTTCATTGACAGTCACAGCACCCACCCCTCCAATCTATGTTTGTACTGCTTTTTGATGAACTGGGCTGCAGGAAGCAGAGTGAGGTGTTATAGCCAGTAGGACCGCCCCCTGGGCAGTCTGTGAGGTTTTGCTGTTTTTACATGTTCTGCCTAGTCCTCTCCGGAAGGTGGCGATATAACTCTCAGGCCAAGATTAAAGGTGCTGTTCAAGGGATGCTTAAGGTAAGCCGGGTAGACAACAGGAATCGGGATACAAGTTCACAGATAACAGGATACATGGGAAGTTGAAGACAAAGCAGCACTGAATCTAAGCACTGGCTGAGTTTAAATAGTCTGGGCGCCCGCGTCAATCACAGGTGCGCTCAAGCGTCGGCACGCACAGGGATGCGCAATGGCTTGTGTTTGAGCACCAATTCGTGCATGCGCACTTCTATTCGCCAATGCCCAATTCTTACATGCAAAGGGAACCAGTTTTTGCGCCTGGGAGTTCTTCTAGAGTAGGGGTGCCCAACTAGTGGCCTTGGGGCCACATGTGACCCGCGGAGCCCTCTGATGTGGCCCACGGCCTCCTTCTGTGGGATGACAGATTGGCAAACCCAGATCATGGTTTGCAGACCCGCCAGCATCTGTGTTAATGAAGCCGGCAAAGCAAGCAGCTGTGGAGCAGAGCTGTATAAGCTGATGCTTCCTGTATAGCGCCGTCTCTTGCCACAGGCGGAGTGATACCAAATGCACTCTGCTGGGGACAGCAACAGCAGGCGATACCTAAATGAAAGACTGTTATTAAAGGTCAGTTTATTACTAAAATTGCAGTGTTTATATATGGGCATATCTGCGCAGTGGTTACTGGGCTGCTTTCAAACTGATCCGCAGGTGCAGTGCACCTTCAGGTTACCTGCACTGAGGCATAGACTTCTGTTATTACCTGCGGGTTTGGTGAGATTTCAGAAAGTGCACCACACCTGCAGGATATAATAGAAGTCTATGGCAAAATGTAGCTAACCCACAGGAAAGACACAGGTGCACTGTGCTTCATTAGTGTGAAAGGTCCCTTTCACACAATCGGTCCAACTAAATCAAACCCTCCATTCAGTTCTATGAAACAGCAGATATAAACAGATTTGTGTTCTTTAACTCCCGCCTACCTCCAATTTGATTCATCAGGGTGGATCGGAGGACCCATAGAGTAGAGTGGGCTGTGCACGTGTCCACTCTGCATGGACCTGTCATCCACCTGCTCTGCTCATTGTGGCCCGCGACCAGTTACCAAGTCGCTTAAGTGGTCCTCGCTCTTCAAAAAAAAGTGTGACTGCCTCTTGGGCACCCCTGTTCTAGAGGGAGTAACTTGTCTGCTGGTATGTGTATCCTGACAGCAGCATTGATAATCACTTAAATACAGGTTACTTATACATCTTCCTGCCCAGACCAATTTTCAGCTTTCAGCGCTGTCACACTTTGAATGACAATTGGGCAGTCATGCTACACTGTACCCAAACTAAACTCTTATTTTTTCCCCACAAATCGAGCTTTCTTTTGGTGGTATTTGATCACCTCTGGGATTTTTATTTTTTGCTAAACAAACAAAAAAGGCTGAAACTTTTGAAGAAAAGTTTTTTTTTTTTTGTTAGAAAACTTTGTAAATAAGTTTTCTCCCTCACTGATGGGCACTGATATGCGACACTGATAGGTGGCACTGATGTACAGTTATTCATGGCTCGGATGGATGCCAATCAGTGCCAAACAATGCCTGCCAATCAGAGCTGCCCATTGGGGGCACTGATTGGCTTCCATTGGGGGCACTGATTGCATCGCTGGTGGTCTTGGGTGGCATACCTGGTGGGGACATCCCTGTTGGTCCTAGTGGTGTCCCTGGTGGTCCAGTGTGGGCATCCTCGGGAGGGGGGGGCTGCGCTGATAATAAATCAGTATAGACCCCCTCCATGAGAGGTACAGCCGATCGGCTCTCCTCTACTCGCATCTGACAGAGGCGAGTGAGGAAAAGCTGATCAACAGCTCTTCCTGTTTACACTGTGATCAGCCGTAATTACCACGTGATCAACCGTGAACAAAGAGTCTCCATCAGAGACTCTTTACCAAGATCGGTGTAGCCGATGTGTCGGACTGACACACCCCACCACCGAACGGCGCGATGCGCGCCCCATGAGGCTTGCGGTGGCTGTTATCCTGCTGGATGTCATATGACGTCCGGTCAGGATATTAAAACCACTTTGCTGCCGTCGTTTTGCTATATGGCAGGGGGCAAGTGGTTAAAGATGCTTCTATGTGACTCTCCCGGTATGACATACCCATGGTCACCCATGTTCGATGATTTAAATGCGAGTGAAGCAAAATCTGTTGTCACTTGAACCGTATAATCTGATTTGCTCGATTACTAGTGCAACTAAGGAACCAACACTGACCCATTATGTTGATATTCCTGATTATTTGAACCTAAAGGTTCTGTCAAGACATTGTGCATCTCACATCTAAGGGCCGGAGGCAGACAACTAAATGATTGTGTCTTGGTCTAACTGTTCGCCATTTAACAGGTTAATCACCAATTGTACAAATTAAAGATTGTTGCGCTAACTCAAAAAATATATAAATATAAAATAAATAAAATGGCAGCTTGCACTATATTGCAGGGAACAATATGTACAATATAAACAAAGAAAATGCGGAGCACAATTGTCACTTATTTCTAAATTAAATGGAAGGTTTACAAACTCTTAGTGAAGATGAAGATCTGATGTGATCATGAGGAATGTGACACCATGGTGTTTTTTTTCATGCAAAACATGCTGCATAGAAGCATCATACTGTAGTCATCAAGACCCCTGATACTGATGTGGCAGTGATTGCTTTAAAGTGGAGTTCTACTCAAAAGTGGAACCTCCACTTAACTGCCTCCCCCTCCTCCCTCCGTTGACACCTTTCAGGGGCGAGGGGGAATGGGTACCTGTTTGACAGGTACCGTTCCCCACTTACGGAGACGGCACTGTCCCTCGGAAGTTCGCCCCCTCTTCTTTATTCCGCCACCAGGCAAATTGGAGAAGGGCAGCACGCTTTGTGCATGTGCAGTAGTGAACTGGATTCACTGCCAGTTTGCCTTACCCCAGGTATGGCTGCAGTAGCAGCCGATTCGAAAGTCGTCTGGGGTGCCGACATTGCTGAACCCCTGGACAGGCAAGTGTCCTAATATTAAAATTCAGCAACTGCATTATTTGTAGCTCTTTAAGTCTTCAGCAAGATTTAACATAGGTTGTATTTTTTTCACTAACTTCGCTAATGTGTCATCGGCGTTTGGCACTTATTGGGATCCATACCTTCAGGGTTTGACTCTACAAGTGCTTTTTATTGCAAAGGCAAAAAGGCATTATTTTATTGTAAATCACGGGACACAGCGCACCATAGTAATTAATATTATAGGGGTTATAGGTCACCTTCAGGTGATGGACACTGGCACACCCTAAACAGGAAGTTGCCTCCCTATATAACCCCTCCCATACCGGGAGCACCTCTTATTTTTTCGCCTTTTTGTCTAAGATGTTGGACACGAGTGAAGGTGTGCTCTGAAGAGCTCCACTGGAGGATCCTTACTGGATTTAAACAGCTTCCATAGGCCGAATCCATCCAAAGTGCCACTGAGGCCAAGGTGGATGGTCCCTGGGCCTCGTATACGGAGCACAAGGTTTTGCCCAGGGCTTTTTGGCTTTTTGGTCATGCCACATTACCTAAAGTTTTTCCCAGCGGGGTGCTAATACAGGTCCAAGGGAGTGGAACCCTGATAAAAAGGAACCTGGTCCTTGAAGGTTTTCTAACGCAGCCCGCCGTGATGGGTGAAGTTTAGATTTGTCTGTTGAAGCAGTATCCTGCAGCAAGGTTAAGGTAAGGGAATAAGCCTATAGGAACTTTAAAAAGTCCACCCATGTTTTTTTCTTCCATGAGTAAAATGTATGCCTTAAAGTCTCCACTAGAGGGAGTAAATGCACATACCTTGGTACGTTGCTTCTCAGTCAGCTCAGTGTCTAGCTAAAACAGCATGTGTGTGTGGTCTCAGCAGCCAGGAGAGATTCTTAAACAGTTTGGCATGCTTTTTTTGCCCCCTGTGAGGACTAAGGGGCTGATGATACAGCAGCAGTTTATACCCCCCCCGGAGGGGGTGCGGTGGCGGCTTCCCTGTGTTGATTTACCTCCTAGCCTTTGCAACTAATAGTCGGTGAAAGATTCCCCGCATAGCCATGTCAGTGTTACTTTTGTCCTGCCATCGCCTCAGCCCTTGTCCATACTTGATTTTTTTTGAGGACAGAGCCTCCCCTTCTACACTGGCAGACCCGTATGCCATCCGTGTGCAGACTGCTGTTCATTTGAAACAGGGGGGGGCGAGTTAGTGGAGAAGGGGCATGGCTTATTCGTAGTGCCATGTGCGGGATGCAGTGTCCACATGGAGCACAAAGCGCAGGCACTGGGAACGCTGAGCAGAGCTCGCACCGATGCATTTCAAATAAACGCTTCTCATTAACTAAAGATCTCTAGCAGATGCAACTGAAGAGATGGAAGTCTGACACACAGGACACCGGAGCGATGGGGCACATAGGGGATACATGCAGACATTTCCAGTACAGGAAATCATTTTTTACTTGGCACCAAGCTGAACTGTATAGTGGCATTTCATTTGTGCCTCTGCTTTTGTACTTGGCACTATGGCTTCCAAAAAGGACACCACAAAGAAGGTACAAAAAATTCCACCCCCAGTCATGCCTCCACACTGTCATCCTCTCCTGAAATACTAGATTTGGTAAGCTGCAACCAATTGGTGGAGCAGCTGCTTCTCGCATTTCAGCCCCTGTATACATGACTGAAGATGCATTTTCCTCCTCTCTGCAGGGTCTAGAAGGAAGATTAGCGGCTTTAATCGCATCCTCCATCCAAAATGATAGGAAGCGTGTTAGATCCCCCCCTCCCCCACCTCAGACCTTTGACCAAGGGAACAGTGGGTACAGGATTAGGTGTTGCCCTCAGGCGATCAGGAGGAAAAACAAACCGATCAACCCTCTGTGGAGGAAACAACCGTAGATGAACCCTTTTCAGCTTCGCAATCAGAGAAATTGCTGGTACAATCTCTCTGGTTCGTTCCACTTTCATGCTACCCCTAACGGAGTCTGCTGAAAATGTGGTTTCTTCCTTGGGTTCCTTAACCACTTAACAACCGGCCCATAGCCGAATTATGGCTACAGGGCGGTTGTTTAACTCTGAGAGGCCGTCATATGACGTCCTCTCAGAATTCCGCTCTCGCGTGCCCCCTGGGGCGCGCACTCGAAAGCATCTGTGACGGACCCGGCGCATCATGGATCACGGTAAACAGCCGCTCATTGCGGCCGTTTACCATGTGATCACTCCGTCGAATGACGGAGCGATCACTTGTAAACAAACCGGCGTCATGTTATGACGCCGGTTCCTCCCTCCCCTCTCCGATCGGTACAGCAGAGGAGGAAGAGATCGGTGTCAGCAGTGGGCTGGCTCTGCAGTGCCCACATTGCTGCTCACCGAAAATTAACCCTGCAATACCCTGCCAATACTCTGCAATACCCTGCCAATACTCTGCAATACCCTGCCAATACCCTGCCAATACTCTGCAATACCCAATACTCTGAAATACCCAGCAGTACTCTGCAATACCAAATACCCAGCAATACTCTGCAATACCCTGCCAATACTCTGCAATACCCAATACTCTGAAATACCCAGCAGTACTCTGCAATACCAAATACCCAGCAATACTCTGCAATACCCTGCCAATACTCTGCAATACCCAATAATCTGCAATACCCTGCCAATACTCTGCAATACCCAATAATCTGCAATACCCTGCCAATACTCTGCAATACCCAATAATCTGCAATACCCTGCCAATACTCTGCAATACCCAATACTCTGCAATACCCAGCAGTACTCTGCAATACCAAATACCCAGCAATACTCTGCAATACCCTGCCAATACTCTGCAATACCCAATAATCTGCAATACCCTGCCAATACTCTGCAATACCCAATAACCTGCCAATACTCTGAAATACCCTGCCAATACTCTGCAATACCCAATAACCTGCCAATACTCTAAAATACTCAGCAGTACTCTGCAATACCCAATACTCTGCAATACTCTGCAATACGCAATACCCTGCCAATACTCTGCAATACCCTGCAATACCCAGCAATAATCTGCAATACCCTGCTAATGCTCTGCAATACCCTGCCAATACTCTGCCATTTTTTTTTATTTCAGGCTTCCCAGCCTAGAGGTGAGATGTGGGGTCTTATTGACCTCATATCTCACTGTAAAGAGGACCTTTCATGCCATATTCCTATTACAAGGGATGTTTGCATTCCTTGCAATAGTAATAAAAGTGATAAAAAAAAAATATTTTTGGGGAAAAAAATGTCAAACTAAAATAAAGTAAAATGAACAATAAAAAAAAAAAATTGAAAGCGCCCCTGTCCCCATGTGCTCGCATGCAGAAGCGAACACATACGTAAGTCCCGCCCACATATGAAAACTGTGTTCAAACCACACATGTGAGGTATCGCTGTGAACGTTAGAGCGAGAGCAATAGTTTTGGCCCTAGACCTCCTCTGTAACTCAAAACATGTAACCAGTAAAACAATTTAAAGCGTCAGCTATGGGGATTTTTAAGTAGCGACGTTTGGCGCCGTTCCACGAGCGTGTGCGATTTTGAAGGGTGACATGTTGGGTATCTTTTAACTCGGTGTAACTTCATCTTTCACATTATGCAAAAACATTGGGTTAACGTTACTGTTTTTTTTTTTCCCCAAAAAAAAGCGTTAGAAAAATTGCTGCGCAAATACCGTGCGTGGTCTTTGCTAAAAAAAAACATATATAATGTTTTGGGGTTCTATGTAATTATCTAGCAAATAAATGATGATTTTTACATGTAGGAGAGAAATGTCAGAATTGGCCTGGGTGCTCCAGAACGCCTGATGGTGCTCCCTGCATGTTGGGCCTCTTTATGTGGTCACGCTGTGTTAGTCTCACACGTGGTATTGCCATACTCGGGAGTAATAGCAGAATGTGTTTTGGGGTGTAATTTTGTGGTATGCATATACTGTGTGTGAGAAATAACCTGATGATGACAATTTTGTGAAAAAAAAAAAAGGAAAAAAAATCTTGATTTTGCAAAGAATTGTAGGAAAAAATGACAACTTTAAAAAACTCATCATGCATCTTACTAAATACCTTGGAATGTCTTCTTTCCAAAAAGGGGTCATTTGGGTGGTATTTGTACTTTTCTGGCATGTTGGGGTCTCAAGAAATGATAGGCTGTCAGTCCTTCAGGTCTGATCAATTTTCAGATATTGGCACCATAGCTTGTGGACTCTATAACTTTCACAAAGACCAAATAATATAGACCAATTTGTACTTCTTTTTACCAAAGATATGTAGTAGTCTAAATTTTGGCCAACATTTATGAAGAAAAAAATACTAATCTGCTAAATTTTATTACAGAAACAAAGAAAAATTCATTTTTTTACAGAATTTTCTGTCTTTTTTTTCTTTTATAGCACAAAAAATAAAAAAACCCAGCAGTGATTAAATACCACCAAAAGAAAGCTCTATTTGTGTAAAAAAAAAGGACAAAAATTTCATATGTTTACAGTGTTGCATGACTAATTGTCGTTCAAAATGTGAGAGCACCGAAAGCTGAAAATTGGTCTGGTTAAGGGTGTTTAAGTGCCCAGTGGTCAAGTGGTTAAAATCTTCACAGCCTTTTCATGCATTTCCTGTCCATACATTACTAGAAAAGCTTATTTTTGCTGAATTGGATCCCCTTTATAAGCATTTTCTCCCTCCAAAGAGTAGGGGTGTGGAATTTAATCGATGCATCGCGATTCGGGGGGGTCCCCGATGCGACTTCGATGCATGCGACCCGAAAAATCGATGTTGAGTGACGTCATCCCGACATGCCCCGCCCCTCCCGGAAGAGCGATCCAAGCGTTTTTATCAAAATCCTTTTTTTTTTTTTTATACATACAAAGACTATCCGTTAAGTGGTCACCTCTGTGTGTTTTTTTTTTTTTATATATATATTTGCAGCTTTATACCTTGTTTTATAGCGTGTGTATATAACTGACGTCAGCCCCGCCCACCTCTCTTCTAATCTGATAGCTACAGTCGGGCAGGGCTGAGAACTCCTACTGACCTGAGGAGAGACGTGAGCCTGAGAGACGAGAGAGGCGGGCCAGAACGAGGAGAGCAGAGAGCAGTCACATGAGCGGCTTATACAGTTACACACACTAAGAAACAAGGTATGAAAATCTGCATATATTTTAGAATGCACATACAGCGGTGGGCACTTAAAGAGGAAGTAAACCCTGATGAGTTTACTTCCTCTTTCATTCCCTGCAAAGGCAAAGCATAATGGGCTACTTACTATGCATCGCATGGTAGTCCATTATGTGTCACTTACCTGACACAGGAGCCAGCTAAGTCGCCGCTGTCCCTTGTAGTCCGCCGCATCCATCTTCTTGGTGGGGTCTCGCAGCTCCGCCGCTGTCATTCGGCGAAGCCGCGATGACGTCACTCCCGCGCATGAGCACGGGAGCCAACACGCGCGGCAGCTCCGTCGTTGAGAATGCCGCGCTCAGTTCGCCTGCGCGCCGTAGACAGCAGTGCCTGTTTTCGGGCAAATATCTCCTAAACCATACAGGTTTAGGAGATATTTCTTGGACCTACAGGTAAGCCTTAATCTAGGCTTACCTGTAGGTCAAAGTGGTTTGTAAGGGTTTACAACCACTTTAATAGATTATAATTGCATTTGTATCACCACACAGGTATTTTTTAGCAGAAGTATGTAGAGTACAACTATGTTTGTACTCTACATACACTGGCTCCTACATGTGCTCTGTGATGACTTTTACCCGGCCATTCTCCCCCCCGCCTCGTTTGCACATTCCACTGTCTTAACTCCTAGTGTGCTGGAAGGTACAAACGATGGGGGAAGGGGGTGAGTAAATGTCATCACAGAGACAGTACAGGGAATTTCACAGGGCTGTTTGTCAGTTGTGGATTTGGATTCTAATCCCTCCTGACCTCCCAGCAGCCAGGTGTGTATGAATTCCTGTACCCTGTAGTGCACCAGATTAGTGCACTCAGTAAATTGGAGTTTCACCCGTTTTTTAGTTTATTAAAAGTCAGCAGCTACAAAGTGTAGCTGCTGACTTTTAATAATCGCGTTCACCTCTCCCATGGTCCATCGATGTGGCCGCACAGAGCATCGCTCCTCTCCTCAGCGCCATCATCTACTGTTGGCAGTGACACGCACTCGTGACAGCTTAAGGCCAGGCGCGCACTGCGCTCTGCCATTGGCCAGACAATGGTCCCAGAAGATCGCTGGCAGAGAGGGGCCGCCTACTATTTTTGTTAAAAACAAAAAAAGTGTATCTTCTGACTTTTTAAAAAAAAGACACTCACCTGTCCCACAATCCAGCGATGTGGCCACCCAAACCCTCCATTCTCTCCCCTGCCTGTCCACGGCGTTGACAATACTACTGTGGGCTTCCAGGTGCGCATGTCTCACTGCGCTGTCCTGCACAGCCAGGCAATCTTCTGGGACCTGTGATGTGTCCCAGAAGATTGCAGAGAGGAATGGCCGCCTAGGTGGCCCAAGCGGAAGTGGGAGCATGTCGGTAATCATGATGCATCGTGGAATCGAATCGTTGACCAGATAATCGTAATTGAATCGTGAGACCAGTGAAGATGCCCCTACCAAAGAGATTCACAGCACTCTCTCCCATGGAGGAGAAATTCACAGAAAAATGGAATGTACCAGCAGTTGACACTGCGATTTTCCATTGTGAATAAACATCTAACTTGTCCAGTAGACAATGCGCAAATGCTTAAGCATCCAACAGATAAAAGGTTGGAGTTCCTGTTAAAATCCTCTTTTTCCTTGGCAGGTGCTGTTACTCAGCCTGCAGTCGCTGCAATAGGAATCTGTCAGTCCCTAAAGACCAGTTTAGACAGGCCCTTAAAGGAGGTTCCTGCACAAAAAGCCCGGGATTTGGCCGGACTACCAAAAGCATTATGTTTTACCATAGACGCCATGAAAGATTCTATTCGCCAAGCGTCCCACCTTGCGCTTGTGCTAGTACACATGTGTAGGATCCTGTGGTCAAAAAATGGTCAGCCGACGCACCATGCAAAAACCTCCTGACTGGTTTTCCTTTTCATGGATCGGCTATTTGGGGATGATTTGAACAAATACATCCAAATGATTTCTAGTGGGAAAAGTACTCTTATGCCAGTCAAAAGAAAGTATAAAGGCCCTTCATTTAAGCAGACTCTTCTCCTGCGCCTGGGGCATCCACCTCTAGGCAGTGGCGGCTGCTTCCGCTGTCAGACCCTAGAGGAAAACCTCAGGGTCAGGCCCAGGCACAGAAGAAGGCCTGGGGCCAGAAGCCTGCAAAGCAGAATTCTAAAGCCTCATTATGAAGGGGTGACCCGCCTCGTCACAGTGGGGGGAAGACTTCTGCAATACTCAGAAGTCTGCCAAGAGGAGATTCAGGACAGATGGGTCATCTCCACGGTGTCTCTAGGATACAAACTAGAATTTCAGGAGTTTTCACTGTCTCGTTTTCTAAGGTCAAACATTCCCAAAGATGCAGGGAAAAGGAAATCTTTTTTCGGGCACTAGACCAATTACTGGCTCAGCGGGTGATCATACAAAAATCCCCACAGAAGCGCAAGGTTTGGGGTTTTATCCAAACCTCTTTATGGTACCAAAACCAAATGGAGATGTCAGACCCATTCTAGATCTAAAGAATCTAAATCGGTTCCTGAATATCCGCTCCTTTCGCATGGAGTCGATCAGGTCAGTGGTTTCTATCCTACCAGGAGGAGAACTTCTATCGACATCAGGGATGCATATCTATATATTTCCCACTCACCAAGGGTTTCTGCGGTTCAAGGTAGAACAGCAGCATTTTCAGTTTGTAGCCTTGCCCTTCCCCCAGGTGTTCACAAAAGTTCTGGCCCCACCTCTAGCCAGGTTAAGGGCACAGGGCATAATAGTCTTGGTGTACCTAGACCAGGGGTGTCAAAACTTTTTTTCAAAGAGGGCAGGATTTGATGAAGTGAAAATGCGTGAGGGCCGACCATTTTGCCTGAATTCTTTGAACCATTAAAATTCGGTCTAAGAGTGTTCGTTCGAGCTCTAATACACTGCCCAACAAAAATTCCCTTGCCTTTGTGGCTGTGTGTGCGGAAGAGATTAGCTCGGGAGTATATATATGGATATACCGTATTTATTGGCGTATAGCACACACCTTCACTTTGAGGGAAGTTTCAGGAATTTTTTTTTTAAAGAACTGTGAAGCAAAATGGTCAGTGCCCATCAATGCAGCCTACTCAGTGCCCATCTGCAGACCCGCCATTGCCAGGAACGCCCCCGCCATTGCCAGGAACGCAGCACTGACGAGCCTACAGGAGAATATCCTGTTTACACGGTGGCCGCTTTAATAGAAAGTCCCACCTCTTTTGATGGACAGAACAGTTGTCCAATGGCAGCGCCAGAGATGGTACTTCCTATTACAGAGGCCGTCTGTAAACAGGAAATTCTCCTGTGTACGGCGATTGGTCCCGTCTCCTCCCTGTCCCTTCCAAAGCATATACATCTTTTGTGGCCCTGTTGCTGGGAGATCGTCAGGGGCCACAAAAGATATATATGTCCAAATAACCAGGTGGGCCATTCAAAACCGGGCCGCGATTGGCCTGCGAGCCGGACTTTGGACATGCCTGACCTAGACGATCTATTGCTAATAGACCAGTCGGTGGCTCGTTTGGAGCAAAGCGTGCACATTACAACTAAATACCTGAAAAATCTGGGTTGAATTTTCAAACTAGAGAAATCTTCCTTAAAACCACTTAAAAGGCTGGAGTACTTGGGTCTGGTCATAGACACAGCCCAGAAAAAGGTGTTCATGCCTCAGGCATAAGAGAGCCGGTGCATATGGTGAGGTCAAAAAGAAATCCCTCCATTCACCTTTGCATGAGGTTGTTGGGAAAGATGGCGGCTTCATTCGAAGTGGTTCCCTATGCCCTGTTCCATTCGAGACTGTTGCAAAACAGTATCCTGTCTGCTTGGAACTAAATGGTTCAAGCTCTAGAATTGCCAATGCGGCTGTCCCCAAAGGTGTTCCAGAGCCTCAGTTGGTGCTCGGTATCTGGGAATCTGCAGAAGGAAAAACCCTTCATACCAGTTACCTGGAAAATGGTAACGACAGATGCCAACCTTTCATGTTGGGGAGCAGTACTGGAAAAGGCAGCTGTGCAGGGACAGTGGTCCAGAACTGAAAAAAGCCTTGGCCATCAATATCCTAGCGATTCGGGCAGCATATCTGGCTCTGAAGACCTGAACATTCAGTCTACATGATTGTCCTGTCAGGATCCAATCCAACAATGCCACAGCTATGGCTTATACCGATCATCAAGGGGGCACTAAGGGTCACGCAGCTCATGGAGTGGTGGACCATATTCTAACTTGGGCGGAAAAGGATGCTCCTTGCTTATCAGCAGTCTTCATTCTGGGAATAGAGAATTGGCAAGCGGACTACTTGAGTCACCAGCAATTGTTCCCAGGGGAGTGGTCCCTTCACCCCGAAATCTTTCTGGCTATATGCCAAAGATGTGGGATCCCAGGCATAGATCTTTTGCCATCCAGGTTCAACTTTGTCAAGGACAAGGGATCCACTCACATGACAGATGCTTGGTGACCCCATGGGGTCAGTTTTAGTGATTTAGTTTTTTTCCCTACTCAGTTGCTGCCACAGCTTCTTTACAGGATCAAGCTGGAAAGAAAGCTGGTAACTCTTGTAGCTCCAGCATTGGCCAGAAGGTCCTGGTATGCAGAAATCGTAAAGATGACGGTGGAGGATCCGTGGTCCCTTCCACTATGGCCAGACCTACTCTCACAGGGGCCGATGTTCCATCCTACCTTACAAACTCTAATGCCCCATACACATGATCAGAAATTCAGTCAGAAAAAACCTGAATGGTTTTCCCATTTGAATTCTGCTCAAGCTTGCCTTGCATACACACGGTCACGCAAAAGTTCTTTCGGGTTGCTATACCCCCTGCAAAAGGGTTTCGGAGTTGGCTGCTCTTTCTTGTAAAGAAGCCATATTTAATTATTCACAAGGACAGGTCCGTGTTGGGTCCTCATCCAAGTTTTCTGCCTAAGGTGGTTTCAGGTTTTCACCTAAACCAAGATATTGTCCTACAGTTGTTTTTTTTTTTTTTTTTTTTTCCCAATACCGGGTTCTAGGGTAGAGAACTCACTACACTGTCTTGATGTATTAAGAGAGCGGTCAAGGTTTATTTAAAGATGACTGCTCAGGTCTGAAAGACTGATGTTTTATTATGCTGCCAGAGGGTCCTAGGAAGGGACAGGCAGCGTCAAAATCCTCTATTGCTAAGTGGACTATAATTCAGGCCTGATGGTTCAAAGGTAAGATTTCACATTTTCATGTTAAAGTGCACTCTACTAGAGCAGTTATTGCTTCTGGGGCAGTGCATCGCCAAGCTCCGTGGCTCAGATCTGCAAGGCCGCAACTTGGTCTGCCATCCGCACATTGACCAGATTTTATCTAGTGGATGTGAAAAAGGACATGAGGATATCGCCTTTGGGTGCAGTGTGCTACAGGCAGCAGTATAGGTCTGTTGGCGCCCTATGAGTTGTCTCCCTCCCCTCAAATAGCATCGCTATGGGATATCCCACATAGTAATTACTATGGTGCTCTGTGTCCCGTGATGTACGATAAAGAAAATAGGATTTCTTTATAACAGCTTACCTGTAAAATCCTTTTCTTGGAGTACATTACGGGACACAGAGGTCCATCGCCTCTTCTTCTGGGGTATATGTATATTTCTTTGCTACAAAAACTGCTCCCAGTATGGGAGGGGTTTCTATAGGGATGCAACTTCCTGTTTAGGGTGTGCCAGTATCCATCACCTGAAGGTGGCCTATAACCCACATAGTAATTGCTATGGTGCTCTGTGTCCCGTGATGTACTCCAAGAAAAGGATTTTACAGGTAAGAAGTTATAAATATCCTGTTTTTCTGTTTTCTGAACTACTTTGCAAATATGTGTGCCACCTGTATGGCCAGCCATCCGCAAAAAATGTGAACGATGCAAGATTCAAAGCATTCTGCATGGCATCGTCTGCTTTGCCAGAACTGTCCATGCCTCCGACAAGTGACGCCCTTTACTAACACTGTTAAATGGCAAACTACCAAGCAGCCATAATGAGACCTTCTCTGAAAAGTATGTGTGCCATTGGTATTGGGCGACGGGGGCACCTCGAGGATTGCAAGTTAACAGTAACCTGAATGACTGGAAATCCTGCCCCTGAAAGTGTGTTGCAGGTAGTCCACTGCAGTTGCAAGCGAGGCAAATGTGAGATTGGTAGATGTTTTCCGTATGTCTGCAAGACTGTTTTGTACTAATTTTTGTCGGTGCAAAAATTGTGAAAATGTTTCCCAAGAAAAAGAGGAAAGGGCTACATTGGACGATGGTTCTGACGGTTTATCGACATAAAGTGCTAGAATGTCAAATACTAAAATAGTTATACATCAAAGTACTGTAGTGAATCCAAACATACAGTGCCTTCCAAAAGTATTCACCCTCCTTGGCATTTTTCATGTTTTGTTGCATCGCAACCTGGAATTAACATGGATTGTTTGAGGATTTGCATCATTTACCGTATTTTTCGGACTACAAGACACACTTTTTTTTCCCCCAGAAATATGGGGGAAAACGTCCCTGCGTCTTATGGTGTGAATATACGGTAAGCACTGCCGCTGGCACCGCCCCCGCCGCGATCCGGAGCGCTCCTCAGCCTTAGGAAAGGCCGCGGCTTGGGCCTACCTCCAGAGCAGCGGCCATCTTGGTGCACCCGTTGGCCGTTTACAATGTGATCGCTCCGTCAAATGACGGAGCGATCACTTGTAAACGAACCGGCGTGATGATGCCGGTTTCTCTCTCCCCTCTGTGTACAGATCTGTACAATGGAGGGGAGAGATCGGATGGCAGCAGCGCTGTGGGCTGCACCTGTAGTGCCCACAGCGCTGTTCTGTGACAACTGCAGTCACAGCCATCCCTCCATACCCTGCCAATACTTTGCCATACCCTGCCAATACTCTGAATATATATGTAAGGGCTCCTGCGCTCTATGTAAAAGTAATTAATAAAAGGCACAATTCTATTCTAATAGGTGCAGCAAACACTTTATGAGTTGGCTCTCATTGATGTGAAAATAGAAAAAAGGGGGGGTGTTGCGCTTCCTAAATTAAAATAAAATTAAAACTAGACTATTAAAAAATCAATCTATATCTTAAAGGTGTCAAAGAAAAAACAAAAAAGTGCAATCGTGCTTAATCAAAAAATCAGAAACCAATAAATCAAAGTGCATTTGTGCATAGCATATAAAAAATATAAAATCTAATATGCAAATAATTCAAGTGACAACGACAGTGGTGCTGTGATAAACCATATAAGTAAAGTGCATATAGCAAAAATTAATATAAGTAAAGTGCATATATCAAAAAGATAAAAAGCAGCAGCAACAAAGAATGAAAAATAACAGCAGCAGCAGCAATTGGATCTAATCAAAGTGATCCATACATAGTCCAATCGTGAATATTAGAGTGCAATATCACAACCAGATAATAAGGTGCAATTATGTGCCAAGCCAACTCTCTTCCGTTCAAGTGGTTTTCCGTTTAAGTGCTGATCACACTGGGTAATTACCTTACTGCTGTAAGGTATACAGCAAAGAAATAGCCTTTTGTAAGGAACACTTGAAGCCGGGAGATGAATGGAGGGGGAACTTCACATTTCTCTAACGTCACCATAAATCATCCAATTCCTCTAAGTACTAGCAACATATACACTCAAGGGATAGACAGATGGAATCCACCATAGTGTAGTATGTTAAAATAATATCAACTTTATTAAACAAATAATAAACTACTCACAAAGGTGGATAAAGGCAAAGCGCACAGCAAACAGCAGACCGACGAGCGTGTCACTCGAGTGTAAGCGTCACTTCTGGTTTCCTACGCGTTACGTCATACAATGTTGTGATCTTAAAAGCTACGGTATAATGTGGTAACTTGCCCCCAAAAAAAGCATATTCTTGATATCCCTAGAAAAAGAAAAGCCTTTGAAAATGTGTTTGTAATAACTCCAACAGCAAAGCAGCTTCGTTCTTATCCCATTAAAGAAGAAGAGAATGTGCGCTGCATTTCGAGATTTCATAATTTGCCACATCACGAATGTTAATTCTCCATTACAAATGCTAGTTTACAAGACCAACCGCTTATGGCTCGTCCTTGCTTCCGAGCATGTATGTTTGTACTTTGGACTTTTGTCCAACAGACTTGTGCTCGGAAAATCTGACAACAGACATTTGTCTGGAAAATTTCAAAATCTGCTATGCTAAATTTGTCCACAGAAATTCCGACAAAAATTGTCCAATGGAGCATACAAACGGTTGAATTTTCCACCAACAGCCTGTCATCACACATTTCCCGTTGGAAAATCCGATCGTGTAATGGCTTTCTTCTGGCTACTCTGCCATACAGCCCAACTCTATGGAGCATACGCCTTATTGTCATCCTTTTGTACAGATATTCCGGTCTCTGCTGTGGAACTCTACAGCTCCTGTAGGGTTACCTTAGGTCTCTGTGCTGCCTCTCTGATTAATGCCCTCCTTGAATGGTCCATTAGTTTTCGTGTGCGGCCATCGCTTGGCAGGTTTGCTGTTGTGCCATGTTCTTTCCATTTGGTTATGATAGATTTTATGGTGCTCCTAGGGATCAAAGATTTGGAATTTTTTTTTATAACCTAAACCCTGACTTGTACTTCTCAACAACATTGTCCCTTGTTTGGAGAGTTCCTTGGTCTTCATGGAAGTGTTTGGTTAGTGGTGCCTCTTGCTTAGGTGTTGTAGCCTCAAAAAGGTCTGTATATGTAATGACAGATCACGTGACACTTAAGCCTCATACACACGATAGGACTTTGTACAAACGTCCCCTTAGATTTTTGTACAAAGGGCGTCGGCCCTGAACTTGTATTTCATACACACAGCAGGAATTTTTCAGCCAACTTTCACCAAATCACATGGTTTTTCTGCTCTTTACTGCCACCTTAGTCAACTTCTGTATTGTTCTCTGATCTTTTGCCTTGGTTCTGAGCATGCCTGTTTGTACTTTGTACAAAAGTCCTATGGTTTTCTGTACACACGATCAGACTTTGCTCCATCGAACTTTTGTTGCCAGAAAGTTTGTCCGTTCGCACAGCCAACAAAAGTCAGATGAAAACCCAAAAAGTTTGTCCAATGGAGCGTATACACGGTCGGATGTTGCTCCAAAACAGCTAATTTGCATGTTTGTTGTCAAAAAGTCTGATCGTGTGTATGGGCCTTAAGATTGCACACAGGTTGATATTTCACTAATTGTGTGACTTCTGAAGGTAATTGGCTGCACCAGAGCTTTTTATGGGCTTCATAACAAATGGGGTGAATACATACGTATATGCCAATTATCAGTTTTTTATTTCTGAAAAATAGTTTTACATACACTATTGTGTTCTGATCCATCACATATACTGTAAATCAGATAAAAAACATTAAACTAAAGGCTGTAATGTAACAAAATGGGTAAAAAGCCAAGGGGTGTGAATACTTTTGCAAGGAACTGTAACCATCTAACAAATGCAGCAATATATAATGTATATAATATCCATGCAAGGCAACTGAAGAATAAAAAAAAGTGCAGGTAATTTTCACGAAACAAATGACAGTCCAAAGTTCAGAACCAAAAAGTGCTTCTGTGAAGTACTGTGACTTAAAATTTTCATGCAATCCTTCAATAAACTTTGCGTGTGTCTAACATACACCCTGGTGCTCCACTATTAGGTGAATTTTCACCTTTAAGTGAGTGACCTCACAATTGAGCTTGGTCAAAACCAGTTTTTAGTCTCTCTTGGACTAGCAGTGTGTTCCTCCTTGTATCTCATCGGCATTATCGATAATATATGCAAGAGAAGCAGCCAACAGTAGTGCTTATATCCATTTAACCAGTTCCCGACCAGCACACAACGATGTACGTTGGCAGAATGGCACGGGCAGGCAAACTGGTGTACAGGTACGTCCAGTTGAATTTGCCGACCTGCCATCGCGTGTGTGCCGGCGGCCGGGACCCGGGAGTCCGGTCGTGGGTCCCGCGGGCTTGATCGCCTCGGGGATACCCACGAACGTCTGGGAGGCTGAACGGGGAGATGCCCTTGTAAACAACATCACCCCGTTCTGCCTAGTAACAAGTGACACTGATCTCTGCTCCCTGTGATTGGAGCAGAGATGAGTGTTCACTAACATACAGCCCAGCCCCCCACAGATGTTAACACGCCCCTAGGACACACTTAACCCCTACACTACCACCCCCTGGTTAAACCCCTTCATTGCCAGTGTCATTTACACAGGAATCGGTGCATTTGTATAGCACTGATTGCTGTATAAATGACAATGGTCCCAAAAATGTCTGATGTGTCCGCCATAATGTCGCAGTCACAATAAAAATCGCTGATCGCCGCCATTACTAGTAAAAAATTTTTTTTATAAAAATGCCATAAAACTATCCCCTATTTTGTAATGCCATAGATTTTGCGCAAACCAATCAATCGCTTATTGCGTTTTTTTTTTTTTTTACCAAAAATATGTAGAAGAATACATATCGGCCCAAACTGAGGAAAAAACTTTTTTTATATATTTTTGGGGATATTTATTATAGCAAAAAGTAAAAAATAGTGCGTTTTTTTTTTTTCAAAATTGTCGCTCTTTTTTTGTTTATAGCGCAAAAAATAAAACCGCAGAGGTGATCAAATACCACCAAAAGAAAGCTCTATTTGTGGGAAAAAAATGACATCAATTTTGTTTGGGAGCCACGTCGCACGACCGCGCAATTGTCAGTTAAAACGACGCAGTGCCGCATCGCAAAAAGTGGTCTGGTCTTAAGCCAGCAAAATAGTCCGGTCTGAAAGTGGTTAAAGCATGTGTTTAAAATTATATGGTTCAACTCACATTTATCGGGTGCTCAAGTGCACCAACGTAAATCATAAGAAATCCATGGCGTTGCCACAGCTTCAATAGCCTGCTCTCAGTAACACGGCATCTCGTCCATCCTTTTGCCCCTCCCCTACACCTTACACCACAGGGTCATGTGACTTCCCCAGGGGGATTCCCCCCACTTTGGGTTGTCATGTGTTTTGTGAAAATTACCTGCACGTTTGCATCTTATTTTCTATTTTTAGCACTTCAGTTGCCTTTCACAGATATTATTTATATTGTATATTGCTGCATTTGTCCGATGGTTGTGTTTGGACTCGCTACAGTACTTTGATCTATCGCTATTTTAGTATTTATTTGACATTCTAGCAATTTATGTGGATAAATGATCACAGCGCGGCACATTAGATCATTTTTTCATACATTTTTTTTTACACATTGATGTGTGAGTTTGTAGAATGCTGTTTGCCTAGACACTGGGGTAGATTTACGAAAACTGGTGTAGCTGTGCATGGTAACTAATCCGCTTCTAACTTCAGCTTGTTCAATTAAGCTTTGGCAATAAAATCTGGAAGCTGATTGGTTTCTATGCATAGCTGCACCAGAATCTTTGTGCACCAGTTTTAGTAAATCCCCCCTACTGTTTTGTATTTTAGGGTGATTTTTGAGTTGTAATGAATCCATTGTAGAATTGTAAATTTTTGGCAGTAAGGGTGATGGGGTTGCATTTTGAGTCATTCCAGCCAACTTGTGGCAAAGTGTACTGCTTTTTTAACTTTCTTTGGTTACACAGTGACTACTGAAAATTCGGATGACTACAACATAGTTTTTATACATTTACAATTACAATTCACTCTTGAATATACTAAAGCACCAATACCTGTCTCAAATGTTACGCACATGTGTAAATGTCAGTTTGAGAGATTTTGTGTTGTTAAGATGAATAGAAATAAAGTTACAAGCAAAACCAGTGCCATAAGATTTTTTTGGTTCATAATTACATGGATCGTGACAAATGAACTGCAGGATATTTTGTGGATAACTTTTAACATAAAGCCCATAGGAGTGCTGTCTATGCAAAAATGCATTTAAAAAGTAGTGCCCAAGTTTAGGAATGAAAATTATTTTTTTCCTAGTTCATCTTATGGCCTACTGGCATTCTTTTGCAGTCCTATGACTTTGCTGACAGAGCCATTTTTGCACACAAGTTTAAAACATAGTTTCAGCCTAAAGTTTGCATAAACTCCTAAAACATTACATATTTTCTGAAAGCAGACACCCTAGAGAATAAAATAGTGGTAGATCCAATTTAAGTTGCATAATATTACCGCCAAGGTTATCAGTAAAAAAATACTATTTTTAAAAGTATCTTAGGACATGCAAACTCAATAAATTACCATATATTTTGGTAAAATGAGACGAAATTTCACTGAGTAAATAGATATCCAACATATCAAACCTATAATTTGTGTGTGCCTGTGACCAGCAAACTGCCAGGAGTCTTGCAGACAAGATAGGAGAACTAGAGCTACTGTTCGAGGAGAATTTAGATTTTGTAGGAATTTTAGAGACTTGGTTCAAAAGCTCTCATGATAGGCTGGCAACCATTCATTGGTATTCCCTATATCACAGGGATAGAGGGTAAAAAAGGGGGAGCGATATGCCATATATCAAAAATGTACAAGTGAATGTGAGAGATGACATCACTAATGGAGCAAGGGAGGAGGTGGTATCCTTATGGGTAGAGCTGTATGCTATAGGCCCCCTAACCAGAGGGAGGAGGCATAGGCAGACCTCCTATCACAATTTGGATTAGCGGCAAGGATGGGAAGTTTTATCATAATGGGGGACTTTAATTATCCAGACATGGACTTGGCACAGTGGTGTCTCACCTAGCAGTAAGAAGGGTTGCTGGTTCGAATCCCAAACACGACACTACCTGCCTGGAGTTTGCATGTTCTCCCTGTGCCTGTGTGGGTTTCCCCTGGGTACTCCGGTTTCCTCCCACAATCCAAAGACATGCAGGTAGGTTAATTGGCCTCTGCCCAAAATTGGCCCTAATATATGAATGGGGACCTTGGATTGTGGGCTCCTTGAGGGTAGGGACCGATGTGAGTTTGCAATGTACAGGGATAGGGACAATTGTAGACACTCAGGTTGAACTGGATAGACTGGTGTCTTTATTCAACCTTAGCAACTATGAAACTATCTAAGGCTCTCCAGTTTCAAAATGTCTTGCAGGACAATTTCATGGGTCAGATGGTAAATGCCCTATCACCAGCATATTACCAACAATACAGACCTGATCACGGATGTAGAAATACAGGGCAATTTAGGAAACTTGCTAGAAGATACAAATTGGGATAAAATCTTGGGAACAAAGAACACGGAGGAGAAATGGGTATGCTTTAAGAGCATATTTAAATAAGGGCATTAGCCAGTGCATCCCAATGGGAAATAAATGTAAAAGTCCTGGGTGGCTTAACTCCAACATAATGCATATGAAAGCAAAGTAGAAGGCCTTCAAAAAATACAAGGCTGAGGGATCATCATCAGCATTCCAAGTTTACAAAGAATTCAACAAGAAATGTAAGGGTGTAATCAGGGTGGCTAAGTTAGAACGCTAAAAGCACATAGCAGAGGAGAGTAAGAAAAATCCCAAGAAATTCTTTAACCACTTCAGCCCCGGACCATTTGGCTGCCTAAAGACTGGAGGACTTTTTACAATTTGGCACTGCGCTATTGGTAATTGTGCGGTCAATGCAATGTTGTACCCAAACAAAATTTGCATCATTTTTTCCCCACAAATAGAGCTTCCTTTTGATGGTATTGGATTGCCTCTGCGATTTTTTTATTTTTTGCGATTTATAAATGGAAAAAGACCTGAAAATTTTGAAAAAAAAAAAATTCTAGTTTTTGTTATAAGAAAAATCCAATAAACTCAATTTTAGTCATACATTGAAGCCAAAATGTATTCAGCCACATGTCTTTGGTAAAAAAGTCAATAAGTGTATTTTTATTGGTTGGTGCAAAGGTTATAGCGTCTACAAACTAGGGTACGTTTTATTGAATTTATCTCATTTCTTGAGGTGCTAAAATGACAGGGCAGTACAAACCGCCCTCAAATGACCCCATTTTGGAAATTAGACACCCCAAGGAAATTGCTGAGAGGCATGTTGAGCCCATTGAATATTTCATTGTTTTGTCCCAAGTGATTGAGCAATATCCAATTTTTAATTTTTCCAAACATGCCATGTGCATATGTGGAATTAGACCTCAAAATACATTCTGCTTCTCCTGAGTACAATATCAAAAATAAAATTGACATATGAAAAGATGCAATATAAATAGTGACACGCGTTTCGTGAGAAATTAAAGGGATTGTAAAGGTAAATGTTTTTTCACCTTAATGCATTAAGGTGAAAAAACATCTGACGGTGCCTGTGCCCCCAGCCCCCGTTTTACTTACCTCACCCCTCGAAAGTCCCGTGCTCGTCCTCGACTTCCTCTTCACCACTCAGCCTGGCCGCTGATTGGCTGGAGTGGATGGATAGAAAGCAGAGCAGCCATTGGCTCGCGCTGCTTTCAATCACATCCACTAACGCGGGGCCGTGTGATACAGCGAACGGCTATAGCCGCCGGCTGTATCACGGGAGCGCGCCCGCAGATGCTTCTCACCATGCGAGGGAGCTCCTGCGGGAGGAAGCAGAGACAGCTGCCGAGGGACCCCAGAAGAGCAGGTTCTGGGCCACTCTGTGCAAAACGAGCTGCACGGTGGTGGTAAGTATGTTATTTAAAAAAAAAAAATATTTAACTTTACAGTCCCTTTAATGTCCAAGGTGTAAACAAAAAAATGGGACACAGACAAGTCCCAAATGTATTCCAAAAGGGTGAAATAATGTTGTAAACATAAGAGTTGCACTTTCATTTTCCAGAGGTCGACAAGGGGGTCTCTCCATCTCCCTTTCTTCTCTCCCTGTCCCTTTCCCTCCTCCCCATGCTATGGGCCACTGTGTGACTGGGCATAGGGGGTGTGGTGCACGTACCTGGCCGGGGTCCTCCGGGGGGGCTCCCAGCGGGGAGCTGTGCTGGCAGTTGGTTGTCTGCTTGTCGATTTGTCTGTTTTTTGGCCATGGTGGGGTATCTGTGTGTATGCCATGTGTGCCGGCCCCCACACGGACCGTGGCCATTTTTCTGTAGCCACGGCTAGTTTTTTCTTAATTGGCCATCTTCTGGAAGTCCGGCGGCCATTTTCCTGGCGCTCTCAGATGTTTTTTGTGGAGGCGGCCAATGGCCATTTTCTAGTAGCCTCAGTTTGTTTTACCTCTAGGGCTGGGTGGCTCGTTCATTCTGGAAAAGCGCAAAACTTACACAGAACACATTGTGGCTGGCACAAGGGAGAGAGGACGGCTGCAGTACAGCACAGTGCTTGGGTCAAGGTGGCGAGTCCTGCGGGGGGGCCCCCTCAGTCTGTGGCAGCTAGGAGCGGTGGGCATTTTATGTGACTTGCCTTAGGCCCCTAGTGGTGACAGGCATGGCGACATGGCGTCACATTCTGGCACTTCTTCTCCAGACATCCTTGTTTTTGCAACTGGTTCCCTTGCACCTGCGGTGCCTATGGATGCTCTGTTGGCAGTCCTGGAGTCCTTTGTTGCTAGGGTGGAAGTGGCGTGCGGGCGCTAGGTTGGTAAAAATGCCCCCTCCGTCTTCTGGGGAAAGCTCTGGTTCAGACTCTGGTCCCGGTGTAGCAGGCAGCCCCTGTTCTGACGTTTCAGAGGATGGGGACCAAGATAGTTCGGACAGTGAGGGTGACTCCGTGTCTGGGTCAGCGCAGGAAAAAAGCGCTAGTAGGAGCATTTATTACAGCCGTGCGGGATACCCTAAAGATGGAGGATATGGTGGGGGCTAACTTTTTTTGATACGTTTATTTACAAGGAGTGGGGAAGCCCGCAGCAGGCCTTTTCGGTCACGAGACTGATGGCGATGCTTTACCCCCTTTGAGGCGAGTTTCCTGAAAAAATGGACACACCCCCCCCCCGGTTGTTGACCCCTCGGTATCCAGGTTAAATAAGGTAACCCCCTCTTTCAAGGACCCTACCGACAGAAGAGCCAAGGCAGTTGCCCAGTTCATGTTTACAGTGGTGAGGTCAGAGTTGTGGCAAAGGTTAGCCATGGCCCTGGTGTCAGACGCTTACTGAATGAGCTAAATTGTTGCACCGTGAGTTGGAGAAGCAACAAGTTTCTAGGGGGCAATCAGGGGGTTAAAACCTTTATTAGGTAATATATGGGGGTACCTGATGGTGAACCTAACTAGCGTCATCCGTGACACTTATACGGTGATCACTGGTGACAAGGGGTGAAATGGTTAACTAGGGGGAAATCGGGGGGTTAAAATCTTTATTAGGTAGTATATGGGAGTACCTGGCTCTATAAAAACCTGACAGTGAACCTAAATAACCCGACGGGCTAATTACCTGCGACACTAATACAGAGATCAGAAAAAAGATTGCTCAGTGACACTGGTGAAGGGATGAAAGGGTTAACTGTGGGGCGATCAAGGGGTTAAACCTTTATTATGTGGGGGTTAGGGGGTACCCTAGATGTAAAGGGGCCTACTACTAACAGCCCCAACACTTATAACAGTCACAAAATGACACCAATGCAATGATCAGTGAAAAATGAAAACTGCTATTGGTGTCGCTCTGACGGGGGGGGGGGGGGGGGGGTGATCAGGAGATTTGAGTGCCTACGTGTACTGGTGTTAGTGTGCTGTTGGTGTAACTCAGTGATGTCTTCTCTCCTAGGGCTCCGGAACGAAAAGGCTTCATGAGGAGAGATGGCATCACTTCCTCTGCTTCTGTTTACAGTTTCAGAAGTAGAGGAAGCTTCTCATTCGTCAGGAGTGATTGTGAGGGAGAGGCCATGAATCAGTGGCCTCCCCCTCTGGATGGATCGCTCCTGGAACGATGCCGACCTCCTCGGGTACCGGGGGAGCGGGAGGGGAGTAACGTCAGGTATGTTGTTCTGCCGACGGCAAGTGGTTGAAGAAATGCACTTTAACCACTTGCCGACCGCCGCACGCCGATGTACGTCGGCAGAATGGCACGGGCAGGCATAAGGGCTTACATGTACGTCCTTGCCTGCCCGCCGGTCGGGGGCCCGATCGGGCCCCCGCCCGGTGCCTGCGGCGGTCGGTATTCGTTCGGGAGCGATCCCGGACGAGGGGACGGCCATTCATTCATGGCCACCCCCTCGCGATCGCTCCCGGCGAATGAAAATGTCCGGTGACATCACTTCCTCTCCTGTAATGTAAACACAGGAGAGGAAGTGATGTATTCTCTCCTCCGTGTCGGTAGTTTTCGTTCCGGCACCGAGGAGAGAGGTTCGGTGAGTTGCACCAACACACCCCACATACAGTAGAACATGCCAGGCACACTCACACCCCTGCCCCCCCCCAGTCACAGTGACACCAATTGCTTTTTTTTTTTTTTTTTGCATTGGTGTCATTTGTGACTGTAGTAACTGTTAGGGCAGTTAGGGTTAGCCCCCTTTTAGTTCTAATGTGCCCCCCTAACCCCCCCAATAAAGGTTTAACCCCGTGATCACCCCCCGTCGCCAGTGTCACTAAGGCTGGGTTCACATTGCAGCGGTTTATGAGAACGAATGTGATTCGCACCGCACT